>NC_140513.1:3757651-4357651 GCF_964339955.1 Pipistrellus hanaki
GTGTGTGCACGGACAGCGCTGCCCGCTGTGGACCGGGCTCTGGCTGGGCGGGGTCTCCTAGGCCTGTGACCCAGGCTGTGGGGACTGGGTGAGAGGGGTGAGTGTGAGTGTGTGAGTGTGTGTGTGTGATTGTGTGTGTGTGTGTGAGTGTGATTGTGTGTGTGTGTGTGTGTGTGAGTGTGTGAGTGTGTGTGTGTGTGAGAGTGTGTGTGTGAGTGTGTGTGTGAGTGTGAGTGGTGAGTGTGTGTGTGTGTGTGAGTGAGTGTGTGTGTGTGTGTGAGTGAGTGTGTGTGTGTGTGTGTGTGTGTGTGAGTGTGTATGTGTGTGTGAGTGTGAGTGTGTGAGTGTGAGTGTGTGTGTGTGAGTGAGTGTGTGTGTGTGTGTGAGTGAGTGTGTGTGTGTGTGTGTGAGTGTGTGTGTGTGTGAGTGTGTGTGTGTGTGTATGTGAGTGTGAGTGTGTGTGTGTGAGTGTGTGTGTGTGTGAGTGTGAGTGTGAGTGAGTGTGTGTGTGTGTGAGTGTGTGTGATTGTGTGTGTGTGTGAGTGTGTGTGTGTGTGTGAGTGTGTGTGTGAGTGTATGTGTGTGAGTGAGTGTGAGTGTGTGTGAGTGTGAGTGTGTGTCCGTGTGCCTGGAGCTCCGGAGGAGGAAGAAAGACGCCATCAGACCCTGGCAAACGGGGGAGACAGAGACAGAGACAGAGCAAACCGGGGGGGGGGGGGGGGGGGGGGGGGGACACAGAGACCAGAGATTGAGAAGCAGCCCAGCCGTGGGTGGGGGGCGGGGCGCGAACCCCCTTCCCAGACCCCGGGGAGGGGAGGCGGGAGGCGGGGAGGGTGCGGGGAGCAGAAATTCTTCATTAAAAATGAGCCCCCGGAGCCGGGCCCGCGGCGCAGCAGCCGGAGCCCAGCCGCCTCTCGCAGGAGCTGGGCCCGCGCCGGCTCCAGCCGCCCGCGGCCGACCTCGCGTCCTCAAAGCCGCCTGTCCCACTTCCCCCTCCGTTGCTACAGCAACTGAGCTCTGAGTAATCAGCTGCACGGTGACCTTTCTTCCCCTGGAGAGAGGGGGAGGCGGGAGCGAGGGGAGGGAGGAGGAGGGAGGAGGAGGGAGGAGGAGGGGATGGGGGGGCGGGGCGAGGAGAGGAGAGGCAGCAGGGAGGGAGAGGATGGAGAGGAGGAGGGAGAGGATGGGAAGGAGGGAGGGGATGGCGGAGAGGATGGATGGAGGAGAGGGATGGAGGGGGAGGAGGGAGGGGGAGGAGGGAGGCTGAGCGGCTGGTCAAAGCGGTGGAAACCCTGCAGCTGGGGTCCGGGCTCTGCAGGGAGGAGCTGCAGGCAGAGGGCGGAGGGGGGGGGCACACGGGCAGCACCGTGCAGCCTGAGGGAGGAGGCTCAGCTGGGGGGGGGGGTGACCAGGACAGGCCCCTGCCCCGCACCCCTTCACCCGCGCCCCCCCTCCCGCTGTCCCTGCCAGGCCTTCCGGGATGATGTGTCTCCAGTTCAAGGCGGCCTCTCTGAGTGCCTCCACCCTCCCATTCCCCGGATGGAGAGCGAGGCCGGGAGCGCCTTTAGTTTCCGGACTCAGGACCTTGACCTCTGTGACCACCCCCCCCCCCCCCCCGCCCCCGCTACTTTGGACGGAGACAGAGTGAACCAGGACCAGGCCAGACAGGTCAGGGTGAGTCCTGGCCGGATCCCAGCTCTCCCACTGCCCGGCTCTCTGCCACGGTCCCCTGGGCACAAACCACAGATGCCCACGGGGTGGGTGCTGCCCAGGGCCGCTCACACCCAGGCCCGGGTTTGAAATGCTGAAAAAGGAGAAGCAGGAGGCTAGGGTGTGTGTGGGGGAGCCCGGGGAGAGGTGGTGCAGATGGGAGACAGCCACAGGGGGAGCCCTGGGGAGGGGGGAGCCCCGGGAGGGGGGAGCCCCCGGGAGGGGGGAGCCTTAGGGAGGGGGGAGCCCAGGGAGGGGGGAGCCTTAGGGAGGGGGGAGCCCCCGGGAGGGGAGGGCCCCAGGGAGGAGGGAGCCACCGGGGAGGGTACCGGGTCTCCTGGCCCCACACTCACAGGCTCCTCCCCCAGAACTAGCACCAGGCCCATCCCCCACCGGGCCCTGGGCCGCCAGCCTCCTGTTTACAAGGCAGGCCCACCTCCCTGGCCCAGCCACAGCCTCCGCCAGCCCACAGAGGGGGGAGGGTCGGCAGATGGTGGGGTGCATTTCCACGGAGTCCGCAGCCCATGGGGGAGGGGGAGGGAAGCAGGGCCAGAGGGGACCTTGCATGGCAGCTGCCCCAGTCCCCCACCCTCTCCACCCAGCGCCGCTCCCAACCCTGGCCACTCGGTCTGAGGGCACTTGGGCTGCCCCACCCATGGGCTCTGTGGGGGCCCCTTGGGTCTTCACGGCGAGGTGCTGGGGAAGGGAGAGCCCCATGACCCCCCTCCTACCGAAGCTCAGAGCCAGGATCCGGGATGCCCAGGAAGTGCCAGGGGCTGGCAGGGAGGAGCAGCAGGCGGGCTGGGCGAGCTGGGGAGCACATTTGGGTTGGGGGGTCTGCACTGTTACCCCAGCTTCTCACACAGTCCCCCCAGGGCCCCCCGGGAGGCTAGCGGACAGCTCACTCTGAGGCCCCACCGGTTACAAACGAGGAAGCCGAGGCTCGGACGGACGGCTGGCCCAGGTCAGCCCGCGGGTGGAGGCGGCGCTGCCAGGCCCAGGCCTGCCCTGCCCGGTGCATGTGAAGCTCCGCAGCACTGGCGCCAGAGCCCGCTGCCCTGGCCATGAGCCGAGGTGCCCTGGTTCTCCGCTCCCCGGACTTCCTGGCCCAGAGCCCTGCCTGGCCCTCACCCAGGGCCATGGCTCCACAAACCCTGAGGCGGCCCCCTTCACCACAGAGGCCTCAGCGAGGGTGGCTGTGCCTCCGGAGCCCGCCCCGGGCCCACGCGGGTCACCCACCACGCATGTCCCTCACAGCCTCCTGGGCGCCCTGGGAGGCGGTGCTGCTCGGACCCCAGGCCCAGGGAGAGCGAGGCTCAGAGAGACCCCCCTCTGCTGAGTGCAGAGCTGGGGTGAGGACCCCTCTCCTCTCAGGGCGACCTTCCGCCCATATCGGCCAGATGCAGGGCCGCGGCGTCCCCTGGGGGGAGGCGTGAGCAGAGCTCCCTCGGCCTCGGAGGAAGTGCGGACGGGAAGGCTGAGGTCCCTGCGGGCAGGAAAGAGGAAGCTGTCACGGGACAGTCACAGGGGCGGGGAGGTGGTTGGAGAGCCGTGGTGCCCAGGGTCTTTCTGGTCACTGGCAGTGGGGAGCAGGGACTCCGTGCCCGTTAGACAGACAAGGAAGCTGACACTCATTGTAAGAAGGCAGGTGACTTACCAGGCCCATAGGGCATTGGGGTAGAAGTCAAGGTAAAGGCAAGATTCTCTGACCCCCAACCAGCGTGCTCTTTGTGTTTGCCACTGCGAACTCTACCCACCCCCTGACCCCATCCACCTATCCCCCCATCATCCATCAGCCCATCTACCATCAGCCCATCTACCATCAGCCCATCTACCACAAATCATCTACCCAGCCACCATCCACACAGCCACCTACCCCTCACCGATCTTCCCATCCACACAGCCACCTACCCCTCACCCACCTAACCCCTCACCCACCTACCCCCTCACCCATCTTCCCAGCCACCATCCACACATCCACCTACCCACTCACCCACCTACCCCCTCAGCTACCCATCTACCCAGCCACCATCCACACATCCACCTATCCACTCACCCACCTATCCCCTCACCATTCATCTTCCCATCCACCTAACCACCATCCGCACGTCCACCTACCCATTTACCTACGTACCCATTCACCCACTTACCCACTCACCCATCCATCTTCCTATCTACCCAGCCACATCCACATAGCCACCTACCCACTCACCCTCTCACCCGTCCATCTTCCCATCCACCGAGCCACCATCTTCCCGTCTACCCATCCACATAGCCATCTACCCACTCAACCATCCGTCTTCCCGTCTACCCATCCACCATTCCACTTACCTACCCACCCATCCATGAACCCATTCACCTATCTTCCCATCTACACCTCTGTCCACTCATCCATTCACCACCCATCCATCTGCTCACTCACCCACTCTTCCATCCTCCTTCCACCCACCCATTCACCTACCTATCCACTCACTCATTCACCCATCCACCCATCCATCTTCCCGTCCACACATCTACCTCCTCATTCATTTACCCACCCACTCATCTATCAACCATTCCTCTGTCCGTCCATCCATCCATCCATCCATCTACTCATCTACTTACTCAACCACTCATCTAGCCATCACCCACGTATCCATCCATCCATCCATCCACCTACCTCATCCATTTATCCATCCATTTAATTTGTATTCCAGACCGGTTTGGCTCAATGGATAGAGGGTTGGCCTGTGGACTGAAAGGTCCCAGGTTTGATTCCGGTCAAGGGCATGTACCTTGGTTGCGGGCACATCCCCAGTGGGGAGTGTGCAAGAGGCAGCTGGTCGATGTTTCTCTCTCATCGACGTTTCTAACTCTCTGTCCCTCTCAATTCCTCTCTGTGTAAAATCAATAAAATATATATATATTTTTTTAAAATTTGTATTCCATAAGCATTCTGAGCCGTGTTCCCACACCTTTTAGTTCCGAAACACGTGCCTATGTGAGCTGGGTGCCGATTCTGTCTCTGTGGAAGTGTGCCCAGCCCACCCCCCAGTTCAGCACACCAGCTCCAACTGGTCCCAATAAGACTAACGCCAGGGCAGGGCGGAGGCTGCCCCTCTTCCTGCCTCCCCCGCTGGGTGGGAAGTAGACTCCGGGAGCGACTGCTGCTTCTCTCCCGAGTCAGTCACCTCCCCTCCGCCCGTGGGCACGTCAGTCACGGGAGAGAGGCCTCAGAACTGGGGAGAGACGCCTTTCCCCGCCTTCCACTCTGCCAAGGACGCCGACCGCCAGGGACTGGGACCGTGCTCCGGCACCAGAGGTGGCCGTGGTACCGCTGGTCCAGGGACCGAGGACGGGAGGAGGGTCTGAGCAGGACCTGCCCTGCCGTGCCACCCTGGGCAGCTGAGCGTGGGAACGCTGCCCCTGGCCTGCGGGTTGGCGGGAAAGAGGGAACCGCTGGAAAAGGCAGGGCCCTTCACCGGCTCCATGGGGAGTGTGAAGGGGTTAGAGGCTCAGCCTTTGAGGCAGACCTTCTCTTACCACTAGAACCTTCCAGAAAGGCCCTTTGGTTCTGCTCAGACCCGCTAACCGTTCGTTCGTTCGTTCGTTCGTTCATTCATTCATTCGTTCGTTCATTCATTCATTTGCTCACTCATTCAGCACCGGCTGTGCTCGGGCCTGTGTGGGACTCCAGGATCCAGAAATCTATAGAGGCAGTTCCTGCCCCCGGGAATCTGCTGGCCTCGCTTGGAACGGAAGCCCAGTCCTGTTGTGTGGGTGCTGGCTCAGTCCCGGGGGGCTGGGGAGTGTCAGCTGTGCCCAGCTGGGGGGGGCTTCGGAGGGGGGCTACCCGAGGAGGGGAGACTCAGGATCTGGAGGGACAGGAGGCAGATGTGGAGCGGGGCCTGCAGGGCAGAAGGGATAGCTCGCGGGAAGCCACGGGGCAGGGGAGAGGGAAGAGAGGAGGGGACGGACCCCCTGAGGGCCTCCTGTGTGCCAGGCACGTACCCAGTCTTCCCATCTCTATCTCACAAACCCGCCCAATGGCTGGCACGGCCAGCATCCCATCCCCTTGCACATGCCACTGAAGGGAGAGCCGGGCTCAGAGAGGACCGGCACTTTCCCAGGTCACACAGCTCCCGCCCGCTCCATCCGGCCCCCAGCCAGGCGGTGGGCCTGACTCCACCACCCCCCACACGCCGGGGGTCACCCCGCAGGCTGAGGGGAGGAGGGAGCACCCCTCAGAGCGCGCCTCTTCCAGGCCACGTAGGAGGCCCGTGCATTCACTCAGTAACCAATCTTCCTTCCGCCTCCTCTGGCCAGGCCCCCATCCACCTGGCCTCCCATCCGTCCACTCCCCATCCATCTTCCCCTCTACCCGCCCGTCCATCCACACAACCACACATCTGGGGCTCCCTGGTTGGGGGGGAGACTACGGGGACACCCCAACTCCGGGCAAAACCCTGCTGCAGTCAGGCTTGACATAAACCCAGGTGCTGTCCAGGCCCAAAGCGTGGGGGCCGGACCCAGAGCCGGGCTGGGAGGCAGCCGGAGAGCTGGAGAGCTGTCAGCTCGGCAGGCTCCTCTCATCAGCATGGGGCCCGGCTTCCCGGTAAAGATCGCCTCGGGCGGCTCTTAAAGATGCTAACGCTGCAGCTGACATTTGGGAGATACTGGCAGGCGACCAGGCCGAGCTGAGAACCGGAGCTGCTGGGCGGGGCGGCGGACCGGCTGGCGGGGCCTGGGGCCGGGGGCCTGGGCAGCTCCCCGCACGGCTGTCCTCTCAGCCCCCCGGCTGGGTAGCTGGGCTCGGGCTCTGCTGGGAGGCCGTGGGGGAGGAAGGATGCAGAAGGCGCGGAAGGAAGTGGGTGGAGAATGGAGAGACCCCGAATCTCTGAGTTCACCCCAAACTCCAGGTCTTTGCCAATAATCAGACCAATTGGCAAAAAGAAAAAAAAAATAGGCTGAAGCGTATGGAGAAGAGGTAAGAGAATTGTATCTATGCCAACGGCGTCTCTGGCTGCAGTGCCAGAGCTGGGTCCCTCTCAGTGGAGCGGGGAGAGTGCTCTGAGGAGGCAGGGGACGGGGGGGGGGGGGTAGGGGTGGAGGGAGGGGGGGTTCGGAGAGAAGGATTCCGCTCCCCCTCTGCCTTGCACACACTCCGACATCGAGAGCCAACCATGTCTCCTTTCCCTTCCTACATCCAGGCTCCTTTCCCACCCACCACCATCCACCCCCCACCCCCCACCTCCCCATTCATCTCTCCTCCCTCCCCCTAACCAGCCCACCCTCGGCTCACCATCTATCTGTCTAGTTAACAGTTACCCCTTCACCTATCCACCCCCCCCTCCGAATGCCCGTCCACCCCTGCATCTGCCCAGAGCGCATTTCTTCAGCAGGAGAGGCACCACCCACGTTTTGGGGCCAAGGACGGCCCCTGAGGAGGACCTCCTAAGCGGAGACACGAAGAGCGGGGCCCACTAAGCTGTGAGGGAGCGCCTCCCCCGAGAGACAAAGGCCCGGCGGGAACATTCCTGTGGTCGCTAGAGACCCGCTTGGCCGGAGTGGGAGCGGGGCAGGGCCCGAGGCCGGGACACCTTGTCTGGTGCAGAGCCAGGCCCACGGACGGGGCGGGCGGGAGGAGAGGTGGAAGAAACAGAAGCCACGCATTGTCCTCCACTGACCCCTCCAAACAAGCCCCTTGGTCCCTCCCTCTCCTCCCCCTTCCTCCCCTCTCCTCCCCTCCCCTCCCCTGACCCCCAGCGGCTCCCTGTCACAGCCCCACCGCCCCTCTCCCCTCGGCAGGCTGGTCCTGGGTACGTACCCATTCTAGCTCCTCCGGGTCAGGCTGTGCCTCCTCCTCCTCGGCGTCCTGTCCACGGCCTTGGCCAAAGCTCAGAATATTCAAGTGATAAAAAATGTGAACCCTTGGCTGCGGCCACAGCGACTCGAACTGTGGCCCAGCACACACACACACACACACCCTGTGACAGCCTGCCCCCAGGAGGACACGACCTGGCCACACTGAGGAACCCACGCTCAGCGCCGGCCGGAGCCACAGCCACAGGAGCCACCGTGTCCCCCCGACAGTGCGGAGCCCTGGTCTTTATTTCTACGTGGCCTTTTGCTATCAGAGTGGATTTGTGTTTATACAAACTTGATTTATATGATTTCATGTTAAACCCCAAATAAATGCTTCCTTATGTGATCGTTAAAAATACATGTATCCGCGCTAGCCCGTTTGGCTCAGTGGGTAGAGCGTTGGCCTGCGGACTGAGGGGTTCTGGGTTCAGTTCCTGGTCAGGGCACATGCCTGGGTTGTGGGCTTGATCCCCAGTAGGGGGCGTGCAAGAGGCAGCCAATCAATGATTCCCTCTCATCCCTGATGTTTCTCTCTCTCTTCCCCTCTCCCTTCCTCTCTGAAATCAATTTAAAAAATTAAAATAAGCCGAAACTGGTTTGGCTCAGTGGTAGAGCATCGGTCTGCGGACTGAAAGGTCCCGGGTTCGATTCCGGTCAAGGGCATGTACGTTGGCTGCAGGCACATCCCCAGTGGGGGATGTGCAGGAGGCGGCTGGTCGATGTTTCTTTCTCATCGATGTTTTTGGCTTTCTATCTCTCTCCCTTCCTCTCTGTAAAAAATCAATAAAATATATTTTAAAAAAAATTAAAATAAGAAATGTAATCCTTTCCTTCTTCCTCTTGGGGGGACCCCTTCCATACACCCCATCACCCTGCCCTGAAACTGGGGGATCGTCCCCATCCCCTTCCTCTCTCCCTGGTGCCCCCACCACGCCCAGTCAAACACGCACACCTGGCGGGCCCACTGCTCACACCGTGAACCCGTGGCCTCCTGCACCGGCTCAGCCGCAGCCTGGGTCAGAGGAGCGGCCGCCTGGCCTCTCCCGGCTCCAGGCCAGCTCTCCGTCCCTCCAGGCCGGCTCTCCCGGCTCCAGGCCGGCTCTCCGTCCCTCCAGGCCGGCTCTCCGTCCCTCCAGGCCGGCTCTCCCTCCCTCCAGGCCGGCTCTCCCGGCTCCAGGCCGGCTCTCCGTCCCTCCAGGCCGGCTCTCCCTCCCTCCAGGCCGGCTCTCCGTCCCTCCAGGCTGGCTCTCCCTTCCGGCACGTGCCCGGCACAGCGAGCCCTCCCTGAAACAGAAGCCTGGCCCCTCGTCCTCCTGCTCACACCCCTCATGGCTCCCAGTGCCCTTTGGACTGAGTCCTGAACCCCTGGCATTGTGGGTAAGGCCCTTCCCCAGGGGCTACTGCTGCCTCTCTGGGCTCAGGCCCCTCCCTCTGAGAGGGGAGACCTGCCCCGCACCCTGCTGCCCCTACCCCGTCTCCTAAGCCACCGTCCTGGCTCCAGCCACCGGGCCCTCCCACTCCCCGCTCATCCCTGCACTTGACTCCTTAGACCCTCCTTCTGAGCCAGGGAGCAAGCCCGTGTTCCCAAGGCCACAGCCAACACCCGGCTGGCCCGCAGGTGAAAGAAAAGATGGCTGACCCCTCATCGGTGTGGCTCAGTGGATAGAGCATCAGTCTGCAGGCTGGAGGGTCCCAGGTTCGATTCCGGTCAAGGGCACGTACCCAGGTTGCAGGTTCAGTCCCCAGTAGAGGACGTGCAGGAGGCAGCCAATCAATGATCTCTCATCGTGGATGTTCATATCTCTCTCTCCCTCTTCCTTTCTCTCTGAAATTAATAAAAATATATATATTTTTAAAAAGAAAGGAAAGATGGCGAGAGCTACAGGGCTATCTGAGTTTACCCCGGACCCTCCCTGCCCAGACCTGAGCATTTCCGGTTGTCATTTGTGCCTTCAACCACAGCAGACCGCCTGGCCCCTGCTCTGCGGACAGAACACTCCTGCTGGTTTTATGGCGACGAGAACGCTCTCTCGGTCCTCACGCCACGGAGGAGCCGGGCCCTGACTCCGGACTGATTCCCCCCGGAGGCGTCCTCCCGCGGCAGGCTCCGGGAAGGCTTTATCTGTTTGTTCCCTGACCTTGAGCGGACGAGGCCGCGGAGAAGGAGAGGCGGCGGGCGCTGGGAGGGGAAGGAGGGAGAGGGCGGTGGCCCCAGGACCAGCTCTGCCGGGGGACCGGCCGGGAATGGGGAGGAGGGAGCGGGAGGAGACAGGCCACGCCGCCTGCACACGGCCACGGCCACGGCCACGGCCACGGCCACGGCCGCCTCACGGAACCTGTCCTCTGGGGTCCCGGCTGTACGTCTGCCTGTCTCTCCAGCCCCGGTTCCCCTGGAAACGAACGGACGAGGAGCTCAGAGAGCGGGAGGAGATGTCAGCCAGGCAGACAGGGAACTGCGTCCACACGGGCCCGTGGCCGTGACAGACCTGCCGGACCAACTCGCAGCCCAGGCGCCGGCTGTGCCCAAGGGCACTGGGCAGGGGCAGGCGACGCAGAAATAAAGGAGCCTCTTCAGGAAGGATCTCCCCCTCCCCCTCCCCCTCCTGGGGCGGGACTGAGATTTCACCAAACACGTACCGGCGTCCGCTGTTTGCCGGGCCCCGTCTCTCCCTGAGCCACAGTCTTCTCTCCGGCTGAACTGGCGGCAATCCTCACCGCCTCCCAAACAGCCTCATCTTTTTCTTTTCTTTTCTGATTAATCCTCACCGGAGGGTATTTTCCCGGTGGTTTTTAGAGAGTGGGAGGGAGGGGGAGAGACTGAGAGAGAGAAACATTGATGTGCGAGAGACACGTCCTGCATGCACCCCAACCAGGGCCAGGGATCCAGCCTGCAGCTGGGGTCCGTGCCGTTGGCTGGAATTGAACCCGGGACCCTTCCGTCCCCAGGCCTATTCACTGAGCCAAAATTAAAACGCGCTTGTTGTTAGCGTAGAAAACACAGGTGAGCCAAATGAAGGAGATTAAGCCACGCTTCAGCCCTTCCCACCCCCGGGCTCCGAAATTCCACCTTTGCCATGAGTCTTGTTCACTACAGACGCGAGAACGGCTTGTGTCTGATCGTTTACCTGTTGGTTCATTATCCGTCCATTCTGAACCCATCCCTGGGCCCTCAGGAGGCACCCATTTGGCTTTAAATTCTTGGGGGGCGGCGTGCAAAGAGAGGTACAGAGACCTGGGCAAGGCAGGTGTAACCCACATAAAGACAAGGAGCCACATTCCTGAGGCTCATCTTCTCCACGCCCCCCAAACCCCTGCCCCCAGACTAGATAACCAGCACTCAGGAGTAACGTAGGGGAGTTTTCTGAACTCACTCGTCTCCCCAAGAACCGTGAAGGGGTGCCACTCACTGGCTCTCACCGGCCCTTGCCCTGCCACCCCGTTCTCTCAACGGGAGCTCTGATGCTTGCACCCGCCCAGGCCCGGAACCCTTCGCCGCGTCCATGGGATTCTCCTGTCACCCCCACTTCCCAGATAGCATCCGGGACTACACTCCGCGCCACCCTCCTCTGCCCTCCCCCAGGCGGAGAGAGTGGCCAGCCCCGCCCGCCCCGCTCTGTGGCCTGGCCAGTCACCTGACCCTCAGCTTCCCCGGGCGCGGGCCGCACGCTGGGGCTGGCCCAGGCGCTGTTTGTTGACGTGACGAGAGGCATGGAAACCGAGAGCAATTAGACACGTTCACTTCCATTTGGCAATCCGACACGCAACTGTGACGGCGTCTGTGGCAGAAGCATCGCTGCCGACAGATTGGAAACGTTTTCTCTGAAAGCTCCTTCAGCGCAGACAGCTTGGGGTGCAGAGCCCTCACCGGCTCCGGGCCTCGGGTTCCCATCAGGAAAACGGGAAGAACGGTGGGGAGAATGCTGTAGGCTAGGGGTGTCGAACTCAAGCAGAGAAGGGGCCAGAATCTAAAATCCAGCCTAAATCGCGGGCCGAATGGTTTACTGAACAGTCATAAACTGACAATGTCATAAACTGACAGCGGAGTGCAGTGATGACAGCGCGGTGCGGGCCACATTGCAAGGCCTGGCGGGCTGGATTTGGCCCGCGGGCCTTGTGTTTGACACATGTGCTGTAGGCAGTGAGACACGAGCAGAGCGAGGACGACGGGCCGGGTCCCCAGGATGGAAAGCCCAGGGGCCTTGCAAGGGACAATCCACGGCAGGGCGGGACCCTCACCCCCAGGGTGACTTCCTCCCCAAGCACATCACGGGTGACGCAGTTCGGACCCCTGACCTTCCCTCCCCAGAGGTAACCTCGAGGCCTCAGTTGTACTTCAGCTCCAGGCCCAGATAATCTACGAAACCAGCCGCGGCTGACGGCTGGACCAGCTGCATCGGATGATGGCTCCCTGCCCTGGTGCCGGCCCAGCCATCGGTGGAGACAGCGGCCCCGGTGGACACAGCCGGGAAGCTGCTGCACGTTCTATTACAGTGGTCGGCAAACCCTTTAGTCAACGGAGCCAAATGTCAACAGCACAACGATTGAAATTTCTTTTGAGGGCCAAAAATTTTTAACTTAAACCATATAGGTAGGTACATTGTTATTCACTTAATCAGGGTCCTCCTAAGCGGGCCTTTGCTAAAAACTCAAGGGCCAAAGAGCCAAATGTGGCTCGTGAGCTGCAGTTTGCTGACCACTGAGCTAGGGTAAGGCTCATGGGACTCTCCTGTCACCCCCATATATATATATATATATATATAATTATTAATAATAATTTAGAGAGAGAGGAGGAGGAGATGGAGAGAGAGAAAGAAACATCAATTATGAGAGAGATTCGTTGATCGGCTGCCTCCGGCATGCCCAACGGGGGTTGAGCCGCCCCTGACGGGAATTGAACCGTGACCTCCTGGGTCAACGCTCAGCCCCTGAGCCACCCAGCAGGGCCAGAGCGTTTCTCAATGGCATTGTTCTTCGGTGTAGACTATTCTTACGGCCTCTGTGTGGTCACCCACTCTGCAGAGTCTCTCCAGAAAGGTTAGAACTCACCATGAACGCCTCAGTCTCACATTTCCGGGGACACAGGCATCACCACATTTAAATTCCGGTCTGCTCCGGATCACATCCTGTATGCCAAGTGCCGGCATGTCAGAGTGTTACTAAAATGTCATTTGTTAACTCTGCTTCTGCAGAACCCACGGACTGCCAGCGGGTCAGGGACTGTGTCTGCTTTGCCCGCTTGTCATGCCAAGAGCAGGCTGTTCCCAAAGCGGCCCTGGCTCCTCCCTCTCGCTGTCTGCGAGGCAGGCTGCTGGGCGGACAGGGCGGGGCGGGCCACCGCCGGGATGGGTGCCGGTGTCCGAGCTCAGCTTCCGGCCGGCGGGCGGGCCAGGGGCCTCCTCACCACCTCCCTGCATCCCCCATGGCCCCGGAGTCTGCTTCGTCTCTCTTTCACTGGAGAGAGATGAGAAACATTTGCATTTCCCAGCCCTGCCAATCCAGGACTTCTGCTTTTCCTCTTTCCCTTCCAGTCGCTGGTTGTGGGCCGGCTAATTCCCACGGGCGCCCGTCCGCGGACGGCGGCCTGGGAGATGCAGTGTGTCCGTTACCCGGGCTGTCGTCACAAAGGACCATGGACACGTGCCGCTTCCGGCTCTGAGGCCAGAGGTCGGCACCCAGGTGCCCGCAGGTCTGCCCTTTGCAGGAAGGGGTGCCCCTGCCAGAGCTGGGAGGTGCTGTCTCCTTCCCGGTCTTCACTCCGCCTTCCCCGGCTTGTGGGTTGTGTGAATGACACCCGTCACACTGGATTAGGGGCTCTTAATTACCTCTTCTTAATTTCATCTTAATTATATCATATATATATATATATATATATATATATATATATATATATAGATTTTTTACAGATAGGAAGGGAGAGGGATAGAGAGTTAGAAACATCGATGAGAGAGAAACAGATCAGCTGCCTCTTGCACACCCCCTACTGGGGATGTGCCCGCAACCAAGGTACATGCCCCGACCGGAACTGAACCTGAGACCCTTCAGTCCGCAGGCTGACACTCTATCCACAGAGCCAAACCGGTTAGGGCTAATTACCTCTTCTTAGTTTCATCTTAATTACCTCTCCAAGGACCCCATTTCCAAATACAGTCACATTCTGAGGTCCTGGAGGTGAGGGCTGCAGCATAGGAATCGGGGAGGGGAGGGCAGACCTGATTCAGCCCAAAACATGCAGCGAATAGCAACCGAGACGCGCCAGGCATCTCTGCTTCCGACGCTCTTCAGCAAAAGCCGGGAGCTCGGGGCAGCATCCGCCCTGCAGGTTACCGGAGCCAGGAACCTTCCCCGATGTTTCCCAGGAGACGGTGTGGGTCACCATCTTTTTCGGTAACGGTTTCCTGTGACCTGGTACCTGCGTCTAGAGCCGATGCTACCTATTTGTTATTGTAGCCACTGCTCCTGGGTGCCCGTTTCTGTATCGGTCAGCTTCAGCTCAGCCGTGCTACCTAACAAGCATCCCCTAGCTGTCGGAGGTTTCCACAGCCCAGGCTTGTTTCATGTCTGCTTGCCACTCGGCTTCACATGCATCTTCATCCGGGGATCTGGGCTGACGGGGTAGGGCAATCTCTGTCTAGGATGTGGCGACCAGAGAGAGAAGAGCCAGAGAGCTGGGTAGCTTTTAACTCTTCCGCTGGGCACTGGTGGGCAGTCAGTTCTGCCCATATCTCCTCAGTCAGGTGGCTGAGCAAGCCACATGGCCGAGCCGATGTCAGGGATGTGCAAGGTGCCAGGTGTGCCTGCCATGGAGGTGCGGAGCCTCGGACACTGGGCCAGGAATTCCTGAGACAATGGCACCCCCTGCACCATGGTTACCGTGGTTACCGCTGGTGAGGATTACTGAGGGGCGTGGTGCAGCGGCTTCACACCCTCCGCTCCTGGGCTGCTCCTCCTCCCCCTCCTCCTCCTCCTCCTCCTCCTCCTCCTCCTCCTCCTCGCCCGTTTGAGGGGTCGGAAGACGGAGCTCTGCTAGGGGAAGACATCTGGTATCATAAACAGACCTGTGCACACACGCTGAAAACCTCAGTATCTACACACAGGCAGGTCTCACCCCTGCGAAGTCCTTCTCACAGCCGAGGGGGTGGGGGTGGGAACGCTTGGGGAGGGAGGGCTGGTGCCGGGTTATCCGTTGGGGGGGGGGGGGCGGAGGGGAGGAGTCCTGAGCCAGCTGCACACCCAGCCAGGGTGTTGGAAGAGTCTGTTCCTTGGGGAGCTCACACCCACCTTTCAGCTCAGCTCTGCCTCAGCCCCGCGGAGTCCAGGAATTCTGCCGGAGCTGAGCTGAGGGATGGGGGTGGGGGGCTGAGGAAGGGCAGGGGGTTCTGTAAACAAATGCAGCGCCCCTGGAGGGAGGGTATGAGAGGGAGCAGTCCCAGCAGCGTGTGTGTGTGTGTGTGTGTGTGTGTGTGTGTGTGTTGTGCGTGTGTGTGTGGTGTGTGTATGTGGCGTGTGTGTATGTGTGTATGTGGTGTGTGGTGTGTGTGGTGTGTGTGTGTGTTGTGTGTGTGTGTATGTATGTGGTGTGTGGTGTGCGTGTGTGTATGTGGTGTGTGGTGTGTGTGGTGTGTGTGGTGTGTGTGTGTGTTGTGTGTGTATGTGTGTATGTGGTGTGTGGTGTGCGTGTGTGTATGTGGTGTGTGGTGTGTGTGGTGTGTGTGTGTTGTGTGTGTGTGTGTTGTGTGTGTGGTGTGTATGTGTGGTGTGTGTGTGTGGTGTGTGTGTGGTGTGTGATGGTGTGTGTTGTGTGTGTGTTGTGCGTGTGTGTTGTGCGTGTGTGTGTGGTGTGTGTATGTGGTGTGTGTATGTGTGTATGTGGTGTGTGTTGTGCGTGTGTGTATGTGTGTGTGTGGTGTGTGGTGTGCGTGTGTGTATGTGGTGTGTGTGTGTTGTGTGTGTGTGAGTGTGTGTCTGTGCTGGGCAGAAGCCCCTCCTGCCCGAAGTGGCTCTCGGGCTGAGCACTCTCTGGCTTGTTGGTTGTTTGAGGGGAGGAAGGAGGAGCTGAGACATTTGTACGATCTTATTGTCCTTGTCTTACGGATGGGGAAACTGAGGCCGGAGCGGTTAAAGTGACGTTGCACAGTCAGCGGTGAAGGACCCGCAGTGAGGCCAGAACACAGGCCCTCAGGGATCTGTATCCCAGGCTGCGGGGTGGGCCCACGGGTGCCCCCTGCTCCCCAGGGCTGTCCTCGGACCCTCAGGCCACCCGGGGATGCCAAGGTGCCAGGGAGGTTCTCAGGCGGAGGGGCCTGTGGGGTGAGGAGTGGGCCCCTGAGTCTCTACAGGAGACTCAGCACCTGCCTCCCACCTCACTCCTGGCCGAAGTGGGCAGATTGTCCACGGCCCCGCTCTCCCTCTCCTGCCTCGTCCTCCCTCAGGGGCAGCCCCGGGAGGGGGTGGAGGAGGCGGGGCGGGGGCGGCCTCACTCCCCTTGGCTGGGACCAGAGCATCTGAAATGCACTTCGGAGTCCCGGCTGCAATTAGCCTGGAGCCTGCGGGCAGGGGGTACAGACCCTAGGGTGCAAGTACTGCTCAAGCCAACAGAACACGGTTCCCAAGGAGGCCCCGGAGTCTCAGGGAGGGTCTTGGGAGCAGAGTCTGTGCCCAGCCGCTGAGCCCACGCCATGCCCAGGAGGCGACAGGCACCCGGAAGGAGAAGCAGGTGCAGGGGCACAGGACGGATCCCGGGCGGAGCTCCCCACATGCCCAGTGCGTTGCATGCTCTGATGTGGTCTCACCGGAGGAACCCTGGGCTCCACCTGAAGGTCAGGGAAAGGTCAGTGGCCAAGGTCACGGGCTGGAAAGCGCCCGTGGAGCCCAGGCGCATGGGATGCAAAGACCTCGCGCCCAGCCCACCGCTCAGCTGTCCGGAGCCCCGTCCTCGGGGCCAGCGCAGAGGGGGCCGCAGGCGCGTACCTGTAGGCACACAGCAACCTCCTTGTCCGCTCCTGCCAGGCTGTGACCTTGGCCTTGGCGTTCCTGGTTGCCAGGGCCCCTTCCCCTCTGGGCAGAAAGAGGGCTGTCCTGGGGTGTCCTAGCCCTCCCTGCAGGCCAATACCCAGGGCCTAGGCCAGGGAGGTCTGGTGGGGATCCCTGGGGCCGGGGCTCCTTTCGGGGTGACCTAGGAGAGTCCCACAGATGCCCCCCCCTCAATCCAGCAGCCCTGGCCCAGCGTGGCTCCCACCTCCTTTCCAGGCGCGGGCCCCACACCCTCCAGGACCACGCAGCCCCCACCCGGCTGGTGCCCAAAGCACCTTGAAAAATCCCCCCCTCCCAGCACCCAGCCCAGTCTCTGCGAGGAGAGGCGAGCGAGCGGAGAGCGAGGGGAGAGGAGAGAGCGCAGGGAGCCGGCAGGCTGGCGCGAAGGAGAGAAATGCAAATGGTTTTTATCCTCCTTTCTTTTAAATGCTGAAACCAGCCCTGACAGCCTCTGAAAATAAATGGCAGCGACTCGCTGGGGTTTCAAATTCCGTGATTAAGGGCTGAAGCAGTACTTTTCCCTCCGCCCTCCCCCCTCCCTCCCTCCCCGCCCTCCCTCCTCGGCTGCGGAGCGCGGCCGGGACAGCTCAGCTCCGCGCTGCCAGCTCTGATCCCGCCGCCTGCAGCGCCGGCTCCCGGGCTGTTTATCTGGAGCTCAGGCTGCCGCTGCAGAAAGCAGCTCAATGCCCTCCGAGCCCCGCCGCACGCACACAGACGTGTGGACACAAAACACACATGCATGTGTGCCTAAAGGCACACGCGTGCATGCACACGTGAACACGCATGCAGGCGGCACCATGCACATGCATGCCTGTGTGCACACAGACACCCCCCCCCCGCCCCGCTGGCTCTCTGCCTGCTCTTCAGCCGAAGTTGGGAGGATGAGAGGAAGAGGGGAGGGAGGGAGTGCAGGGAGGAGGGGAGGGCCAGGAGGAGAGCGGTTTGCAGGGGTGCCTCACAGTTTGCGGGGTGCCTTCCAGCATGAGGTGGTCCCCTCTCCTTAACCGCCACTGCTCCCCTCCCCCAGCTCCTGAGGCCTCAGTCTTCTTCCTGCTGGGGTTCTGCTGGCACCTGGGGTGGCACCCGGATGGAGGGGGATCCCTGGAAAATGAGGGGCTGGCAGAGGGGCCTCAGTGTGGCCACCATGCTGCCCGCCGCAGGGCCCCGGGCAGAGATGTTCTCAACATCCTTTCCTTAAAAAAAAATATTTTATTGATTTTCACAGAGAGAAAGGGAGAGGGATAGAGAGCCAGAAACATCAATGAGAGAGAAACATGGATCAGCTGCCTCCTGCACACGCCCCCCTCCACCCCCCACTGGGGATGTGCCCCCAACCAAGGTACATGCCCTCGACCGGAATAGAACCCAGGACCTCTCAGTCCGCAGGCTGATGCTCTGTCCACTGAGCCAAACTGGTCAGGGCCTTGACATCTTTTCCTAGCAAAATTAAAAATTAGCCCGGCTGGTGTGGCTCAGTGGTTGAGTGTTGACCCATGAACCAAGAAGTCATTGGTTTGATTTTCAGTCAGGGCACATGCCCGGATGGTGGGCTCGATCCCCAGTAGGGGGGGGGGAGGCATACAGGAGCCATCCAATCGATGTTTCCATCTTTCTATCCCTCTGCTTTCCTTTCTTCCTAAAAGATCAATAAAAAACATATTTTTTAAACATTTAAAAGTCAGCATCAGCCTATCAGTCCCCCAAGTTTTCTTTGGAAATTGCATTGGTCTCTTAAACCCAAACGCTTGGGGATGTGCCCCAGGACCCCTCCACTCCCTCAGAGAGGACAGAGAGGAGGGCTCCCTGCCAGGGCCGGTGGCCCAGGGGCTGCGGTGCCAGGTCCCTGCGCTCTGGACCCCAAGGGCCTGCCCCGTGCCTCCCGCTGCCCCTCCCGGCCGCGGAGCCGTCCCCAGAGGAGGGGGCAGGTGGCTCCCGGGCAGGTGGCCCGAGCACGCGTGTCCCGGAGGCCACGGGCGTGTCTGGGCTCGGGCCAGTGGCCGTGTGTGCACACCTGCTCCCCGATGGGACGGGGCGGGCGGCTGGGCACCTCCGGGCAGCGACAGCTGCACCCAGACCAGCAAAGCCCCCGGCCCCGGGACAGGAGGCCCGGGACACCGAGGGCTCATGGAGAGGCACAGAAAACCCGGCCGAACCCCTCACCCACCCCCATCGGGAGCAGAGGACCGGGAGAGAGCGGGCACAGAGCAGCGTCTAAGAAACGGCTCAGCCAGGAAGATAAAAGGCGACCGTGTGCTACACTCATGGCATTTACCGGCAGCTCCCGGACCTGCCCCACCAGGAGCAGGAGCTGCGGGGAGGGGGGATGGCAGCCTTCGGCCCGGCCGCTGCCCTGCGGCCTGGGGACCATCCTGGTCCATCTGGACCCCCCCCCCCCTCAAGGCAGCGTTTCCAACCCAACCCCCAGCCTGGTCCGGCTGCTCTGAAGATGCAGACGGATGCATGCCAGGGTTGACCACGCGTGGGAAATGCCGGGCAGAACTGGCGGTGCGCACGGTGCCAGGCTCAGGCCCCGAAGGCCCCCAGGCTGTGCCAGCAGACCAGCCGCCGCGGTCCCAGCCCAGATGCCGAAACACACAGCTGGTTGTCAGACGGGAGAGTGAGGGTTCCCAACTGCACATGCCGGGCTGGGTGTCCGGCCACCGGCCCCACCGACCCCACTGGCCACTGCCTTCACTGGGCCTCACCCCTTCCATCCCAGCCCAGGCCAGCCCCAGCCCCAGCCCCAGCCCCAGCCCCAGCCCCAACCCAGCCCCAACCCAGCCCCAGCTCAGCCCCAACCCCAGCTCAGCCCCAGCCCTGGCCCTGGCCCCAGGCAGCCTGTAGCAAGGCCGGGGAGAGTGTCAGCTAAAGGTCTGGCATCAGACAGCGCTGAGTTCAAAGCTAGCTCTGGGTTGCCAGTTAGAAAAATGGCCTCATTCCTTCCAGAAGTTTCCAATGTTTTCATGGAAACGGCTGCTGGGAGATACAGCCCCCCCCCCCCCCACCTTTTTTTTTTAAGGTCTCACCAGGCACCGAAGTGAGGGCTCCACTTGCAGAGAGAATTTCTCCATTTCTGAAGAAGTTGCGGCCTCGTGGCAATCAGAGCCCTGGAGGCCGGAGCAGAGGCGCTGGGCAGGGAGCTAATCAGGCCCTGAGGACATGCAGATAAGGGCGCTGCAGCGATGGGGGGCCACGGCCGGGCCCAGCCCGGGTCCCAGGCTGAGCGGGAACCAGGGGCCTGGCTGGGGGCGGCCAGGCCTCCCCGGAGCCTGGAGACCGGGAGCTGGAGCTGGTGAGGCCACCGGAAAGACAGCCAGCGAAGGAGGGCTGAGGTGGAGTGCAGACGCGGGTCCCCCGGCTCCTGCCCCCCTTCGGCGGCAGAGTTTGGGGTGTTTTGGGGAACCCTCTGCCTGGCCTCGAGGGTCCCCTCTTCCTAGGGATCAGACTGTCACCGGGAGCGGCCGGCGCAGGGACGAGGGTGTCGGCATCTGCCGTCTACAGAGGGAGAGGTGACCCCCCCCCCCCCCCCCGCAGGGCCAGGGCTCCACACCGGCCTGAGGAGCAGGCCGGGGGCTCCGGATGCTGCTGAGGGGACACCCGCTTTCACGAAACCCGGAGTCAGTGCCCAGTGAGGGGACCCGTGGACCACGGACTCCCCAGTCTCCCAAAAAACAATCGGGGGGAGCGGGTGGCTAAACATGGGGTGTGAAGTCCATCTTGAACAAAAAGAATCAATAAGAGACAGATGTAGCCCTGGCTGGTGTGGCTCAGTGGATAGAGCATTGGCCTGTGGACTGAAGAGTCCAGATTCGATTCCGGTCAGGGGCATGTGCTTTGGTTGTGGGCACATCCCCAGTGCGGGGTGTGTAGGAGGCAGCTGATCAGTGTTTCTTTCTCATCGATGTTTCTAACTCTCTGTTCCTCTCCCTTCCTCTCTGTAAAAATCAATAAAATATTTTTTAAGCCGAAACCAGTTTGGCTCAGCAGTAGAGCGTCAGTCTGCGGACTGAAAGGTCCCAGGTTCGATTCCGGTCAAGGGCATGTACATTGGTTGCGGGCACATCCCCAGTGGGGGGTGTGCAAGAGGCAGTTGGTCGATGTTTCTCTCATCGATGTTTCTAGCTCTCTATCCCTCTCCCTTCCTCTCTGTAAAAAATCAATAAAAATATATTTAAAATATTTTTTAAAAAGAGACAGATCTGGAAATAGCCGGAAGGGCGGGTGGGCGAGACGGCGTGAGCAGCTACTATGGAGCGGGTAGGCCTCCGGCTACTGTCATCTCTCCTTTTGTATCAATTTGTACCCTGTGTCCCCGAAAATAAGGCAGTGTCTTATATTAATTTTTTCTCCCAAAGTTGCGCTAGGTCTTATTTTCGGAGGCCTGGCACAGGCAGTCACTCAGTAAGTGCTGGAGGGAGGGAGGGAGGGAGGGGGAGAGGGAGGTCACCCCTGTCCCACCCTCTGTGTCCTCCCTCTTTCCATC
The DNA here is from genome assembly GCF_964339955.1 of Pipistrellus hanaki. NCBI lineage: Eukaryota > Metazoa > Chordata > Mammalia > Chiroptera > Vespertilionidae > Pipistrellus > Pipistrellus hanaki. The sequence goes on from NC_140513.1 coordinate 3,778,719, forward strand.
AGCGGGAGCCGGCGCTGGGCTGTGTCCTGAAGGGCCGGCTGACGGGACAGTCATGGAGCTTGTTAGGGCCTCCAGACCCTCATTCAGGATCTGGTGGGGCATCTGAGTTTCCAATTTGCCCCCCAGCGACGTGGACGCCCCGGACATGGAGAACCAGCTGAAGGTGGTGCTGAGGGCCGTGCTCTGCCCTCGTTCCCGGCGGCGTGAGCTCAGGCCGGGGCCCGGCCTCTCTGAACCCCCGCAGCGGGCCCGGGGTCACCCCCCTCAGGCCCTCCCGGGGCACCGGTCTGGAGATGCGCCCCTCCTGCCAGCCCTCGGGAGCTCGCCGGGTGGGCAGACGTGCCCGGGGAGTCCCTGGCACCCAGCTTTGGGGTCCAGGCCTGTGAGGGTCGGGGGAGACTTCCTGGTGTGCAGCGGGCAGGGAGGCCAGTCCCCGGCCTCCGGGCTGTGGGAGGGGAGGGGGCGGGCAGAGGCTTTGCCAGCTCAGCTGGGCACACAGTAGGTGCCATGTGCGGGCTGTGGTTGCGGTCCCCCCTCCTCCCGGGCCTGCAGGCTGGCGGGAGGGGAGGGGGCAGGCTGGGGGATGGAGTCCGGGCACGTCCTGATACCAATTAAGGCAGCTCCGCGCTGGGCTCCGGCATTTATCAGCCCACCCGGGAGGGGCGGCGAGCTGTCCTCCGCTGACGGATTAGACAGCGGACAATTAGGTTCCAGCAGGCTCTCTCCCTCCCTCCCTCCCTCCCTCCCTCCCTCCCTCCCTCTCTCTCTCCCTCTCTCTCCCTCCCTCTCTCTCTCCCTCTCTCTCTCTCTCCCTCCCTCCCTCTCTCCCTCTCTCTCTCCCTCTTTCTCTCTCTCTCTCCCTCTCTCCCTCTCTCCCTCTCTCCCTCCCTCTCTCTCTCCCTCTTTCTCTCTCCCTCTCTCCCTCTCTCCCTCCCTCTCTCTCTCCCTCCCTCTCTCAATCTTTCCCTCCCTCTCTCTCTCTCTCTCCCTCTCTTTCTCTCTCTCTCTCTCTCTCTCTCTCACACACATACACACACACACACACACACACACACACACGCATGCACATGCACATGCTCACATGCACGCACACATGCACACATCCCTTCCTCCATCATTTTGCAAGGCCCATCCACAGAGCCCAGCTGAGTCCTTGCCCAGCCCCCAGTGCTAGGGACACAACAGACCCAGAGGTCCCACCCCCTCTAGGAGAATAAACAGGGACCCCCCCTACCCAGCCCTACACCCACAGGACCACGACTCCAGAGCCCAGTCTGCACCCCAAGCCTCCCTGGCAGAGGGACCGGCGTGGGACTGAGCGCCCGTGTGCAGGAGACGAGAGCGATGACGTGCTTTCAAAGCCGAGTGGGGACAGCCCTGCCCCCTGGGGCCCTCCTCCTTCCCCAGAAATAGCCCCTGACCCCTGAGGCCCAACGGAAGGAAGGTGTGAGCAAGGACTGGGCCTACAGAGTGAAGGCCTTGGTAAGCCCAGAGGGAAAGTCTTCGAGATTCTAGAACGTTCCACACTGCAGACGCTCCGAGATGAGTCAGGAGCACCAGAAGGGACAGACAGCAGGACAGGACAGGACGGGGGCCGCCCCACAAACAGCCACAGGCCGCACCCCTGTCCTTGTCTGACGGCGTCCTGAGCCTCCCCGGGCCCTGAGCCCTCCCCGGGCCCTGACACCGGCCGCAGCGGCGGGACCTGCTCACGACATCGTCCCCGGAGCCGACCCTCACCGGCTCTGTGCCGAGCTCTCACCGGCTCTGTGCCGACCCTCACCGGCTCTGTGCCGAGCTCTCACCGGCTCTGTGCCGACCCTCGCCGGCTCTGTGCCGACCCTCGCCGGCTCTGTGCCCAGCTCTCGCCGGCTCTGTGCAGAGCTCTCACCGCACTCTGTGCCGAGCCCTCGCTGTGCCGAGCTCTCGCCAGCACATCTGCCCACCTGACGTGACCTCCACAGCCATCACCGTCAGACTGGCCCCGGCCTCCTGGCCAGCGCTCAGACCACCCTTAGTCCCATGGCTGACACGGGCCAGGGGTCCAGCCGGCCCCACCCCGCACAGGGGTCACGGCACGGAACCCCCGGCCGCATGCGGTTCAGAGAGGTTCGGTAACGTGCTGTCACTGGTCCCACCTCCTGATAGAGGTTCGGTCACATGCGCACACAGCCCGCCCACGCCTTAGCCTGGCCACCTTCTGTGGCTAAGGCCCACGCTTTCCCATTTCTGCAAGGTCAAAGCCAAGATCTGTGGGTCTTCTCTCCTGGGTGACCTTGGACATGCCTCTTTCCCTCTCTGGGCCTCAGCTTCCTCATCTGCAAAATGGGCGGACTGAGCTCAGTGCTCCCCGGGACTCAGGGCCCTCGGCCTGGGCCGGTGGCTGGGAGCAGAGCACTGAGCAGCAGCTGTCCCAGCCAGGCCCGGGGGCCCAGCGCCCCCCAGTGAATGGCAGGAAGTGGCCTAGTGGCCAGACAGGGCCCCAGTGGGAGAAGGGGGACAGGGCCTAGCCATGCTCCCCCACACTGGGGACAGCTTGCAAGGCAGTGACCCCAGGAGCTCCGCTCTCCCCCCCCCCCCCGACTCCCAGATCAGTCCTCTGCCGGCCCAGGAGTCAGGGCAGGGTGGGGGGTTTGTGGGGGCCCCTCGTGCGCCCCCTTCACCCGGAGCTCTAACTCGAAGGCCTGGTCTCCCGGAGGGAAGCCCCAGAGAAGTGCCCCCCGTTTCTCCGGGACAAGGAAGGGGTGCAGGGGCGGGGGTGGGGGTGGTCTGCGGTCCCTGCTGTGCGCTCACCGCGGGACAGCGGCTCCGGTCACCCAGCCCCGCCGAGGAGCGTCCATGTGTGACAGGCCGGTGTGGGCACCGGGGCGAGCAAACGGATCAGCCCGGCCCTCGCTCCTGCCTACCACAGGCGGGGCGGGGGAGCAGGCCAGAGGCCACGTGACCGCCACACGGGGACGACCCCGCCTGTCCTTGAGGTCAGAGGGAGCGGCACCCCCCACGGTCACAGGGAGGTCATGGGAGGTCACAGGGAGGTCACAGGAGGTCACAGGAGGTCACAGGGAGGTCACAGGAGGTCACAGGGAGGTCACAGGGAGGTCACAGGAGGTCACAGGGAGGTCACAGGGAGGTCATGGGAGGTCACAGGGAGGTCACAGGGAGGTCACGGGAGGTCACAGGGAGGTCACAGGGAGCTGCGCCGAGGTGGTCTCCCTCTCCCCTGGCGCCCTGTGACGTGGTTAGAGGTCCAAATGGAACCTTCCAGAATGCGAGGCCCTGGGAGGGAGGGACCCTCAGCACCTCAGGTAAGGCTCGGCTTAACATGGGCACTCAACGAACATTGAGTGGGAGGGCGGGGGGGGGTGAGGGAGGGAATGAGTAAATCGATGATCAAGTGGACAGATAGAAGGATGGAGAGAATGGGAGGAAGAAAGGATAAGTGGATGGATGGAGGGAGGAAGGTTGGTGGATGGATGGAGAAATGAAAGGAAGAAAGAATAGGTGGATGGACCTAACAGGTTTGGCTCAGTGGATAGAGTGTCAGCCTGCAGACTGAAGGGTCCCAGGTTCGATTCCGGTCAAGGGCATGTACCTGGGTTGCAGGCACATCCCCAGTAGGGCGTGTGCAGGAGGCAGCTGATCGATGTTTCTCTCTCATCGGTTTCTAACTCTCTCTCCCTTCCTCCCTGTAAAAATCAATTATATATATATATATATATTTTAAAAATGGGTGGATGGAGTGAGTGGTGGGTCACTGTCCCCTACACCAGTGACTCAGGCTTGGAGGGTGAGAGGGTTGACTCTGACGTGTGAGCAGGCGGTTCACCCCATGGCCCCGCCCCTCCCCCCGCCCCTCCCCCAGCATTTCATTGGGACGGTCTGCTGCACCGGCCCCTCCGCCAGGAAGATCCAGGCGCCTCTGCGGTTATTGGGGCCGGTTAGCTGGTTAACCGTGCTGTCAGGCCTGGCTTAGGGAAGCTGCTCCAGGCAGGGCTCACGGCCCCAAGGGCGCTGGTGCGGAGGGCCTGGGACCAGGGTTACGGGAGCCTGCCCGGTGAACCTCGGGCCTTCCTCTGCTAACGGGCGGTGAGGCTGGGGCAGTCACGCCCCTGTTGGGGTCAGCGTCCTCGCCTGTGAACGATGGAGCCGCGAGGGGCTCGTCCGAGGATCCCCCGAGCTCATGGCTGCGTCACCAACACCGAGTGCACTGGCTGACCCTGACACCGAGGATCCAGTGCAACCAGTAACATCAGGGAGCCGGGGAGTGGGGGGCGGGGCGGGGCTCACACACGCCCGCCACCTGACCCCGTGGGGGCACAGGTGCTGCGGCCACGCGGAATTTACGGACGGGGAAACCGAGGTTGAGGGGGGGGCTACGTGCTTGCCATTGGGCGGGAAGTGATGGCGGTGATTCCAGTGAGGGCAGCGGACGCCACACCGGCCATTCCGCTTGCTGCTGAGTGGGGACCAAGCCTGGGCGGCGGGGTGTGTGTGTGTGTGTGTGTGTGTGTGGGCCCTTCCACCAGCGCCCGGAGGGGATGCACCCAGAGTGGAGGGGGAGCTGGACAGCGACCGAAACGGACGGCTCCCAGCGTGACTGACGGCAGATCTGAGGCCCCCCCCGGGGGGACCAGGGACCCCAGTCCTTCCTCAGGAGCAGCAGGGGGCCAAGGCGGGCGGAGAAGTGTCCGAGCTGCCCGGGTGGACCCGCAGGGGCTGTGTGGGGCCTCCTTGGCTCTCCTCAAGCCCTCGCAGCACCCGAGGAAACCTCCCTAGCGAGAGCGGGCCCCCCAGTCTCAGAGGCTCCAGGAGGACTGAACCTCAGGGCACAAGTGCAGAACAAGGGCCGCAGGGTGAGCAGGGAGAGGGAGGCAATGGCGATACACACGCCTGAGGCTGCTCTCGGGAGGGGCCGCGGCCTCACCGCTTCTGCATCCGGGCCGCCCTGTGGGCCTGAGGCCCCAGCAGGACCTTCCCCTCCCTGAGGCTCCTCCTCCGGTCCGCGGAGCTGGGCTAGTCCTGGCACCACCTCTCAGCGTTGTTCTGAGGGTCCCGTTATTCAGGGAAACGCACTGCCTCGGGGTGGTGCTGGCACCGTTAGCTCATCATCAGGGGTTGTTGTCCTTATTGCCCCAATTGCCAGACGGGAAGACTGAGGCCCAGGGAAGGGAAGTGTCTTGCCTCAGGCTGTTCAGTGGGTTGGTGGCGGAATCTATGCCAGAGACGGTGGGCCTGCCTGGGCACACAGCACCTCGCAGAGGCGCAGGGCCCCGAGGCGGCCATGCTGGGTCTCCGCCCTCCGGCTGCAGCAGCGGCCACGTATTGTGAGCGCCCTTCCGTCCAGGCGTCGCTCAGAGCTTTAACCCATCCCCTCTCGGAGCCACCACCACCCGGGAGGTACGGACCGCTCTGTCCTCGCTGTCAGATGGGCCAGCTTTGGGGGCCGAGCAGTCACCCCCAGGGCTGCCTGGTTCGAAGGCCCTGGCTCTCAGCTTTGGGGGCCGAGCAGTCACCCCCAGGGCCGCCTGGTTCGAAGGCCCTGGCTCTCAGCTTTGGGGGCCGAGCACAGTCACCCCCAGGGCCGCCTGGTTCGAAGGCCCTGGCTCTCAGCTTTGGGGGCCGAGCACAGTCACCCCCAGGGCCGCCTGGTTCGAAGGCCCTGGCTCTCAGCGCGGCTCCTGCTCTCCGGACAGAGGTGGGGGCTGTTTGTCATAGTGACTCTCCCAGCCCCCTCCTCCCCAGATGAGGGGGAAATGAGGTGTCAAGGGCGGCATGGCGGACCCCAAGTCTCTTAGGCATCAGACAAGTTCCCCCCTAAGAGCTGGGCACCCCTTCCCGTCACAGGGGAGGGAGCTGGGAGGAGGACACCGCCCAAGCCCGCCCTCTGTCCTCGGCCCTGAGGAGGCTGAGTGGCCAGAGCCCTCGGGCTGCAGTGGCCACCCTGGGGCGTGAGCTGGCGGGTGGCAGGGGCTGGAGGGGGAGGCAGCACCCCCTCCCTCGCACACATGCTCCCTCTGTTCCCATCTGGCCGCCTGGCTGCCAGCGGAGCTGCCTGCAAACACAAAAGCATCTCGTTTCCATCCTAGAAAACCCCCGGGACTGGGCTGCTCTGCCTGCCGTGCCTCTTGGCCGCTGCGGCTGGGGCAGGAGAGGGAAGTGGCAGCTGTCCTGCCAGGGGAAGGGGCCGGAGCCGTGGGCCAGGGAGCAGCGGGGAGCCTGGTGTCCTTGCGCCAGGAGCAGCGCCAGCCGCAGAGGGTCTGGCTCGTGGCCTCCGCCCGGCCACACAGGCCCCCTGACCCGTCCTCCGGGGACTTCCCGGTGCCCATCGGAGGTGACCCGTCCTCCTTCCCCGCAGAAGCCCAGACCTCTGACCCTTACTTCAAACAACAACAACAACAAAAAAGCAAAAACCTGGAAAGAAACCGGCACAAAGAGCTTCAGAGGCGATCCTGTCCCCACCACCCACCCACCCACCCACACACACACACACACACACACACACACACACGCATCAGGCGCGCAGGGCTGCAGGGGGCTTGCACACAAGTTGTTGGAGGGTGACTTCTGTTGGGGAGACATGCAGGCGTCCCTCCACTTGGGGGGGGGGGGGCGGTGGGCTGTCCCTGAGTTTGGGGTGAACAGGAAGTGGAGAGGGGGCTGGTTGGCAGGATGTCATTCTCCCCTGTGCAGGTCTGAGTCCGGAGAAGGGGGTCTGAGGGACCACGGGAGCGGGACCCCTGGGCATCACCTGGAAGGAAGGCCCCACCCCCCGGGAGGCCAGGCTCCGAGAGGGTGCAGACGGCCCAGGTCAGCCCCAGGCCCGGTCACCGCCCCGTGGTCCCTCCCGGGCAGGGTCTGCGGGCCCTGGGGGTCCGGGACGCGGCCCAGCGCCCAGAACACATGGACCAAAGGCCGCCGCGCCCCGCGCCCTCGGCCCCGCCCTCCGCGCCGCCGGGAAACGGCGAACCCGCCCGGGACAAAGGCGGGGCCGCTTCCCGAAGACAAACAGCCCCGTTTGGCTGCCGGGTTTTTATTATTTTTATTTTTTCGCTCCAGCGGGCGGCCGGGCAGGTTTGGGGACCGGGAGGCGCCAGGGACCCCGCGCCGCCCACGCGGGCAGGGCCGGGCCGGGCGCATGCGCACCGGGACGCGGAAGGCCGCCGCGCAGCCTCGCTCGCCGGTCTCCGAGGCAACGGGCTCGCGGCGGGGAGGGCTCGGGAGGCGCGGCGCGGCGGCTATTTCTGCCGCTTCCTGCGCCTCGCGGCCGCGTCGCCATGGCAACCGTGCTCCTCCGCCGGCGGCTTCCCGGCTGGGCCGGCGCGTGACCCCGGCCGCCGCCCCCGCGTCTCCCACTCGCCGCTCCTCCCTCCTCCCCGGGCCCTCTCCCCGGGCCCTCCTCCCGGGCCCTCCTCCCGGGCACCGGCCCGCCCCGCGCCCCCGCCCCGCCCCGCCCCGCCTGCCCCTCCCCGTGTGCCGGTGCTCGCCGCCCGGGGAGAGGAGGGAGGAGGGAGGAGGGAGGGAGATTGATGGGGGACGCTTATTAAAAAACATGGTAACCGTTTCCGTTTTTATTACGTTGACAAGGGAGCGTTATTTACTGTTATTGTTTGCTGCGCCGGCCGCCGGGGCGCCGGGGGTGAGCGGTGCCACCTTTGCGGGTCCCGGGGGTCGCGGCTGGAGCGGGAGGCCCGGCTCCTCCGCGGGGGCCGGCGGGCGCTGCGAGGGGTCCACCCAGACCCGCGCCCTGGCCCCGCTCCTCGCCCCTCCCGCAGCCCGGACCCCGCGCCCTGGCCCCGCTCCTCGCCCCTCCCGCAGCCCGGACCCCGCGCCCTGGCCCCGCTCCTCGCCCCTCCCGCAGCCCGGACCGCGCGCCCTGGCCCCGCTCCTCGCCCCTCCCGCAGCCCGCCGGCAGACCCCGCCGGAAGACTGCAGGGGCCGGGGGCGCAGGTGGAGGGAGAAAAACTGCAAAATAGACAGGAACAGAGGACTGCACCCAGGAAGGGCTCTGTCCTGCGCGGACGGCTTCCCGGGGGCCCCGGTGGAACAGCCGCTGCCTTTGGAAGCGCTGAACCGGATAGCGACCAGGGATGGTCTCAGCCCGGCCTGGACCGAGCACTGCAGGCTGGCCGCGCTGAGCGCTGGGTGTGCAGGGAAGGGGTCAAATTCCTCCTCCCCCGCTGGGGCCTGGCTTCCAGCAAACCTGCCCACTTAGATCCTGCGCCCGAGGGTGGGCCTCTGCCCCAGGCCACACAGCCAGAGCCGGCCGGCTCCCACGCCCGCCCGCAGGGAGAGCCAGCCGAGCCCCGGCTGCAGGAGGAGCCTTGGCAGCGGGGGAGGCTCAGCTGGAGGGCGGTGCAGGGGAGATGAGCTGGGCCCTCTGAGCCCTGGCTGGCCTGGGTCCTGCCCACTCCACCGCAGCCCTCAGCTGGGGTGGGGGTGGGAGTGGAGGGTAGGAGGTGTGTCCAGGCGATCAGATGGGACTGAGGATGCCAAGTCCCTGCTGGGGTGCTGCTCTCGCCCAGCTAATTCCGGTTTGCCTGCTGTCCCCAGCTCAGCTCCCCGCTCTTGAGCATCATCAGCTGAATTGCAAACAATGCTGCTTGGGAGGCAGAAGCCAGGGGGAAGGGGCTCTGGAGTTGGCACTACGGAAAGGGTTTTAAGAAGATGTTTACGCTGATCAACAGCACTCCTGATGGACAGCTCGGGTTCTGTTTCCCCCTCCCGGGAGGACTTGGTCAGCAGGCCTCGCCCAGGCCTGGCTCAGATGGTCAGCAGGGACTTCCCAGCCCAGAGTCGTCTCTGCAGACTCCTGGGGCCTACCGTCAGGCCAGTTCCTAGCAAGGCCTCTGGGTCTGGGCGTCCAGGGGGAAGCCGTCTCCACTCTGTCCCCAGCACCTGCCAGCCCTCGCTGCGGACCCTCCCTGCATGCATGACCAAAATCAGGCTCCAAACAAAGAGGGTACCCCCCCCCCCCCACACACACACACCAGCCCTGGGCTGCCAGCTCTGTGACAGGGGGAACCAGGGTGGCCTCCACTCCGGTTACCAGCACTTACCCCGGCGGCTGGCCTTCCCAGCAAACCTCACCTCTGGCAGCGGGTTTAGAGCGTTTGATTGACTGCCCAGCTGGCGTGGCTCAGTGGTTGAACATCGACCAGAAAGTCATGGTTTGATTCCATGTCAGGGCACATGTCCAGGTTACAGGCTTGCTCCCCAGTGTGGCGCCTGCAGGAGGCAGCCGATCCATGATTCTCTCTCATTGATGTTTCTATCTCTCTCTCCCTCTCCCTTCCTTTCTAAAAATCAATAAAATATATATATTTTTAAAAGAGTTTGATTGATGTGAGAGCCGTGCCCCTCGGCAGCGCTTGGAGAGGACTGAGATGATAGATGACACCCAGGATCAAAGAACCCCAGAGCCGGGAGGACCTTGGCGATTATCCGGACCAACCACACCCGCCTCCCCATTTCACAGGTGGACAAACCGAGGCCCAGGGAGGACAAGGGACCTGAGACCTGCTCCTGGTTGGTGGCAGAACCCAGGCCAGGATCAGGCACCTTGCCTCTCTCCAGGGGCTCATTGCCCACTCCGCCTCTTCTATGGCATTATGTCTCTGAGCAGATGATCAGGACCTGGTGGGGGTGGGGGTGGGGGTGGAGGGGTAACTCTGGTGTGGCAGGACGCATTGAAGTCTGGGTTCAAATCCTCACTTTTAATGAGAACGCGGACACGTGGATGCTTCTCTCTGAGCCTCAGTTGTCTTCAGTGTGCAGTGGGTATAATAACAGCATCTGCCCTGAGTTTGTCTTAAGGCTTAAGGAAGATGGTGCAGGAAAAGCAACTGGACCGATGCCTGGCCCATCCTGGCATTCGATGCTGGCAGTGATTTGCTGGTGGTGATGCTGGTGGTGCTGATGCTTGTGGTGGGTTGGAGGATGCCGCCTCCCCCAAAGCAGGCTCTGTCCATGCCCTGATCCCTGGGGCCTGGGACCCTGACCTTGTTTGAGGACAGGGTGTTCATAGATGTAAAGGGCGTTGGCATGAGGTCACCCGTGACTGCCCATTGGAGACTCAGTGCCAACGTAAGCGTCCTCACAGGAGACAGGAGAGAAGGGCGTGTGCAGCCTGAGGTGCAGAGGGCAGTGATGCGGCCACAAGCCAAGGACACCTGGAGCCACCAGACACTAGAAAGGCAGGAAGGATTCCTCCCGGAGTCCGGAGGGGATGTGGCCTCCGGAACTCTGAAGGAACCTCCGAGTGTAAGCCACCGGGTTTGTGGGCGTCTGTTCGCAGCCACGAGAAACTAACACAGTGGCGAGGCTGGTTCTGCCGCTGGGATGGTGGGAATGGTGGTGGTGGCGGTGTCATGGTGATGGGGGTGATGGCGATGGTGATGCTGACCGTGTGTGAGTCCCCTGGGCTCTGTGCCGGCTCCTGGCCACTCCGGCGGCCCTTGTCTCTCAGGTGGTCACTCAGAGCCCCCCTTCATGTCGCCTTTGCTCTGTGGGCATCTGTCTCCGTATTTCCCCCTTTTATACGGACGTACTGGGTCAGGACCCACCCTGAGAACCGCATCTCTGTGCGATTGCCTCTGTAAAGGCCCTGCTTCCAAAGAAGGTCACATCCTCAGCTACCGGGGATTAGGGCTTCAACATGAGTTTTTGGGGGACAGAATTCCCCCCAGAACAGTGGAGCTGGAGACGATGGTGACGGTGGAACTGGAGATGAAGCAGGAGCCCGGCCAGTGTCAGGCCAGGGCAGAGCGTCAGGGCCACTGGGCAGAGGAAGGAGGGACAGTGTGCTGTGACCACGCTCCTGCTGGCTCCCTGTGGGCCTCCTCCTCCCTCCTCCCTTTCCTCCTCCTCCCCCCTCCTCCTCCCTCCTCCCTTTCCGCCTCCCCCCCTCCTCCTCTTCCTCCTCCTCTTCCTCCTCCCTTTCCTCCTCCTCCCCACCCCCTCCTCCCCAGGAGCAAACACTTGCTATTTTTGTATGCGGCTAAGTCAGTGCTTGTCTCCTGGCCCGTCCCTGCTGCCAGCACCTCCCTGAGGGCAGGGCCGTGGTGTGCTTGCCTGTGAGGCCCGGGAGCCTGGCCCAGCCCCCACACGTGCGGATCGAGCGTGGGCTGTCTCAAAGCCCAGCACGCCCCTCCTCCTCTTTCCATCTGGGCGCCATGGAGACAAGACAGGCGGGTGGCCACCTGCTTCTGAGCGGGATCTTTCTGCCCCAGACCCAGGCCCCGCAAGGAGGCCGTGCGGTGAGTGGGGCAGAGCAGCAGCAGCCCGGCCTGGCTCTCCTGGAGCCGCAGCGCCGGCCCCTGACCCTGACCCTGACCCTGACCCTGACCCCGGGAGCCCGCTGGCCTCCGGCAGGAGGCGGGCAGGGTCAGACCGCTGGTTTCTTCTCATTAGACGCGATCCAGGGGCTCCCTCCTCACCCTGTCCCCCTCCAGCCCCCCCCCCGGCCCAGACCGGAATGGCAGGGGTGCCCGGTCACTCGCGGGTCCAGGCGGGACGGTCGTGGGACACGCTCTGCCAGGCGCTGCCCTGGGTGCCAGGAGCCATGGCCAGAGAGGCCAGATTCTCGCTTTGGTGCGGCTCCCATTGGCGGGAAGAGAGAGACGGAGAACAAAGGAACAGCTGATGCCAGGATCCGGGGAGCAGGGCGAGGGCTGTGATGGAGAACAGGGGGGCTGGGGTTTGGGAAGGGGGTCCCGGCAGTGATGGGGTGACCATGGAGCGAGCTGAGGAGAGCGGGGAGGGGAGGCAGAGGGCAGCAGGAGCCGCCGGTGCAAAGGCCCTGAGGTGCCGAGGGGCGGCCTGCAGGCGGGTAGAAGTTTGGGGTTCTTCCTAGGGATGCATGATGTCACCAAAGCGGGGAGGCAAGAGCCAACCGAGGGCCAGTGTGTGGGTTCAGAGGACCCCTGTTTCGGAGGGGAGCACCCAGAGGCCGGAGGGAAACGGGGGGACGTTAGAGGAGCTGATGGAGTCCAGGCGAGAGGCGGTGGCGGCGGGCACAGGGACTCAGCAGCGGGAGGTAAATGGCTGGATTGGGGGGTGTGAGGAAGAGGCAGCGGGGTTTGCCAAAGGACGGGATGTGGGTGTGGAGGAAGGAAGCTGTCAGGGACGACTGCAGTGTCACGAGTGGAAGGCACCGCTTCCTGAGATGAAGGAAGGAGAAGGGGGCGGGCGGGGCCTCAAACACATTATCATGCACTTAGAGTGCTCAGAGGCTGTCATTTAACCTGCCCGGTGGTGGTTATACCCGTGGGGCAAGATAACCACCCTGAGAGGGAGAACCTACGGTCACCCCCATTCTACAGATGAGGAAACCGAGGCACAGAGAGGGGGAGCTGGTGAATACACAAATCCAGGTAGCTTAATTCCAAAGCTCATCCTGTTTGCTCAGGCGCTGGTCTGTCTGTTCACTCGTTCATTCACGGTCACGTGCATGGTAGACCAAGCCTCGCTCTGAGCACTGTGACGTGGAGGGTCCAGCACGCTATGCACGGCGACCGTGAATGAATGAATGAATGAATGAATGAATGAACAAACAGACAAACCAGTGCATGAACAGACACTCCCTGGGCTGAGCGTGTCCCTGGGCCAGCCGGTGCGTTGGCCTGGCTGTGGAGCTGGCCCTGGATTCAGTGCTGACTTGCTGTAGAGGGAGGGGGGAGGCCGGGAGGGAGCTCGTACTCCGCACGCCAGCCACTCACTGTCCCGGGAGGAGACAGGCAGGGGACGAGCAGAGGGAGACACCGGACTAGGTGGTCGCAGGCTGTGCTACGCGCCGGGGAAGGGCTGCATGCTGACACCAGGAAAGGGGCCACACTGGGAGGGCTGGGGCCACACTGGGAGGGCTGGGCCACACTGGGAGGGCTGGGGCCACACTGGGAGGGCTGGGCCACACTGGGAGGGCTGGGGCTGCCCGGAGGAGGGGAGACTCCTCAGAGGCAGCCACGCCAAGGGCCAGAGGAATGGCATCCCAGCAAAGGGAGCAGGAGGAGCAGAGGCTCTCGTAGGCCACGGGGAAGGGCGAGGGCACAGGGCACAGCCAGGGGGCCGCTCGCCCACAGAACCAGCCCCAAGGAGGAGGCGAGAGAGTCAGAGGCAAGTGAGGGGGAAGTCACCCAGGCAGGGGTGAGGGCCCTCACCTCACAGGGCCAGCGGCTGGGGCCCCGAGGACGTGAGCACCAAAGCTGGGAGTGGGAGCGCAGGGGAGGGGATGGGAGGGCCAGGCCCGGGCAGGCACCTCCCTCCGCACCTTCCGCCTTCCTCTGTGCAGCGGTTCTCAACCTTCCTAACGCTGCGGCCCTTTCACACAGCTCCTCATGTGGTGGCGACCCCCAACCATAACATTATTTTCCTTGCTACTTCATAACTGTCATTTTGCTACCGTCATGAACCGTAATGTAAATACCTGTGTTTTCCGATGGTCCTAGGCTCTACAGCAGCGGTTCTCAACTGCTAGCAGTCACTGCCAACGTGGCCAAGTAATGAGAAGGGGCGGGATTCGAACCCAGGGCTGTGGGACCCCCGGGCTGTGGGACCCGGGCCCAGGTTCCCGCGACCTAGGACCCCGGAGGGAGGGCTGGGCGTGAGGACCTGAGAACTCCTGTGAGGCGGGCCCCGTGCCCACATGGCGCTGCGTAGACCGGGCGTGGGGGGCAGGCACCCCAGGACTCCCCCGGGCTCCAGGCAGGCCCAGTGGCCAGCCGCTCCCTCCGCAGATCCCTTCGGGGCCCCAGCTCTGCTGCCCCCGCCCAGCCCCAGCCCTGCGGCACGTGACCCCTGGGCGGGTGCTAGGAGCCTGGGTGCCAGCGCTGTGCCCGGTCAGGGGCGGCCCTTGCCCACTGCCTCTGAAGAGGCAGCCCCTAAGCTCCGGCCCCGGCCCCAGGGGCCTCGCTGAGGGTCAGGCAGGAAGGGCTGAGGACAAAGGGGAGGGCCATGGAGTCCCCACCCACTGACCCCCCCCACCCTGAGCAAGCCCTCACCCATCACTGCTACAGAGCGCCCTGGGCAGGGGTCTGTGTGTGTGTGTATCTCTGTGTCTTTGTGTGCCTGTGCGTGTGTGCCTGTGCATGTGTGCCTGAGTGTGTGTGAGAGTGTGTGTGCCTGTGCGTGTGTGCCTGAGTGTGTGTGAGAGTGTGTGTGCCTGTGCGTGTGTGCCTGAGTGCCTGTGCGTGTGTGTCTGAGTGTGTGTGTATGAGTGTGTGTGCCTGTGCGTGTGTGCCTGAGTGTGTGTGTGCCTGAGTGTGTGTGTGAGAGTGTGTGTGCCTGTGTGTGCATGCCTCTGTGTGTGTGAGTGTGTGTGTGAGAGTGTGTGCCTGTGCGTGTGTGCGTGTGTGTGTGTGAGAAACAGCGGGTGGGAGAGGGAGGGAGGGAGGGAGGCTCTGTCACAGACAGAGCGGGGAGCTGGGTGACAGAGACAGGCTGGGAAATACCCAGAGAGGAGGAGGAGGAGGAGGACATTCAGCTGCCAGAGGAGCTCAGAGCAGAGACAACAGAAGGGAGAGGGCCCGCGAGGGGCCAGCCCACAGCGGATCCGGAAGCAGAGCCCAGGAGCCGCTGTGCAGAGAAAGGGAGAGGGGCAGGCGGGGGAGGGGAGCCCAGAGCCCAGCTGGGGGCCCTGCGAGGGGGGATGGGCTGGGGCTGGGGTCTCTGACGGGCGAGGTGGACAAAGCCAGGGCTTCTCCGCCTGATGCCAGACACCTGCGCCCGCAGGAGACAGGGGGCCCCCGCAGCTCCCACCGCACCCGGCTTGACCTGGGAGAGGGTCCAGCCCAGGGAGGTGTGACGGGTCCCCTAAGACCTCAAGCTCCTGCCCTTGAGCCCCCAAACCTCTCTTCTCCCTGCTCCAGCCTGGGCTGCGTGACCTTGGACGGGGACTTTGCCTCTCTGGGCCTCCAGGCCCCTGAAAGGACTGAGCTTGGTGTGGGAGGAGGCGCTGGCGGCCGGATGCAGGGTCAGACTCACAGGCCCGGGCCGCGGGGTCAAACACACGGGCCTGGGGCTCGGGGTCAGACACACGGGCCCGGGCCTCGGGGTCAGGCACACGGGCCCGGGCCACGGGGTCAGACACCCGGGCCTGGGGCTCGGGGTCAGGCACAGGGGCCCGGCCGCGGGGTCAGGCACCTGGGGTTCGGGGTCAGGCACAGGGGCCCGGCCGCGGGGTCAGGCACACGGGCCTGGGGCTGGCGGGTGGCGGGTGTCTGTGCCCGGGTGCCTGGCCCCTCAGCGGTGCCTCCTCTTGGGAGGGAGATGAAGCGTCTGCAGGCCACAGCTGCTGGGACAGACCGTGTCCATGGCCCAGAGCTGGGGGCGGGGCTGCCTGTTCCGAATGGCCAGTCACAAAGGTTCGGGGAGGGGGTGCAATGAGAGGAACAGAGCATCTGCGAGGGGAGGGTCTGCAGCCTGGACCACGGGCCCGGGAGGAGCAGGGCCGCCCGGCTCCTGCCTGGACCCTGGGGCCCTGGAAAGGCAATGAGCACCCCCCCCCACCCCCGGCTGACCTTGGGGACGGGGCCCCAGGAACCTCCAAGCCCAGGATCCTCCCCGCCCCCACCCGGTGTCCAGGGGAGGCAGGCAGGGGCTGGGCCTTCTGACCCGGCTTCTTCCCGTTCCCTGGAGGCGGGGGGGGGGGGGGGGGGGCGCGAGGAAGGAAGGGGGGCGTGGAGAAGGGAGGCAGGAAGAGACCAGGAAGGGGAGGCAGAGAAGCTGCAGGCAGCCCGAGGAGAGGAGAGGAGAGGAGAGGAGAGGAGAGGAGAGGAGAGGAGAGGAGAGGAGGAGGAAGAGCTGGTGCCAGGCTACGGGAGGGAGCCGTGCAGGGCCGGCGCTCCGAGGCTGTGTCTCCCAGAGACAAAGGCCCGAGGCAGAGAGGAGGGAGCGGAGGGAGAGGAGGGAGGCACGAGGCAGAGGGAGAGGGAGCTGCTGCTGGGGCTCCAGGCCGGCTGAGACCCCCCCCCCCCCCCCAGCTGAGGCTCTGACCCGCGGGAGAGGGAGCGAGGGAGCGAGCTCCAAACTTAAGAGGGAAAAGTCTGCCGCTGCCCTTGGGGCTGTCACAACAGATAAAACCTCAGCCAGGCTTCACCGGGAGCCCTGCACGCAAGGCTCAGCAGCGAGCTAAAAATACTGGCTCCTGCGGGGAGGAGGGAGGAGGAGGAACAGGGAGGAAGGACAGGGAGGAGGGACAGGGAGGAGGAGGATGGGGAGCAGGGCTGCAGGGCTGGGCTCAGGCAGCCGGGGTTCCAGGGCATCCTAATGACCCAGATGTGCGGCTGCAGAGAGATGGCTGCTTGGGGACCTGCAAATCACTGGCCCCTGGCAGCTCCTCCCCTGGCGGGTGAGCTGGGGAGGGAGGACCTGGGGAGAGAGAGAGAGAGAGAGAGAGAGAGAGAGAGAGAGAGAGAGAAACTAACGAGGGAAATCTGGGAGAGCTGAGCTCTGAAGGGCAGGGGAGGGAGGGGGAGAGAGGGCGGGGGAAGGATGAAAGAGGAAGGGCAAGGGTGGGAGGGGGAGGGAGGGAGGGTAACGGAGGGAGAGGGAGGGAGGGAAGGCAGAGGTGGGAGGGAAGGGGTGGGAAGGGCGGGCAGGGGAGGGAGGGGGAGAGAGGGAGGGCAGGGGAGAGAGGGCAGAGGAGGGAGGGGGAGAGAGGGCAGGGGGGAGGGTGAAAGAGGAAGGGCAGGGGTGGAAGGGGGAGGGAAGGGGCAGGGAGGGAGAACAGGGTGAGGGAGGGAGAGAGAGGGCTGGAGGACAGAGGAGGAGGAGGAGGGAGGACAGGAGAGGGGGAGGAGGGTTGGCAGGGAGGACGGGGAGGAATGTCCCTGGGGCTCAGCGCACAGACCTTCAAGGGACCAAGCCCAGAAGCCAGATCTCTGCCCTGGGCCAGGCCACTGGGGAGTGGCCTGGGGCCTGGGATGAGCAGGGAGCACCCCTCTGGCCAGCCACTGGCTGCACGGGCCAGGCTGGGGTCTGGGGGTGACGGGGTCCCCTAAGACCTCGATCCCAGGGGAAGACCTGCTGGTGACGTAACCCCAGCCGCCAAGCCTCCACGAGTGTGTGTGGTGCTCCAGCCGGAGGGAGGGAGTGCTCCTCAGGCCGCTGCGGGCACCTGCTCCGTGCCTGTGCCGGACGCGGGCGCAGGGGAATGAGCGCCCGCCCGCGTACACAGAGCCATCCTGACACAAACACCAGAGACGGAGAGGGGGGGGGGGAACATGGGAACAAGGGGGGGGCATGAAGGCCTGTCCCAGTGGCGACCTGCAACCTAGCTTGAATGGGAGGAGCCGCCGAAACCCAGAGGGGACATGTCCCCGAGCGGGAAACCGAGGCTGTGAGACGGGAACCCGCTTGTCCGAGGAGCAGACAGGGTCCGAGTGCAGGCCCCGTGGACCGCACCGGGCAGGGCCGGCGGGCTCTCCGGGGTCCTGGGCCCCGGCGGAGCAGGGAGGCCCAGGGCGGACACAGCACCCCGTCCCCAGCACCGGGGCCAGCGGATTGGGCCGAGGAGACGGGGCTGGCAGGGCCCGGGGGCTGTTCGAGCCCCGACTTCCAAACTCGCTGAAGCCACACACCAGGCATCCGCTTAGTTAGGTGTCCGGTGTGCGGCGTGGTTAGTGAGACACACGGCGGGACAGGGGGCGGCCATTCCCGCCCTCGCGTGGGATTCTCGGCCTTTGGGCCCCGGGATATGGCAAGTGGTAGCATAGCGATGGAGGGGACGGGCCGGCTGGCCGCCACTCGCTGGTCCACGGGCTCTGTCCCCGGCGAGGGAGCCGGTGGCGGACCTGCCTCCCGAGGAACCGACCGCATCCGGCGCCATCGCTGCCGCCGGGGCCAGACCGGGCGCCGCTGGCTAGAGGCCTGCTTCCCGCTGCAGGATCGACGCCGGGGGCCCAGACCGGGCGCTGCTGGCTAGAGGCCTGCTTCCTGCTGCAGGACCGACGCCGGGGGCCCAGACCGGGCGCCGCTGGCTAGAGGCTGCTTCTCGCTGCAGGACCGACGCTGCATCTGGTACATGTTTCCGGGACTCGGTCGCCCGGGCCACCGTCCAGCCACAGACGGACCAGCGGACCCCCAACCTGGAAGCACCTCAGGAATCGTCCAGCCTGAGGCACACAGGGAACGGAGGTCCGAGAGGGGCCAGTCCCGAGGTGACCGAGCAAGGGAGAGGCTTGGGAATGCCCCCGCCCCCATCGAAAAGCACCCTCTCCCTGGCACCCAGCCCCACGGCCTCCCTCAGCCCTGCTCCCGGCTCCCTCCTCCCCCACCCTCGGGGGCCCCGGGGCCAGGCCGGCCGCTGCCCTTGCCCCTGAGCCTCCCCGGCCCCGTCATGGCCCCCAGGACACAGATCCAGGCCCAGCCCCGCCTCAGGCCCCTTCTCTGTCCATCCCAGGGGGGCCTGGTCAGGACTGACCGCCCCGCCCGCTGCCCTCTGCACCCCGAAGGGCAGTCCCAGCGTTTCTCCGCTCGGCACCTGTCCCCAAGGTCAAGGCCAGGCCAGCACGGAGCCACAGAGCGGACAGTTACGAAGCACTTCCTGTGTGCTGGGCCTGCCGCAGGCCTCCACGTGGGCGCCCCGCACACGGCTCCTCCCTGAGGGAACAGGCTCGGGAGCTGAGACCCTGTCCCGGTGACACGCTGTTAAATGCAATCCCTGCACCTGTCACCGCGGCACACGGGCCCGCACGGGGAGACACGTCCTCGCAGCCTCCTCCATCCCGCCCCCGTCTCCCCGGCCTCCTCCCGCCCAGCCTGGCCCTGTCCATCAGCCGCCCACCCAGCTCGCCGCTCACGCTCCCGCCTACCCCTGCCCGCCCGCCCGTCCCCGCCGGCCGCCCGCACAGGCCCGGCCGGGGCTCAGGCTCCCAGCCGCCCAGCCCGGATCGGGCAGCCTGGCTACTGACACCGCGTGCCACTGTCCCTCCGCTCCTGGGCTGTCCCTCCGCTCCAGTCCCTCTCTCCCTGGATGCCCCGCTCCGGGGGGACACAGCACATTTTAACCCCAGCCCCAGGAAAGAGACCAATCTGCCCTCCTCCCTCCTGGGGGAACCGTGAGCACGCATGTGCGTGTACGTGTGCACATGTGAGCCGGAGCATCGCGTGTCAGAAGGCGGGTGCGGGTGTCACCGGCCACCCTGACAGCAGCCCTGTGCTGACCGCTGGCACCAGGGCCCCTGTGGGCTCAGACACCGAATTCCTGGCCGTGCCCTCCCGCCGGCCAGGCCCGGGGTCTCAGGGGACTGAGCCAGCGTGGCTGCGCAGGAAGGGAGAGCGAGAGCCGGGCCTTGTCCCTGACCCTGCGCCCTCAGCCCCCGCCCCCATGGACCGGTGGGCAGGCAGGCTGCCAGGGGAGGAGGCCGGGCGGCAGCGGGAGCACGGCTCACAGGGGGCCGGGCCTGTCCCTCCTCTCCAGGAGGGCTGGCTCCCCCGGCCCAGCCCGCTGCCAGGCAGCCCGGGCTGTGATCCCATTCCCCCTCCGTGGGCCGGCCGGGGGTCCGTGGCCCTGGGGATGGGGGTGGTAATGAAGCATTTGGAAAGCCCCCTTCCCTCCCTCCACCATCCTCTTCCCTTCCCAGGCAGGATCTGGCCTCTTGAAATTCTGCACACTAATAACATTGCAACTAATTTACATCCGAGATGGGGAGTGAGTGGCAGCGGTTGTCATGGAGACCATCTCCAGGGCCCCGGCTGCCTCCGCCTCTCTGTGCAGCCCAGAGATCAAGAGATTCTCTCGCTCCAGCTCTGCAGCTGCGGCCCGGCCTCCCGCCTCTGGGCGCCCTGCCCTCCGCCCCCGCCGGGCAGCCCCTCAGACACCCCCACCGCACAGCAGAGCCTGCGGGCCGTTCTCCTGGGTGAGCCGAGCCATGGCAGCCCGCACCCTGCCTCCCTCCCCCTGTGGCCCCTCTGCTTTCCTCTCCTCACACCGGGGCCCGGAGGGACGGCAGGCCCATCCCCTGAGCTCGGCCACCCGCACTTGGCGGGGACAGAGTCCAGGGACTGGGCAGAGCAGCAGAGCCCTGAGCCACCCACAAGCCGGTCCTCCCGGGGTCCACCCTGAGGGAGGCCCGTCCTGGACCCCCAGGGGCCCACAGGCGGTGGTGAGATGCACTCTGTCTCACGGAGCTGGCCCGCCCACAGGCAGCACGCCGGCGCTAAGCGTCACATACATGGTCTCCCTTAGACAGCGGTCACCCGACCAGAGGGTCATAGTTTAACCCCCATTTTATCCACGGAAAGTCTCAGAGACACGCAGGTTCAGACCCTGCTAAGCCAAACCTCCCGATTCTACAACCATCCTGGTCCCGGTGACACACTGCCTCCAGAAAAGCAAGGGGACAAAATAACTATCGCCAAGCAGGTGCCTGCCGCCAGAGAGGGGAGGGCAGGCGTCACGGAACTTGAATGGGGTTTTGAGGGATGAATAGGAGTCCCGAGGCACAGAGAGAGAGAGAAGGGCATTCCAGGCAAAGGGAACGTGCACGAAGGCACAGGCGAGCCCCCGCCCAGGGCATCGAGGATGGTGAGCGGGCGCTGGAGGGTCCCGGGGAGAGGGGAGGGGGCCGGCAGGAGCCCCAGAGGGAGCCGGGCCCGAGGGTCGCTGAGCGCCGCCCCTGGAGCTCCCCCGGAGGTGAGGGAATAGAGAGCGGAGGTCCCAGCAGGCCGCCCGGCGCCGAGACCTGCAGCCGGGGCCCGAGTGGAGGGCCGGTACCGAGCGTCCACACCTCTGGGAGGGAGCGATCGCTGGCAAACGGCTCGCTGCCGCCGCTGCCCCTGCCTCCCGGACACACTCCTCCTGCACGCTGGGAGGCGGGCTCACGGCCTGGCCTCCGTCCTCGGAGCTCCGGGCCCGAACGCGAGGATGCAGGCGGAGCCGGGCCCTGTCCTCCCGCCCCGGCCCGGAGGGGCTTGTGACGGGCAGGTCCCTGGGCCAGGCTGGACCCGGGAATCGGACTGTGGATACGGCTACAGGTTCCCAGGAAGATGGTGTATGACAGGCTGGAGCAGCCCCGCGGAGGTGGGGAGTCTGAGGGAGGCGGGAACACAATCAGATTTGTGCTCTGGAAAGATGTCTCCAGCTGCCGGGCAAGAGAGGAGAGGCGGGAGGAGCAGGAGGCCTAGTCGGGGTAGCGTCCAGTGGGCATCAGAGGCTGGGGGCGGGGTGGGGCAGGGGCAGGGCAGGGGCAGGGGCAGGGGCAGGAGCGGGACAGGGGCAGGGGCAGGGGCAGGGGAGGGACAGGGGCAGGGACAGGGGCAGGGCAGGGACAGGGGCAGGGCAGGGACAGGGCAGGGGCAGGGCAGGGGCAGAGACAGGGGCAGGGGAGGGACAGGGGCAGGGGAGGGACAGGGGCAGGGGCAGGGACAGGGGCAGGGCAGGGGCAGGGACAGGGGCAGGGGCAGGGCAGGGACAGGGCAGGGGCAGGGAGGGGCAGGGAGGGGCAGGGACAGGGGCAGGGGCAGGGGCAGGAGCAGGAGCAGGGCAGGGGCAGGGTAGGGGCAGGGGCAGGGGCAGGAGCAGGGCAGGGGCAAGGCAGGGGCAGGGGAGGGACAGGGGCAGGGACAGGGGAGGGACAGGGACAGGGGCAGGGCAGGGACAGGGACAGGGGCAGGGGCAGGGACAGGGGCAGGGACAGGGGCAGGGACAGGGGCAGGGCAGGGCAGGGGGAGGGACAGGGGAGGGGCAGGGACAGGGGCAGGGGCAGGGCAGGGCAGGGACAGGGACAGGGACAGGGGCAGGGCAGGGCAGGGCAGGGGGAGGGACAGGGGAGGGGCAGGGACAGGGGCAGGGGCAGGGACAGGGGCAGGGCAGGGACAGGGCAGGGGCAGGGAGGGGCAGGGAGGGGCAGGGACAGCTGTCTGCGGAGCGGGGAACGGGCAGGGCCTGGCGCTGAGGAGACTTGGAGGTGAGCGGGGATGGCGGCTCCTGTGGGATCTGAGATGTCATCAGGCCGTGGAGGCCTGGGCCGGCCTCGTTAGGGAGCGCCTGCTCCCCTCTGCCTGACCCCGGCCGCCCCCGGGCCTTCGCTGTCACGCTGAGGGTCAGCTCAAGGCTGCGGGGGTAGGGGCGGGGAGGGGGGAGAAGAATGAGAAGCTGGTCCCCCCTGTCCCTCCCCCAGCGTGAGCCCTGAGGGGAGCAGGCTGGGGGGCGCTGCACTGAGCCACCAGCAGGCCAGGCTGGGAGGCCCGGGCGCGGTAAGGGGTGAGGTGGGTGTGAAGGAGAAGCTCCCTGCTGCCAGGACTTGGCTTCCCCTCGGAGCAATGGCCGCTCACGCTCCACGCCTGCCTGCCGCTCCGAAAGCACCCGGGAATAAAGACACTGGCTGGCCCGGCTCATAGACCTCCGAACCAGGCCACGGTTCGATTCCCGCCAGGGCACAGGCCCGGATTGCGGGCTTGGTCCCCAGTGTGGGGTGTGCGGGAGGCAGTGCAGCAATGATTCTCTCTCACCATCGATGTTTCTCTCTCTCTCTCTCTCTCTCTCTCTCTCTCTCTCTCTCTCTCTCTCTCTCTCTCCCTTCCTCCCTGAAATCAATACACATATGTTTTAAATAATCATCATCCCAGCCAGGAAAGCAGCAGCAGCAACTCCGCCCAGTGACTGAGCTGTGCCCGCTGGGCACTGAGCCACACAGCCAGGACGTGGCAGGGAAGGGCCTGCTGGACCCCACGCCACACATGAGGCCTCAGCCCCTGCCCTGAGGCTCAGGACCGATTTGGGGCTGAGACTGTTCTAGATGCACCTCTGGGGGCCTCTAGAAGGCTCTAGAACAGTGGTTCTCAGCCTTCCTAATGCCGCAACCCTTTAATACAGCTCCTCATGCTGTGGTGACCCCAACCATGAAATTATTTTCATTGCTACTTCATCACTGTAATTTTGCTCCTGTTATGAATTGTAATGTAAGTATCTGTGTTTTCCCATGGTCTCAGGTGACTCTGCTAGCAGTTCTTAACCTGTGGGTCGCAATGGCTGGGGATCATAAAAACTAATCAGGCTGCAGAGAGAATCTAATCATCCTTCTCCCGGCCCCTAACAGGCCTGGGATGGCTCCCCATTGCTGGGGTATCTTGACCCTTACCTCAGACCATATACCAAAAATATAACAACGACCCACAAACAAACAAGACTCACAATAGCTCATAGATTTAAATGCAACATGGAACTTTTAGAAAACAGGAGAAAATCTTTGGGACTTGGGATTAGGCAAAGAACTCTTAGACATGACAATTATAAAAGAAAAAAAAAATAGATACATTGTACTTCTCAAACTTAAAAATGTTTGCTCTGGTGAACAAAACTATTAAGGGAATGGAAAGACCAGCCATAGAATGCAAGGAAATATTTGCAAATCTGACAAAGGACTTGTATCCAGAATGCAACAAAATATCAAAACTCAACAGCTTAGAGGAGAATCCAAGATGGCTGCTCGGGTAGGCAACTAGCCGCAGCCGCACACAACAATTTTAATAAAATACAACTAAAATATAAAATGGACATTACCCAGAACTACAGGAAAGTCGACTGACTGGAAATCCTACAACGAGAAGCAAGGAGAAAACCAGAAGGAAGCGCGGAGGAGCTGTAAAAGCCTAAGGTACGGAGACACGCGGCGCACGCGGAGAGGACGGAGCCGGAGAGGAGGGAGGCCGAGTGCCTGGCGGGCGTTCCCTAGCGGAAAGGAGATAAACACTCCGACTGTGCTGGGCCCCTGACTGCTCTGAACCCCAGTTCTGGGCCAGACCCTGGGGACTCAGGCTCAGCCATAGGGAGCTGGGCTGTAAGGCAGAACCCCGGAGTAGCGGAGAAAGGAGGTCCCGGAGGCGCGCACACTGCCCCCAGAGAAGGGCCGGCCGGCTGTGCCGCGGGATTGCCCTGACAGGAAGGAGACTGGGGCTCCAGACTGCTGTGAACGCCACCTCCAACTCCACTTCCAACTGAACTGAACCCCAATACCGGGCTCATTGGGGGAGAGCATAGACTGTTTGGCAGCAGGCGAAAATCGAGGGCACCTTTCTCTCAGAGGCGCCGGCAGCGAGCACTGAAGGACCCGCATAGGGCGGGGCTGACGGAAGCCAAAGCTGCAGGCTCCACCCTGAAACCCCGTCCCATCTGTAACTGCGAAATGCAACAACAAAATAGATCACAAACGAAAGAAATGGAGGACAAAAAGCGTCTGGATATAGAGTTCAAATCTACGCTTATAAGGTTTTTCAAGAATTTCCTAGAAAAGATGGATAAGGCCTATGAGGATATGAAAAGAGATCAACTAGAATTAATAAGGAGTCAACAAGAAATGATAAGGGATCAACAAGAAATAAAGAATACATTGTCTGAAATAAAAAATATTCTACAGAGTCCTAAAAACAGAAGGGAAGATCGCAAGAATCAAGTCAAAGATTTGGAACATAAAGAGCCAGAAGACACTCCTCCACAGAAGCTAGAAGGCAAGAGAATCCAGAAAATTGAAGATAATGTAAGAAACCTCTGGGACAACTTCAAGCGAACCAACATCAGAATTATGGGGGTCCCAGAAGATGAGAGAGAGCAAGATATCGAAAACATACTGAAAGAAATAGTGACAGAAAACTTCCCACACCTGGTGAAAGAATTTGACTTACAAGTCCAGGAAGCGCACAGAACTCCAAACAAAAGGAATCCAAAGAGGACCACACCGAGACACATCATTATTAAAATTCCAAGAGCAAAAGATAAAGAGAGAATATTAAAAGAAGCAAGAGCAAAGAAGGTAGTAACTTATAAAGGAGCACCTATACGATTGTCAGCTGACTTCTCAACAGAAACCATGCAGGCCAGAAGGGAATGGCAAGAAATATTCAAGGTGATGAATAGCAAGAACCTACAGCCAAAAATAAGCTACCCAGCAAAGCTATCACTCAGAATCGAAGGCCAGATAAAGAGCTTCACTAATAAAAAAAAGCTAAAGGAGTTCATCACCACCAAACCAGAATTATATGAATTGCTGAAGGGGGTTCTTTCAGAAGAGAAAGTAAACAAAGATAAAAATTATGAACAACAAATACGTAACTATCAACAAGTGAATCTAAAAACCAAGGAAATTAAAAAAAAAAATCTGATGAACAATAGTAACTGTTGAATATAATAGAATCAGAGGTATGGAAGGGGAGTGAACTGACGATTCTTGGGGAAAAGGGGAGAGGGGGGCGTGGGAAGAGACTCAACATAAACTGTGCACCTATGTATGAGGACAATGGGGAGAGGGGAAAGGGCAGAGGGTGGGGTGGGAACCTGGTGGAGGAGAGCAATGGTGGGGGGGGGGGGGGAAGGAACATTTGTAATAATATGAAAAATAAAAACTTAAAAAAAAAAAAAAAAACTCAACAGCTTAAAAAAATCCAGTTTAAAAATGGGCAAACGAATTGTATAGACACTTGTCAGAGAAGACGGACAAAGGACAGGCCAGAGCATGAACAGAGGCTCAACATGACAAGCCTTCGCAGACGTGAGAACCCAGACTGCAATGAGCCACCAGGCCACGCCCACGGGACGGCTAAAGTAAAAATGCTGACAACGCCAAGTGCTGACAGGCATGCAGAGAAACGGGGTCTCTCGTCACCGCAGATGAGAATGCGAAAGGGTTCAGCCACGCTGGAGGACAGTCTGGCAGGTTCTTAAAAAGTTAATCCTGCCCCTGTCCTACGATGCAGCCATTCTCCTCCTGGGCATCTATCCCAGGAAACCGAAAACCTAGGTCCACGCAACGCTGGGTGTGTTCCTGGGCACAGAGGCACAGATGTTCACTGCAGCTTCATTTGTCACAACCCTAATGGCCTTCAGAGGTGGGTGGGTGAGGACACGGGTCCACCCTGCCACGGACTTCTCCACACAATGACCACACGACGGACACACACACACACACACACACACACACACAGAGCGTGGCTGGAGCTCAAGGCCATTACGTCGGGTGGAAAAGGCCATTCTCAGATGGTCACCCATGGGTCCATTTCCTAAAGGACAGAGCGAGAGCCCCGGGGACCAGACCCGGGGCTGCCGGGTGAGGCCGGAGGGGAGGAGGTGACCACAGAGGGAGGGACAGGACAAGCTCTTGGGGGACACGGAGCCGCTTTGTTCCCTGCTCATGGCAATGGCTACTCAACCTTACACTCCCGGCGAGCGTCCTAGGCCTCAACTCCAAAAAGAAGCAACGAAGGTGCCGTTGAACAGAAAGACGGGCAGGGCCTCGGGTTCTCACACAGGCCGACGCTCGCCCGCTCGCCTTCTTTGAGGGTCGGACAAGGGCACAGCCTCCCCGCAAATGCAGCCTGTGCCAGGGCCCTCGGCCTGGCGGGCGGCGGGCTGGCTGGCCCACAGCTGCCCCGGGCCTCTGGGCAGCACCTGCGGGCGGTGAGCAGCCTACGCAGTGTCCGTGTGGGCCCAGAACCCCGGCTCAGCCTCGGTTCTGCCCCCGGGGACGGGCCTTGGACACGCAGCCCCAGGGAGCGGGGGCGAGGGGCGGGCTGGGCCTCCGCTAACGGCGGGCTGCATTAGTGCTGGGCTGCAGGCCGGCTCTCGCCTGGGCTAATGGCTCACCTGCCAGCAAGAAAGGATGACCGGCTGGCCAGACACACGGCCTGCTGGGACGGAGGGGGGGGGGGGACTCACCCAGGCTGCACCGCCTGCCTCGGACGTGTGCGGGGCGTGAGCAGTGCAGGCCGGAGGGCTGAGCTGGAGAGCCCGGTGCGGGCAGAGCTCGGTGCGGGCGGGGCCCTCCCACGGCGTCGCTGCTCTGGGTGAGAGGGTACCAGCTGGCCCAGCCTCACGTGCTCCGGCCCAGGAAGCTGAGGAGGAGGAGGAGGGGATCCCGGGATGGCTCCCAGCACCTGTGGGCGCCTGGCCCTGGGCCGAGGGCTCTACCAACGTGGCAGTGACAACAGAGGCACCAATAACAGTGACATGAACAGGTCACCGTTACTGTGTGCACACGATGGCTGGGCATCCACCTTCCTCACAGCCCCATCGGCCGGTCCGCTGCTGCCTTCATCTCACAGCACTGGGAGCATCCATAGAGGTCAAAGGGCACTTTGCTTTCTCATATTTAAAAACAAACAAACAAACAAACAAAAACTCTTCTCACACGCCTCTCTTCAAGGCCGGTGCAGGCCCCAGCTCCTCCAGGAAGTCTTCACTGACCTCCCTCAGGCCGGGTCCCAGCGCCTGTGAGCACCGGGATCCCTCCCTCTTCCTCCTCTTTGTCTTCCCTGACGGGGCAGAGGGAGGGTGACATCGGGGACCCCGGCCACCATGGATGCCACCCCACCTGGACTCAGGTGGCACCGGGAGGAGGGAAAGAGCTGCAGAGAAGCCGAGCCAGAGCGCCAGGGGCAGCAGGAGCCTCTGGACCACACCATGCCTGAAACCCACAGCCGTGTCCGTTGCTTCTGGTACGAGAGCCCACAGTCCTGTTTCGATGGGGTTTTCTGTCTGCTGTGACGGGAGCATGCCGACGACAGAGGCGCTCCCCGAGTGTGGACAGGAGCTGTTTCTGGGGAGCAACTACCGAGGGAGCTCCCCTCCTCATGCGCATGTGTGACATTGTCTGCTTCAGGGGTCCTCAAACTTTTTAAAGTGGGGGCCAGATCACGGTCCCTCAGAGAGCTGGAGGGCCGGACTATATCAACTACTAATTCCTACTGTAACACCTCGGCTGCGCTCACTGCCCAAAAAACCTGGCAGGCCGGATCAGACTCCTCTGCGGGCCGCATGTGGCCCGCGGGCCGTAGTTTGAAGACCCCTCCCTCTCCTCCTCATGCGCATGTGTGACACTGTCTGCGGAGATGGGCGCTAATGTTTCCGTCTGAGCAAACAAGCTGGGAGAACCTGTGGGCGGAGGTATCTCCAGGAAAGGAGGAGGGACTGGGGGTGGGGCCGGGGAGGCAGCAGTGGATCTGGAGCCTGTGCGATCCCGCGTGGGGACGCCCAGGGCTGTTCCTCAGGAGGGAGAAGGCAGCCAAGGTGGGGCAGGAGGCGGGGCCGAGGGAGGTGGCCTGCCGCAGCCCACGGCCAGGCCTTCCCCATTGGCAGACCCCGGTGCCTCCTCCCGCAGCCTCCCGGGAGCCGTGGCGGGGCCTCCGTGCCCGCTGTGGGCGGATGCCTGCGCTGGCTGTGCGTGGCAGAACCCATCAGCCCACCTCTCCCGGACGCGGCTCCCACCGCCTCCCATCGGCACAGGTGGCAGGGCCTCCGGGACCCAGAGGACAGGCCGATTCTGCAGGCCCCGGCCCACCCCCCAGATGGGCAACAGGCTTTCCTCCGAGGCTCTTCACCGCTGAGACCTCACCCCCCCACACACACACACACACCCCTCCTCCTCCGCCGGCCTGGGAGGCAGTCGGCAGCTCTGCCTCCACGTCACCGAGGAAGAAACTGAGGCACAGAGAGGCCGAGCAGCTTGGTCACCACCACACAGCGAGGCAGAATTCGCAGGGATTCGAACCCAGTTCTCCGGCCTCCAGACCTGGCCCTTTCCTGGCGCCTCCAGCTGGCGCTCACAGCGTCACAGCAGGGATCGGACCCGGAACTGCTTGGGGGAAGGTTAGCCAATGAGCCTTGAGGCAGGAATTGGAGAAATGGTGGAGGGAGGGGGGAACTGGGCGAGGGAAGCCTGTGCCTATCCCACAGCCCGAGGCCCCCACCGTCCTGTGCCCAGCCCTCGCTCCGCTGGTCATCCCCTCGAACCCTCAGAGCCCTATCATGAGCCTGATACGTCCCAAGCAGGGAAAGGGAGTCAGAGAGGGAGGGAACCTGCCGGGGGTCACACAGCCAGCGAGGGATGGGGTCTCCGGCCTCATTGGCGCTCCAAGTCAGTGCCTGGGCCCTAAGGTGGAACCGGAACAGGGTGCCTTACAAGGACGGCACGAGCCCTAGCCAGTTTGGCTCAGTGGATAGAGCGTCGGCCTGCAGACTGAGGGGTCCCGGGTTCGATTCCAGCGCTGCCCTTCGCGCCCCGCAGACGCTGGGCTGGGAGCGTGGGAACCGGGTGCCCCCTCTCCCCTCCATCTGCTGCTCTCCCAGCGGCCCAGGCGCCCAGGCCAGACCGGTCTCCAGGGAGGGGACCTCCCAGGGGCACCCTCCCCTCCAGCCCTCCCCCTTCCAGAACCCGCTTTTCCGGCCAGACTGGTGGTCAGGTTACTGGTGGGGGGGGGGGGGGGGGGGTTTCCACACGGAAACCAGCCCCGCCTGACTGCAAAGGACCGGCGCCTGGTGCCCGGTGCCCTCCGCAGGGCCTGTGAAGGGGGCCAGGGAGAAGCCGGGGAGGGTGGGCTGGTGCTCTTGGTGGGCGCCTCTCAGCACCGAAGGGTCTCGAGAGGCAGAGAAGGGAGCGGTGAGCAAACTGGTGGCAGTGGGAGGGCGCACCGGACCTTGTCTCTGCCAGACCTCGCCCTGCCGGGGGGCATCCCAGAGGAGGAGAGCTGAGGACTGTGAGGTGCTCCCTGCGAGGCAGGGATGTGGAGGACAGCCTGGGGGGCATCCCGGAGGAGGTGACCTGAAGGCTGGGAGGCAGGGATGCGGAGGGCAGCCTGGGGGGCAGCCCGGAGGAGGTGACCTGGGGCCTGGGAGGCAGGGATGCGGAGGGCAGCCCGGGGGGCATCCTGGAGGAGGAGATCTGAGGACTGTGAGGTGCTCCCTGCGAGGCAGGGATGTGGAGGACAGCCTGGGGGGCATCCCGGAGGAGGTGGCCTGGGGACTGGGAGGCAGGGATGTGGAGGGCATCCCGGAGGAGGTGACCTGAAGGCTGGGAGGCAGGGACGTGAGAGCAGGCGCACTCAGGGGGCTGCAGGCCCCACAGGCCCCACAGCCCGGGCTCAGCAGGAAGTCGGAGATGTCGTTAAAATAAAAAGGAAGATCCCCCAGAGACGTGGGCTGCCCTTCACTCTGAAGAAGGAGAAAGTGGGGGCCTCGGAGGCAGCCCGCTGCCCAAGGTCACCCAGCTGGCGGGGTCTGGCCGGGCCGGATGCACAGTGAGCAGTAAACAACGGGTCTGTGTCCACTGCCCCCCCCCCGCCCCGCCTCCCTGGGACCTTCCCTGAGGACCTCCCACGTGGCGATGGAGACACACCACAGCCCAGCAGACAAAGGCTCTGTGGCGTGGGGGCTTGTGGCTGAGACCACGGCCTCCCCGGGAGGGGCCTCTGAGCCGCAGGAGGAGCGGGCCCAGCCATGATGGCGGGGGAGAGGAGCCAGGCAGAGGGAACGCCTGTGCGAAGGTCCTGAGGCAGGAACAGCCCGGTGCGGGAGAACAGAAAGACAGCTCACGGGCGGGAGCAGGTGTGTGAGCACGCGTGTGCGTGTGCGTGGGGGGGGGGGCAGGTATGGAGTGCAGACCACGGCGGAGTTCCGTCTGACTTTACCTGCCTCCTGTGAGTGATGGGCGGGCAGGGCAGGGACTGCGGTGGGAGAGCCGTGCCCACCCCAGAGGACACACATGCATGCACCGCTCTCAGGGCCATGGGCGGGCACCGGCACCTTCCTCGGACTGAGCGGTGAGCTGACGGGAGGTGCTTCTGCAGGCAGAGGCGGGGGTGGGGGTGGGGGGCCTTGTGCCCAGCATGTGGCAAAACACCCCACTCTGCACCCTCCTGTGCCCACACCGCACAGGCCCCTGAGGGCAGCCCAGCGGCCTGCCTCTGCCCCACCGAGCCCTCCCCCTCCCCTCAGGCCCCAGCGGGGGGCGGGGGGCGCGGGGCGGGGACAGGCAGAGGCCTGCGGACTCCCGGGCCCTGGCTGCAGCCTCTGCTCATTGATCCAAAGATGCTCTTTCCTTTTCCGCGGGCGCTTCTCTGAAGGATGGAAAAATCGATGCGCAGCCAGCGAGCGGGAGCAGGAGGCTCGACTGCTCCGGGAGGAGACCAAGGGCAGGGGAGTCAGGGCCTGGGTGCACCCCGGCCCCAGGACCAGCCCCGGTGGGGCGGGGGGGGGGGGGGGGGGTGTCATGGCCCGCACCGGGAGCCGGGTGTGTGTGTATGTGTGTGTGTGTGTGTGTGTGTGTGTGTGTTTCATATTCTGTTCTGACTCCAGAAGCTCGGCGTGTTCGCTGTAGAAAATGAAAGCCGCCGGGCCCATCCCCAGAGGTAACCTCCCGTTAACATGCAGCCTGCCAGCCTCTGTCTGTGCACAGGGAACGCACTTCTGGTTTCTGCAAAGTGAGGACGTGTTCGGCCGCCTTATCCTCCAGGCACTCCACCCCCCACGTCCCTCTGTCCTTCCCTGGCCTGGCCCCACTGCACCTGGGGTGGGGTGGGCCTGCGCGGGGCCAGGCTTGGAGGCCACTTGCAGCTCCTCGGCTGTGTGACCTTGGGCAGGGAGCCCGCCCCTCTGACCCACCTCCTGCCCTGGGGCTGCCCATCCTGCCCTCCAGGGGGGTGAGAATTACAGGAGGAAAGGGGCGGAGGCACCTCCTCTGTGGGCACTGCTTTATCTGTCTTCTTCAGCCAGCCCTCCATCAGCCAGCCTTCCCGGGAGAAGGTGGTTTGGTGGACATCCTGCCGGAGCCGCTGGCAAGTCCTCGGCTGTCAGTTCGGAGTCATTTCCAGGAGGGTGACTCGGGGTGGGAAGTGCGATGGGCTCTAGGTGCTGCCAACGCCCTCCAGCAGTTCCTAGGGCGGCTGTCACACACCACACAGACCTGTGGCTTAAAGGAACGGACACGGGCTCTCTCACAGCCCCAGAGGCCAGGGGTCCAAGCCCAGGGTGTCCAGGGCCAGCTCCCCTGGAGCTGCGAGGGGCAGAGCCTCCCCCGTTTTCCAGCTCTGCCCGCCCACAGGCCCGGGTTCGCAGCCCCATCCCTCCAGCCGCTGCCTCTGTGGCCACGTGGCCGCCTCCTGTCTGTCTCGGCCCCTGGGAGTCTCTGGTGAGGACACTGTCCCATAACCCAGGACAAACTCCTCATCTCAAGACCCTTTGCCTAATTATATTGGCCAAGACCCCCGTTTCCAGACGAGCTCACGTTTGTGGGGATGAAGGTGTGGGCCGACCTTCTGGGGCTGCTGCTCAACCACCACACACTCCTACCCGGGGAAGAGGCAGAGCAGAATCCCCTCTCCCCGAACCCCCAGGACAGTCCCATCTTTTAAAACGGGTGGCCAGTTGGATGGAGTAAAAAAGGACCTCTTGTTTTAATGTGCATTTCTTCTGCACTGAGTGGCCAGATTATGATGATCTCTGAATGCATAATAATTGGGCCATTCAGTGTATATCCTATAGAATAAAAGGCTAATATGCAAATTTCCCTCTCGACCAGGAGTTCGACCAGCAGGCAGGCCGGCCAATCACCCATATACCCCCCCTACCCATGCACAAATTCATGCACCGGGCCTCATACACACACACACACACACACATACACACATACAAACACACACACATACACACTGAGTGGCCAGATTATCATGCGTTCAGAGATCATAATAATCTGACCACTCAGGGTATTTCCATATGCTTGTTGGTCGCTGATATTTCTTACTTTCTTCCTGATCCGTGTCTTTTGCCCAATTCCCTATTAGGCATTGTCCTCTGGGTATAAGAAAGCTCCTTGTGGATTAAGGATGTTGAGCCTTCATTTTACCTTGTAAATATCTTCTTAATTGGTCACTTGCTTTTTTAGTTTTTCTCATATTTCTACAACGCACACACCTTTTTAACTTCCTTGTCCTTGGAGCCTCGGGAGGATTTTATAATCAGCTGAATAATTAAACAGGCCTTTCCCACTCACATTATTCCCACCCAGCACTTTTACGGCTTCACGTTCACGGCTACGTTTTTGTCCGGTCTGCAATTTGTTTTAGTTATGGTGTGTATTAAGGCTAATTGCCTCTTTCCCAATTATTGAGCCATTGTCTTAGTATCATGGAATAAATAGTCCATCTTTCCCCTGCCCGTTTTAAATGATCCCTTTACAATATATTTAATTTGACTCCGGGCTGGGCTCATGGTGACTCTCCTCCTGCTGAAGAATACCAACAAAATGCAAGAACAAAAATAATGATTCTTAAAAGAAAGAACGGGAAACTCCCAGGTGCCGGAGGTTAGGAGGAGCCAAGAGCTAGAAACAGAAACCACAAGGTGGATGCTTTACCACCAGAAGACTTGCCAACCAAGAAACTGAGCTAATCACACAGCCCAGAAGAGACTATCAAACAAGTGTGCTTTAAGTCATTGGAGGAAACCACATGAAAATGGAAAGACATCGTGAAAAGAAAAGGCAGATTTGTAGGGAAGTGAAGATCTTCTAAAAATGCAGTCACTGAAATGAAAGTTTCAGTGGGTGGGCTGACTAGCAAATTAGACACAGCCAAAGAAGTGCTCATGAACCGGAAGCTGGGACCGAGGGAGTTACCCAGGAAGTAGCCTGCAAAGACAAAGGGATAGAAAGGATTGAAAAAGGAAACACAATTGAGTGAGGAAGTCCAGGGTGTCTTAGAGGAGAAGAGAAGGAGGAGCAATCATAGTTGACAGGATCATGT
Source organism: Pipistrellus hanaki (assembly GCF_964339955.1). NCBI lineage: Eukaryota > Metazoa > Chordata > Mammalia > Chiroptera > Vespertilionidae > Pipistrellus > Pipistrellus hanaki. Next base: position 3,812,217 of record NC_140513.1, read on the forward strand.
CTGAGAATATTGGAGAAGTAATGAAAGACAAGACTCCCAAGTACATCAATCCCAAGAAGATAAATAACAGTGAATCTAAAATTAGATACATACACTAAAGACAAAGAAAATGACATAGAGCAACCAGAAGAAAGAAAAGATCACCTAACACACATAACAAGAGCATAGTTTTTCCAGCACTTCCCAGGGTAGCTCGTTAAGTCTTCAACATAACACTCTTATTATTATCGACACTAGAGGCCCAATGCATGAAATTCATGCAAGGGACTAGGCCAGTGGTCGCAAACTCATTAATCAACAGAGTCAAATATCAACAGTACAACAATTGAAATTTCTTTTTTTTTAAATATATTTTATTGATTTTTCACAAAGAGGAAGGGAGAGGGATAGATAGCTAAAAACATCGATGAGAGAGAAGCATCGACCAGCTGCCTCCTACACACCCCCCACCGGGGATGTGCCCGAAACCAATGCACATGCCCTTGACCAGAATCGAACCTGGGACCCCTTAGTCCACAGACCTACGCTCTATCCACTGAGCCAAACTGGTTTCGGCTGAAATTTCTTTTGAGAGCCGGAAACCGACTTCTGCGCATGAGCCACGAAGTTTCAATTACACTGTACGTGTGTGCCTGCACGTGGTTTTTTGTGTAAGAACCACACTCAAGGGGCCAAAGAGCCACACGTGGCTTGTGAGCCACAGTTTGCCGACCACTGGACTAGGCCCTTGCAGCTCTGGCTTCATCCGGAAGTCTGTCCAGTTGGTCCTTCCGCTATTAGGCCTAATTAGCATATTAGCTCTTTATTTTATAGAATTTTAAAGATAGAAAAATAAAAGCACAGAAAGTCCAAGCGATCATTATGACTTCGGTTAGGCAGGTAATTTTTGGTATAATAATGGCCCCTGGAGAATCAGTTTCTCCATGCCTGTGCGTACCCTTTTGTGATGTGCCTTTGCAGCTCCTCCCCTCAGAGGACACTTTCCGTGAGGAAGACGCTGGGTGTGTGTCCCCGCCCTGGAATCTGAACTGGCCTGGAGACTTGCTTTGGCCCGTGGAATGCAGCGGAGACAATATTGTGTGACTGCCCACGCCAGGCTTTCGTTCAGAAGCCTAGTAGCTTCTACCTTTGCTTAGGTCACTTCCGCTATCCTGTCAGGAAGCCTCCCGCAAACTTAGACTTCTTGCGGAAGAGAGCCGAGGCGACCCACCTGACAGCCACTGCCAACTGCCAGGCGGTTGAGTGAGAGCATCCTGAACCGTCCGCCCCAGCCAAGCCCAGATGAGAGCAGCCACATGAGTGACCCTGGGCAAGGCCAGCAGAAGAACAGCCCAGCTGAGCCCAGCCCACGTAGCAGAATGTGAGCAGTAGGTAACAGCACAACATTACACAGTGGGTAATGGGAGGGCCAGGACTTAGACCCAGGCAGCCTGGGACTCCAGAACATGACTTTAACCAAGATCTCACACACACACACACACACACACACACACACACACACACACACCAACATTGACAATAAAGGCCAAAAGAAAGTGCAACCATAATATCTTCAAGGTGGTGAAAGAAGTTACTGGTTGACCTAACCTTTCTTTCAGCTACACTGTCTTTCAAGAGGAGAGCAAAATAAAGACATTTGAGACAAAGACTAACAAAGGTTTACCTAAGGAAGAAGAAAACGAAGCCCTATATCAAGTCTGTGATGAGCAAAGATATGCCCGCAGCGAAGGTACATGCCCTTCCCTGGAATCGAACCTGGGATCCTTGAGTCCGCAGGCTGACACTCTATTCACTGAGCCAAACTGGTTAGGGTTCAGCTACCTTCTTAAGCGAGCAGAACATCTGAAATAGGCGAATATCCATGATGCGAGTGTCAGAGCCCCCACTTCTCCAGCGAGCAGCTCCTCCCGCCCCTCGCCTTTCCAATTTACTCCGCTGTAATAGGCTTTTGGTTTTCTCCGACTCGTTGAATTGGTTTTGGTTCTATGTGTGTTCCTACAAACACATCTGCCTATTCATATTTCCAAATTCATTAGCATCAGGCTTTACTTAATATAATTTAATCTTAAAAGTTTTTGGTTCCTATTCTGGTGCATGCTTTCCTCACTGCTTATTATCTCTGGATCTGCTAGAAGTTTACCTAACTTATTAGACTTTACAAAAAAACCCAAGTCATACATTTGTCTTTCATTCCTATTGTCTTCTCTAATTTATTAAATTCTGTGTCTTATCTTTATTGACTTCCAACCCCTCTTATTTAAGAAATGCACAGCATTGCACTATGCAGTTCCCTCCCTGTAACATTTTTTAAAGAATTTATTTCCTTATTGATTTCAGAGAGGAAGGGAGAAAGAGAGAAACATCAGTGATGAAAGAAGATCATTGATTGGCTGCCTCCTGGGGATCAAGCCTGCAACCCCCACACGTGCCCTTGGCCAGAATTGAACCTGGGACCCTTCAGTCCGCAGGCTAATGCCCTAGCCACTGAGCCACGCTGGCTAGGGCCTGCCTGTAACATTTTAACTGCCTTCCTATACGTCTGGATGTGTGGTGTGCGCAGGGCTCTTTCCTAATCGTTTGTCACGTGGGTTTTATTTAGAGGTGCTTACCAAAGTGGTTTTTAATTTTCAAATGGTTGGCTTTTTCGTTTAAACCTCTGTGAACAATTCCTGGCTTCGGTGCCCTGTACTTCGGGGTGTGTATTGGACTTTTCTTCATGGCCTGACATGTGATCGCTTTTCGGACGTGTCTCTGGCAGAGGACGGCGTGCCTTTTATTTGTAAGGTACAAAGTTCAGGTATTAAATCACCCTCATTCATCATATTATCCGGATCCTACACAGACGTGAGGGGGTCCTTTTTAAATACGTCAGACAGGAGTGTGTTAGCTTTCTTTGGTGGCTCTTTTTTTATATATATATATATTTTTATTGATTTCAGGGAGGAAGAGAGAGGGGGAGAGAGAGAGAATCATCAATGATGAGAGAGAATCACTGATTGGCTTCCTCCTGCACGCCCCCCACTGGGGATTGAACCCTCAACCCAAGCATGTGCCCTTGACCAGAATCGAACCAGGAACCCTTCAATCCACAGGCCAACGCTCTGTCCACTGAGCCACACCAGCTAGGGCTGGCGGCTTTTCTTGTTTGTCCTTCTGTGTGTGTCCTTCTCCCCCTGGTTGGGTCTAATGCTGTCCAGGACGTCAGATCTTTTCTCTGACCTGCAGTCTTTATCGACACTGACGACTTGAACTTGCCTCTGATAACTGTCCACAATCTATGGTTCAACGGTCTGTGTCCCCCGGTTTGAAGTGTTTCTTCTGAGCACCACTGGCTGCATTTGCGTCTGGGTTTTCGTTTTATCCAACCTGAGCGTCTGTGGTATTTTATTAGGAAAGTGCCAGGCGGTTACACCCGTCACGGCCTTGGACCTGCCTCGGCGCGGCCACTGCCTCCCCAGCCGGTGCGGCCACGCCGGGCTCCTGGCCGGGAACCAGAGCCGTTTGCTCCGGAGGCCAGAGCCGCGTCAGGCTGGGCTTTCCCGCCCTGTCTGCCCGCGCCCATTAATAATTAAAGCTCGGTAATGAGGACGCTTTTAATAGAACCGCCGCCATCACCGCGGTCCCTCCCGGCCAGGGCTTCCCCCAGAAGGATTCTCCTCACGTGGCTGTTCTCTGCCACGGCTCCCGCCGGCAGCCAGGGTCCCCGGCCGACGTCCTACAGCCCCTCTCTTTGGCCTGAGCCCCACTGCCCATTCCCTACCCCCCATCTGCTGTCTCCTGTCTCTCTTCTACCGTGTCCCACCCTCTCCCCTCACCCGGTGGTGAGGCCTCCCCTTCCAGCCCAGCCAGGCACGCGCTGTGGCCTGTCTGTCACCAGGGCGCCTGGTCCGTGGGCAGGGAGAGCGTGAGCTGGATGCCACCTTACGCCGGCCTGGCCCGGGCACAGCAGCTGATGTTCCAGATCTGGAGGTTTGGCTGGGGTAGAGGTGGAGGGGGGCGGGACGCTGTGGGGGGAAGGGCCCCCGTCTGTGGGCAGTGGCGTGTGGTCGCCCTGCCCCAGCCTCGGCTCATTCACCTGCAGGACAGGGATGAAGATGGCCCCTACTTTACCAGAATGTTCTGGGCAGAAGAGGAGCGAATGTGGGGGAGCACCCCAATACCGGCTCCGGGAAAGTCCCGGATGTGTGGGGGGCTCGCTGGTCAGGGTGCCGAGGTGGCGCTGCCGCTGCCATCACCGCCCGGGCTCCGCGGGGTCCACAGCAGAGGCCTGGCCTGCTGAGCATGAGGCCTCCCCACAGCGGGCGCTGGGTGCTTCCCAAACTGCCCGCCTCGGAACCCCGGCCGTGTTGGGAAGCAGGGCAGGCTGGGCCGGGGCTGCGGCTGCCCCCTCACAGCCGCAGGGGGCTCTGTGAGCGGCAGGCCGGGGCTGTGGGCGGGAGAAACCCGGGGAGCCCCTGAGCCCTGCGGCTCCCCCCTCACTCACTCACAGGGAGGCCAGAGGCTCCGTGCTCCACCGGCCTGCGGAGGTGCGAATGACAAGCATTCGGAGTTTTCTCTTTGGTTTATCTTAATTTCAAAATCATCACAATTAACATGCATTCCTTTTGTAAATGGAGAAAAGTGCCTTTCCCCCCCCCCCCCCCAAAAGAACAAATGTTCTCTTTGTTTTCCAACCACACAATCAGGGTGACATTCAGCCAGGAAAGACGGGGATCGGTGAGGACGGGGATTCGCGTGCATCCTGGCCTCCCTCAGAGCCTGAGGCTGCCCTGAGCGGGCTGAGGAGCCCATTGCCCCCCAGGACCCGGGAGGGCCAGCACCCCTGCTCCTGGCGCCGCTTGGCCGCTGAGAGGTGTGTGGGCCCGGCCCAGGGCGCCTGGCTCCCTGGTGGGGGTGTGGGGAGTGAGGGCCCCTGGGGGAAACCCGCTGGCCGCTGGGCAGGAAGTCTCCTGGGAAACCCCGGAAAGACTCAGCCTGAGTGCTCCTGTCCCGGGGGAAGCTGGGAGCCACGGAGTGTCCCTGGCAAAGACGGAAAGTTCAGGAAGGGCAGCTTGGAGCAGGGGCTGCGGCGACAGGAGGCCAGACAAGACGGGGCAACAGCAGCTGGCATTCCTGAGCTCAGTGACACGCACGGCAGTGCCGCTCCACCTGTCCGCACGGCAGCTCTGGGGGGGCCGTGCCAGACGGGAGAGCGAGGCTCAGGGCACCAATGGGAGTGGGACCCCCCGGTCTGACTGGGGATGCAGATCAGGGAAGAAAGGGGTGCAGGATGGGGTGGGAGGGAGTGGGACTGGGTGGAACGAAGCCATCCTTCCGCCAGCACGGGCCACCACACCACCGGGCCCGAAAGATTCCAGACCACAAGACTCTCCTCCTCCAGGAGAGACACCTGGGAACAGACCATGGCCGCCGGCTCGGGAGCAGCTCCCCAGGAAGAAAAGGCCCCGTGAGTCCTAGAGGACCAACAGCCGGCCCAGCCACAAGGGAGGACCTCCCAGGCTCCGGACAGAACAGGCAGGGCCCCTGGTCTGGCTGGGGCAGGAGTGGGGGGCGGACAGGACCAGGTCCGCGGTGGGGGAGGGGGACAGACCATCAAAGCTCAGAGAAGGAGCAGTCACCATCAGGATAAAGCTTCTGGGGTGACACCTCATCCAGCCGGCAGTACCTGGAGGCTGGGGCCCCGGAGGAAGTCGGAGCTTGGGCCAGGAGGGAGCTGAAGGGGAACGAGGGGTGGCTGCTGGGAGAGAGGGCAGATGTGCGATTCCTTGTGAGGAAAGAGTGAGCATCCGGCCCCTGTGTCTTGAGCTGCAGGCGAGGGCCTCTGGGCACCCAGCGGAGGCCAGCGTGGGCACCAGCCCGGGAGCCTCCAGCGGACCCAGCCCCATACGAGGACTCCACAAAAGAACCGCCCGGCTGAGCCCAGGGAGGTGCATACACTGTGTGAAGCCACGTGTTTGGGGTTTGTCGCTCAGCACGGATAACCGAGACCTCCGGGTGCTGACGGCGGGCCTCTGCCCCATCTCACCGCCCCCCACGCCACACCCCTCAGTCCTTGCCAGGCCTGTGCTCAGGACAGCCCTCGCCCGGAGTGTCCTCTGTCCCCTTTTCCCCTGGGGAGGTCATTCTAGACCAGTGGTCCCCAACCTTTTGCTGGCCATGCCCCACCTAAGCATCTAAAATCCTAATACCCCCCCATCCCATGACATAAAATTCTTATTGTTCAGAAAGTGAACTCCTGTTCGCAGGGAGGAAGCCTCAAAGGCCACTGACTGGTCTAAGCCAGTTTCCAAAGAACACGGCATCCGTGAAAAAGAAAAAAGAAAAAACGCACACAAAAGGACAATTGAAGTACAGAGGAAGACATCACTAAGAAATTGTTTAAAATGATGATGATAATATGATGATATGAAAAAAATGGCAAATAACGTTTCAAGATATAGAATAGAGAAATGAAATGCATATATGTCACAATATATATTTATATATGAGGCCCCTAGAGCCCTAAGAAATGCAAAAAATTCACTGTTAATAACTCATTCTCAAATTGCACCCCCCCCGGAATAAAAATCAAATTGCACCCCCAAATTGCCAGCTGAGTGAGCTCCGCCAGGCACTCGCCTCTCTGGGTCTCAGTTTCCTCACCTGGAAAATGGGGGTAAGAGTGGTAACTTGCGTGCAGCTGTCACACAGACTAAACAAGACAACAGGGCAAAGCCTGTCGTAGGCGCCGAAGGGATGGGGACCTAGCGCTGCTCACACTCCAGGCCCGGACTGGTGCCCGGAGGTGCCATTTGCACCCCGGCTCCCCTACGCCAGGCTCCGTGCCCGGAGCTCACGCCCCCACCCCCAGCACAGCCTGTGGGGAGCTGCTGCTGCTCAAGAGAGGCCGGGGGAGCTGGGAACCCTCCTCCGTTCCTCCTGGAAGAATCCTTGCAGATGAAGGAGCCGAGCCCTCTTACCTTTACTGAGGCCCAGAGAGGGAGAGGGCCCAGGGCACACAGCCAGCTCCGGGACCGAACCCCAGGCCTCGGCTCCCCATCCCGCGCCTGCTCTGACACAGCGGTCCCGGAGCCTCCGGGGCCGGGCCTCTCTGACCTGCTAAGCCCTCTGGGGCCTCCCTGCCTGAGAGCCTCCGGGGATGCAGTCACTCCGCTGCCTGACCTCTGGCCTCACCGTGAGCCCAGCTCCCCTCGGACAGCACAGCCCTGAGGTCCTCCATGCCTCCGGCTTTCCTCCGTCCTCGCCCACAGGAGCCAGCAGCCAGGGAGAGGGAGAGGGAGCAGGAACTGGACAGCCATGGCCTGGAGCGTGGGCGTGCGGGAGGGTCTGGGGCCCGGCCACAGCCCCTCCGCTCCCTGGCGGGGGATCTTGGGTGGCTCGCACCCTTACTCCCCATCGGTTCCTGGGGGACCAGGTTCTAAGTTCAGTTGGTGAATCCTGAGGCACTGAGGGCACGTGCCTCAGAGTCTAGAACCTTCGGGGCATGGAGCCTAGAACCACAGGTTCTGGAGAAATCCTTTCCTAGTGGCGTGGCCCAGGTGGGCCTCCTCTGGGCCTGCAGGCCTCACAGGCGCAGGGCCGGACAGCGTGGAGAGCCGGGTATGAGGACAGCGTGTTTGCTGCACACAGGTGTGTGTGTGTGCGGGGCGGGGTGCGCGTGTGTGTGTTGTGTTGGCCGGCGTGGCGGGCTGGGACAGGGAGTGGCCCTGTAGCTCTGCAGCCCGGGAGAGCTCTGCAGCCAGGCCTGTCCGGCCTCAGAGCCCCCCGGCACCTGAGCGGGGAGAGGGCTGCAGCGTTTAGAGCTGAGCTTCCCGCAGAGCACTGAGCGCTGGCCGAGGGCCTGCGGCCGGCTCAGCAGCGCCTGAGACCGTCAATAACTCCCTCTGTGCCGCCCAGGCCAGGCCCCCTGCCCTCCTTCCCACCGCCGAGGCCAGGCCCCCTGCCCTCCTTCCCACCGCCGAGGCCAGGCCCCCTGCCCTCCTTCCCACCCGCCGAGGCCAGGCCCCCTGCCCTCCTTCCCACCCGCCCAGGCCAGGCCCCCTGCCCTCCTTCCCACCCGCCCAGGCCAGGCCCCCTGCCCTCCTTCCCACCGCCGAGGCCAGGCCCCCTGCCCTCCTTCCCACCCGCCCAGGCCAGGCCCCCTGCCCTCCTTCCCACCGCCGAGGCCAGGCCCCCTGCCCTCCTTCCCACCCGCCCAGGCCAGGCCCCCTGCCCTCCTTCCCACCCGCCCAGGCCAGGCCCCCTGCCCTCCTTCCCACCCGCCCAGGCCAGGCCCCCTGCCACCCTTCCCACCCGCCCAGGCCAGGCCCCGTCCCCTCCTTCCCACCCGCCCAGGCCAGGCCCCCTGCCCTCCTTCCCACCCGCCCAGGCCAGGCCCCCTGCCCTCCTTCCCACCCGCCCAGGCCAGGCCCCGTCCCCTCCTTCCCACCACCGAGGCCGGTCCGGGCTGGAGGGAGGGGCCAGCGCCGGCCGGTGGGTCCTCAGGTCCCAGCTCTCGGGGGCAGGGGAGTCACTGCGCTAAGTGGCTGCTGGCTCCCCACCCAGCCCCTCCGTGCCCACCGGGCCCTCCGCTCAGGGCCCTTCCGGCTGCGAATCAAAGGGAGGGACGGGGCCTCAGGGTCAGCCTTGCAGGCGGCGCTGCCACAGCCCCAGCACGGATGGGGGCTCGGGGGGGGGGGGCACGAAGGGGACACGGAGGGGACACGGAGGGGGACACGGAGGGGACACGGAGGGGACACGGAGGGGACACGGAGGGGGCTCGGGGGGGGCACAAATTGGGCTCGGAGGGGACACGGAGGGGGCTCGGGGGGGGACACGGAGGGGGCTCGGAGGGGACACGGAGGGGACACGGAGGGACACGGAGGGACACGGAGGGGGCTCGGGGGGGGGACACGGAGGGGGCTCGGAGGGGACACGGAGGGACACGGAGGGACACGGAGGGGACACGGAGGGGACACGGAGGGGGACACGGAGGGGACACGGAGGGGGGGGGACACGGAGGGACACGGAGGGGACACGGAGGGGGCTCGGAGGGGGCTCGGAGGGGGCTCGGAGGGGACACGGAGGGGGCTCGGAGGGGACACGGAGGGGGCTCGGAGGGGACACGGAGGGGGCTCGGAGGGGACACGGAGGGGGCACGGAGGGGGACACGGAGGGGCTGGGTGGGCCACGCTGCGGGAAGAAGCAGGACCGAGATTAGAACTCAGCTCGGTCTCATTCCACACCGGCCCTTCGCCTCTCCGGCTCTGGGGGCCCCGACCGATAGCCCCCCATTACCTGTCTGCCTGGTTAACTGCTAGGACCCCCTCCACCCCTCTGCAGGTCCCAGCGCCTCCGAACCGCCCCCCCAGGTGCGCCCTGCCCGCCGCAGGGCTGGGGGCGGGGGAGGGGGGGAGGAGATGGTGCTGGGGGGGGGCCATGCCCGCCCCCCGCCCCCGGAGGCAGCTGCTTAACCCACAGCCTCCAGGAAGCTGGTTGCCAGGGAAACGACCTCTCCACTCCGGCCTTCAAAGGGGTACCCCCTCCCCTGGTGGACCCCACACCCCGACCTCTGGCCCTTGATGCACGGGTGGGAGCCGCGTCCCAGACAGAAGGGGGGCAGAGAGAAGGAGACACCCCCCCCAGATGAGAGCCGGTGGAGGGAGACAGACAGCAGAGAGGACGGAGGGGACACAGAGCCGGGAGCACCGGCCCCCGCGGAGAGGAGAGAGAGAGGGGAGCAGGGGGGACCCCAAAGGGAGAGGACGGGGCCAGCCAGGGGGAGAGTCGGGAGGGGCGGCTTGGGGAAATAAATATTTATGGATGGAGAGTTTCTCAATTCTTTTTGCATTTCCGTAGTAAATTATTCATCTGTGTATCTCCCCAGCTCCTACCTGTTCAGGAGCTGCCGAGAGGGGTGCTTCTTCCTGGCTCCCCCCTCCCGGCTCCCTTCTCCCCCTTCCTCCCTCCCCCTCTCCCTCCTCTCCCCTCCCCCTCCCCTCCCCTCTCTACCTAATCCTCTCCTTCCGGCCTCCCTCCCCTCCTACTCCTTCACCCCCTCCGTGTTTATTCCCACTAACCCTCTCCCTCCTCCCCTCCCCTCCCTCCTCTCCAGCCCTCTCCTTACCCCCATATCCTCCCCTCCCTCCTCCTCCTCTCTCCCCCCTCCCTTTCCCCCCCTCCTCCTGCTCCCTGCTCCGCGGGGCTGGGGCTGGGGTTGGGGGGGGGTGGGTTGCATGCTCTCCTGTCTGAAGTAAGAATAATCGGCCCGGGCAGGGGCTGGCATGGAAACTGCACCCTCCCTGCAGTCTGGCACCCCCAGCCGGGACCACGGAAATCTTCTATGGAGGCCTGGGCACCCCGGGGTGGGGAGAGGGAGCTGGGGGGAGGGGAAGGGAGGTCCCCAGAGGCCACACAGCTTCCCACAACCCCTCCGAGGCCTGAGCCCCCATTTCCCTCTCTGCAGGGTGGGGTTTCCCTCTCTGCAGGATGGGGCCGGAGACCAACTTCCTGTTCTCTAGGCCAAACCCTCCCTCACCCTACGGGGTCTGGAAGGGCCGGGGCCCCTCTGGCCAGTGCCCAGCCTACCAGGCTCTGAGCAGGCCCTGCTCCAGGACAGAGGGTGTTGGTGATTGCTTACTTACTTTTTTTTTTTAGAAATATATTTTACTGATTTTTTACAGAGAGGAAGGGAGAGAGATAGAGAGCTAGAAACGTCGATGAGAGAGAAACATCGACCAGCTGCCTCTTGCACACACCCCCACTGGAGATGTGCCCGCAACCAAGGTACATGCCCTTGACCGGAATTGAACCCGGGACCTTTCAGTCCGCAGACTAACGCTCTATCCACTGAGCCACACCGGTTCCGGCTGCTTACTTTCTTGCTTGTGGTTTTCAGTGTTGCTTGAATGAATTAATTTACCTTACAACGAGGTTGGCTTTCCCTACAGGAACAACAGTGATGCTGCCCAAAAGGGAAAGAGCATGGAAAGTCAACAAGACCAGATTTCATCAAGACCCATCCTCCTGCAGAGATGGCGCGACGTGAAAACGCCGAAGGGGCAAGGAACGGACGGCTCTGCCCCCGGACCAGCCGAAGGCCGGGGCCGGGCGGGGCCGGAAGATGAATTTCGGACGAAGCTCCTGGGGGGACTGAGTGCCTCGGACAAAAGCCAGGAAAGAAAGGACCCTGAGCTCCATGGGGAGCCGGATGCTGGAGCCCGAGCGGCCTCGGCCCATCGGGGTCCGCGGCTCAGACGCTGCTCGCTGTGCAGCCGTGGGCCAGAGGCGCGCCCTCTCTGACCTCAGAGGTGCCGTCTGTGGACGGCGTGGCAGGGCCCGGCCTTAGGACTGGGATCACGGAGCCAAACGGAAGGCAGCCCCTCCTCCGTCTCCCCCTCCTCGGCTCCCATCTGGAGCCCCTGGGGCGGGAGCTCAGTGGCTCCGGCTCTCACCAGCCCCTGCGGACGCCGAGGCGGCGCCTGCGGCCAGGGGCTGTCGGGCTGTCCCTTGCACCTGCCCTTGGGCCAGGCGGTTCCATTTTTAGGAATTTACACCCAGACACAAGGGGAGGGCACCGGGAGCTCAGGGCATCACTGTTCACAGCACAGAACTCGGGGACCGCCGGGCCCCGGGGACGGACTGTAACTGAAGGCACTCCAAAGGCAGAGCGAGGGCTGTGGCTCGCGCCCGCCTGCTTCTTCCAGGAGGAGAGAGAACCAGAACCCTCCGCGCATTTGCACAGCGGCACCCCCGTACTCTGCCCCCAGAGCAAGGGGAGCAGAGGACGGTTAGGGTCGAGGTTGGGCTCTGAGAGTCCGAATTACCCCAGCCCTCCCCTACCGCCCTCCCCAGGGCCTTCCCTCCCGGAGCCTCAGTTTCCCCGTCTGTGGAGGGGGTGTTGTTACTAAGAGTTCAATAACAACATACCTATGAAGGGACACGCCCCGGGAGCCCAGAAAAGAAGGGGGGGGTGGGGTGGGGACCTCAGCCCGCGGCCTCCCTGGCACCCCCCACCAGCAGGGCTGGAGTCACAGCGCCTTCCTCTCTCCGCCGCTCCCCACGCTCTGCCAGGAGGGACCGTGGGGCCCCAGCGCCCCTCCAGCCTTGGCCTGACCCCCACGGAGGACGGATGGACTCCTCTCCTGCCAGTTCAGGCTTCTGCACCCCCAAACCCACCAACAATTTTGCATATATTTAAATCTCCTGTTGTTCCCTGTCTCCAGCCCCCCTTTCACCCTCTCCCCACAAAAAAAAGAGAGGAAGAGGGAGAGAGAGAGAGAGAGAGAGAGAGAGAGAGACAGAGAGACAGAGAGAGACAGAGAGAGAGAGAGATCACAAAGGCCGTCATTTGTCTCCGTCCCGCACCCATCGATCAGGCCGAGCCGCGGGAATGAGGCCCGGCCGGCCCTGTAACGGGCCCGCGTGTGGCTGCGCCGGCGGCATTTGCATACATATTAAACGGAGCCGTAAAAAATGCAGACATGCAAACCGTTTGGACGGCTCCGCGGCGCAGAGCGGCCAGGAAATCAATCTTCTGGTTCCTTAAAGGAGCCGGCCCGGGAGGGGGCGGCGGAGCAGGCGGGCGGCCCGGGGAGGGGCGGGTCCTCGGTCCATCTGTCCGCTGGAGCGCGGCCAGCGGGGTCCCTTTGCCGCCGACAGGAGGCCGGGGGCCGGGGGCCATGAGCCGTGCCCGCCGCGGCCCCTCCGAGCTGGCTCCCCTCGCCCAGAGGCCCGGCGATCGCTGGGCATCTGCCTCCCCCGCCGAGGTGGGTGCTGGAGATTCCCCCTCGTTTCCTGGTTCTGGGGCGTAAGCCGCTCGTCCGGGGGGACCCAGCCCCTCTCCACCCAGAGCCCGGGTCCCAGGCCGGGCGCGGAGGAGACTGGCCAGGAGCGCAGGCTCCGACGGCAAGTGGCCCGAGTTCAGTCGCTCTGTTCCGCATAGGCTGTGTGACCCGGGGCAAGTGCACCAGCCTCTCTGTTTCCTGGACAAAGCAGATGCCTCCTTCCTGGGCGTGTGACAGCAGGTCCGTCACTGCCCGGCACACTGTGACGGCCCAGAGCAGCGTGTGTGTGGGAAACCTGTTACGGGTGTGGTTTTCCAGGTTCACATCCCTCTCGTGGGCAAGCCCCTCCTCCCACAGCCTCCTCGCCGGTCCATGGAGGCCGGTTCTCACGGGCCCTCTGGCTCACGGGGTCACCTACCCCGCCACCCAGGGGCCTCCGCTGCTGCCCCAGCCCCACGCGGCCACGGCCGCAGCTCTGAGGGGGCCGAGCCCATCCAGTCCCCGGGCAGCTCCGGCCCAGCTGGGGCAACACCCTGGCCAGCCCCGAACGGACAGGCAGCTGTGGTGCCAGAAAGATGAGTGACCCGGGGCCCCGGCAGAACCAGGCAGTGCTGCTCACCCACCCCCTCTCCCCCGGGGGCCCCTCCCGATGAGGAAACGGAGGCCCAGAAAGAGGCGCCACGGCCACGGCCACGGGGTGAAGGCAGGGGAGCAGGGTTCCCGTCGGCTCAGCAGGCGGAGCTCGCTCTGCAGGTCGGGGCGCACTGCTCCCGAAGGCGAAGGCGGGGAGAAGGAGCCGCTGGCTTTGAGCCTGCCTCAGGCTGGCACCCAGCACCCTGAAGGTCCTGTCTCGAAGGGAACGGGGCTGGGAGAGTCTGGCCTGCAGCCCCGCGCTCTGCGTCCTGGAGGGGGGGGGTGGGGAGCAGGGTGGCCGGCCAGGCAGGGGGCAGTGCTGGGGAGACGGTGGTTGGGGTGTGCCCGGCCCCATGGGCGCCGCCACCCTCTCCGAGGCCCCTGGGCTTGAGTGAAGAGCCGGGCCAGAGCTGAGGGATTGCCTTCAGGTGGAGAGGGTCCCCTGGGACCCAGGGCTTCCCACCGGAGTGGCAGCCTGGAGCCACGGAGCCCAGAAGGCCGGGTCCAGGCTGTGGCCCAGTCCGGGGCGGCCTCGCTGTGGGACCCAGGCAGAGGCCCTGCCTTTCTGGCCACCGTGGCTGCCCTGCCGGCACTCCTGCCCTGTCTCTCCTCGGAAGGCCCTCCCGGTCACCCTGGCCTCCGGCGCCTGGCCTCTGTCCCTCCGCCCCCCCCCCTCAGGCCCCAGAGCCGCCCGCTGCCCGGCAGACAGGGGGTGGAGGAGGCGGCGGGAAAAGGCGGGAGGGGCCGCAGTTACAGGAACCGGCTGGGCCGGGCGATTGCTCAACCGGGGAGCCGGCCCAGCCGCCTCCACAGGCCCCGCTCCCACCAGCGCCCGCCCAGCGCCCAGCCCGCCCAGCACCCAGCCCGCCCAGCGCCGCATTGCACACATTCCTGGCCGACCTCGCTCTGCAGCCCAGGAGGGGGAACTGCCGCAGACAGCACACACAGCGCGCGAGGCTGCCAGCAACTTAACCCCTTCCCTCCTCCCGGCAGTCTTCGGTGGGGGATGGGGCTGGGCAGCCGCACCAGGGTCCCCAGGCTCCGAGTGACCGGGTCTGGTGACTCGCTGGTCGTCCAGGCCGGCCCCGGTCACCAGCCTGGGCCAGCAGGCGGTCTGCCCGGCTCACACCGGCTCCCCTGGGCTAAACAGGCACTTTCAGGTCTTTACAAGGAGGAGTGCTACAGAGAAGCACAGCCTGAGCCTCGGTGTGAGCCACAGCGGCTCATTCAGGCAGGGGGGGCTTCCTGGAGGAAGTGACATCCAGTGAGCCACCAGGAGAGAGGGCGAGGGTTTCACGCAGAAGCAGCAGCAAGCGTGAGGCTCTGGAGGGAAGACCGAGGTGGGGACAGCCCCCTCGGTGTGTCTGGAGGAGAGGGGGGCAGAGCGCTTGGCCCGGGTCGGGCCCCAGAAGGCCTTGGGGCCGCCAGAGCCGGGACGGCCTCTGTGGGGCCGCGCGGAGCCTCAGGAGGGTGAGTCCAGCGCGCGGCACCGAGATTTCCTCGAGTGAAAAGCAGAACCGTGCCGGAGGAAGCAGCCCGCTCTCATGGACAAAGCAGTGTCTCCTTCCAGGCCGGAACACCTGAGCCACGCCAAAGTGCCACCAACAGGAGACACTCCGAATAGCAGCCTGGCAGCGGGGCTGGCACAGGCTCTCCCGGGGCGGGGTGGGGAGGGGGCACGGGCCAGCTAGAGGGGGCGGGCTCAGGTTGGCTCCTCCTCCGGGGTGGGGCGCGCCCCTCCCGCACCCCAGAACTACTCCGCAGACAGCGGGGCTCAGCGAGGCGGGAGGCGCCGAGGGGTCACCCAGGCCCACAGCTCCTCAGCTCCCAGCGAGAACGGGTCCAGAGGCACCAGCCCCGCGCCCTCCGGCCTCAGTGCCTGTGCCTCAGGCACGGGGGGTGGAGGGGCATGCATCTGAGATGCCCACAGCACGTGCCCAGGAGGAGGCCAGCATGCCCGCGATCTTGGCACCCATAGAAGACACCCTGAAATCTCTAAGGAACCCCCACTCAAAGCCCCTTCCTCTCCCCACCACTCGCGAGGCCTCCAGTCTCCGCAGGAGGCAGAGGCCCAAAGACGCAGAGATTCGAGCCCAGAAAACCAGGAACCGTGTGGAGACAGGCCGTCAGTTGACTCCGCTGGCCGGGGCCAGTGCCTCTGCACCCCGAGGCCCTGAAGGAACGGGCCAGCGCCAAAGAGAACGGGTGGGGAACCTTCTAGACTGTCGTTTTCATGGTGGGGGGGGGGGGGGGACACACACGTCTCCTTTTTATTTTTAAAATATTTTTATTGATTTCAGAGAGGAAGGGAGAGGGAGGGATGGAAACATCAGTGATGAGAGAGAATCACTGATTGGCTGCCTCCTCCACGCCCCTCCCCACTGGGGATCCAGCCCGCAACCCAGGCCTGTGCCCTGACCAGGAATCCAACCACTGAGCCACACTGGCCGGGCTTTTTCTTATTTTTAAACTAGAGGCCCAGTGCACGAATTCGTGCACAGCTGTGGGGGGGTACAGAAGGTTGGCCAGTTGACCCTGGTCCCAAATCAGGGTGGGGGGCTGATAGAGGACTGGGCTGGCCAGCGGGGAGGGCCCCCATCAGGCCGGTTGGCCGCTGCAGTGCGCATCATAGTGACCGGTCATCCGGGCGTTCCGTCGTCCGGCCGCTTGGCTTTTATAGAGAGAGAGGAAGTGTTACTCAGAGCACCAGCACACCAGAGACGGAAACGAAGCTGCCCGGACCGGAGAGGAAGGGGTGGGCTCTGTGTCCTCCTGGCCAGCCCCAGGCTTCTCAGCACTGGCTGAGGGCCAGCAGGCAAGCCCAGAGGGCTGGGGAAACTGAGGCACAGGGAGGTGCAGGCATGTGCCCACAGAGACCAGCCTGACCCAAAGACGGCCTCCGTCCGCCCAGGGCCCAGACGGCAGGACCGGGACCGGCGCCGGCCTGGTTTTCTGGGCCTCCCTGCCCGGTCTGTTTGTTGTGACAGCACAGGCCTGCTCTGCGGGCTGGCACTTCCAGAGGGCAGACACACCCGGACACTCCCTCTGCTGCGATCCTGCCCCGACAGGACAGGAGGGGGCCGGGCCAGCCGTGCCCGCACAGGCCCGGAGGAGGGGCGGATTCCTCCCGGCCCCCCGGGTCACCCTCCGCTCAGGCCTGTTTCGGATCTGTTCCTGGTGACAGAGCAGCTCCTTCCAGGCGATGGCGTCTCTCTGCGCGTTCTTTGCACCCAGGTGCACCCCCTCCCTGCCCGGCACCGGCTCTGCAGGGGCAGAGCACTCCAGAAGCCTTTGACCGGACTGGCGATTGTCCCTCTGAACCTCATCTCAGCCGGGGGAGCTCGCCATGATCGCCCCCGGTACGGACGGGAGCCGCGGCGGGAAGGCCCGGCCCGGGTCACCGCCAGCGCCAGCCTGGGGTGCGGGGTCCGGCGCCCGCTGCCGCTCTCGGCTCCAGGCCTCGCAGCAGAGGCTCTGGTAGAGAGAGGACGCCCCTGGCCCACCCGGCTCCTCCTTCCGCTGATGTCCACGGAGCACATGTCTGATCGCACCTGTTGGTACTATTTATCTCTGGCATTTATCCACCGTTTCCTCTCCCCGGGTCTTCTCCCGTGGACCCTCCCACGTCACCAATCTTGTCTCTGACCTTCCAGAAGGCCGAGAGCAGCTCGTGTTACTGTAGCCATCATCACACACACACACACACACACACACACACACACACACTCACTCACACTCACACACACACACACCTCACAGACACACATACACACACACCACACACACACATATTCACACTCACACACACTCACACTCACACACACACACACCCTCTCACACACACACACACACACCTCACAGACACACTCACACACACACCTCACACACACACACACTCACACACACACACACACACACACTGACACACACACACCTCACACACACATTCACACTCACACACACACACTCACACACACACACACACACACTGACACACACACACCTCACACACACACACTCTCACACACACACCACACACACACACACTCACACTCACACACACACACCTCACAGACACACACACACCACACACACACATATTCACACTCACACACACTCACACTCACACACACTCACTCACACACACACTCACACACTCTCTCACACACACACCACACACACACACACTCTCTCCCATTCACACACACACACACACACACACACACTCTCTCCCATTCACACACACACACTCACATTCACACACACACACACACACTCTCTCTCACATACACACTCACATACACACACTCACTCACACACACACACACACACAGCACTCATGGTCTGTGTTTCTCGGGCTGGAGTGGCCTAACGCGGAAACACGGACCGAACCCACTGCTTGGGGGCGGGCGGGCACAGCGCCGTGGTGCCCAGCAGGCACCTGGCACAGGAGAGCGGGCAGCACGTGGGCTGATTCTCCTTCCTGCTGCTCCCTGGGGCTTTGGGGGTGACGCCCTGGTCTCTCTGGCCCTCGCCTCACCGGTCAGCGGGCCCACTTCTCAGCGTCCTCACTGGCGCTGAGCGGGGTGAGAAGCCAGCTGCGGATGAGGCAAGCGGTCTGTCCTTGCACGGAAGGGATGGTTGCCATGGTAGCGTGCA
Source organism: Pipistrellus hanaki (assembly GCF_964339955.1). Taxonomy (NCBI): domain Eukaryota; kingdom Metazoa; phylum Chordata; class Mammalia; order Chiroptera; family Vespertilionidae; genus Pipistrellus; species Pipistrellus hanaki. The sequence goes on from NC_140513.1 coordinate 3,830,273, forward strand.
GGATGGTCTCCAGACGATTCTCACTTCCCGGTTTTCACATCTCTGCAGGCACCACCCACAATGCACAGGGCTGCCCGCTGACCCACAGGGCACAGCGGATGTGACCCCGTGTGCCGCCCCAGGCTGGGGCATCAAAGACTGCGGCCTGGCTTATGAACCAGGAGGTCACGGCTGGATCCCCAGTCAGGGCACGTGCCCAGGTGGCGGGCTCGATCCCCACTGGGGGGCGTGCAGGAGGCAGCCGATCCATGATTCTCAGTCATCATCTCCATGTCTCTTTCTCTCCCTTCCCTTCCTCTCAGAAATCAATAAAAAAATAATTTTTTTTAAAAAGATACTGGCTTCTGTCTTGTTCTCCTGAGTCCCTCCCCGGGGGGGAGCCAGCAGCCATGTTGGGAGGAAGCGCAAGCAGCCCTGCAGGAGAGCAAGTGCCGGGGCCGGGCCGCCTGCCAGCAGCCGGGCCTCCTCGCCAGCCCTGGGGATGCGCCTCCTCAGGGGGCCGCCTCCGGCCGGGCGGCTGCAGCCCGGCTGACACCTCAAAAGAGCCCCAAGCGGGAAGCAGCCATTCCGCCACCTCCGGAACCCTCCCCACAGGAAGTGAGGCCGTAAAGGCCCCGTTTGAGGCCGCCGCGTTCGGGTGCTGGTCATGCGGGAAACTAGTTACTCCTTAGGCAACGAACGCAGGACCAGAGACACCTTTGGGTTGGGAGGGCCTCTCACTGCTGGGTTCCCAAAGTGTGTTCCTTGGAACACAGACCCCAGACGATGCTCAGCAAAGCAACGGTCAGCCAGGTGTGGGCAGACTGTGGACGTGGGCCCCTTATTGAGGTTCCCAGGCCCCTTGGCAGGCGCCCCAGGCCAGGAAGCCCAGCACTCCCGCCGTCTCTCTGAGCTCTGGCCTCACAAACAGCCGAACGGCCCGGCAGCAGGACCCCGGGACCCGTTAAAGGCTGTGGCCAAGACCAAGCAAAACCACGGCCAGCCTGACACTCCGTGTGGCCTGTAGCTTTAAATATTGGTTGCAGAGAGGAAGGAGAAGGAAAGATAGAAACATCAATGATGAGAGAGAATCATTGATCAGCTGCTCCTGCCCATCCCACACTGGGGATCGAGCCCACAACCCGGAATCTGACCAGGAATCGAATCCTGACCTCCTGGTTCCTAGGTTGATGCTCAACCACTGAGCCACACTGGCCAGACTGGCCTGTGGCATTTATACGAGACAAGGTGGCAGGCCGACCATGACCGACCCTCTCCCTGGGCTCCTTCCCGTGGCAGGGCCTGGGTTTGCCCAGGTCCTCTCGGGTCCCACCAGTCTTACAATCATGGGTGTGGGCCTCCGTCTGGCTAAAAACCTCCATCTATTTGGGGACCATCTGAGATTCAGACTTTGGTTCCCAGACTCCGCAGCCCCTGTTCCCGTCAGCTCCGTAGCCCAGGACACGTGGGCCGTGCTGTGCCCTTGAACTCTCTACCCCGCACCCCGCGGGCCAGGGCCTCAGAGCGGGGAGCCCCGGGAACATGGCGTCTGGCGTGGGACCACTCCCTCCACCCCTCAGCGAGGGAAGGCTGTGCTCAGAAACCCACATTCTTTCGGGCCCCGGGGCTCCGTGGGGGAGACAGAGCCCTCTCCACACGCTGGAGGCAAAGGTCTTTCTTTGGCTGAACACGCAATGGTGCCCTCATGTTGCTCTGTCTTTTCCGGCGTGGACACTCGGGCAGCCGGGCCAGAGTCTGCTGTGGGCACCCCACTGCTCAGCGTGTGCCCCCCTGCCCCCCGCAACCCCCTCCCCCAGCATCTGCCTCTCCTCAGAGCCCCTGCCCCGGCCTCTGCGTGTGAACGAGCCCCGGGGATTGGAGGCACAGGAAAGGCGGGAGTGCCCGGTGCGCCCAGAACTGCCGCCCGAGGCCCCCAGCCGCCCCCAAGGGGCCGCCCGCCAGGCCTGCTCTCCTCACACCCCTCCCGAGCGTTCGGCGTGCACCCCCACCTCCGCACCCCCACTGTCTCAGAAACCCACTGAGCGGTCCGGGCTCCACAGGGTGTGACGTTGGGAGACGGAGCAGGAGGCGGTGACCCCAGGAAAGGCGTCCAGAGCACCCCCACCCGGGAGGGGGGCCATGGGACCCGGAAGTTCTGGGGGGAGCCACCCACCACCCGTCACGCCGCCAGGGACCCCCAGCGCCGGGATCTCCCGGGCCCCGCGCTGCGGGAGGGGGAAGTGGATTGTCAAAGAGCTGTGCCCCCATCCCAGCCGGCTGAACCCCGAGGTTCCCAATCAGGGGTTCCCTGGGGGCCCCTGCCCCTTGAAATCCTGGGCAGCCGCTGCCCCCTCGGCGAGGCCCGGCCTCCGCGGCCCCGGCCCCCGGCTCCTTGGCGTTGGGGGTTCTCCGCGCCCGTTCGGACCCTCCGGGGTGCGCTGGGCAGTCACCGCCCTGGCTTTGATCCACCCCAAAGGGCAGGATCGTATTCCTCAGCGGACGGTCCGCTCCTGGCAGACAGGGCCCCGGCAGAGCAGGGACTGCTCCGGGGATGTGGGAGGACACCGCCCAGAACGGGGTTCCCGGAGGGAGGGTGCTTTTCGTTTTCTTTAAGAAGAAACGGGTGCCTCCCCGCCCCCACCCGCCCACGGGTGCTGGGGGTACAGGGGCAGCCGGGGGCGGGCGCGGCACAGACACCCGGACTGGCCTGTGCAGACCTGCTCCGGGCCGGGCTGGGCTCTGCAGGCGCTTCCCCGGCCGGCACCTCCCCCCCGCCGTGGGCGTGTCCGCGCATGTGGGGCCGGTGGGGTTCTCCTGCTCCTTCTGGGCAGAGCACCCCCACCCTCCTGCTGCACCCCTCCTGCCGCTCCCCTCCTGCCGCTCCCCTCCTGCCGCACCCCTCCTGCCGCTCCCCTCCTGCCGCTCCCCTCCTGCCGCTCCCCTCCTGCCGCACCCCTCCTGCCGCTCCCCTCCTGCCGCACCCCTCCTGCCGCACCCCTCCTGCCGCACCCCTCCTGCCGCTCCCCTCCTGCCGCACCCCTCCTGCCGCACCCCTCCTGCCGCACCCCTCCTGCCGCACCCCTCCTGCCGCTCCCCTCCTGCCGCACCCCTCCTGCCGCTCCCCTCCTGCCGCACCCCTCCTGCCGCACCCCTCCTGCCGCACCCCTCCTGCCGCTCCCCTCCTGCCGCACCCCTCCTGCCGCACCCCTCCTGCCGCTCCCCTCCTGCCGCACCCCTCCTGCCGCACCCCTCCTGCCGCTCCCCTCCTGCCGCACCCCTCCTGCCGCTCCCCTCCTGCCGCACCCCTCCTGCCGCTCCCCTCCTGCCGCACCCCTCCTGCCGCACCCCTCCTGCCGCACCCCTCCTGCCGCTCCCCTCCTGCCGCACCCCTCCTGCCGCACCCCTCCTGCCGCACCCCTCCTGCCGCTCCCCTCCTGCCGCTCCCCTCCTGTTGCACCCCTCCTGCCGCTCCCCTCCTGCCGCTCCCCTCCTGCCGCTCCCCTCCTGCCGCTCCCCTCCTGCCGCTCCCCTCCTGCTGCACCCCTCCTGCTGCACCCAGGCCCGAGGAGGCTCGAGGCAGGGCTCTGCGGGCGGATGGCTGCGGGCTCCCATCAGCCGCCTTCCCCTCCCGCCCTCGCCATCCAGAGACATCCTCCACCGCGTCTCAAGCTCCGGACCGCGGACAGACGGTTCCATCCAGGACCCGAAGCCACGCCGTCAGGACTCTAAGTCACGTCCCCCGCGCCACGATGAGCCCTGCCCGCAGGGGGCTCCCGTCCGCTCCTCCGCAGACAGTGCGCCCTGTCCACCACCAGGCCGGCCAGCTGCTCCCTGTGGAACCGGAAGAAGCCACGCCCCCTCCGCGCCCCCTCTTCCTGGCCTGGGAAACGGGGTCCCCCTCGCTGGCTCCTGGGGGCCGTGTGAGGGGCGCCCACAGAGGGGTCTCAGGACCGGGCCTTCCAACGGCCAACACAGCGCAGGGCCGGGCCAGGCGCTCCGGTGCTGCTTCAGGCTCCGATTCTTTTAAAACCAACATGGCTTCCAGCAGAAGGATAAGAATGCTCTGTGGTTTGTAGAAAACGAGACGTTTTTAGAAGGAGGAAGCTTGACCTCTTTCTCCCCGCCCATTTCACAGACGGGGAAGCCGAGGCTCAGGGCGAACGAGATCCCCAGGGCCGAGGAGTGCTGAGCCAAGCTTTTCGCCATCAGAGCCTCGGTTTCCAGCCCCGGCCTCTCAGAGGCATTCGCTTAACCCCCAGAACCAGGGCCCCCTCACAGAGATAAGAAACAGCGACCAGCCGCAGCTATGACTTCATCAGCCAGAAACCCCACAGTGAAGTCAGAGCCGCCTCACAGCGCCCCGAGTGCCGTCACAGGAAAACCGCGTCCCTCGGCGAGAGCCAGACTCCCGGACGGAGCCAGGGCCGGCCAGCCCTCGCCCGCTCCCCTCGTGAGCGCGGAAACGGGGGAGGGCAGGCCGGCTCAGAAGCCCCCTGCGTGTCGGCACACAGTCTGCCGGGGTGTGTGGGGGGGGTCATGCTCTGTGGCTTTGAGGGGGGCCCCGGGAGGGTCTCTCCGGCAGCTGTGTGAGGCGGTGATTAAAATCCACTCGGGCTCTGGAGCCGCGGGACCTGGAGCTACCGCCTGCCAGGCGGGTGACCTCCCTGACCCTCCGTCTCTTCATCTGAGGCGCGCCCAGCTGTCTCCGTGTCCGGCTGCTCCGTGTGGAGCGGGTGCTGGGTGCCGGGGGCCCCGGCCGTGAACGGGGGACCGGCCTGGGGCCTCCCCACGCTCCCTGCCTGGCCGGGAGAGCAGAGGCGGAGCTGACAGAGGCAGGGACCCGCTGAAGGGGAAATGAGCAGAGTCTCTGCCTCCGGCTGGCGTGGAGGGCTCCGGGGGGCCCGGTCCAGGCAGAGCCCAGCACGGAGCACACGGAAACGCTCGGTCCCCGGAAACCGCATTGGCCGCGGCCAGGGCGACCACTATTCCCGAAACCCGGATAAAAAGGGGCTGCCTTGGGCCAGTCTCCTCCCGGGTCTTGTTCAGAAGAAGCACCAGCTGACACCCCAGCATCAGTGAGAAGCAGCCTACATCCCCCTGGTCTCTCAGGAACCCCAAAGGGGACTCCTCTGCACCACACACAGCGTCCTGCAGGCTCTCCGCGCCAGCGGCTCTGCCGGAGGGTCTCCCGGGAGCCGCTCCAGAGACACCTCCCTCCCCTGCACCCCTTCATCCTCCCCAGAGCGGGGGAGACAGGGGACCGGCCGGACCCGGCTCTGCTGTGCTGCTCAAGGGCTCTGAGCCTGTTTCCTCATCTGCAAAATGTAAATAAATAAAATAAAATAAAATAAAATAAAATAAAATAAAATAAAATAAAATAAAATAAATAAAATAAAATAAAATAAAATAAAATAAAATAAAATAAAATAAAATAAATGTGGGTAACCAAAACACTGTGGGTAACAGCAGCTCTGCTCTCCGTGAGTTATTGTGGGGGTCCGGGGAGTCCCCACGACAGCTCTGTAGGTCCGACCACCAGTGGCAGCTCCGCCTGCCACCCACGGAGCCAGGGCCGGCGGGCCCGCTCTGGGACCCTCTGAGGAGGGAGCGAAGGCTGGGGTGGTGCCAGGAAGGGGGCATCCTTCCTCCTCCACGGCCCGCAGTCCCCGTGTCTGATCCTCAGAGACAGCCTCCAGGGCGGGCGTCAGGGCGGGCTCCCGGAGGGAGGGCTGGGGTGAGAGGAAGGGAAGGAGCTCCAGGCACAGGCCGGGAAGGGAGGCAGGGAGTTCAGGGACCACCAGGAGTCCTCCCTCCTCCCCCAGTGGGCGCACTGACCCGGCACCAGCACCTGCTCCCTTATGCTCACGGCCCATACCCCGAGGGGGGGTCCGAGGGCTGGAACTCTCACCCCCAGTTCACAGAGGGGGACCAGCTCTGAATGAGGAAACACCCATTCTTGGCTGGAGGAGAGAACCGAGATGCCAAGACGGCCCCGTGTACCCCTAGGCTCGGCCGAGGGTGGGCGGCCTACCACCATCTCCCCCGTTTCACAGATGAAGATGCTGAGGCGTGGTGAGCCCTCGGCATCCATCCAGGCCTGCCGTTTCCCTCTGCCTCTGAGGACCGAGGACCGAGGACCAGCCTGAGGTGCCAGGGTGCCCTCCCCAGGTGGGGCAGCCCACAGCCAGGCCGGGCGGCTCTGGGCAGAGGGAGGCAAGGGACCGGCTGGAAAATGCACACACGGGGCCAGGAAAGGGGGGGATGGAGGTGGGGATCCGGGTGGGCCTTGCCAGGAGGCCAGCCCGGGAGGGGCGCAGGGCCCTGGGCAGCCCCTCACTCCGGGCTGGACCCCAACTTCCCGGAGGAGACCCCACCCCGGCTGGGCGGGGAGCGGGACCACTGCCTCCCTCCGGCGCCCCATCAGACGCACCGGGCGATGGGGAGGCAGCGGGGCGGAGGGCTGGGGACCTTCCCCAGGAGCCCCGCCGACCGCCGGCCCGGCCCCCCACCCCCCGCACCCCCACCCCCTGCCTCATCAGCACCGCCGGCCCGGCTTCCGGCTCCGCACGGAAAGGTTACAGCCTAACCTCTCCCAGCAGCTCCCCGCGCCCCGCGCCGGCGGCGGTAATTATATGCAGCCGCGCAGCCAATCCGAGGCCGGTGACAGATAGCGATCGCCGCGTATTTTTAGCTCTGTGCTTCCCCCTCCAGATGAAAAAAAGCTGTTTGTTCTGCGCCCGCTGCCGGCTCAGCTCAGCCCGGCTCTCATCTCCCGCCAGCGGCCCGCAGCTCCTGTCCCTGCAGCCACGGGGGGACCAGCACCTCCTGTCCCTGCAGCCACGGAGGGACCAGTCTCCTGTCCCTGCAGCTCCTGTCCCTGCAGCCACGGGGGCACCAGCACCTCCTGTCCCTGCAGCCACGGAGGGACCAGTCTCCTGTCCCTGCAGCCACGGGAGGACCCGCCTCCTGTTCCTGCAGCTCCTGTCCCTGCAGCCACGGGGGCACCAGCCCCACCGCGGCCCCCAGCTGCGGCCCCCGGGCTGGGGCAGCGCTGGGGGAAGGAGCAGGCAGGTGCCCAGGCCCAGGCCCCTGAGCGGAGAGGAGCTGTCCTTGGCCTTGCAGCCTGGGAGAGCTGGTGGCCCACCTGCGGGCTGAGGCCAGGGAGGCACAGACACACAGACAGGCAGGGGCAGGGCAGGGACAGACACACAGACAGGCAGGGGCAGGGACAGACACACAGACAGGCAGGGCCAGGGCAGGGACAGACACACAGACAGGCAGGGCCAGGGCAGGGACAGACACACAGACAGGCAGGGCCAGGGAGGCACAGACACACAGACAGGCAGGGGCAGGGCAGGGACAGACACACAGACAGGCAGGGGCAGGGCAGGGACAGACACACAGACACGCAGGGCCAGGGCAGGGACAGACACACAGACAGGCAGGAGCAGGGCAGGGACAGACACACAGACAGGCAGGAGCAGGGCAGGGACAGACACACAGACAGGCAGGGCCAGGGAGGCACAGACACACAGACAGGCAGGGCCAGGGCAGGGACAGACACACAGACAGGCAGGGGCAGGGACAGACACACAGACAGGCAGGCAGGGAGGAAGCTGGGCTGGGGACAGGGAAGAGGAAGAGGAAGGGTGGAAGGAAGGGAGGGAGGGAGGAAGGAAGGAAGGAAGGAAGGGAGGAAGGGAGGAAGGAAGGGAGGAAGGGAAGAAGGGAGGAAGGAAGACAAGCTCTCGCCCCCCCTGGAATAGGCGCCCCCAGAGCTGAGCAGAGAGAAGCAGGAATGGCTGCAGCCCAGCGAGCACTGGAGGGGGAGTCCCGAGGGCGCGGTCCAGCCCGGCCTGCAGAGCTCCAGGGGGCTGGGCCACCCTCCAGGCCTGGGTGCCTCAGCTACCGGGTGACGGGCAAGGGAAGTGCTCTCGGAGTCCTTCTGTGGGTCATTCCAGAAGGTTCTGTGGGCCTCCCTGGAGGCACCCGGAGGCTGACAGGGGTGGGGCTTGGCAGGCGGGAGGCGCCCGTCACACAGGGTCTCTGGGAGGAATCTGAGGCCAGGCAAGCTCTTAGGTCCCAGACACTCCCGGACAGTTTGCTCCATCCTCCCAGCATGCCCCATGTCCAGGGCCTCTCCTGCCCACAGTGAGCCCAGGGGACAGGGAGGCCAGCAAGCATCGCCTCTGCTCTGCTTGACCCTGAGGGGAAAGGAAGGCAGTGTTGCCTAATGGTTTGGGCTTTGCAGCACCATGATGTGGGTTCGAGGCTCAGGGCTGCAATGTACCAGCTCTGAGAGCCCAAGCAGATGACCCGAGGCCTCTGGGCCCCAGCGTCCCCCTGTGGAAGGCAGCTCCCAAGCCACCCATCTTACAGGAAGAGTGACGTCACACCGAGTAGGGTGCTCCTCGTGGCCCCAGCACCCCGGGGCCCAGCGCACCCAGGAGCAGGTACCATTAGCGTTCTGTTTTGCGGACGGAGAGACCGAGGTCCATGTGACGCGTACCTGGCAGGGCTGGGACTAGAACCGCCCCTTCCTGGCGCGCTTTCCTCCGACACCACAGATGGTGCCGAGGAAGCGGGGAGCGGAGCGGGAGAAGGGAATTAGGCGGCGGAGGAGACGCAGGGAGGCGGCGGCTCCGTGATCAATTACTCGGGCTATAAATTTCCGCTGTTTTGCAAAGTGAACACGGCGCCTCGGAGAAGCACGCTCGCCGGGGCTGCTGGGGGAAAGCCACGGCCACGGTTCTTCCCGCGGAGGGAGGGGGTGGGCTCCGGACAGGAGCGAAGGAGGGGAAGGACCCCGTGGGCGCCTGGGAGCCGCCTGGGGGCGGAGGGAGCTGGCCTCCCCTCCTCCCAGCAGCCCTTCTCCCTCCGCGGCCTGCGGAAAGCAGTCCCGGGCATCCTGTCTGCACCACGCACCTGGCCAGACCCTGACCAGCCTTCATGGCGGCCCCGGGGACTGCTGGGCGGGGCTCCCGGAACCTCAGCTCCCTCCTCTGTGAAATGGGGACCAGGGCAGATCCATCTCCAAGAGACGGGGTCCGGGATCGGAAAGATCTAGGATGTAAACGGGGGCCTGGCACACACACGGGTGTCATTACTAACGTTAGTATTCTACCAAGATCACAGAGGCCGGGAGGGTCTGGAAAGGGCCACAGGTATAGTGGAGATCAATGGAGTTATAAGGAGAGGGGGTCAGCCCTCCCTCTGATGGGCAGCGGTGGGAAGGGCCGCCCACGTGGGCATCCACCTGGCTGGCCTGTCTCAGCCTCCCAGCGTGAGGGGCCTGGAGCCAAGGCCAGGGCCAGAGGAGGCAGCCCGGGCTCCTCGCCCCACCAGAGGCTTGTGATCCGGTCCCCGGGGGAAAAGGGCCTGGGGTGGGTGAGGCCAGCTCCTCCCCTGGAATCCAGGTACCCCAGGACAGTGGGGTTCCGGGAACCCCCTTCGGGGCCCCGCGCGGTGGAATCACAAGGCCCACAGCACTGCAGGAGCGGCCGTGTGCTGTCTCCCCCGGGCAGGAGGCAGGAGGCAGCGCACCAGCCCGCACCTTGGCATCGAGGAGCGATCCGTCAAGGAGAAACGCACAAACACCGCTCACCCTGAACCCTGGTCTCCGGATCCCAGACAGCAGCCAAAGTCACCGCGGGGGTGGGGGAGGGGGAGGCGGGACGGTCGAGAAAGCTACAGGCTGCAGGAATAACGGCGTTGGGAGAGCTGGGGCGGAGGCGCCGGAGGCCGGGGGTGACTGTAAATCGGGGTCCTGGAGAAGAGGGGTGCAGGTGGGCCCCGGGCTCAGGGCCAGAAGGGTACCCTCTCCGGCGGGGGGGGGGGGGGGGGGTCCCGGCTGAAGGCAGGGGGGAGCTTGCTGTTTTGAAGGAAACCGAAGATGAATCCCTTTAAAACAGAAACAAGCTCCCTGGACGGGGACGATAATAACGTCGTTTTATTAGGATGGTTAATGGCTGCACCAAACAGCCTCCAAATGAAAGCTCATTTCGCTGAAACCCGTGTGGCTCAGTGGATAGTATCGGCCTGCGGACTGAAGGGTCCCAGGTTCGATTCCGGTCGGGGGCATGAACCTTGGTTGCGGGCATGTCCCCAGTGGGGGGGGGGGGGGGGTGCAGGAGGCAGCTGATCGATGTTTCTCTCTCATCGATGTTTCTAACCCTTTATCCCTCTCCCTTCCTCTCTGTAAAAAATCAATAATATATATATATATATATATATATATATATATATATATATATATATATATATATATATTTAAAAGTCCATTTCTTGCTCATGGTACAGTCTGATGGGCTGGTGTGGGGACGGAGGGGGGCGGGGGCGGGTAGGACCAGGCTCCCACTCCACAGTCACTCGGGGGCCCGGGCTCCGTCATCTCGTGGCTCCATCACCTTCTAGGGCCTCGTCCTCCTCTGCTATAAACCCGTGGAAGGTGAGAGAGGGAGTGAAGGACGGCCTGGAAGGAACTTATGGGCCAAGCTAGAAGGAGAGGAGGCTCATTACTTCGGCTCACAGCCCATTGGCCAGAGCACAGTCATGTGGCCACGCCTACCTGCAAGGGAGGCTGGGAAATGTAGTCCGGCTGCATGCCCAAGGGGAAAATAATGAACCAGGGTTTGGTGAAAACATAGCGATCTCTTCCCTAAAGGCTATCTATCCTCTTGGAGTGGACGAGCTGTTTTGCTCACAAAGCACCCGGTGTGGGGCCTGGCCACTGATGTGCGTGCCACAGCCGGCTATCCGTCTCAAAACCCAGGGCGGCTCCCCGGAGGATCCTCTGAGGCTGTTCCCGGCCCTCCTCCTGGAACTGTACCTTCCAGTGTGTTGGGGTGGGAGTGTGTGTGTGTGTGTGGGCGGGGGGGGGGGGGGTGAGAGAGAGGCGGAACGTGGGCAGAGAGGTGTATTTGGTCTAGGGAGAGCTCCACAGCTCTCGCCAGATTCTCAAACACTGAGGCGTAACAGCTTAAAGAGAGGCCCCGTCCCATCAAAGCCAGAGCTTGGCTTTGTGCAAAGTCAACTTGGTAAGGCCTTGACGCAGAGTCCCTTGGTCCTTTCACACACACACACACACCCGTTACCCGCAGCAGGAGGTAGAGCGAAGGATTCCTCAGCCTCCCCCTCCCCTCCCCCACAAACACGTCTGAGAGACCCTAAGGCAGGGCCCCAGCTGGCCCCCGAGGTCCCAGCGAACACGGCAGCCACGGGGCTGCAGTGCCTGCCCTCCGCGGCGTGCAGGGGGAGAACTGAGGCGCAGGGGAGGCCGTGCTGCCCAGGGTCCCAGCGAACCTGACAGAGCCAGGGTTCCGCTCAGATCCGGTCCCTCAGGTGTACGCAGTAGAAGGGGCTGTGTGCCTCGAGCAGAGAAGGACTCCATCCCAGACGGTGGGGAGAGCAGGGGGCGCTGGGACTACCCTCGGGGACGGCCACTGGGATGAGGAGGGAGTGCCGGTCCCCAGGGACAGGGCATGACGCAGCCAGGACTGACCGCCCCCTGCCCAGGCGGCAACCCGGGGCAGATTCCCTGTGAGGCAGCGGGGGCTTCTGCCAGGACCGGGGTGTGCGGGGCCAGCCAGCACGGCAGATGTCCGCCTGGCCTCTGCCCGGATTGTGCAACCAAAACAAGACAGCCCGCTGGTCTCCTGGAGCCCAGAGCCGCTGCCTGAGGGGAGCCAGCCCGGGGAGCCGGTGCCCACCAACCTGTGCTCCCCGCTCCGCCGGACCCCGCAGGGGTCAGTGAGCGGGGGGGGGGGGGGGGGGGATGAGCAGTGAGGGGGCAGCAAGCAGCCAAGTGGCCCACACCAGGCTGGGCTGCCGTGGGGCTCGCCAGGCGGGCTGGAGGCCTCCCAAGCCAGGGACACAAAGGCCGACCGAGGGTCTAGGGGAGAGCCCGCCTCCCCCCACCCCCGCGGAGGCCATGGCTGAGGCGGGGCTGGAGCTGGAAGGAGCTGGAACCACAGGCAGGAGGGCTGGCCTGACCGTCAGGGTCAGCCTGCGGGCCTCAGTCCCGCTCTCCGATCAAACCCTGACCTCAGCGTCGCCGAAGGGGCCCGGCCATGTGGCTGCAGCCACAGCCTGGTGTGGGGCCTGCCGCTGCCACTGGACGGGGCAGAGCCGAGGTGCCCGGAGGGACGGGAACGCCACCTGCGACAGCAGAGCCTGCCCTTGGGGTCTGGCTTGTCTAGCTGATCCCACAAGCGCATCACCAATTCCTTACAATAAACCTCAGCACAGGCCTACCGATTCTATTTCTCCAGGCTGAAGCCTGACTGAGGAAGAGGGGAGGGGAGGGGAGGGGAGGGGAGGGGAGGGGAGGGGAGGGGAGGGGAGGGGAGGGGAGGGGAGGGGAGGGGAAGGGAGGGGAGGGGAGGGGAGAAGAGGAGATGGGAATGAAGGGGAGGGGGGGAGGGGAGGGGAAGGCTATTTGCTGCTTTTGCCCCCATGAGCCCTCTATGGGGGGGAGGGGCTTTATCTCCATGTCCCCATGTCACAGAGGGGAGACTGAGGAACAGGAGGTTAAGTCTTACGGAGGCCCCACGGAGGCAGGTGGCAGTGAGCCCTCAGGCCCAGCCCCTCTCCGCCGCAGCGGAGCCCCAGGCGGGCGCTGTCCTCCTGCAGCTCCGGACAAGCCTCCCCCGGGGCCCCCCGCCCTCCGCACCATCTGAACCCCGGATCCTCTGTCTCCTTCACACGCCCTGCCCCCCTCCGCTCTCACAGACCCGTTGGTCCTTGGGGCTCCCCGCCCCCATTATCCAAGCCGTAAACACCCCTGACGGGGGTTTGGGAGCAGAGACCTCACGCGGCGGCGGGGTGATTGATCTGTTCCCGCACCCACCCACGGGGCCCCCAGACGCCGGGCCACTGTCACCCGCTGGCTGCTCCTGGGGGAGGCCCGGCCCGGAGCGGGGACGGGGCGTGCCTCCGCCACCCAGCTCGGCTTTCAGACCTTGGGTGGCTTGTTCGCCCAGGCCCGGCGACATCCATCACGCTGTCATCGGGGCATCTGCTGCGAGCTGGAGCCGGGCAGCGCGCACGCCCCTCGTCCGCCCAGCCCGCCCAGATGCTCTGTCGTCACCATCCCCCTTTCCCAGTGAGGAAACTGAGGCTCCGGGGAGCGGGGCCACTCCTCCGAGGCTCAGCCCGGGCTTGTCAGCAGCCTCTTCTCAATGGGCCTTCCCAGGCCCCTCGCTCCCTCTCCGCCTGACTCCCCACGGCCACGCTGAGCAGCTGCCACTCACTCCACAGGGCCCTCGGGGGCTCTTCACCAGCCCGGCGCAGCCACCCCTGAGGTAGCCAGCATTTACCCTCAGCCGTGATCCCAGACGTTCCCATAAACCCGCTGTGCTCAGCGCCAGGGCCGTGGGGTTCAGTGAGTCTGGCGGTTTCCATGGAGCCCAGATGGTGGGAAACAGTACCCGTCTCTCCCAGGGGTGCAGGGGCCACGGGCTGGGAAGGCGCTGGGGAGAGCACGCGTGGGGCAGGGCGGCCCCTCACCTCCAGCCGCCAGCACCAGGGACATCTGGGCCCACGGACAGCCCCACAGGCGGCACGGGCCCTCGGCACTGCCACGCTCTCCGGGCACTTCCAGGCCCTGCCCTCCCCGGCCTGGCTGCATCTGCTCCGCCAGCGCCCCGGTCTCCAAGCCTTCTGGGTCCCGGAGATGCCAAGGAGGAAGAATTTCACTGTCAAGCAGGGAATTTATCAAAGGCTCCAGTGCAATGGTTCGTCCATCCATCCATCCATCCATCCATCCATCTTTCCATCCATCCATCCATCCATCCATCCATCTTTTCTTCCTTCCTTCCATCCATCCATCCATCCATCCATCTTTCTATCCATCCATCCATCCATCCATCCATTCCATGTAGTCACCACAAAGTCTTTTAGCATCTTTCTCCTCAGTGCCTAACAATCACCCCCCTTTGATATCCCCCAAACCACCACGACCCTCCTTACCCACAATGCCCTGGGGCTGGGCTGATGGGATGAAATGAGTCCCATGCCTACACAACGCCTTCCCTGAGCGTCACCTCCCACCAGGCAGTCTCCTCAGCAGGGACAGCCAGAGCAGGCACCATGGGCTCAGTGTGTTGTCCGCTACCCCAGTGGCAATGGCTCCAAGTGATCGGTGCTTTCATTATGATAGTCCTGCTGTATTCACTCATTAGTTCTTCCAAGTAATTCTTTTTAATATGTTTTTTAATTGATCTTGAGAGAGAGAGAGAAAGGGAGAGAGGAAGGGAGAGGGCTAGAGAGATAGAAACATCGATGAGAGAGAATTGTCATCGATCGGCTGCCTCCTGCACACCCCCTACCGGGGACTGAGCCAGCAACCTGGGCATGTGCCCTGACCTGGAATTGAACAGGTCCTGAGTTGATTCCCAATGACCGATCCTCACCAGCAGGGCCCAGTAATTCTTACTGATTCCATGACCACTCTATGCAGTGCAGGGCCCTGGGAAGACCCCAGGTCAATAAGGCAGGGCCTGCCTAAACTGGTTTGGCTCAGTGGATAGAGCATCAGCCTTCAGACTGAAAGGTCCCAGGTTCGATTCCGGTCAAGGGCACATCCCCAGTGGGGGGTGTGCAGGAGGCAGCTGATCGATGTTTCTCTCTCATTGACGTTTCTAACTCTCTATCCCTCTTCCTTCCTCTCTGTAAAAAAATTAATAAAAAATATGTATTTTTTTAAATAAGGCAGGGCTTGCTCTAAGGCAGTGGTCGGCAAACTCATTAGTCACCAGAGCCAAATATCAACAGTACAGCGATTGAAATTTCTTTTGAGAGCCAAATTTTTTAAACTTAAACTTCTTCTAACGCCACTTCTTCAAGATAGACTCGCCCAGGCCGTGGTAATTTGTGGAAGAGCCACACTCAAGGGGCCAAAGAGCCACATGTGGCTCGAGAGCCGCAGTTTGCTGACCACCACGGTTCTAAGGAGTGGAAGGGTATGGTAAAAAGATCAGTAGCTGCCAGGGGTGAGGCGGAGGGAGGAATAGAATGGAGCACAGAGGATTTTTAGGGCAGTGAAAACATTCTATATGACACTGTAATGCAGGGGTCCTCAAACTTTTTAAAGTGGGGGCCAGATCACGGTCCCTCAGAGAGCTGGAGGGCCGGACTATATGAACTACTAATTCCTACTGTAACACCTCGGCTGCGCTCACTGCCCAAAAAACCTGGCGGGCCGGATCAGACTCCTCTGCGGGCCGCATGTGGCCCGCGGGCCGTAGTTTGAAGACCCCTGTTGTAATGGCTGATACATGTCATTATATATGTCTCCAAACCCATAGTACACACAACACCAATTATGAACTGTAATGTAAGGCATGGACTTGGGGTGATAATGATGTGTCGATGTAGGTTCATCAATCATAGTAAATGTTCCACTGTGGTGGGGGATGTTGATCATGGGGGAAGCTGTGCATGTGTGGGAATAGGGACACATGGAAAATCTCAATAAGTTAAAGGAATTGAAACCAAACAGAGTGTGTTCTCTGGCCATAACGGGGGCAAAGAAAAAATCAATAACAGAAAAATCTCCCAACACTTGGAAACTAAACAACATGCTTTTTAAATTTGCTATAAATCAAAGAAGTCTCCAAGGAAATTGAAAAAATAGGTTGATCTGAATGAAAACAAAAAAAACAACACCTCAAAATGTATGGGGTGCAGCTAAAGCAGTGTGGTGAGGGAAATTCATAGCACTAAATGCTTATGTTAGAAGGTTTCAGATCATTCAGCTGATCTCCCATGTTTAAAAAACAAACAAACAAACAAAAAAAAAAACAACTAGATTTTAGAAACAATTTTATGTGAATGAAATATCCCATCTACAAAGCATGGCCTTTAAATCCAGTTTTGCTCCAATAACATACTGGTGGGGGGGAAATATTTTAATAAAACTAGAAAAATAAGACAAAAACAAACAAGGGGAGGGGGATAAATACAAAAGCAAAATTCAACAAATTAAAATCAGAAAAACGAAAGAGAAAATCATAGAAACAAAAATCTGGTACTTTGAAATGATAACAAGATTGAGAAACCTTTAGCATGAATGGCAAAAGAAGAAGAAAAGAGAGAAGACACAAATCGTCCATGTCAGCGATGGAAGAGGGAATACTCTATAGACCCTGATGACTTCCGAAGGGCGAAAGGGAATACCGTGAACAGCTCTACGCCTGTACATTTGACAGGTTAGGGGAAATGGACCAGATCCTTGGAAAGCACAAGCTATCAGAACTCACCCAATCTGAAGCAAATCGTTTAAATAACACTCTCACTATTGAGGAAATTGAGTTCATAAGAAGAGAAGGGAGGACTTCTAATTCATTGTATGAGAACAGTATTACCTTGATGCCAAAATCAGATAAAGACAGTAACAAACAAAAGAGAAAGAAAATAAAAAAATAAAGAAATACAGACCAATATCCCCAATGAACATAGATCCAAAAGCCCTTAGCACAGCATTAGCAAACAAAAGTTGGCAATATCTAAGCAAGAATTATACATCGCGGTCAAGTGGGGCTTATCCTCGGGATGTAAGACTGGTTCAGTATTCGAAACCAATCCACGTAACTCACCATATAGCGGTCTAAAGAAGAAAAAGTCACATGATCCTACGTAGCAACACAGAAAAGCCATCTGACACAAGGCGGCACCTGGTCATGAAAAAACTCTAAGAAAACTGGAAGCATCGGGAACTCCCTCCCTAAAAAAACTGTAACTAGCAGGCTTAACAGTGAAATCCTGAATGTTCCCCCCTAAGATGGGGGACAAGGGGAAGGCGCCCGCTCTTGACAGTCTATGTTTAGTGCTGCAAGTTCTAGCCAGGCAGTAAGAAAAAGAAATATATAAAAAACATACAAAAGGGAAGAAATAAATTTTTTTCTCTTGGCAGATTATATGATTGTGTATATATAATAGGAAATTCTAACAAAGGTACCAAACAGAACAAAGCAAAACAAAAACAACTCTCAGAACTAATAAGTGAGTTCATTTGGGTCAAAGACACAAAAATCAATTGTATATCTGTAGATTTGCAATGAACACATGGAAACACATTTTAAGTATAATATTACTTATAATTGCTCAAAAAATAAAATACTTAGGGCGCTAGCCGGTTTGGCTCAGTGGAGAGAGCATCAGCCGGTGCACTGAAGGTTCCCAGGTTCGATTCCGGTCAGGGCATGTACCTCGGTTGCAGGCTCCTCCCTGGCCTGGCCCAGGTCGGGGCACATGCAGGAGGCAAGCGATTTATGTGTTTCTCTCACATCGGTGTTTCTCCCCGTCTTTCCCTCTCTCTTCCACTCTCTCTAAAAATCAATGGGAAAATATCCTCAGGTGAGGATTAATAATAATAATAATAATAATTGATAATAAATACTTAGGTATAAATAATAAAACATGTACAGGAGTTGTGTGTTCCAAACGACAAAATACTGATGAAGGAAATTTAAAAAATAAATGGTGAGAAGATACATATTCATGGGTTGGAAGAATCAGCGCAGTAGAAAAGTCAGCTCTCCCCCAAGCTGATATCTAAGTTTAAGGCAATTCCGACCAAAACCCAAGCAAGATTCTTTTTAGATCTAGAGAAGATTATTCCAAAATGTATATGGAAACCCAAAGAATCAGAATACCTAAACAAATTTGAAAGAGAATAATAAAGTGGGACCACAGGCGGCACCACTGCCCCGGCCCCCTTCTCCTCCTGCTTTCTGTGAAACACACAGGCACAGCGAAGGGAAAATGATACACACATGACAACTGCAGCACAGAGCGTGTGGGCAGGCGCACTGGGCCTGCCCCATCTCGAGGATTCTGCATTTCACACAACGTGTTTCAATAGTAACTCGAATGTCACTGAAAAGGTAGATGCGAGGATGATGTATATATTTTTTAATATATTTATTGATTTTTTTTTTACAGAGAGGAAGAGAGAGGGAGAGAGAGTTAGAAACATCAATGAGAGAGAATCATCGACCAGCTGCCCCCTGCACACACCCCACCGGGGATGTGCCCGCAACCAAGGTACATGCCCTTGACCGGAATCGAACCCGGGACCCTTCAGTCCATATATCAACGCTCTATCCACTGAGCCAAACCGGTTGCGGCAAGGATGGTATCTTTTAATCCCTTAAGCAACAACAACAACAATAGTAACAACAACAACAACACGGAGAGGTCAGGAAAGGAAGCACAAAGGCCCAGCATGCAGAGGCTTTAACCGTAGAGACGCAGAGGGAAGGTAAACGGATGGACAGCACAGCAGGCAGCGAGGCCGGGGAGGTGGGGGGGTGGGTAGCGTGTTACCTACACATCAGAGCCAAGCTCGGCCCCAGATGTTCTCCAGACCCGCCCCCCAACTTCACTCCCGCTCTGGCTGTGTCCCTCCCCGGGAGGCTGCTGTGGCGCCACCGGAGGCGGGAGGAAGGGGGTGCTGGCCCCGGAGCGGGAGCTAGGTGAGTCCGCTCTGCCCTGGGCCAGGCCGGGCCTTCCTGTCGCACCTCCCCACCCGCCTGGGAGCCCTGGTTCTGGTTTGCTCGGCCAGGTGAGCGGAGTCTACGGGTCCTTGGGCGGTTTGTTGGTACCAGAGGCTCTAATTGCCAGAGCCAGGGATGGGGGGGGGGGGACAGGCAGGGTTAACGGAGCACCTGCTGTATGCCAGGCCTGTGCCAGGCCCTGGGGACACATCAGCCAGGAAAGAGAACCAGACACTCACCGGCAGGCGCGTGCCTTCTGAGATGGGTTGAGGAGGGGAGACAGTAAACAGTAAACTTTATAAAAATAAATGATAAGCCAAAACCGGTTTGGCTCAGTGGATAGAGCATTGGCCTGCGGACTAAAAGGTCCCAGGTTCGATTCCATTCAAGGGCATGTACCTTGGATGTGGGCACATCCCCAGTGAGGGGTGTGCAGGAGGCAGCTGATCGATGTTTCTCTCTCATTGATGTTTCTAGCTCTCCAACCCCCTCTCTTCCTCTGTAGAAATCAATAAAATATATATATATATTTTTTAAATCAATCTTTATTGTTCATATTATTACAAAGGTTCCTCATTTCTTCCCCCCTCCACCAGGTTCCCACCCCACCCTCTGCCCCCTCCCCATCCCCCATTGTCCTCATCCATAGGTGCACAGTTTATGTTCAGTCTCTTCCTCCCTCCCTTTCCCCGATAGTAAATCCCTTTTCAGATAGTAAATCTGTTACTTAGCATTTTCTCATATCAATAATACCTCCACATGCCCAAAGATACACTTCACACAAAAGACATTTCCAAATAGGTCAACCAGCCTCATCCAGGCCCCACCCAAGGCACTCACAGATCAACACCCCAGCGCTATACTAACTCAACACATCCAGATCTAAGCCTTCATCACTTGATTCAGCAGACCCTCAAGTTCCCGCAAAAGTTTCCAGCCATGTCTGAGAGGCAGCCGTGGGCAGGTACAGGCGAGGAGCAAGCTGTTTCGGGCCTGGCTGCTCCGGGCCTGGCCTCTGTTGCTCTGGTTCGTTCCACAACCAGCTGCTCCGGATCTGGTCACTGCCGCTCCCGACCTAGTTGCTCTGGACTTGGCTGTTGCTGTTACAGGCCTGGCCGCACCCGACCCGGCTGCTCTGGGACCGGTTGCTCCGGTCCCGGCCGCTCCGGGCCTGGCCGCTCCCAGCCTGTCAGCCGCTGCTCCGGGCCTGGCTGCTCCCAGCCTGGCAGCCACTGCTCCTGGCCTGGCCGCACAAGACCCGGCTGCTCCGGGCCTGGCCGCTCCCAGCCTGGCAGCTGCTGCTCCAGGCCTGGCTGCTCCCAGCCTGGCAGTCGCTGCTCCAGGCCTGGCCGCACAAGACCCGGCTGCTCCGGGCCTGGCCGCTCCCAGCCTGGCAGCTGCTGCTCCGGGCCTGGCTGCACCAGACCTGGCTGCTCCGGGCCTGGCCGCTCCCAGCCTGGCAGTCGCTGCTCCAGGCCTGGCCGCACCAGACCCGGCTGCTCCGGGCCTGGCCGCTCCCAGCCTAGCAGCTGTTGCTCTGGGCCTGGCCGCTCCGAGCCTGGCAGCCGCTGCTCCATGCCTGGCCACACCAGACCCGGCTGCTCCGGGCCTGGCCGCTCCCAGCCTGGCCACCGCTGCTCCAGGCCTGGCCGCACCCGACCCGGCTGCTCCGAGCCTGGCCGCTCCCAGCCTGGATGCTCCGTGCTTGGCTACTGCTGTTCTGGGCCTGGCTGCTCCCAACCTGGCTGCTCTGGACCGGGCTTCTCCGGGCCCAGCCACTCCGTGTCTGGGTGTTCCTGGACTGGCCACCCTGGGCTTGGCCGCCTCTGCCTCAGGCCTGGCTGCCACTGCCCCAGGTCTGGCTGCTCCAGTGCTGGCCGTTGATGCTCTTGTTCTGGCTGCTGCTGCTCTGGGGCCTGGCCACTGCTGCTCCGGGCCCAGCTGCCACTGCCTTGTGCCTGGCCACTCTAGGCCTGGTCGCCGCTGTTCCAACATTCTGTCCCTTTTTTCTCTTTTTTTTTTTTCTTTTAAAAAAAAAAAAACAACGCATTTATGTTGCAATGTTGGCTGGTGCGTTGAGTTCTGACTTAGTCTTTGATTTTTCAAGATCTTCTTTGTATTCTTTCTTAAGTAATTTTACTATCATTTGCTCTCACTTGATTTCTTCACATTGAGAACTTCTTTGGTTTCTTCCTCCTTGTCCTGGGAGCTCAGCAGGTTGGCCTGTGGCACCCCTTTGTTCTCCGCGGGCTCCCACGCTGCTCCAGCCTGTTGCCGGGGTCGGCGCCGCCCAGGAAGCAGCCCCCGTCCTTGGCTCCGTTGCCAGCGCTCAGCAGTCGAAGGCTCAGGGGCACCCCCCCCACTGGGGGCCCCGTCGCCCGGCTCCTTGCTGGCGCCCGGCTGGCCGGTGTCCGGCAGGGGCTCCTGCTTCTCGTGGCGTTCCTCCAGTCTGGAGCTTTCTTTCTCCCTCCCACTAGGGGAGTCCAGGATCAGAGTCAACAGACTGTCCTCTGCGCACAGTTTGCGCGACTCCAGGGGCTCGGCCTTTCGCCGTGCTCCCAGGACTCCACCTCACAGCTCCGTCTCCCCCTGCCCGAGCCTGGGTCCCCAGGGACTGGCCCAGACCTGGAGTTCTGGGCGGTCTGGACTGAGGCTCAGAGCTGCCGCCGGAGGCTTTGTTTCTTCCGGCTAAGGTAATCCAGCATCAGAGTCAACATTCAGTCCTCTGCGCGCCATGTGCGCGCGACTCCCGGGGCCCCGCATTTCGCCGTCCCCCGGGATTGTCTCTCCCTGCCGGAGCCTGGGTCCCCAGGGTCTGGCACATAACTTGGGGCTCAGCGCTGCCGGTTCGGGGGTTCAGCTCAGGCTGGGGGTTCTATTTCCTTCCTGCTCGGGAACACCAGGCAGCACCCAGCCCTCTCCTCCTCTCCGGCTGCGACCTCTCCGTGCGAGCGCGCAGCATGTCTCCGTACCTTAGGCTTTTTTTCAGCTCCTCTGATTTTCCTTCTGGTTTTCTCCCTCCTTCCTATTGTAGAGTTTTCAGTCAGTCGACTACCTGTAGCTCTGGGCAATGTCCACTCTACATTTTAGTTGTATTCCCTTGAAATTGTTGTGAGCTGCTGCGGCTAGGTGTATACCCGAGCAGCCATCTTGGATCCTCCAAATATATATTTTTTAATAAATAAATGATAAAGGTAGTAGGAGGAGAGGGGCGCTATGGGGTGCAGGGCGGGGCCGGGCAGGAGGCTCTGAGCGGACTCCATGAGGAGTTCCAGTTTGAGCCAAGCCCTGCAGGAGGGGCTGGAGGAGACGCTCGGACAGCTGGGGAGGAGCCCGGGCAGAGGGAAGGGAGGGCTGGAGGGGCCGGGGGCACAGGGGGTCCAGGGGCGTCTTCAGGCCACGAGGCCTCAGGGGAGGGGGAGGGGGAGATCCCTGAGTTACGCCTGCCGCCCTCCAGAGGCTGCGGAGGCGGAGGCTCCTGGGGCCAGGGCCCTTCCCAAAACCCAGGACCCACTGGCCTTGCCCCCATCTGGACCCCCCGCCAATGGACTTGGAAACATTTGTATTCCCGGTCTCATCCTCGGATATTTGTTCCCAGACCTCCTTCCTGGCGCTCACGCACCAGAGTCCGGCCAGGCCTCGGAGGCATCCACCCCTGTCTGCCACTTCCCTCCCGCAGGCCTGGGCCCGGCCACCCGACCGCCCTCCCAGAGGCCCCTCCTTCCTCACTGCTAATGGGGTGTCCCTCAGGAGGTCCCTCCCAGCACACCTCCAGTGCCCACCTCATCCCAGCCCCGTCCCCGGCGGCATCAGCAGGGCCCATAAAGGGGCTTCCCGCACCATCCAGGCACTTGATATTCCGCACGAACCCGCAGCTCCCAGCACATGCGGAATAGGGGATCTCATTTGGTGTTTAGGATTTGTACGTGTGTGTGTGTGGTGAGGGGGATGCCAACTATGTATTTAAATTAAGTCACTTAATCCACAGAGTTCAAGGCTACACCACCGGGAAAGGGTATTTGCATACAGTAATCTCTCCGCGGCCACGGGGGAGGGGCTGGGAGAAAGCAGTGCGAACCGGAGTGGGAGGGCCCCAGAGAAATGGCCAGGCGATGTCCCCTCCGTCCTCACCTGTCTGCCCCCCCATCTCCCCTCCCCCTCCCCCCTGGCTGGGAGACATATACATGTACTACTATTTGTAATATCTCAAACCCGTGGTCGGCAAACTCATCAGTGTCCACAGAGCCAAATGCCAACAGCACAACGATTGAAACTTCTTCTGAGAGCCAAATTTTTTAAACTTAAACCTCTTCTAACGCCATTTCTTCAGAACAGACTCGCCCAGGCTGTGGTGTTTTGTGGAAGAGCCACACTCAAGGGGCCAAAGAGCCCCATGTGGCTCGCAAGCCACAGTTTGCCGACCACTGCCTTAAACAATAAAATAATAATTAAAAAACAACAACAACAACTACCAAACGGGCAGGAGGTGGCCAGCGTAAACACAACATGCCAAGTCAGACTTGAATTTGGGATAAACACGCAGGTTTTGGGATAAGTATGTCCCCTTCACTCTTTGGGACATCCTTGTCCTCCCGTTATTTCTTGCTTATCTGCAATCCCTCTCTAACTGGGTGTGCTGGGTTTTTTTTTATTTTGTTGCTAAATCTGGCAACCCGACGGAGCAGGCTTTCTAGCTCCCAGCGGCTTCCCGGAGCCCCTCTCCTGAGTACCCGGACCCGCGGGCTCCGGGAGGCACAGGGGACCAGCCCACACGATCAGCACGGAGGGTGGTCCGAGCGGCCCCTGGCAAGGTGAGCCTCTGAGACTTGACGCGGAAAGGGAGAGAAAGACACGGCATTCTTGGAAAAGGAGGAGGAGGGGAGGGGCCCTGGGCGCGGCGCGGCAGAGGCAGGGGCTCCGGAGGAGAGAGCTCGGCCAGGAGGGAAGCGCAGGGCGGGCTTCACGGAGGAGGCAGAATTGAGCCTTGAAGCAGGAGCACAAGACAGCCGGAGGGAGAGGGGTGCTGAGGGCTCCAGTTTGTGAAGGGGACGGTCTCCCTGCCCCAGCGACCCAGGCAGTCCCTGTCGTCTCCACCCTAGACACCGCCTCCTGCCTCCCACCTTCACAAGGACCTTTGGCACCCGGGAGGCGCACACGGGAGGCACACACGGGAGGCGCACCGGGGAGGCGCACACGGAGCTGCACACGGGAGGCGCACACGGGAGGCGCACAGGGAGGCGCACATGGGGGGCGCACAGGGAGGCGCACACGGGAGGCGCACACGGAGCTGCACACGGGAGGCGCACAGGGAGGCGCACAGGGAGGCGCACACGGGAGGCACACACGGGAGGCACACACGGAGCTGCACACGGGAGGCGCACACGGGAGGCGCACACGGGAGGCGCACACGGGAGGCGCACACGGGAGGCGCACACGGGAGCGCTGAGTGAAAAGCCACGGCACAGGCGGCAAAGGTTGGGTTGTGGGCGTTGAACTGGACCGCCTGGCCGAGCGCACAGCAGGTGCCCAGTGAATGTGGGAGTGGCCCATTGATGTCAGGTGTGCCAGGAGAGCCCTGCCGACGGGACTGGGTGACGGACGTCAGATCCAGCGAAGGTGGGATCCCTGGGTTCCAGGCTGACCCAGCGACCTCCTTCCAACACCCACACACACGCCCAGACTCCGGGGTGCCCTCCTGCCCCCCAGCCTCTCCCCGCCTCAGCACACACACCCCAGCCCAAATGACAGGACGAGGTGACCAGCAGAGACACCACACCTCCAGCCACCTCGCTGGCCTGTTCCCGGCCTCACCGACTGGGTGACCCTGGGCAGGTCGCTTGGCTCTCGGAGCCTCAGCTTCCTCGCCCATAACACAGAGGTCAGGTCAGAGCCCACGTGCTGGGGGGGGGAAAGGGGAGGGCGGGGGGGGGGGGGTTCCAGAAGATGCACCAACAAAGACCCAGCACCAAGCCCCCGGTTCAGAGTCAGTGCCCCGGTGCCGGCAGCTCCGGGCACTGCGGAGACCGGTGGGCACCCTCCCACTGAGCCCAGTTCTGAGGTCCGCTTCCTTCCTCCGGGGCTGAGTCCGCTCCTGAGGACGCGGAGGGCGTGGCTTCTGCTGTCCTCAGCCCGGCCCTGCGGCGGCAGCATCCATGGCACATAGGATGGCCCAGACCTGGGACCAGGCCCTCGGGGCGCACCCCTCTGTCTGCGCTTTCACGGGAGCCGGTGACGCTGAGGCTCACACAGGGGTGAGAGGCCGTGGTTCGGACCAGGAGATCCACCCCCTCTCAGGACTCCCCAGGCCAGAACCCTGCCAAGCAAGGGCGGACATACCCCATACACCCCTGAAACCGTGATCGGCAAACGGCGGCTCCCGAGCCACATGCGGCTCTTGGTCCCCTAGAGGATGGCTTGCCCACAGAATACCACGGCCTGGGCCAGTCTATTTTGAAGAAGTGGCGTTAGAAGTTTAAGTTTAAAAAATGTGGCTCTCCAAAGAAATGTCAATCGTACTGTTGATATTTGGCTCTGTGGACTGATGAGTTTGCCGACGCCTGGCCTAAAACACCCCAGGGCTCTGGGGCCAGCGAGGACCCGGAGACGAGAGGGCGGTGGGCAGGACAGGGCCGTGAGTGCCACCCAGACCGGGGTCGGGTCCCAGCTCCACCTGCACCGGCTGTGTGACTGTGGGCGGTGGCTCGCCCTCTCTGGGCCTCAGGCTCCCCCTCGGCGGAGGAGGCAGGGCAGCAGCACCGAGCGAATGTCTACTCATTGGTGTGGGAGCCCACGCCGCGGGGCAGGGCGGGCACACTGGGGCGGGTGACCGCCGTTCACCGTCACTGCATGTCCCGCACCGATACTGGCAGGTGCCAAGCGTGTGGTGGAGGACATTGTAAGCAAAGAAACTGAAAACTGAGCGTTTCTATCGGAAACGCCATCAAGCCTGCAGGGTGGAGCCCGTCCCTGCAGCTCTATTTCCGTTCGCTCCGGGTGCAGAGTCACGTGGGAGCGGGAGGCAAGGCTGTGGCAGCGGGGGTGGTGGTGCCCGGGGGCCCCGAGTGCCGCACACGCTGGGGGTCTGAACCCCTGGACCCTGCCCCCCAGACCGGACCGCGACCTCCCTTCCTCAAAGCAGAGGGCCGGGCCCTGCAGACCCAGGAGGGGCGTGTCCGTGGCGGGGCGGGCCAAGCGGGCACAGGCCACGCCCACTGGGGATGTGCAGGGAGAGACTGGGAAGGTGACCTCCCCGGGACCGCAGGAGGCGGCCCACACGGGCTCCTGGGGGCCGGGGCACCCCCTCTGCACCAGCGGGAACAGCTCTGAGGCTGCTCCTGGTCCAGGGGCCGGGCCGTGGCCAGGCGCAGGCCACAGTGGGCACCTGTCCCTGCATCCTCACTCCCCACGGTTGCACCACTCCTGCCCTGTGTGCGGTCCCTGGCGTGGCCCCCTCCGCAGCCCTGGCCCCGGGGGCTCAGAGGGGTCAGCAGTACCGAAGGAGGGTCAGGGGGGCCCGGCGGGCCGGCCAGGGCTCTGGACCTCCTCTGCCGTGAGGAAAGCCCGGAGGAGGCTGAGCCAGGGAGAGACGGTCTGATGTGCATTTTAAAAGGACAGTTCGGGCCTCCGTGCGCAGAGCGGGTGAAGGAGGAGGGTGGTGCAGGGAGACGGTGCACACGGGATCGGGGTGGTGGCTGGCCAGGGGTGCAGGGACCTGGACGGGGCCAGCGCCAGAGGAGCCTCTGAGTCCGAGCCGGTCCGGATGGAGGGGAGAGAGGCAGGGGGCGAGGACGGCACCACGGGCTCGGACCTGAGAAAAGAGCCGGGGCTCCCTGTGCTGAGGCAGCAGGCTGTGCCCGGCGGGCGGGAGGCACGACCGGGGACCCAACCTGGGGAGGTGTCCGGGGCGAGGGTTAGGCCAGGGACATGCCCTTTGGCCAGGAGCAGAGAGAGGGCAGGGGCTGAGGTGTGCGAACAGAGACTGGACTGTCACCCACGTGAGAGAGAAGGAGTTGGGGGCGGGGGAGACAAGGAAAGGGGATCAGGATTGCAGGGGACACAGAATTATGGGAATCAAGGTCACAGCGGGCGTGGGAAGACAGGAGGAGAGCAGGAGTCAGGACAGGGAAGCTGCAGACGGGGGTTCCCCAGCGGGGAGGCCATGGGCACTGGCGAGGCCGGGCCCAGGCGTGGCCGTGGAGGTGGCGGTGAGGTAGGGGCCAAATCGTCTCGGAGAGCAGCAAGGAGAGGGCGGGGGGGAGGGGAGCTCAGAGTGGCCCTGCTCATCGGGCTTCTGCCCATTCTGTAGCTGGGGGTGGGGGAGGGGAGAGAGGGGAGGGTGGGGTGTCCCTGGGGCCTGACCAAGGCCTCGGTGCAGACGGCCCTGTCCCCCTGAGCAAGGACAGGCCTTGATGGTGGATTCAGGCAAAGGCAGTCCTGTATTTTTCCCAAACTGTAAAACCCACCTAACACAGCATTCACACCGCGACCATCGTGGAGTGCAGCTACCTGCTCTGCAGCACGCTCACATTCTGCACCGCCCCCACCACCACCGTCTCCGGAACCCTTCGCCTTCCCCAGCGTCTCCTTTAAACCTCGGCCTCCCCTTCTCGCCCTCCCCGCCCCGACCATCCCTCCCACCTTCCAGTCCGGTAAGTCAGACTCTGCTAGGCACTGCCTGTAAGTGGAATCGCGCGGTGTTTGTGCGATCCTGGGTGCACAGATACCTCTTTAAGACCCTGCTTTCGCCCTAACCAGTGAGGCTCAGTGGATAGAGCGTCAGCCTGTGGACTGAAGGGTCCCAGGTTCTATTCCGGTCAAAGGTATGGACCTTGGTTGCAGGCACATCCCCAGTGGGGGGTATGCAGGAGCCAACTGATTGATGTTTCTCTCTCATCGATGTTTCTAACTCTCTCTCCCTCTCCCTTCCTCTCTGTAAAAAAAAAAAAAAAAAATCAACAAAATGTATTAAAAAGAAAAAAAAGAGCCTGCTTTCCATTCTTTGGGTAAAGCCCGAAGTGGGGCTGCTGGGCCATACGGTCATTGGAGGTGTGGCTGTTGAGGAGCCACCACTCTGTTTCCACGGCTGCCGCCCATTCTGCACCCCCACCCGCAATGCACCACCCGCAATGCACCACCCACAATGCACCACCCGCAATGCACCACCCGCAATGCACCACCCGCAATGCACCACCCGCAATGCACCACCCACAATGCACCACCCACAATGCACCACCCGCAATGCACCACCCACAATGCACCACCCGCAATGCACCACCCGCAATGCACACGGTTCCACACGGTTCCAGTGTCTGCACGTCCTCGCCAACACCTGTGTCCCCTGTTTATTCCACAGTAGTTTGTTGGCAATCACCATCTCACTTGGTGCGGTCCGGGCATGGGGGGGGGGGGGGGGGGGGGGAGAGCGGGCAGCTGGAGAAGAGCAAGAACCCCGCAAGCTGGCGGGTCTTGAGCAGTCTGGCTGAGGTGCGGAGTCATCGGAGACATGGCCGGCCATGTGGCTGGTGAGAGGACCAGAGGGCCTGGGTGCCACTCCAGAGGCGATGAGGAGGAGCTCCTGCGGGGCTCTCAGGAGAACGTGTTAGGGACACGCACAAGGACACAGGTCAGTGCTTGGATGGAGGCAGAGGGGCTGGGGGAAAGAGGCCGGCGGGGGAGCCAGGGTAGAGACGTTAGACCCGGAGGAGGAGAGAGAGGGGGACCCGGCTCGGGGACGCCGCCACCATGGCCCGAACTGCAGCAGCAAAGCCCCTGTGGGAACAGCCCTTTGCCTCCATCACTCCCTTCAGCTGGTCAGGCGGGTGCATGGCCGACCCAGGTTACAGCCGAGAAGACTGAGGCTCAGACCGTCCCTGCCCAAGGTCTCCCAGCCCATACGTAGCAGCGCCGTGATCAGCTCCAGTCCGTCCCCATCGCTCTGCAGGCGGTTACCGAGCACACGGGCTGTTCGGCCACGTTCACTGCTGTATCACCTCTCCACCCCCGCTCCACCAGCATCACCTCCGCGCTGCTCTGAGGCCCGGTGCAGGAAGGGACCTCCCCCGGACGGGGAGAAATCGGAGAACCATCGGAAACGGGAGAGTCTGGCTACCCCCCGGGGGCTGTGGGAGCGTCCACGCGCAGACTCACCCCACACAGAACCCGCGGGCCTGGAGGGGTCACTGCCGAGGCGGCAAGGAGAGGGGCATCCCGGGAAACCCTCGCCATCTGCAGCCTCCCTCGCCGTGCGGACCTGGGGGAAGGGGAGCCTGCCCAGGCTTCAGTCACAGAACATTGCAACTTCTGCAGGGCACAGCGGCCGGATTCCGCCGGCAAGTTCCCGCGGTCCCACCTGATACAGAGCCATTAGCGATGCCACCAACCCTGAGCGGCCACGGGAGCACACGCATGTGGAACAGGCGGGATCCATCTCCCGCCCTGAGCATCCCAGCCCCCCTCCGCCCCCTGCCCTCCCGCTGGACACAGAGTCCGGCCCGGTGAAGGGGTGGCCGTTCTGTCACCACACCTGGGGGTGCACGGCCTGTCCCAGGCTGACTGGGCGCTGAGATCGCCCACAGTTCCTTGGGTCTCGCTTTCTCAGGCACCACAACCACCACCTCTGGTAAGCTGTGCTTCCTGCAGGCGCCAGGGAGGAGGGTTTACAGCCGGAGGGTCAAGGTCAAGGCCGGGAAGGAGCCCGGGGCGTCAACAAGGACCCCGAGCTCCCGGGTGAGACCAGGCGCCCGCGGCCCGGACTCCGGGAGGAGGCGAGCCGGGGGATGGCAGAAAGCCTCTCCCCCAGCTCCCCAGGGCGATGAAGATCGCCGTGTCTTCCCTTCGAAACACAGAAGGCGGCGTGGGGCCCTCTCCCCGCCCCCCCGGCCCCAGTCCCCCGCCCCGGCCGCCCGGCCTCTCGTGGCCTCGCCCCCGCCTCCCGGCCTTTGTCTCTCCCGCCGCCGCGCACATGGCCGCCTGTCAGTGCAGCGGCTCCGGGGACACGTGCCGGGAAGCTGGCACCAGCCGCCGCGTAACCATGGAAACGGCAGCCAATGGGAGGCCCGCGCCGCCTGCGGGGGCGGAGCCGGAGCCGGAGCCGGAGGGCGGGGCGGGCGGGGCGGGGCGGGGCCGTAGCGTCAGAAACCCGGGGCGGGGCGGGCCCAGGGCGGGCCCCGGGGTGCTCCGGCCATCCATCCATCACCTGCCCGCGCAGGGTGGGTGACATCTGGGCCGCGTCTCCTGGTCGCTCCCGGGGTTCCCTTCGTCGTTAGGGATAAGGTTAAGGTCCTGGAGTCCAGCAGATATGGGTTCGGGTCCTCCCAGAGCCCTCAGCTGGGCGCCTTATACAAGTGACTGCACCTCGGGTGCCTTGGTTTCTTCCTCTGCTAAACGGAGTCGCTGCAAAGCCCCAGGGAGATGGCAAGCACTGGGCCCAGCCTGCCGACAGACATTAAAGAAATGAACATACGCTGAAACCGGTTTAGCTCAGTGGATAGAGCGTCGGCCTGTGGACTGAAGGGTCCCAGGTTCGATTCCAGTCAAGGGCATGTACCTTGGTTGCGGGCACATTCCCGGTAGGGGGTGTGCAGGAGGCAGCTGATCGATGATTCTCTCTCATCGATGTTTCTAACTCTCTATCCCTCTCCCTTCCTCTCTGTAAAAAATGAATAAAATATATTTAAAAAACAAAAAAAGGAATGAACATGCAAACACACACGCCAGCGGTGACCAGCAGCAGCAGTGACCGCGTGACCACGCGTGACCCTGACCTTCCAGGAAGGGGGACCTCTGGGTGAGAACCTGCCCTCTCCGAAGGGGGCTCCTAGGGTGATGAACTGAACTGACCGATTTGCCCAAGGCTGGTCTCAACGCCGGCCTCCATGTGCCTGTCCATGAAATGGGAAGGTGGTCCCGGAGTCCGTCAGGATTCCAGCCTCCTGGAGGCAGACTCGGAGCTGAGCACCCCCAGGAGGAGGGGCAGGAGGGAGGGAAGGTTAGGTGCCAAGAGCGAGTGAACACTGCTGCCTCCGCTCAGGGGACCACACGGTCTGTACCTCCCTGGGAGGAGTGTCCTGTACCTCCGTGAGGAAGGTCCCTGCTGGCTCCCAGGCCGTAGTCATACGAAATGAGGAAATGGATTCTCCGAAAGCGAGCTTGTTCCAGGGAAGCGGGAAGAGGTCAGTGGCGGCAGAAACAGTGGCAGACTGCTGGGAGGGGCCCAGTCCCTCCCTCCCGGCCGCCCGGGCTCAGCCCGGGCCTGGGACAGACCGCCCCTAGCCAGCAGCATCCATCAGCAGGAATGTTTCTTTTACTTGTATGAAGAAGTGGAAAACACAGTCATTCATTCATTCATTCATTCAACATCTCCCGTGGGTCTGCAGTGTGCCCGCTGCTGCACCAGGTCCGGGGCTACAGCAGTGGACAGAACACAGCCCTACCCTGAGGGATGTGTCCCCCCCCCCCCCGGCTGAGCAGACAGGCATTGAAGAAAGATACAGACACGTGGCCAGAAACACCCATGAATGTCCCGGAGGACACGCAGGAGCAGAGAGGATGAAGGGAATCACCTACGCGCATGGGGGAGAGCAGGCAGGGTGGGCCTCCCTGAGGAAGTGGCATCTCACAGGGGCCGAGGGCGGAGCAGGAGTCGCCGTGAGGAGGGGAGGAGAGGTGTCCCGGCAAAGGGAGCAGCGGGCGGGCGGCCTGAGGCTCTGGGCATTGTGGGAAGGAGAGGTCTGTGTGGCCAGAGGCCGTGGAGGGAGGAGGCCTGGCTGAGGACTGGGTTTTAGAAAAGCTCATGGGGACTCACAGTGGGACACGCAGCCCTGTTTTCCCAGGGTATGCCCTTGATTCGGCTCCTCCCAGATCTGTCCCACCCGCCTCTGCCTTTTCCGGGCTGCAGGCACTGGATGATGCAGAATCACACTGCTCAGAGTGCTCCACTGACTCTGGCATAGAGGAGACACACATTTGTGGGAAGATTTTGTCACAAAAGTTAGAATTAGGGTTGGGTTTGGGGGTAGGGTTGGGTTTGGGGCTATGGTTGAGCTCTGGGTGAGATGCTGAGTTTTGGTTAGGGTTGGGTTTGGGTTAGATGTTGAGTGTTTAGGGTTGGGGTTTGGATTTGGAGTTAGGGTTGGGTTTGGGGCTGTGGTTGAGCTCTGGGTTAGGTGTTGAGTTTTTAAGGTTGAGTTTGGGGCTATGGTTGGGTTTGGGTTAGATGTTGAGTGTTTAGGGTTGGGGTTTGGATTTGGAGTTAGGGTTGGGTTTGGGGCTGTGGTTGAGCTCTGGGTTAGATGTTGAGTTTTTAGGGTTGAGTTTGGGGCTATGGTTGGGTTTGGGTTAGATGTTGAGTTTTGGTTAGGGTTGAGTTTGGGGCTGTGGTTGGGTTTGGGTTAGATGTTGAGTGTTTAGGGTTGGGGTTTGGATTTGGAGTTAGGGTTGGGTTTGGGTTAGGTGTCGAGTTTTCAGTGAGGGCTGGGTTTTGGTTAAGGGTATTGAGTTTGGGTTAGGGCAGGGTTGGGGTTTGATGGGAGTTAGTGTTGGGTTCACATGAGGGTTGGCGTTGGACTGAGGCTGGACTTGGGTCTGGTGTTGGTTAGGGTTTGGATTGCACACTCGAGCTCCACTAAATACACACTCGCGCCCACAGACCGTCTGGTGGTAGTAGGTGTCCAGTGAGCGTTTTTAATGGGTTCACCTGCGGTTTATTGTGGACCCGAGAGGCAGTGGCCGGGCAGCGCCATTTCCCAGACACTGGCAGCCTGACTGTGCTTCGCTGAGTGTGAACAGACAGGTCACACGCACCAGAACGGCGCTAGAACCGTTCTGATGCAGGAGCCAGAGGGGAGCAGTCAGTGCACTGAGCCGGGGACCGGGGCGTGGGCACAGAGCCCAGGAGGCCCAGCACGTGGACACAGCCCGGTGCGGGGCAGGGAGGGCTCCGGCCGAAGTCACAGCGGGCCGTGCCACAAGGAAAGGCCAGATGGAAGGTGGGGTCAGATGAGGAGGTGGGGAAGGGAAGGGGGAGAGATGACCAATAAAGCTGAAAAACGGGGCAGAGAGCTCACGGGAGGCCTTGTAAGCCACACACGTGCCACGCGAGGGACTCCGGGGCCTGTGGCCTCATTAAAAGAACGTGGGACAGCGACCACAAACCCGTCATGGGTGTTTCCAACAGGCTTTGTCTTGCAAAGAATAGCAAGGAGGGTCTGACGGCTGAGCCTCAGCAATGCTGCTCAGTGCCCTGCCCTCACCTCCAGAGCTCGGCCCCAGGCCCCACGCCCACTCGGGAGCCCTCCCCTGCAGCCCCACACATGGTTTTCCTGCCCTCTCCGCTCACTCAGCTCCTGTTATCCAGCCCGAGGCAGCCTCCGGGACCCCAGCTCTCCATGTCCTCTCTGCCCTCCCCACATTGCGTACCCCCAGCCCAGCAGGGCACCCCTGCCCCCTGGGGACCAGAGCAGAGAGAGCGCCCCGCAGGGGGGGCAGGGGGAGAGCTGGCCAGGCAAGGCCGGGTCCCTGTGGGGAGGCCTGGGGGAGGGGGTGCTTGCCTCTCCCTCTCAGTGGACAGTGGGAGCCGGGGGGGGGGGTCTGCTGGGCCATGAAGCCCTAGAAGCAGGGCTGTGTTTGTGGGTGATCCCCCACCAGCACTGAGCAGATCCTGGTCAAACACATGATGAGCGGAGGTCTGAGGTGTGGACGGGCGGACAGGTGGACGGGTGGATGGCGAACGGGTGGATGGGTGGACGGGTGGACAGATGCACGGGTGGACGGGTGGACGGATAGATGGATGGACAGGTGGCCTGCTGAACTTGAGGAGCATTCTGGACTCTCACGCAGGCCTCAGTGACCCCAGGACAATACTCCCTCAGCCCAGCCTCTCTCAGTCCTCACTTTTGAGCCTGCCAGTCACAGACCAGTCAACAGTGACCTCCAGGCTCGAGGGGGGCGGGGAGAGGCGGGGGGGGCGGGGGCAGGCTCCTCCCCGCACAGTGCCCATCTGGCCACCCGTCTGCTGGGAACGGCCATGCTCCCCCGGGCCAGCCCCCAGCGCGGGAAACCGCTGTGCTCTGGCTGTGATTCTGGTTCCAGCGCCAAGGACGTCCAGGGGGCGGGGGAGCCTGGGCCCAGCTTCCAGAGCTAGATACACCGGACGCCCACCTCTCCCTCTGCCAGGGCCTCTGGCGCCCGTGTGACTTCGATTCGGACCTGGGTCTGAGTCTGTGTGTGAGCCACAGGCCCGAACTCAGAGCGCCCAGCCAGCGCCCTGCCCGGGCCGAGGCCACGGAGGGCCTGTGGGGAAAGGCCGGGGCCCCGCCCACCGCCAGCTCCGGGCAGGCCTCCCGCAGGGCCGGCCAGGCGGGAAGGACAGAAAGGCTGCGTCCAGTTTGCAGCCCAGGGAGCAGGCAGGGCAGGGGTGAGGTGGGGAGGGGGCTGCCCAGAGCCTCTGCCCAGGTCTCCAGTGCTTTTTTTTTTTTTTTTTTTTTTTTTTTAATATATTTTATTAATTTTTTTACAGAGAGGAAGGGAGAGGGATAGAGAGCTAGAAACATCGACCAGCTGCCTCCTGCACACCCCCACAGGGGATGTGCCTGCAACCAATGTACATGCCCTTGACCGGAATCGAACCTGGGACCTTTTAGTCCGCAGACCGACGCTCTATCCACTGAGCCAAACTGGTTTCGGCTCTCCAGTGCTTTTATTCCCCCAAATGACGGTGATGCAAACGTGTGACCAAACCAGCCCCTGCAGAGCCTGGGGCTGATGGGACCCCAGGGGCCAGAAACACCCCCAGGCAGGTGGGGGGGGGGAAGCACTTCAGTACCAGGCACTTTAGGATCACGGAGGGTGGGAGGCTCCATGCACGCATCCTCCGGAACCCTCACACCCATGGAGGACTGTCACCATCTGTCCCCATCATACAGATGGGCAAAGCGAGGCTGAGAGGGAAGTGACCCACCACGCAGCACGCAGGGCACACAGCGGGCGGGGCAGAGTCGGGATTTGAACCCAGCGCCTGTGCTCCTGGCCCTGTCACTAACCGGATGGGCTGAAGGTGGACACTAAGGGCCGGGGTCAGTTTTCCTCCCCACCTCCCAAAGGCCCAAAATAGCCCTGCTTTCCTGGCGAAGGTCCCCTCCCCTCAGCTCTGCAAACACCCGTGTTCCCAGGCCACGCCCAGGCGGGTGGTGCAGGAGCCCGGTGCCGGCAGGACCTATTTCTGGCTGCAGCCAGGCCGGCCACAAGCAGCCCTCTGTGGTGGCCCTGGCCACAGCCCACCGCCGAGACTGAGGCTCCGGCCCAGCCTCCAAAGGGCCCATTGTCCGGCTGCCTGGGCCGCCGGGCCGGCTTCTGGACGCCCGGAGTCAGGGCAGAGGGTGACGGAGGGCAGGGTGGACTGAGGGGCCTTGTGGGAGCCACAGCCAGAGGCCTCCCCGAGGCCACTGCTGCTCCAGAAAGAAAACAAACTCCACCTCAGGATGGCCTCAGATGGGCCCCAAGGTGACACACACATGCACACACTCACGCGTGTGCGCACACACACACACACACATGCAAACACACACTGTAGAGGTGACAAATGCTAGGACAGCCATCCCAGGCAAACAGGGAGATGGCAGCCCAGGTTTGGAGCCAACCAGTTCGGGATCCTAGCACTGACTCTCCGGTGCCGGCCGCGGGACCGGGGCCGCTCATGCCGCCTCTCTGAGCCTCAGACGGACACCACTCCCGTTCCACAGACACGCGAACCCAGCTTCAGAGACGTGGCCTGCCGGACGCCACAGCCCACAGCTGAGACCGAGGCGACGGTTTGATTGGGGTCCATGTAAGATCTACATGGCATTCGTTGGTTACGTCCCGTTACAGTTTTAAAAATTTACCTTCATGCCACTGACGTGTTGAAGAAACCGAGTCAGCTGTGCCGCTGCATGTCCCATCCTGGACTTGTCTGTGTGCCTCCTCCTGGTGTCACTCCACTTGTTTCTCTGTCCCTACACTCCTTGTGAACTGGAAATGGGGCGCCTTTCTTTTTAAAGAACTGTTTTTGCCGAAACCAGTTTGGCTCAGTGGATAGAGCGTCAGCCTGCGGACTGAAAGGTCCCGGGTTCGATTCCAGTCAAGGGCATGTACCTTGGTTGCAGGCACATCCCCAGTAGGGGGTGTACAAGAGGCAGCTGATCGATGTCTCTCTCATCGATGTGTCTAACTCCCTACCCCTCTCTCTTCCTCTCTATAAAAAATCAATAAAATATATATTTTTTTAAAAGAACTGTTTCATTGAGATATAATAATTCACGTACCATAAAATCCACCCTTTGAAAGGGTGCGGTTCGATGGTGTTTAGTATATCCACAGAGTTGTATGACTATGATGACCATATCCAACCGCAGAACACGTCCTCACTCCTAAAGGGAGCCCTGTACCCACCAGCAGACACCCCCGTTCTGCCCTAGCCCCCAACCCCCGCAACCACCAACCTGCTTCTCTCTGTGGGTTTGCCTCGTCTGGATACCTCCTGTGAATGGAATCGTAAAATATGTGGGTTTTGTGACTGGCTGCTTTTACTCAGCATAATACTTCCAAGGTCCGTCCATGTTACAATGTGTCCGTACTGCATTGTTTTTGATTGCCAACTCATACTCCACTGAATGAGTGTACCATACTTGGCTTATTCATTCACCAGTTGATGGGCATTGAAACTGTTCTCATTCGTCGGCTCTTCTGAATGATGGTACTGTGAACTGTTGTGTCCGAGTGTCTGTGTGACTCTATGGTTTTAATTCTCTTGGGTAGAGAATCGCTGGGTCGTATGTTTAAAATGGTGAGGAGGCACGTTTTCCAGAGTTACCGCGCCATTTTCCAATCCCACCAGCGAAGGACGAGGGTCCAGTTCCTCTCCCTCGCCAACACGTGTGAGTGTCCATCTTTGTCAGAAATGTTGGCCATCCTGTGGGGATGCTCTGAGATCTCATTGTGATTTTGATTTGCATTCCCCTAATGACTAGTGGCGTTCAGCATCGGTTCACATGTTTGCTGCCATCTGTATGTCTTCTTCGGAAGAACAGCTGTTCAGTCCTTCGCCCACGTTTCAGTTAGGTCATGTGTCTTTTATCATTGGGTTATAAGGGTTCTCTATCTGTTCCAGACACAAATCCCTTATTGGATACGAAATTTGCCTCCCATTTGGTGGGCTGTCTTTTCATTTTCTTGGTGTCCTTCGAAGCACAAAGGAATAAATTTTGAAGGAGCCCCCTGGATCTATTTATTCTTTTGTCTCTGTGCTTTTAGTGTGATATGCCTAAGGCAAGGTCACAAAAATTTACTCCTATATTTTATTCTAAGAGGTTTGTAGTTTTAGTTCTTTCAGGGAAGCCTATGATTCATCTCCAGTTAACTTCTGTATATGGCATGAGGTAGGGATCCAGCTTCATTCTATCCGGTTGTCCACACCATTTGTTGAAAAGACTCTTCTTTCCCCATCGACTGGTCTTGGAAGCCTCATCAAGAATTAATTTAACATAAATGTGTGGGTTTATTTCTAGAGTCCCCCCAATTTTATTCCTTTTATCTTATTTGTTCTTAGGTCAGTGCCACACCGCCTCAATTCCTTTGGCTATGTAGTAAGTTTGGAAGTCGGAAGGTATGAGTTCTCCAATTTCGTTCTTCTTTTTCAAGATCATTTGGCTATTCAGAGTCTCTCACATGTCTGTGTAAATTTTAGAATCAGCTTGTCAATTTCTGCTAAAATGCCAGCTGGAATTTGGATAGGGGTGGCATTGAATCTACAGATCACTTTGGTTGGTATTGCCACCGTTCACAACATTGTCTTTTAACCCGTGAGCGTGGGTTAGAAGAGTTCACCCATTTGTCTAGGTCTTCTTTTCATTCCTTTCAACAACATCTCATACTTTTCAGTGTACAAATCTTGCAGTCGTTTTGTTACATTTATTCTGAAGCATTTTATTCTTTTGGATGCAAATGTAAACGCAATTATTTTCTTAATTTCATTTTCAGAATGTTCACTGCAAGTGTATAGAAATGCAACTGATCTCTGTAAGGTGATCTTCTATCTGCAACCTTGCTCATGTACTCATTCTGTTTTTAGTGGATCCTTGATAGTTTTCTAGAAACAAGATTGGCCATCTGCAAATGGACATAGGTTTCCTTTTTCCTTCCCAAAGGACTTTTATTTCTTTCTCTTGCCTGACTGCCCGGTCTAGAACCTCCAGTACAATCCCGAACAGGAGTGGTGAGAGCGGGCACCCGGGCTTGTTCCCATTGTAGAGGGGAAGTTTGCAGTCCGCTGTTCAGTGTGATGCCAGCGGAGGGCTTTTCATAGACGTGCCCAGGTGGGATTTCAGCCTCCAGAGCCCTGGCTTCCTTGCCAGCCCAGGAGCTAAGAGACGTGGCCTAGTCAGGGTTGGCCTGCAAGGAGGAGGTGCCAAGAGCTGTCAATCCTCCTGGAAGGTCTGGATGGTTCGGGAGGAGGTGAGCAGGGAATGCCAGCCCCACTGCTAGTCAGCCCTGGCCCCACTCCCCTGCAGCCACAGACAGCCTCAGCCAGGCAGGACAGTGAGAGAAACCCCGTATCACAGCCCCCCAACCCCATCACGCTCAGCCCCTCACCACACCCGCCTTTCCTCCTGCTCCGGGCACATGCCCTCGGGCAAAGAAGGCGGGGGGGCGGGGGGGCAGGTGACCTCCACTGGGGAGGAGGGAGAAAACGTCAGCCAGGTGGAAAGTCAAGGGCACAGACGTGGGAGCTGGACTTCTGGGTTCGAGCCTGCCCCTCCCCCATAGTGTGTACCAACAGGGGGGGCTCGGCCCAGTCACCCCAGCTCTCGGCTTGTGAGTTTTCCCAACTAAAATAAAGACGGGGCCCCTGTGAGGGGGACCGTCAGGCCGGCGAGGAGCTCAGACAGCACAGGGCAGAGTCTGGTGCTCCGTGCGGTCCGGTCAGCATTGCCTTCATCGCTGTCGGTGTTACTCTCGCTGCCACTGGTGCTGCTGCTGCTGGCGGCAGGGGGAGGCTGTCCCAGCAGCCCCCGGGGAAACAGCCGTGCTGACTGTGGAGCCTTGGTTTGGTGACCTCCCCTCCTGGTCCTGTTCACCCTACACCCCATCCGGGACCCAGCTCCAGAGGGAGCCCCACTCCTTCCTCCTCCAGAGCAGGAGCCTCACCAGCTCAGGAGGCACCGGGACCCCAGGGGGGGCCGTGCCAGGCACCCCAGAGAGGCCGGCTGGTGAGAAGAAGCTCACCACGCTCAGGAAGGACCATCGTTACTGGGCCCGTTTCACAGGGAAGGGAGCTCAGGGGCGTTCAGCGGCCACCTGAGGAGCCTGGCTCCTAGGAACGGGAGGCAGGATTTGAACCTGGGCTCTGCCCTCTCCCCAGCCACGGGCCACGGTGGGAGGTTGGAGAAGTCACCTTGGGGCAGGAGGGGCCAGATGGCATCCAGAGGAGCTCCGAGGGGGACACAGCAGAGCCGCGTTGGGCCTTAGGATCTAAGCTGTGACCCCAACACCCACAGAGACCCTGCCCGGGTGCTCTCGGAGGGTTGGGGGGAGGACCCGCAGGGCCATCGGGGACCCCTGGGGGCCACGCTGCCCTGTAGCCAGCCCACGGCCCTGAGCGGCCGGACAGCCCGTCCTTCCCCGCTCGGAGCCGCAGCACAGAGTCCGCCTGCCTGTGCGAACCGCCTTTGTACGTCCGGACGGCGGGGACGGCGCTGTGTATCTTAATTCTGCCCAAACCGGGGACCGCTCCGGGTCCCCCAGAGCCGCCCCCCGCCCCCCCATCTGCCGGCGGGAGGGCCGCTCCTTCTGGGCCCGCATTCTCTGCTTGTTTCCCCCCACAAAGTCCATCACCTCGGGAGGCGGGGGTGGTGGTTCCTAGGCAACAGCACAATGGCTGAGCACAGCCACGCTAACCCTATTCCTGCGGCTGAGCCTCTCCTCCCGCACTCAGCGGCCGGCTGCCGGCTGCGCCAGGCGGTGGGCCCCGGGGCTCGGGGTGGGCGGCACCAGCCCCCGTCTCTCACCCCGGCCCCGCGGGCAGCTGCGTGCCCGGGGCCTCAGGCCCGGCCGCTCGGAGCGCCCAGCGGCCTGGGAAGTCCGAGGCATCATCAGGACTCCACGCACAATGTGCTTCTTTCTCCAAAAAACACGCCTGGAGCAGCTGCTCAGGGCCGGCCCGGTGAGGGGGCGGCCGCCAGGATGACAAAGATCCCGGTCCCTGCCTCCCTGAGGCTCGCTCTGCAGGAGCGGCGGCCGCGGAGGAGGAGGAGGAGGGGGGGGGGAAGAGGAGGAGGACAGGGAGGGAGGAGGGGTCAGAGGAGCAGACACACGGAGGGCAGCCCCACAGAACAGCGAGTACCGGGCCTGATGGGGAGGGAGCCCCCAGAGGCCTCAGGCTGGGACCAGCCACGCGGAGCACATGGAAAAGCATGTGGGGGGTGGAACCGCCAGTGCGCAGCCCGGGGGGGTGGGGGGGGCAGACACAAGACAGGCGTGGTCGGGGTGCTGGCGGGCAGGGGTGCTGGGTGGGCGGGGTGCTGGGCGGGCAGGGGTGCTGGGCGGGCAGGGGTGCTGGGCGGGCAGGGGTGCTGGCGGGCCGCGGTGCTGGCGGGCAGGGGTGCTGGCGGGCCGCGGTGCTAGGCGGGCCGGGGTGCTAGGCGGGCCGGGGTGCTAGGCGGGCCGGGGTGCTAGGCGGGCCGGGGTGCTGGCGGGCAGGGGTGCTGGGCGGGCCGGGGTGCTAGGCGGGCCGGGGTGCTGGCGGGCCGCGGTGCTGGCGGGCCGCGGTGCTAGGCGGGCCGGGGTGCTAGGCGGGCCGGGGTGCTGGCGGGCAGGGGTGCTGGGCGGGCCGGGGTGCTGGGCGGGCCGGGGTGCTGGGCATGGCCGCGGTGCTGGGCGGGCCGGGGTGCTGGCGGGCAGGGGTGCTGGGCGGGCAGGGGTGCTGGGCGGGCGGGGTACTGGGCGGGCAGGGTGCCGGGCAGGGGCAGGAGGCCAGGAGGGTCGCTGGGTCCTGCAGGCTGAGAGCAGGCAGGGGACAGCGGCCTCGGGGGTGGGGAGGGCTCGGCACACCCGGTGTCTGCCTCACACGTCGCTCGGGCCGCGGTGTGGGGTGACAGTGGCCACGGGAGGGAGAGACGTGGACCCACGTGGATGGAACCCACAGGCTGAGGTCTGAGTGTGCGGGGAGAGGACAGAGAGGCAGCAGGGGCGCCCCCTTCCCTCCCATCTCCGTCTGGAGGGACCGCTCCGTCTCGATGTTCCCCGTCTCTCCTCCTGGGGTGCTGCCGGCTTCGGGCCCTGTGCCCCCGGCAGACAACGCCAGCTGGAGAGGAGCAGGCCCTGTCCTCGGACCCTCCCCTGCTGCCCCGGGTGGCAGGGGCGGGGAGAGGAAACATGTGCCCTCACTGGTGTGGCTCAGTGGATAGAGTGTCGGCCTGTGGACTCCAGGGTCCCGGGTTCGATTCCGGTCAAGGGCATGTACCTGGGTTGCGGGCACATCCCCGATAGGAGGTGTGCAGGAGGCAGCTGGTCGATGTTTCTCTCTCGTGGGATGTTTCTGGCTCCCTATCCCTCTCCCTTCCTCTCTGTACAAAATCAATAAAATATATTAAATTAAAAATAAGAGGAAACATGGCTTCTGTCCACTGACTGGCTGCATGGCCTTGGGCGGCTGCCTGACCTTGGGCATCCACGGTGCTTCTCTGGACAAGCGTGGGTTACACGACGCGCCCCGCCCCGCCCTCCGCGGGGAGCCGGGCGAGAGGCCGGGGAAGCGCCCTGCAGGGTGCCCGGCCCTCAGACCCCGGGGGGACCGCCTCTCCCACACGCACACTCGGCCATTCCCAGCTCCGGGCACCGCGGGGCCCCCCACCACCCAGGGGGCCCGAACCTTCTCACCCGCCAGAAGGGACCGGGGCACAGCTGCTACAAGGTCCAGCCTGAAGCCTCGCCAGCATGGGGGTGGGAGTGAACCCCAATGCACTCCGGGAGGCACCGCTGAGCCCGCTGCGGCCAGGGTCCGGCGGACGGTGGCCTGTCAGCCCCCCGGGAGCCTGCCCTGCGGCTCCACGGCCTGGCGTTCGCTCTGATTGACAGGAGGCGGGCCGGGCGGCTGTCCACGCCCTGGGGTCAGACACGGACAGAGCAGAGGTCCCCTGGTAAGGTGACCAGACGTCCGCTTTTGGCGGGACAGTCCCGATTTTTAACAATTTGTCCCGCGTCCCTCAGCGTTTTAAAAAAGTTAATCGGGACTTTTTTAAAACGCCGAGGGACGCGGGACAAATTGTTAAAAATCGGGACTGTCCCGCCAAAAGTGGGACGTCTGGTCACCTTAGGCTTAAGACAAAGGGGAGGCGGTCTCGCCCCTCTCCCACCGCGCCCAGCACGGAGCAGGATGTTCTAGGCTCCAAGGAACCACCACCCATTGCCATGGGGAGAGGACGGCCGACGAGAAACAGGTCAGACGCCCGGAGGACACGCCCAGCGTCCTGTGTCCAAGCCCGCCGAGGGGACGGACACCAGCAGGTACTGCCCCCTGCGCCCTCGTACCCGGATGTTCTCCCTCCCGACGGGCGGAGAGACCGAGGCAGCAGGAAGCTGAGGGGCTGGACCCAAACGGTGCCGCCAGCGGGGCCGGCGTGGGAAGGCAGGGGAGCCTGGAGCCCCAAGCCCTGCCTCCAGCCCGGCCGCCCCCTCCTCTGGAGGAAGCACATGAGTCGTTTTCTGTGCGAGTCCCACCCGATCAGACACCCGGCTGCACTTGGAAGGAAATTAATTCCAAGGTTTGACCAAGTCCCAGGTGTTCACTGTCCTGGGAAGCCGTCGGAAGGGAGTGAGGCCTGTGCTCCTCAGACCCGAGGCCCAGACCCCGAGGCCCAGCGTCCCTGGAGCCGGGGGTCAGGGTGGGGCCCCTACGTCTCAGCCTTCTCCAGGGAAGCCCCCCACATTCCTGATTCCCCGGGATCCTGCCCGCCTGTGTCCCGGCCAGACGGTCCCTCCGCCAGGGCCCTCACTTTGCCAATGACTCCATACCTCTCAGCGGCCCCCGCAGGGCCTCAAGGCCTCCACGCCCCACAGCGCCCCCCCTCCCCCCCATCCAACCTGGACCCAGGTCCACCCACGTCTAGAGGCCTCTCAACTGTCTCCATGTCTGCGGCCTCCTCCTCGGCCCC
Organism: Pipistrellus hanaki; assembly: GCF_964339955.1. NCBI lineage: Eukaryota > Metazoa > Chordata > Mammalia > Chiroptera > Vespertilionidae > Pipistrellus > Pipistrellus hanaki. The sequence goes on from NC_140513.1 coordinate 3,872,931, forward strand.
AGCCTGGTGAGCCGCTGCCCCTTCCTGGCTGCACCTCCTCCTGGGCTCCCCACCCTGGAATGGTACCCGCCCACCCCATGCCAGGTCTGAGCCGGGCACCAGGGGGACCACGTCCGGGCCCTCGGAAGGGCTGCCTGCCCTGCGCCTCAGGGGAGCTGGTTCCGAGGGAAAGGGCATGTCCGCCCTTGTTGGCTGTGAAGGAGATGGGGCAGAGGTGAAGGCCGCCCGCCATCAGCTGGGACCCCAGGGGCTCCCGCCTGGGGGAGAGGGTGGCCGGAAGTGGACCAGCCCTTCTGAGAAGACAGCTGGGGTTGAGCGACTCAGACCTTCCTGGAAGCTCCAGCCTGGGAGGGTGGGTTGAGACAGGTGTGTGGTTGACACAAACCGAATTCCTCTGTGGTCCATGCCTGAAACTACTCCCGCACTTCCTTTCTCAAATACTATGACCAATGCGTGAAGAAAACCAGGCCTCAGGGAATAAGACACCACGAGAAAACACACATACACCAGAAATATATCTGTAAAGTATGTTTCAGACATTGGAATTAGCCTAAAACAACTATGTTTACTGTGTTAAAAAAAAAAAAAAAAAAAGGCAGATATGAAACATCACCAGAGAATATCTATATATATAAAACCCTAATATGCAAATAGACTGAATGGTGGAACAACCATCCGACCAAACATCCGGTCACTATGACATGCACTGACCAGCAGGGGGCGTGCGCAGGACCTGGTGGGTGTTGGTAGCAGGCAGCAGAGCATGGAACATGGTGGGCATCGGCCGCGGTGGGATGGTAGAGCAGGTGAGCAGGGGTGCAGACCAAGGCGGGGTGCCGGTCTCTGTCATTGGGGCGAGCCTCCAATGGTTACTGAAAATTCTCTGCTCCTGTGCACCACGGTCCCACCAGGTGCTTGTGCCAGTGCCAACCCTGCTCACACCCACTGCCAATGCCCAGCACCGGCCCCAATCGCTCAGCACCATCAGCAGGTGCAAATGGCAGCTGCTCCTGCTCCTGAGGGGCAATCGGGGCCAGCCACTGCCGGTGACAGCCCCACTCATATCCACTGCCGGCGCTGGAATCGCCACCTGTACCTCCCCGCCCCCCACCCTGATCCCCACTTGTACCCACTTGTACCCACTGCCAGCACCTGAGACATGAGCAGGTGCAATCACCCCTGAGGGCTTCTCCACCTTCCCTGCTGCTGAAGGGCGATCAGGGCAGCAGCTGCCATTTGCACCTACTGCTGGCACCAGCCCCAATCATTCTACACCATCAGCAGGTGTGAGTGGGGCTGGTGCTGTCAGTGCATGGGAGCGGGGTTGCCGGCAGACAGGGGACCAGGGGCCACAGTGGGAGGGGTCGGACAAGGGCACAGAGGAAGGGCCGAGACCTACCCCTGTGCCCACCACAGCCTTCCATGCACTGGGCCCCTGATCAAACTATAAATGGTAACAAAGCAAATTGACAAAAGAACCAAACAGAAGTTCTGGTAATGAGCATTTCAACGAGTGAAATTTAAAATCCAGAGACTTTATTTCTTGACCTGTCGGTGATGGCCCCATACATGTTTTGGTTTTTAATCATTCGTTAAACTGCACATTTTTTCACTCTTCCACAAAGCTGTGTACTTATAACTAATGCATTTCATGCATGTGTGTTATATTTCAAAATAATAAAGCACAAGAAACACTCCAACGGACGCGTTTAACAATGGATTAAATGCAGCCAAAGAAAGAATTAGGCCGAAAGAAAATGCCCAGAATGCATTGCAGAGAGACAACAAAGATGGGAAAGTGGGAGAGCTTACAAGACAGAGAGGACAGAAAAGAGTTTCGTTGAAGTCCCAGGAGAGAGAGAAATGGGCAGAGGCAATGAGGAAGAGGTGGAAGCCGAGAATGTTCCAGAGCTGACGAAAGGCCCCAGGCCATAGATTCAACACACCGAAAGGGTCCCCAGAAAGATAAGCAAAGAGAGGCCACACCTCAGTCCATCGCAGTGCAGCTGCAGAAAACCAGTGGTGAGGGAGGAGAGCCCTCGTGAGAAGGACAGCTGTCTGCTCTGCAGCAGCCATGGGAGCCAGGAGCCGTGGGAGACACTGCCCCCCGGGAGGGCCGTGGGCACTGCTCAGCGGAGAACGAGGTGCAGGGCCACATCGGACGCCAGGAAGCTGCCAGAAGCTGAGAGGCGGGTGGCCGGACCCGTCAGAGGCCACGGGGAAGGAGGACAGTGGGCCGTGTGAGAGATGCCGAGGAGGCAGCGCCAGACGTGGCGGTGGGTGGTTGGCTGCTTAGGAGGAGGGAGGGAGGGTGGAGGCCAAGTCTGGCTCCAGGGGCTGCTGGGCCAGAGGGGCCCACTCCGATGAGACGGAGGAAGGGAAGCAGGTTGGGGAGGGGGTGGGCCGCGTTTTGAATGTCAGTCAAGAAAACCAGAGCCATGGTGCCCTCAGCGGAGGACTCTCTGGCGGAAGACGGCATGAAGAGGGGGGCAGGAAGGGGAGATAGACAGGCCGCAGGCCGGCCCGGCACAGCACCCACGGCTCTCCATGCCACGAGGCAAGAAAAAGCTAGAGGAGCTCACCACCGCCAAACCAGGATTACAGGAAATGCTGAAGGGCATTCTTTAAGAAGAAGAAAAAGGTAAAGGTAAAAACTATGAACAACAAAATGACAACAAGCACATACCTACCAACAAGTGAACCTAAAAATCAAGTGAATTAAAAATCTGATGAGCAGAATGGACTGGTGAAATAATAGAATCAGGGACACAGAAAGGGAGTGGACTGACAGTTCTCAGGGGGAAGGGGGTGTGAGGGGTTTGGGAAGAGACTGGACAAAAACCTTACACCTGGGGATGAGGACAGTGGCGGGGGTAAGGGCACGGGGTGAGGTGGGGGATCAGGTGGAGGGGAGCTCTGGGGGGAGAAAGAGGAATACCTGTAATAATCTGGACAATAAAGATTTATTTAAAAATAAATAAATGCAGCCAGGGGGAAGGGAGGCCAAGGGGAGGCCGAGCGGCAGGCTGTGCCCTCCGGGCCCCGGGCCCCAGCCGAGCTCGGCTCCCGCCCGGCTCCACTGAGCACGAGCTGAACAAATACAGGCGGGTCTGCCCTGTCGGTGGCCGTGGCCCCAGAGTAGACAGCTGTGGCTGGTGGTCCCTTGAGGCCAGTGCGTTGCCTGCTCCCCTCACCTGTGACCCCCAAACCGTAACCGCGCCCCCCGCAGACTCCCGTGGGCGCAGCACCAAGTTGGGAACCTGAGGCGGCCAGAGGCGAAGACTGGAGGTGGGGAGACCAAGCCCCAGCCCCTGCTGCCTGCCTCCCCGCCCCCCACCCTGACCCCCACCCTGACCCCCACCCTCCACCCGGCCAAGGGCTGCATCTCTCCCAGCTCATCAGGACCCATCCGCGCAGCCTCGCCGCGTCCTCAGGGCCCCCCCAGAGCTCCCTGCACAGCCGTTAAGGACACAGAAAGCCTCTCCCCCGAGGGGAGAGCCCGGGGGGTCCCCGCAGCCCGAGAGGGTGGGCGCTGCAGCTCCGAGGCCCTCCTGCCCCTCCTGCCTGGCGGCTGCTCGTTTCCAGAGCGTGGGCTGAGCCTGGGCTGTGACTCACCTCCCCTCCCCCCTCCCTCCCTGAGTAAATGTCAAGTGACATTAGTTATCGTCTCCCTCAGAGCCCCCACCCCCACCCCCTTTGGCGGTGCTGTTTACCTCGCCGGATCATCAGCTTTCGGGGAGAAAACAGAAACCCTTTCGTCCAATTAGTGAAGACGGGGCGGCAGGCATGTGCCCGCTTAGAGTCACCACCCGGGCAGGGCCCGCCGAGGCCGAGGCCGGGAGGTGGCCGGAGCCCGCGGCCAGCCCACACCGCCCGGCCCCCGGGCACCTCCGCACCCGTCCAGGCAAAGAGCCTGGCCCCGGGGAGGGTCCTGCTTGCACTGGGGGCATCGGTGGCCTGGCTCAGGGGACCTCCCAAGGCAGGCCTGTGCGGGGAGAGCATGATGTGCCCATTCTACAGAAGCACCAGGGAGGCGGGCCAGGATCGCACGGGGGCTGCCCAGCCGCCGAGCAGGGGCTACCGGGCTCTGAGGACCATGAGCGCCAACAACCCCCCCAGCCTCCCCCCCACCCCGGCCACGGGACCCGAAGCCACGGGGGCAGCCTCAGTGCTTCTCATTCACCGCGTGTCCCACGGGCCACAGAGGCCCGGAGCGGGCAGCCGGATGCAGTGTCAGAGGATTACAGTCCAGAGCGCTCGCACCCTGGGAGACGGGGAGCAGGCGGGTGACGGCTCCAGGCCTCCGTGTGTCTGTGTGTCTGTCCAGTGGGGATTGAATCCGGCGCCTCTGGGGCCCTCGGCACATCCCTGGGCCCCATCTCTGCTCCGGGTCCTCGGGGGAGACAGGCACCCTCCACCCTGTGCGCCCCCTCTCCCCCGCAGGCCTTCAGCCACTGTGTGTGACCCCCGCCGGTGAGGCCCCCAAGGCGGGCGCACCGGGAGTGCAGGGACTCCTCCCCCAGGCTCCCCTCCGCCAGGGGTGGGTGCTCAGAGGCCCAGAGAGGAAGGCTGGGCGCCGGCTGCCCGCGTGGGGAGCAGCCCCGTAGCCCCCCTGCTGGCGCCTCTGCCTCACCGCCTGCCCCCTCGCCGCCCGCTGGAGCCCCCCTCTGACCATCGGCACCGGGTCCCCGGCTCAGACAGGGCCGGAAGGAAACAGCCTCGGGGCCTGTGATGCCTCCGCCGGCGGCCGAGGGGAGCGGCGGGCAGCAGGCGCTCCGGTAACCGGGCAGGCGGGCGGCAGGAGAGCCGAGCTGGAGGTGGCAGCCAGTGCAGAAGCCGGAGGGACGGGCAGGACGGAGGCCGGAGAGGCCGGAGCCATGAGCTCCCTGCAGACGAAGCTCCCGCCGGCCAGGCCCTCGCGGCCTAGCGGTGATGCCTGGCTTCTGGAACTTTCCGAAGCACCTGGGCTAGCGTGGCACAGGCGTCCCCCCGCCCCGCCAGCAGCAGCTGGGCCTGTGGCCGTGCTGGCTCCGGGGGGGCACACAGCAGGCACCCGGCTGGGCCCCGCTCCGTGTGGCTCGCCAGGTCCGGAAGGGCCGACCGAGAAGGGGGGCCGCCCCGGGACCAGAGGCCGGAGCGTGCTGAGCAGCAGGCAGCGCCGCCCGCCCGCACACAGCCTGGGAAGATGGCTGAGCACCCCCTCCCCCACGCCTCCCCCGGGGCGCCCACCCTCTGTCGCTCGGGGGGGGGGGGGGCCGTGGGGGTGGGGGAGTGCGCAGTCAGGCTCGGCTCGGCTCTGCTGCAGGAACAGGCAGCCCGACCTCAGGGCTCCCAGACCGGCCTCCCTCACCAACCGCCCGCCTCCGCTCTGCTCCACCCGGCACTCGGGAGCCGGCCGGGAGGGCTCCCCACTCGGAGCTCCGTCTGGAAGGGGGCCCCCTGAGAAGACACAGGGAGGTCAGCCCGTCAGCCCAGGGGGCACAGGTCCCCGGCTCCCAGCCCGCGGCCATTGCTGGGTTTGGCGAGTGAAGACACAGGCTGCCCGTTCCGTGTGAATTTCCGATGAGCAGCCAGTGCAGGGTTAGTGCGCGGGTCTCACGTAAGGCTTGGGACATATTTATACTAAAAAAGCTGCGCACTGTCTGTCTGACACTGACACTGACCGGGGTGGACCGCGTTTTACGGGGCGACCCTAGTCCCAGGTGTCCTCACGCCGAGCCCCCCGAGACCTGTCCGCGGCTCCCGGTGCTGCGTGCTCAGGGCTCACAGCCAATCCCTCAGGACTCCTCCCTGCAGCCCTTCCTCCCCACCAGCCAGCCAGCCAGGCCCCTGACCCGGGCCCTGGGCTTCCCTCCCCGCTCGCCTGGGGCAGGTCAGTGTCACCCCGTTATTTGGGGAATGATGTGCTCATGGCACCCTCCTCCAGGGCGCCCGGTGCCTGTCACTCCCTGCAGGGCCGAGCCCATCCAAGTCCTCAGCAATGCGGACGGAGGACGGAGACGGAGGGCGGAGGACGGAGGGGAGGACAGAGCACAGGGGACGGAGGACAGAGGACAGAGGACGGAGGAGAGAGGAGGAGAACAGAGGAGGAGGACGGAGGGGAGGACAGAGCACAGGGGACGGAGGACAGAGGACGGAGGAGGAGAACAGAGGAGGAGGATGGAGGAGGAGGACAGAGCACAGGGGACAGAGGACAGAGGACGGAGGAGAGAGGAGGAGGACAGAGCACAGGGGACGGAGGACAGAGGACAGAGGATGGAGGAGGAGAACAGAGGAGGAGGACAGAGGGGAGGACAGAGCACAGGGGACGGAGGACAGAGGACAGAGGACGGAGGAGAGAGGAGGAGAACAGAGGAGGAGGATGGAGGAGGAGGACAGAGCACAGGGGACAGAGGACAGAGGACGGAGGAGAGAGGAGGAGGACAGAGCACAGGGGACGGAGGACAGAGGACAGAGGATGGAGGAGGAGAACAGAGGAGGAGGACAGAGGGGAGGACAGAGCACAGGGGACGGAGGACAGAGGACAGAGGACGGAGGAGGAGAACAGAGGAGGAGGATGGAGGAGGAGGACAGAGCACAGGGGACGGAGGACAGAGGACGGAGGAGAGAGGAGGAGGACAGAGCACAGGGGACGGAGGACAGAGGACGGAGGAGGAGAACAGAGGATGGAGGAGGAGAACAGAGGAGGAGGATGGAGGAGGAGGACAGAGCACAGGGGACAGAGGACAGAGGACAGAGGACGGAGGAGGAGAACAGAGGAGGAGGATGGAGGAGGAGGACAGAGCACAGGGGACAGAGGACAGAGGACGGAGGAGAGAGGAGGAGGACAGAGCACAGGGGACGGAGGACAGAGGACGGAGGAGAGAGGAGGAGGACGGAGCACAGGGGACGGAGGGTGGAGGAGGAGGAGGACGGAGGGGTCGGGGAGCAGTGGAACTCTCCAGTTTTCATCCAGCCTCCAAAGGGCCTCCGGAGAGCTGGTTATATAAGGGTCCTTTTTTTTTTTTTTTTTTTTTTTTTTTAAGCGTGGAAAGGCAGATTTTTTAAATACTAAGAAATGCCACACAGGGCAAATAACGGGGTGAACTCCCACCCAGCCTGTGGACAGAGCAGGTCCTGAACCAAGGAACCCCGGCCTCCATCGTGGCACTGCCGGTGCCAGGCCAAGCCCGGAGCCTGGCAGGAGGAGGCGCCCGGCAAACATGTGCAGATTTAGCAAAAGAAGTCAAGGAGGAGAGATGAGAGGAGGGGGACGGCCGGGACTGGGGTGACAGGAGGCGGCCGAGCGGGGAGGGGAGGGGGGCGGCAGGAGGCGGGCTCTGGAACGGGAAGCGCTGAGTCAGGCGTCTGTGAAAAGGCCCAGATTGCTCCTCTCCTCTTCGCGCTCCGTTTCGGTGTGAGCGGCTGCAGACACGTGGAGTGAGTAATTTCTCCTGATGAAGAGGGGCTGATTTTGATCCTGCCTCGTTCCCGCGGAGATTTCGGGGAGCTCCCGGAGGAGAGGGTTGAGTCTGCCACCAAGCAGCTGCCCGCTGGGCCTGCCTGCCCGCCCAGGGTGAGGGTTCTGGGGAGAGGAGGACGGGCTGGTGCCTCAGGCCTCCGTCTGCTGGGTCTCCCCCCCCAGCCCAGGCCCGGCCTCCGGCTTCCTAGCGCCCCTGAGCGCCCGGCCCTCCCTCTGCCGGAGGCACCGAGCAGCCGCCGGGTGCCCACGGGCGATGGAACTCCGTGGGCTCCAGTCTCGGGCACGGTCCCTGCACCTGCCCCACCCCCGCACAGCCAGGGACCCCGGAAAACCTAAGTCCCTGTGGGTCACACCCCGACGGGCCAGGAGCTGAGGCTCCCTGGAACAGCCCTCTGCCCACCCCTGAGAGCTGAACTAGGCGCCAACCGCGATGCCCGGTCCCCAAGGGCAGAGTCTGCCCCGAGAGGGAGCCTCGCCTTAAGGGTGAGCCTCGCCCTGAAGAGCCGACAGTGTCCCCAGCAGCCAGCCGTTCCCACAGGGAGAGCCGGCCCCAAAGAGCCCAGCCTGTCGCGAAGGGCGGAGCCTTGCCCAGAAGAGTGGACGGGTTCTAACACCCGCGCCCGTCCCCGAGGTCAGGGCAGAGCCCCACACACACACCCCGCCCAGGGGGAGCCTAATCCGGAGGAGCCTGCCTCGTCCCGAACAGCCCCTCTCACCCCGGCTCCCGGGCCGCCTGCCCTCCGCTCTGCCTCCACCGCCAGGCTGGCTGCCCTGCTGGGCTCCTTCCCATCAGGCCTCAGCCCCGATGTGGGTGCCCGTGGGGGGCGGCGTTCCCATTGGAGGGGAATATTTATGTTTGCCTGTGGCTGCCAAAGAGACTCAGCCATGATTCTCTAAAAGCCGATGGCAGTGATGACCACGCCGGAGCAGGAAGCGGGAGCCAGGAGTCAGAGCTGGGAGCGGGAGCTGGAGCCAGGAGCCGGGAGTCAGAGCTGGGAGCAGGAGCTGGAGCCAGGAGCTGGGAGTCAGAGCTGGGAGCCGGGAGCTGGAGCTGGGAGCCGGGAGTCAGAGCCGGAGCGGGAGCTGGGAGTCAGAGCTGGGAGCGGGAGCTGGGAGCCAGGGGTCAGAGCCGGGAGTCAGAGCCAGGAGTCAGAGCTGGGAGCGGGAGCTGGGAGCCAGGGGTCAGAGCCGGGAGTCAGAGCCAGGAGTCAGAGCTGGGAGCAGGAGCTGGGAGCTGGGAGCCGGAGCCGGAGCCAGGAGCCGGAGCCAGGAGCCAGGAGCCAGGAGCCAGAGCCGGGAGCGGGAGCCAGGAGCGGGGAGCCGGAGCCGGGAGCCAGGAGTCAGAGCCAGGAATCAGAGCCGGGAGCCGGAGCTGGGAGCCAGGGGTCAGAGCCAGGAGTCAGAGCTGGGAGCGGAAGCTGGGAGCCGGAGCCGGAGCCAGGAGCCGGAGCCGGAGCCGGAGCCGGAGCCAGGAGCCAGGAGCCAGAGCCGGGAGCGGAAGCTGGGAGCCGGAGCCAGAGCCAGGAGCCAGAGCCGGGAGCGGGAGCTGGAGCCGGGAGTAGAGGTCGGAGGGCCTCGCCTTGTAGCCGGTCCTCATCCTCGGTCGGAGTGTGACCCGCGTGAAGGCTCCGTGCAGCCACACCGACGCGGACCTGCGTGGACGGTGCATCTTTCACATCTCACCTGCCGGGACCTGCGGCCACGGCCTCTCCCTCCCCTCCCCGCTCTGTTCGTCCGCAGCTCACAGCTAACGGCCATCATTCCCCGTGTGTGTGATGGATCGTCGTCTGTCCCTCCCTCTGGAAGGTCCCCGGTGAGCCCAGGCCCGTCCTGTCCGGCCCACGTCAGAGAGACCGGGGAGAGTGAAATGGCAGAGCCGCTCCCCCGTCCCCTCTCCACAGCCGTGCCCACCGCCCACACTGCCAGGCCTGCAGGCTGTGGCCAGCTAACCGGCCCTCCGGCGCTGAGGGCAGGTTTGTCCAACAAGCCACGGATCCATGGACGTCCACACACGTTTTACCAGGTGGACACAGCCCTGGCCGCACGGGTCAGGGGTTAGAGCAGCCGCCTGCACACCAGAGGGTCGCCTGCACACCAGTCAAGGCACGTACCTGGGCAGCAGGTCTGACCCCCGTCAGGGTACCCGGGGGAGGCAACCAATCAATGAGACATGTTTCTCTCTCACTCCCTCTTTTCCCCCTTCCCTTCTCTCTCTAAAAAAAATAAATAAACAGATGGACACGCACCTTCCAGAGGGACATGCAGAGCTTTCTAAGGTAAGAACAGCTGGAAGAGCTCCCGGTGTAGAGTTGATATGCCGCCCAGGGCAGCGACTCTCGTTATGACCAGAGTGTGAATGACTTACCGACCACAAATGGAGTGACTGCCCCAGACCCTGTCCCAGCTCCGACCGCCAGCACGGCCCAGGCCCCAATCACCCGGACGGAGCCCGTCCTCGCAGCATCGTGGGGAGGCTGTGCTGCTGCCCGCTGCTCAGCGGGAGGCTGAGGCCAGAGGATCGCCTGCCCGCGCCCGTCCCCACAGCCAGCTGCCTCAGGCCCGGGGCGCCACCGGAGCCTCGGTGTGCCTGTCTGCAAAGTGGGGAGAACAGAGGCTCCCGTTCAAGCGTATTGTGAACATTTAATCCCTTAAAGCGTGTCTCGCGGGTCTGACCAAGGGGAGGGTGCTTATCCAACGCTCTCCTCTCTCCCCGGGAAGCCCTGTCAGCGGCCGCGGTCCTCCCTCCGGTGAGCGGGATGGGGATGGGCTGCGGGGAGCCCTGCAGGGAGGGGCAGGGGCTGGAGAGCAGCAGGGCCGCGCCTCGGGGCTGGGCGCCTGCTGCCAGCAGGCCTCAGCTGCCCCCAGGAGCTCGGACCAACGGAGGGCGAGGAAGCGGGAAATGCAGATCCTTTGTTTCTTCCTCAAAGGGCTGGTTTTTGTTTTTCCGTGTGTGTGTGTGTGTGTGTGTGTGTGTGTGTGTGTGTGTGTGTTTAAATCCAGCCACTCTGAGGTCCCATCCGGGGCCTCCTGCCTCCTCCCGGTGGCTGTCACACGACAGACATTTTTAGTGGTGACAGCTGGCCTGGTGGAACCCGGCTCGAGTACGGGGATGGTTTTTAAAAAAAGAGCGAGCCAAACCGCCGCCACTTTAAATAGCAGCGCGGCGTGCGAGAGGCGGGAGCCGCCGGGCCTCCACGCTCAGGCTCCGCGGGAGCAGGAGGCCCAGCCGCCAGGACCGGGCGCCGAGGTCCCAGCTCCCCCTCCGACCGAGGCCCAGCGAGCAGCCGTCACCCCGTCACCCTCTCCAGGATCGCATGCGACACATTGGGAAACACGCTCGTTCCACATGAGAAGAGCTCGGTGAATAACAACGTCTTCTCGTTCATGGAGTCACCACACGCCGGGCTCTGACGTGAGTGTTTTCCTACACAGAATATATTATATATAAAATATGTTATCCCATTTCATTGGCACAACAATCCTGTGCCGTGTGGACGGGTCTGCTTTGGCGACAGTGCTGCTTGCTAGCAAACAACCTCGCCAATCAAGTGCATGGCCACGTTTCCCTTCCTCTCTTGTCGGTCAACGCGGGTGCTCCTGCTGCATCCTGGGGGTCACCTCAACTTAGCTTCAAGCTACGGTTACGATCCAGGTGAGTCCACAAGTGTCTCCCTCTGGAGCCATCGGCGCCCTGGCATGTGTTTGTTCTGCAGCACGTGGCAGGGTCACTGCCCAACCAAACGGCAAGCCAAGGCTTTGGTAAAATCTGTGCGAATCAGATTGGCCGAAGCCGGCCACTGACCGCGCCCACATTCCGGGGCCTGGGAACGCCCTCTCCCTGCTCCCGGGGAGGCACTGCCAAGTCCCGCGGCGAAGGGCAGGGGCGCGCCTGTAATTCCGTCACAGGAGAGGGCGGAAATGAGAACACCACCCCCTCTACCCGCAGGGGCTCCACAGGGGAGACTCGGAGCCCCCACAGGCACAGAGCGGCCCAAGGCCACCTGCTGCCACTGGCATTCCAGCTGGGACTCTGACCCAGGCTGTCTGACACCAAAGCTGCTCTCACCTGCTGGCTCAGTGGACAGAGCATCGGCCTGCGGACCAAAAGGTCCCAGGTTCAATTCCAGTCAAGAGCACATGCAAGGATTGCAGGCTCTGGTCCCCAGTAGGGGGTGTGCCGGAGGCACCGATCAGTGATTCTCTCTCATCATTGATGTCTCTCTCTCTCTCCCTCTCTCTCTCTCAAATAAAAAAAAAATATATATATATATATATATATATATATATATATATATATATATATATATATATATATATATATATATAAAACTGCTCTGCCTCCACAGGTTGTCAGGCAAGTACCTGATACATAATAGGTGCTCACTTGATTATCAGTTCGTTGTTAAAGTGTACACTTTAAGTAGGTCCACTTTATTGCATATCAATTATATGCAATGAAACTGTTAAATTGTTTTTAAAAAGAAACATTAAGGAAAAAAAATAATCAGCCGATGAATGAAATGCTGGTACCTATGCCAGGCCTATGAAGATCATCAGCCAAGGGCGGGAGCTCAGCACTCAGGGTGAGAACCGGGAGGGCTCCAGTGAGCCCCACAGGGGCTGCTCCTGGCCAGGCCCCACGGCGAGGGCCAGCAGGGACAGCCACCGAGCAGCCAGAGGTGAGAAGAGAGGCAGGCCCAGTGCTTGCTGAGACCTGTGCCAACTCCGTCCACACGCTGAGGTGGAGTCAGCAACACGCCCCTCAGTGATCGCCCGGGGCGACGGGGTGGGGGGTGGGGTCAAGGTCAGTTCAATGGCGGCTGCAGCTGCCCTTTCACCTCTTGCGCTGCAGAGGTGACCGGGGAAAATAGTGAGCTTCTAGCCCTTGCCCAGTGGAGCCCTTCCAACCCTCGGCCACGTGACCCAGAAGTCAGGCTGCACGTGGCCTCAAAAGCTCAGCTTCCTCCCGGGCGGAGAACACCGTGAGCGGACAGTGGTGGGTACGGGGACAGGGTGGACCGCTGTCCTCCCTCCCCAGACACTGTGTTGCCGGGGCCCGAGCACGGCGGAGGCACCGCTGGCAGGTGAGGAAGGAGGGGCCCACAGGCTGCCAGCACTCACGCTCTCGTCAATCACCACACCCAGAAAACACGGCCACCAGCTGCAGACCCCACCCGAGAGCGCCCGAGGGAAACACCACAGGAGCAGAGGGCCTCTTCCCCAAACAGGAACCCACCCCGACAGCCTCAGGCCTGAGACTGACTTCTAGGAAGTACAGCGAGGAGAGCAGCTTAGAAGCTTGAGGGCCCTGGGCCGAACCCAGACTGAGCCAGGCTCTCCCGACCGACCCAGACACGGGCAGGGAGGCAGCACGGGCCGGGCCTGTGACGAGAGACCCCAGCACATCGGCTTCCATGTGCGGCCCTCACTCAGATCCCGATCCCGTGGAACAATTACATGGAGGCGTGCACTGCATATATTTCGTACAATACGAATCATTAAATACACAAATATGAATGCACCAAATACACTGAGTGGCCGGATTGTTATGATCTCTGAATGCATAATAATCTGGCCACTCACTGTCTATCCTATATCATAAAAGGCTAATATGCAAATTGTCCCCTCAACCAGGAGTTCGACCAGCAGGAAGGCAGGCCAACCACCATGTCCCCTCCCCCTGGCCAGACTGGCCGGACCCCACCCATGCACGAATTCATGCACCAGGCCTATATATATATATATATATATATATATATATATATATGACATATAATATATATATATATATATATATATATATATATATATCCTGTTTCTCTCAAAATAAGACAGTGTCTTATATTAATTTTTGCTCCCAAAGATGCGCTAGGTCTTATTTTCAGGGGATGTCTTATTTTTCCATGAAGAAGAATACGGTACACATTTATTGTTAAATGAAAATAAAGAAAATTTATTATCTGTATACGGTACGGTAGTACGGTAGTTGTCAACACAAACCAGACAAACTGTGAATCCTACAGTATCAAGAATTTACTCATTTATTCAATGACCATCACGTCATCATCTTCTGGAACATCATCATAACAATCCAATTCCTGAATTTCCTGGTGAATTTCTTGTGACTCCATTTCTTTCAGAATCAGTGGACCAAATCTCTCATGTTTAGCCTGGGGGGGCCTTATTTTCAGGGGATGCCTTATATTTCACTCACAAGGAAACCTGTAAGTAGGTCTTATTTTCGAAGGATGTCTTATTTTCGGGGAAACACGGTATATATACATACACACACACACACACACACACACACACTGAGTGGCCAGATTATTATGCGTTCAGAGATCACAACCATCTGGCCACTCCGTGTATATTAAGTAAAACTATAATAGAGCCATATATTAGAGCTGCATATTATATTTATATTAGTAGAGTTATGTGTTATATTTATGTGATATACTTATAAACATACACTGAGACCACTGGAAATCGGGTGACACTGCCTGTGCATTTTACGTGTGTGATTATGTATGAGATACATGCATGTTGCTCTGTACACTCTGAGACACGAGTTGATGGCGACAGGTTTGTGGGTGTCACACTTGGTGGTACATCCTGGAAGACCCCTTTTCCAGAGCTGCAGGCAGCAGAGTTCCCGGGCGAATGAGCCCGACCAGGAGGGGTCCCTGGGCCTGCGGGCGATGGGTGCGCGGCATGGCCACCCTCTCCACGCTCGCGAGTGTGTGAGCATTTCCCTTGGGAGGCGTTACACTGAACCGCGCCCACAAGGGGAAGACGCAGAGGCTCTCTGTGGTGAACACCGTAATCCACCCTCCGCCGTGTCTGTGCCCAGCTCCGCCCGTCAGGGCTCCGCCGCCTCTGCCACTGGGAAACACGAACCCCGCCCTCCCTCCCCAGCCCCTGCACCCCGCCCTCCCTCCCCAGCCCCTGCACCCCGCCCTCCCGCCTGTGGATCTGACCCCCGGGACCGCACAGGCGTGGAATCTCCCAGCGTTCGGCCTTCCGTGTCCGGCTATGTCCCTGAGCGTCAGGTCCTCGAGGCTCACCTCGTGGGACAGGTGCTGGCGTGCCCCCCTCCCCAGTGCTCGCATCACGTCATGTGGGGAGACTAGCTTTGCTCACCCCTCCCCCGGCGACGGGCCCGGCTGCTCCCGCTGCGACTGTGAGGCACACACAGCGGCGGCTCTAACTTTCCCCGAGAAGATCATTAGGGGCCAGCCTTCCCGGCCAGTGTGTGCGGCCGGACGGTCCCGGGTCAGAAGCTCACCCCTCGCCCAGGACCGGTCCCACCGCCCGGGGGACAGGCATGGGGGACTGTCCCAAGGAGCAGATGCCAACATGGGCCTTATGGCACCATTCTCCGGGGGCCTTTAGGGGGAAACCTGCCCCCCACCCACTGGGCAGCTGTTCCAGCCACACCGACTAGCCCGAGAGGCTTGGCCCCTCCAGCTCCGACCGCCCTGGTTCTGGAGGGAGGTCTCCTCCGCCCGAGGGAGGGCACTGCACCCCACAGCGTGCACGTGAGGGAAACTGAGTCACTTAGTGACCATCCCAAAGCACCGGACCCCCTGGCCCAGCGGGCTGGATACCAGAAGGTGGGGGTTCGGGTCCCGGCCAAGGGCAAAGTGCCATCCCTGGTCAGGACACGTGCAGGAGGCACCCGATGGTGTTTCTCTCTAAAAATCAATCAAAAGCAATGCCTCCTCTGCCTCCCTCCCAATAATGACGATGACAACAGACATATAATGGCCTCCACTGAACGCATGCACGCCCTGTGCACCCCGGGGGCGGCTGGCACTGTAACCCCGTCACAGGCAGAGGCCCGATCGGAGGAGACGCCAGGCCCGCGTGGGGCGGTGAGAGCCGAGCTGCCGGTCGGGCCTGGGGCCGGAGCTGTGTCCCTACGCCTCGCTGCTGCCTTTCGCTCCAGGCCGCGGTCTCCGCCTCCGCTGCCCGCACCTCGGCCTCCGGAGCTGCGTCCCGGCCCCTCCGGGACCCGCTGCAGGGGGCCCGCAGGGCTGGAGGGGCCAGGATCTCCGTTAGCCCGACAGCAGGCACTGGGGGAGCCGCCCGGTTTCCATGGCACCAGCCCCAAAGCCCCCAAAGGGCAAGCGTGCAGGCGCGGGGAGCCCATGGGGGAGGGAGCCCGTGGGCGGGGAAGGCCCCCTGGGCCGCCCAGCCCGGGGTCCCCCACACCGAGGTCTCACCTGAGCCCCTCCTCCCCCCCGCTTCAGCACCAACGGGCCATTCCCGCCAGAACTGGGGGCGGGGGGGCCCCAAAGACCAACACCCGCTCCGCCCCAATCCCTCCTCAGGGACGAGGCCCCAGCCTGGAGCCGCTCTCCTGCCATCTGAGCTGCACGTTTGAAGGGTCATTGATCGGCTTCCTATTTTTTATTCATCAAAGACCCGCCACGGCCAGCCGGGCCTGAGGGGAAGCGGCCACAGGAGGCGCCATCCTCACCGGAACACAGACCCGCCGTCCGACGGGGCACGAGGGCTCGTTCCCGAGGGGCCCCCGGAAGGCCAGGGCCCGCGGTGCCGGCAGGGCGCCCAGGCCCGGGCAGAGGGGCTGGAGGACCATCTACAAGGTGCCCCGGCTCGGACCCTGGGCGCCCCGGCTCGGACCCCGGGCCCCGCCTCTCCCCTTCAGATGTGACCCGAGGCCTCAGCGCGTCCCTGGGTGCGCGGGGCGGCGGGGCCGAGGAGGGACCGCCAGAGCCCAGACCCAATCAGGGCCCGTTTCACAGCGGCCCTCCAAACAGCGTTCCCACCCCAGCCACCCCCTGGGCCCGTGGACCCCTCACATCTGGTGAGTCCTTCCTGTTCCTGTCACATGGGGGGCGGTTACCCTCCCACACTGCCCCGGGCTGGTCCCTGACAGCTGAGGCGTCTGGAGGAGAGGGGGGAGGGGAGGAGGGATGTCCTGGGATCTCCCACGGAAGCTCATTGGACAGAAACTTGCTGAGCCTCAGTTTCCCTCCCAGTAGCCGGGGTCCTGTGCCTTCCTCGCCGCCACCCCCCACCTGACCCGGGGACAGCCCTGGGACAGCTCTAGCTGCAGCCCTGCACCCAGAAACAAACCGGGCCGAGAGAGAGGGTCCCTGAGCCCGGTCCCGCTCTGCCACGGACCCCGGGCCAAGCTCGGGCCAACCATCCTGCCTGAGACACCGTCACCCATTCACGCCAGGTCCAATGGACTCTGGTCACCGTGGCTCCAGGTCATTCAGGTGCTGGGACTGGACTCACCAGCTCTCTCACATGGCCCCCCCACCTCGCTCTCTGCCCTCCAGCCTCCCCCCTTTGGCTTCTCCAAAAGCCCCAACTCCCCTCTGGCCTGAGCCCTCCCTGAGCTGTTCCTTCTCAGGGGACACCCTCCCTGCTCCTGGCCTGGCCGCCCAGGCCCCGTCTGAATGCCATGGTCCGGGCTCATTCAGACCCTGTGCCTCCCCTGGACTCGGGTGGGGGGGTCGTCTGATGTGCTGTTAACAGCTGCATGTCTCACGCCCTCCCTGACTGTCACTACTGTACCCCAAAGCCCCAAAGGGCCAGGCACACAGTTGACAATCACTTAGCGGAAGCAGGCGGGAAAGGTTTCAGTGAGATCACGGGCTTTAAAGCTGGGATCAGACGCCCAGGGGCTGCCGTCTGTGAGGAGAGTGGGGGAATCACCCTCAAGGGGCTCCCAGGAGAACACTAAGGGGCTTTCCAGGGATCCCACCCCACAACCGCCATTACCTAAACTACAACTCCCATCATGCTACACTCCACGGCACCGCCCCTCACAGCCTTCTGGGGATTGTAGTTCTCACAGGGGTGCGGCCTGAAGACTAGGGAGTTTGGGCTTTCTCTAGAGGAAATAGGGAGCCTCCGCAGCCAGCTAGTAGGGAGGGCTGAGTGCGCTAGCTGCCTGCTGCCGGCTCAGGCTCCTTTCGCTCCAGCAGCTGTCTCTCCAGCTCATTCTTTTTTTTTTCCTTAATATATTTTATTGACTTTTTACAGAGAGGAAGGGAGAGGGATAGAGAGTTAGAAACATCGATGAGAGAGAAGCATCGACCAGCTGCCTCCTGCACACCCCCCATCGGGGATGTGCCCGCAACCAATGTACATGCCCTTGACCGGAATCGAACCTGGGACCTTTCAGTCCGCAGACCGATGCTCTATCCACTGAGCCAAACCGATTTTGGCTCCAGCTCATTCTTCATCATCATCATCACCACCACAGCTACTCTATTTGCTGAGCACCTACTACAGACCCTGAACGAATCTCTGGGAGGACAGGAACAAAGACAGCAGAGCCCTCGTCGGTGCTGGCACAGTCCAGGCAGGGAGACAGACCCGGGACCTTCGATCGCACAAATACTTCCCGGCCCGGGTCCCAGGCAGGGCAGCCTGCAGTCCAACAGCAGCAGCAAGAGGGAAGGTGGTGGTGCCGATTTTCTGAGCCAAAGACAGACACAAACAGAGAGCAGACGACAGCGGCCCGGAATCTTTGAAATTCCAAGGGTGAGCGTGATGGGTGGAATGGGAAAGTGCAGAGCCATCCTGCCAACTCCCTCATTATCCCGAGAAATCAGTCCGAAGTCACACAGCAAGCCAGAGGAGGAGGTCCCAGGAGGCAATCTGCGGCTCGCGAGCCACGTGCACCCTTGAGTGTGGCTCTTCCACAAAACACCATGGCCTGGGCGAGTCTAGTTTGAAGAAGTGGCATTAGAAGAAGTTTAAGTTTAAAAAACGTGGCTCTCCAAAGAAATTTCCATCGTTGCACTGTTGCTATTTGGCTCTGCTGACTGATGATTTTGCCAACCACTGGCTTAGAGCATCATCCCAATACGCCAGGGCTGTGGGTTCAATCCCCAGTCAAGGACACACCTCTCTCTCTCTCTCTCTCTCTCTCTCTCTCTCTCTCACTCTCTGTCTCTGTCTCTCTCTCTCTCTCTCTCTCTCTCTCTCTCTCTCGCTTTCTCTCTCGCTTTCTCTCTCTCTCTCTCTCTCTCTCTCTCTCTCTCTCTCACACACACACACACACACACACACACACACACGATAGTGAAAAGAAAGACAGAAACAGCAGGGTGCATGGGGTCATTTATAAGCTACCACGTGGACTTGTGACTGCTCAGCCAGCCTTATTGTCTAAGTCACATGTGTCAAACACAAGGCCCGCGGGCCAAATCCAGCCCGCCAGGCCTTGCAATGTGGCCCGCACCGCGCTGTCATCACTGCACTCCGCTGCCAGTTTATGACATTGTCAGTTTATGACTGTTCAGTAAACCATTCGGCCCGCGATTTAGGCTGGATTTTAGATTTTGGCCCCTTCTCTGATTGAGTTCGACACCCCTAGTCTAAGTCAATCCCTCGCTGCTCACGCCACTGTAGTCCGTTCCCTTCCCAGCCGTGAGCGTGATGCCCGTGGCCCTGCGTGGCGGCCGCCACTAGCTCCGCTCTGACACGCGCCTCGGGGGCTGGACACCGGGGCTGCCTCCTCTCTGGCTGCCCTCGGCCGCCGCACTGGCCGCTGGGGGTCCTGGGACCACACGGAGCTCATCCCCGCCACAGGGCCTTTGCACTGCCCACGTCCACCGGCGGCGGCTCCTCCCACCCTCAGGCCTCAGCTCCGACGCCACCTCCTCCGAGAGGCCCTCCGTGCCCCGCCCCGCCGGAGGGGGCCGCCTGGGCCCGCCAGCCCGTGGCCCCGCCCTTCCCCGCGCTCCTCCTGCTCTCCGAGGCCTCACGGTGTTTCTCCGTTTGCTCCTCAGACAGAGGGGAGCTTCGCGGGCAGGGCCGGGACCCTCGCTCCCATCACTGGCCTCTGTCCCCGTGCTGGCGCACAGCAGACACTGGGGCACTCATTAGTGTGGTAATTAACGCTGCTCTCCGCCCCACACGCTCTCCCCCTCTGGGCCCTGGAGCGGGAAATCCCGCCCTTTCTCCGCGGCCCTCGGGGAAAGCCTCCTGGTCCGGGGACGTGGGCGAGGACAGGTCTCCCTCCCGGGCCCACGGCATCCGCCAGGTCCCTCCTCCTCCGCCTCCTCTCTGCTCATCGCTGCAGGGGAGCGGCCACCAGTGAGACAGAGCCATCCCCCCAGGACGGGGAGGACATGAGCTCCGAGGGCAGGACCTGCCTCGTTCGCTCCCTGTGCCCAGTGCCCGGCACAGCGCACATGCCTGCTGAATGAGTGAATGAGTGAATGAATGAATGAGTGAATGAATGAATGAGTGAATGAGTGAATGAATGAGTGAATGAATGAGTGAATGAGTGAATGAATGAATGAGTGAATGAATGAATGAGTGAATGAATGAATGAATGATGGAAGGCAGGCAGGCAGGAGGAAGGAAGGAGGAAGGAAGGGAAGAAGGAAGGAAGGAAGGAAGGAAGGAAGGAAGGAGGAAGGAGGAAGGAAGGAGTGAGCGAGCTTCTTGCTGACTGTGTGCCAAGCCTGGGGAAGGGCTGCTTTGATGTCTCAGCTCAGGGTCGGTCTCGGGGGCAGGGACCACCCAGGCCCGGTCCTCCGCCCCCAGCGACACGGAAAACAAAGTCAAAGCTGCGCAGCGGGTCCCGATGTGCTTCGCTCGGAACAAAGGGGCAGCTGCCGCCTCTGCCCACCGGCGCCTGCACCAGCACCGCTGCCCCCGGGCTGGGGCTGCTTCTCAGCGGGCATGTGCCCTCCCCATCCCCGTCCTCCCCGCTCCCCGGCCTCTGTCCTCCCCTCTCCCCGGCCCCCATCCTCCCCGCTCCCCATCCCCGTCCTCCCCGCTCCCCGTCCTCCCCGCTCCCCGTCCTCCCCGCTCCCCATCCTCCCCGTCCCCGTCCTCCCCGCTCCCCGTCCTCCCCGTCCTCCCCGCTCCCCGTCCTCCCCGCTCCCCGTCCTCCCCGTCCTCCCCGCTCCCCGTCCTCCCCGTCCTCCCCGTCCTCCCCGTCCTCCCCGTCCTCCCCGTCCTCCCCGTCCTCCCCGTCCCCGTCCTCCCCGCTCCCCGTCCTCCCCGCTCCCCGTCCTCCCCGTCCTCCCCGCTCCCCATCCCCGTCCTCCCCGCTCCCCGTCCTCCCCGCTCCCCGTCCTCCCCGTCCTCCCCGCTCCCCGTCCTCCCCGCTCCCCGTCCTCCCCGTCCTCCCCGCTCCCCGTCCTCCCCGCTCCCCGTCCTCCCCGTCCTCCCCGCTCCCCATCCCCGTCCTCCCCGCTCCCCGTCCTCCCCGCTCCCCGTCCTCCCCGTCCTCCCCGCTCCCCGTCCTCCCCGTCCCCGTCCTCCCCGTCCTCCCCGTCCCCGTCCTCCCCGTCCCCGTCCTCCCCGTCCTCCCCGTCCTCCCCGCTCCCCATCCTCCCCGCTCCCCGTCCTCCCCGTCCTCCCCGCTCCCCATCCTCCCCGCTCCCCGTCCTCCCCGTCCTCCCCGCTCCCCGTCCTCCCCGCTCCCCGTCCTCCCCGTCCTCCCCGCTCCCCGTCCTCCCCGTCCTCCCCGTCCTCCCCGCTCCCCGTCCTCCCCGTCCCCGTCCTCCCCGCTCCCCATCCTCCCCGTCCCCGTCCTCCCCGCTCCCCATCCTCCCCGTCCTCCCCGTCCTCCCCGTCCTCCCCGTCCCCGTCCTCCCCGCTCCCCGTCCTCCCCGTCCTCCCCGCTCCCCATCCCCGTCCTCCCCGTCCTCCCCGCTCCCTGTCCTCCCCGTCCTCCCCGCTCCCCGTCCCCGTCCTCCCCGCTCCCCGTCCCCGTCCTCCCCGTCCTCCCCGCTCCCCGTCCTCCCCGCTCCCCGTCCTCCCCGCTCCCCGTCCTCCCCGTCCCCGTCCTCCCCGCTCCCCGTCCTCCCCGCTCCCTGTCCTCCCCGTCCTCCCCGCTCCCCGTCCCCGTCCTCCCCGTCCCCGTCCTCCCCGCTCCCCGTCCTCCCCGCTCCCCGTCCTCCCCGTCCTCCCCGTCCTCCCCGCTCCCTGTCCTCCCCGCTCCCCATCCCCGTCCTCCCCGCTCCCCGTCCTCCCCGCTCCCCGTCCTCCCCGTCCCCGTCCCCGTCCTCCCCGCTCCCCGTCCTCCCCGCTCCCCGGCCCCTGTCCTCCCCGCTCCCCATCCCCGTCCTCCCCGCTCCCCGGCCCCTGTCCTCCCCGCTCCCCAGCCCCCGTCCTCTCCACCCCCAGCCTTCGGCCTCGCCCCCAGGCAGCCACGGCCTCGCCCGCGGGATGCGGGCTCCCTGCGCTTTATAAACACGCTCATTAGCACGGCGGCCCCTGACACGGCTGCCCCGGTGCCTTCTGAGTCAGACGCAGAGTTCACCGACAAAAACAAGTTTTTCCCACAGACAAGCGGCTCCCGGCCTGGCTCGCTGCGTCTGGGAAGAGGGAGGAGGAGGAGAAATGCTGCCTCTGGCCAGCACCGCCGGGCCAGGCGGGCATCAGCTTCAAGGACAGGGCCGGTGCCAGGCTCAGGGACAGGGGGCCCGGGGTGCCAGGCTCAGGGACAGGGGGCCCGGGGTGCCAGGCTCAGGGACAGGGGGCCCTGGGGTGCCAGGCTCAGGGACAGGGGGCCCTGGGTGCCAGGCTCAGGGACAGGGGGCCCTGGGTGCCAGGCTCAGGGACAGGGGGCCCTGGGGTGCCAGGCTCAGGGACAGGGGGCCCTGGGTGCCAGGCTCAGGGACAGGGGGCCCTGGGGTGCCAGGCTCAGGGACAGGGGGCCCTGGGTGCCAGGCTCAGGGAGGCGCTGCCAGGCGTGTCTGTCCCCGTCCTGGCCTGCGCCCTCCGTGGGGCGTGGCTGCAGGCGCATGGACCCCCGCAGCCTGGCACCTCTTCCTGCCTCCCTGCCTCCCTCCTCACCTCCTGCCTTTCCACCCGGAACCCCACCTCCCACCAGCCTGCCCCACCAGCCACAGCCCAGGATCGCGGGGCCCTCCCTCCGAGAAAGGGCAGGTGGGGGGGCCGCCGGGGGCAGGGGCGCTGGCTGGCCCGGATGCACACTCAGACCTGCCCCTGAGGAGCTCGGGGCCGGGGGAGCGGGGACGGTGCCTGCTGTGCCACAGGCCATACCAGCCCCGCCTTGGGGGGGGGGGGGAGCACTCCCATTCTCAGCCAAAGGGGCCGCTCCCTCAGAGGTGGGCGAAGGTCTCCATGCAGGACGCGGTCCACGGAGCTCCCACCAAAGGGGGCTGGCGGCTGCCGTGGGGGCGGGCGGGCTCGGCCACGCCGCCTCCACACCCGCCCGTCTCACCGGAGGAGCTTTTCAGACCATGTGTGCTGAGGCACAAAGATGATAAACCAGAGAACGCCCCGGAACCACCCAGAAGCCGGCCGGCCGCGGTGTGGACTGGGAGCACTGCTCCCCAGGGAGCCGCCCTCCGCCCAGCCAATGTCCACGGAGCCTGTGCGGGGCCGGGCACTGGGCCGGGCACAGGCCCTGCCGCACGATGGCAGGTGCCAGCTGCTCCCTGCTCCACCCGACAGGGAACAGGTCCGGTCTATCGGGCCCCTCGCGGGCAGAGGCCACCTGGGCGTCCATGCCCCGTCTCCTTCTTACCGAACCCGGTTTGGTTCAAACATGTGCCTCCCGGGCTCCCGCCCCGCTTTGGCCGTGAGGTGGCCCGAGGCGTCTCCCGCTGGGACGGCCGGAACCGCTGTTTTCCGGACACAGAGAGGACCCCGCCCTCCGCTCCCGGTCCTCACACCGCCTGCCGCCGGGAGCGGTGACGCTGGAGGCAGAGCAGCCATCGGCGCCGGGAGGATGGAGCCGCGCGGCGGGGTCACCGAGGCGAAAGCCAGAGGGCCTCCCGGAGGCGGCGGCTGGGGCTCCGCGGGGCTGTCCGTCCCTGCTCGGGCCGCAGGTCTGGGCTCCCCGGGGCGCCTCGAGGCCGCCGTGGCTCCGGGCAGAGCCGCCGCTTAGCGGGCAGGAGCCCAGGACGGAGTGAGTGGGCGAAGGGGCCAGCCAGGCCCTGAGGGCCCGCAGCCCCGGGACGCAGCCCGGCAGCCACACCCCATCCCAAGGGAAACGCAGACCGGCCACCAGCGAGGAGGCCCGTCTGGCCGGCCTCCCTGGCCCCGCGGTGGGGCCTGGGCACGGTCCTGCCTCCGGGCCCGTTTCCCGCCGGAGAGCCGGTCCGGGCCTCGGGGGGCGGCTCGGGCGGGTCTGCGAGGGGAGCCCCCAGATTCTCCTGCCCCATGAGGCTCCTGTCCACTCCTTCTGGTGTGTGTGTGGGGGGGGGGGGCTCCTCACCTTCAATCCGAATTCCACGGCGGGGACACGGCCAGAAGCCGCGGCGGCTGCTGATCCGGAGGGGCGGCCTCGGCGAGTCCTCGGGATCCTCACCCCCGGAGCCGGGCCGTCTGGTCCCTGTGGAACCAACGAGGAGCCCACGTTAGGGGTGACCCAGCTCGGCCTAACACACAGGGTGAGCCCTGGGTGGGGGGGCGGGGAGGGGGGGAGCAGGACTAGAGAGCCACGGGGTGAAGCCCGCATGACGGCATCCATGACGGCATCCCCGGCGAGGGGCCCACAAGGGGCGGAGTCATGTTGCCCGAGGTCCCGGGGGAAGTTCCACAGGCCGGACCGGGTCTCTGCCTCCACAGCCGGTGCCCAAGCTCTGCACCCCTCCCGGAGGAGCTGGCCATCTGGAAATGGGGCCATAGAGTCCCCTCCGCAGCACAGCTGAGATGACGGAGAAAGTGTAAGACGGGGGAGGAGCCAAGCAAATAAAGGTGGTGCCACACGCTGGGCCAGGGGCCAGACCCAGCCATGGGGCCATGGCCCTGACCTCCACACAGGCCGGGAAACGGCCCGGAGGCCGAGCAACAAGCCGAGGTCATTTCATTTGTGAAAAGTTCGTTGCATAATCGTCATCCAGTAACTCCCAGGTCATTTTAATGCAAACGTTATCACACACTGGGCAGCCCAATGCAGTGATGGGAAGAGGGACAATCAGCCTCCTGCCTCCTCCCCCTCAGACACACCCCGGGGAGTCCGAAATTAATTAACCGCTCCTTCCACACGGATTCCAGTTTGCAGAACCCATTCCTATTTCTTTTTTTTAAAATATATATTATTGATTTTCTACAGAGAGGAAGGGAGGAGGATAGAGAGCTAGAAACATCAATCCGAGAGAAACATCGACCAGCTGCCTCCTGCACGCACCCTACCGGGGATGTGCCCGCAACCAATGTACATGCCCTTGACCAGAATGGAACCCGGGACCTCTCAGTCCTCAGGCAGACACTCTATCCACTGAGCCAAACCGGTTTCGGCTCCACCCACTCCTTATTTCTTATAACAAATGCTGAAGGAGCCAATCAACAAAGCCCATCCCCTCAGAAGAGGCCAAAGCCACACAGAACAGACACCAGGCTGGGTGGACCCTGGCGAGTTACCTCTTAAAACAAAAACACCCTAATTTTCAACTATTTGTATATGAAACCAAGGAGCAGTGGTGGGGGTAGGGGGGGAGGGATTAATTTTACCTGGATTGCAAGTATCTGGAGCTGTCAGAAGCTTGTACTCTTGCAAATAATAATTCCACAGGATATTTCAATAATATGGTATTCAGACACAAAGACAATTTTACCTAATTCTAAAGTAATACACATTCTCAACACAGTGAAGTCAATATTTTAGGTGAATAGCTGGAGGTTCTTTCTAATCTAATTTGGTGAAAATTTTTTAAACTTCAAATAATTCTGAGATGAAGAGGAAATTCAAAGGAAATTGCAAACTACTTAGACACTTCAGAATATTTGGATGTTAAAATGAGAGCATTGGGCACTAAAACTTAGAAGATGCAGCCAAAGCAATACGCAAAGGAAAGTTCATATCCATAGATATACTAAAATATTACATTCCTAAGAAAGAGATTCTTTTAACAGGAAATTGGCTTACCCATCAAACAGCCTTCAACAAGGGGAGAAACTGTTGTCTAATTGTTTTGCCAAATTTCCTTAAAGTTCATACAACAGAAGATTGCTAATACATGGCATTCTTTTCTTTAATTTTTTTTTTTTTTTTACTGATGTCAGAGAGAAAGGGAGAGGGAGAGATAGAAACATCAATGATGAGGATCACCAATCAGCTGCCTCCTGCACGCCCCCTACTGGGGATCAAGCCCACAACCTGGGCATGTGCCCTTCACTGGAATCGAACCTGGGACCCTTTGGTCCACAGGCCAACGCTCTATCCTCCAGCAAAACCAGCTAGAGCACATGGTTTTCTTTTCAAAACCTCCCTATCTCTTGCCCTGGCTGGTGTGTCTCAGTGGATAGAGCATTGGCCTGCACACTGAAGGGTCATGGGTTTGATTCCTCATCCAGAGTACATCCCTGAGTTGCAGGTTCGATCCCTGGCCCCGACTGAGGCATGTGAAGGAGGCAACCGATGGATACGTCTCTCTCCCATCTCTCACTCTCTCTCTCCTCCCCCTGCATCCCTTCCACTCTCTCTAAAAATCAATGGGAAACATATCCTCGGGTGAGGGTTAACAACAAAAAACACTTCTCTGTCTCCAAACTTGAGTGTATGGTGATGAAATTCCAGTAGAAGCAGAGATGTGTTGATGTCTAGAATAATAAAAGCATAATATGCAAATCAACCGAACTGCCGAACAGTAGAACCACCATCCGGGCGACCTTCTGGATGACCTTCCAGACAGAACCATGGCTGCCAACACGGCCTTCAGGGCTCTTGCCTCCGCCCGAGGCAGCCGGGGCTGCGAAGGCCTACTCCTGCACGAATTTCACACATCGGGCCCCTAGCAGACTACGTTCACCATCTCCACTGACAGATAAAGCAAGCTAGAGGACGTCCATAACGCCCACAGAGAACCCTCCCCCCGTTCTGTTCTCCACTGGCTCCCTTCACCGGAGGCCGTCAGCTCGGCACTGGCTGGGGAGTGTAACGGGCTCACACTATTGGCACCCATGGCTATGTGACCTCCGTCAGGTCACTGGACATTTCTGTCGTCGTCAGCATGTGCCATGATAACGCTGAGTAACAAACAGCCTCTGATGCTCAGAGACGTCCTGTGCGAAGGTCTCTTCTCACACGCATTGCTCTGTAGGTTGACTGCCATTGCCTGGCCGGGCTGGACTCCAGGAGGTAGTTCTGTTTCCGGCTGTGGGGCCGCTGAACTTGGCTCCAGGCTGTAGGTTGGGTTCAAGCTGCCCCCTGTGTCTCCACACTCCTTTTGGCTCAGAAGTTAAACAGGATGTACTTTGTCACGACAGAGAGCAGCAGCAGGCGGTGGTATCTCCCACGGCTCCTCGGAAGAGGCGTGCTATCTCTTCTGCCCACAGTCATTGGCCAAAGCAGAGGGGCAGGAAGATCTGTTCTGCCCCAAGGAGAAGGGGGGTGAATAACAGCTGAACAATAATCCAATCTGAGGCCTAGTTTCTGAGCCTCAGTGTTCTTGTCTGTACAATGGGGCTGATGAAAGTCCTATCTCATAGGAACAAACGTCAAGCTTTGCCCTCACCTCACTGTACCTGAACCTGTGCTGGCTGGCTTTGGACTTGGGTTATGCCCGCTCCTGCCAGCTCTGCTACTTCCTGACACAGGGAGGCTCCATACACCTCGGTTTCCTCATCAGAGCCGGTGACCACACCACAGGGGGGTGTCCGCACAGAGCGGGGGAGGGACCATCCAGAGCTTGGCTCTGAAGCAGGACAGCACCAGGCTGGGACCTAGTGCTTCCAGGGAGCGGCTAGAAAAGCTCTGGTCTCTCCATCTGTAAACTGGGGGGTCACACGAGGTGCCTGATGGGGCGCATAAAACACCTGTGCTGTGGACCACTGA
The DNA here is from genome assembly GCF_964339955.1 of Pipistrellus hanaki. Classification (NCBI taxonomy): domain Eukaryota; kingdom Metazoa; phylum Chordata; class Mammalia; order Chiroptera; family Vespertilionidae; genus Pipistrellus; species Pipistrellus hanaki. The sequence continues at coordinate 3,900,149 of NC_140513.1, forward strand.
GCACAGCGCCTCAGTGTGTTCTCAATAAAGTCTTTCCCTTCCCTTTTCTTCTCTTCTCTGTGACTCCGAACACACCGAGAGATTCCTTCATCGGCACGGGGACAGGCCTGTCGCTGATGCAGGCTGATGGGATACGCTGCATGATGTGCTTATGAACGTTAATAAACCGGTGAGTAAAACACCAGCCTCTGTCCCGTCTAAGATGTTCCCGATGGCAGCACATCCCCTCAGAGACGTTAGCTATCGGGGAAGTGGGTGCCTCCGAGCAGATGAAGCCAGTGGGTGGTGTCACAGGTGGGAAATGAAGGCGCTGAACTTCATAGAATTAAATGGTGTCTGACCTCGCTACCCCAGGGTAGCCTTGTCTCCCTGAGTGTATCGAATGCCATCACAGAAACTCAAGATATCTAACGAATGAGTCAACAATGAGTGGCGCTTATTGATTTAAAAACCGTGCTCCCCACTAAGGTTAAAACTTGTGTTTCTTTTCGAGGGGGACTCCCATGCTAGATGGATGTTAAAATGTGCTTTCGCAGGCGTCTCATACATGCAAAGCGAACACAGGTGCCCGTCTAAATCCTTCCCCACAACCTTGTTCCCTGGGCAGGCAGCAGTTGGGCACTATTATCTGCAGGGACAAGTAGGCTGCCATGCACAGAGACGTGTGGGCCTGCCCGCAGGGAGGTTAGTGCAGTGGGGAGGCAGGCAGGCATGTAAATAAATGAATAAGCAAGCATTTTCTTGGCAGCCATGCAGTGCGAGGCCCTCCCCGCCCACGGCCAGCTAAGAGCATCTTAGTCTACTTTTGTGATCTGAGAATGGATCACAGCCCCTCATCCCCCCCACTTTGCTTTTTTCAAGGCCTTTGTGTCAGTGGCAGCGCTGTGTATTCACTGAACCTAGCTTTTTGCCTGCTGTGCCCCCTGTGGACTACATTTCCCAGCCTCCCTTGCAGCTAGGTGTTGTCACGTGATTCCAGCCTGGCCAATGGAAAGGAGGAATGCTGATTCAGACTTCACCATAAAACATCTTGGGGCATCATCCACCTACTCATTCTATCGCCCACACCCGCAAGCCTGGAAGCACAGAAAAAAAAATCTAGGAAGGGGGAACCGACCATGAGAGGAGCCAGAAGGAAAGCTGCTTGACTCCATCCTGCACTGCAGGCAACCTTTACGGGGTCACGTCCCTGCGAGTTCAGGAGTCACTTGTTACTGCAGCAGCACGTAGTCCAACTCACAGCGCCATTTCTAACCATCACCCCATTTTCTTACGGGTGAGGCTAAAGATGTCCCCACGGCCACGGAGGAACCACGCACGGGAAGAGACCTGCCACAAGGAAGGATGAAACGTGGAGGCTGGGCCATGGCCGGGGCCACACCGTCCTCCGGACCCCGAGCACGGAAAGCCGGCGGGAGCAGGCCGGAGTGGTGACCCAGGACGGAGCCCACAGGCCTCGGCTCTGAGCCCACAGGCCGCCTTCTCCCTCCTGCCACCCCTCTGCCTCCCCAGGCGCCGGGGTTAAAGAGCAGCTCGAGGCAAAGGAGGCAGACTGCAGTCACCTCGCCTCTCGGGGCCTCAGCCTCCTTGTCTGTAAAATGGGCGTGATAATGACTGCACCGCAGCCATAGTTTTGTCATGAAGATTCAACAGGGTGATTCACATAAAGAACTCAGTGCTGCCCAGCCAGCATCGCTCAGTGGTTGAGCGGCGACCTTATGAACCAGGAGGTCATGGTTCGATTCCCAGTCAGGGTATGTACCCGGACTGCGGGCTGGATCCCCTGTGTGGGGCGTGCAGGAGGCAGCCGATGGATGATTCTCCCTCATCATCGATGTTTCTATCCCTCTCTCTTTTCCCTTCCTGTCTTAAATCAATAAAGATATATTTTATAGGAACAGAACTTTGTGGCTCGTCCACAGTAAGTGCCCAATACACAGACGAAGAGGGCGGGCACGAGGAGTCCCCAGGGGACGAGGCACTGGCCCATCCTGCTGCATCCTGAGGTCCATTCTGGGAAAGGCTCCCCCCAGCTCAGGAGGTAAACTGAGGACAATCAGTCCTGCAGGGCTGTCTCCAGCTCACCCACTCTCCTCACGGACACTGGAGAAACCATTTGTTTAGAAGTGCTCTCAAAACAAAAACAAAAACTCTCTGCTTTGTTCCGTGGAAGCAGCATTACAAATTCACCAGTTGGCCCTGAACTGTGTTCCTCAGTGGTTAGAGCATTGCCCCATGCACCTAAGGGTCCCAGGTTCGATTACCAGTCAGGAGCACGTACTTGGATTGAGGGTTTATGCCCCGTCCCTGACCAGGGCATGTGCAAAGACAACCAGTCAGTGTGTCTCTCACATCGATGTTTCTCTCTCTCTCCCCCTCCTTCCCTTCCTTCCACTGTCTCTGAAAAGCAATGAAAATATATATATATATATATATATATATATATATATATATATATATATATATATATTTATTTCCTCAGGTGAGGATTAACAAGAAAACAATTGGCTAGTTGTGGGAAGCAGAGGGACAAGCCCCACACAGGGGATCCAGCCCGTAATCCAGGCACGTACTCTGACTGGGAATCGAACCGTGACCTCCTGGTTCATAAGGTCGCCGCTCAACCACTGAGCGATGCCGGCTGGGCAGCACTGAGTTCTTTATGTGAATCACAGTTCTTTATGGTGAATCTCCATGACAGAACTACGGCTGCGGTGCTGCCATTATCACGCCCATTTTACAGACATGAGGCTGAGGCCCGGGAGGTGAGTGACTGCAATCCGTGTGGCCTGAGCTCAGAACCGACTGCCGGAGGGCTGGGCCCAGCGAGGCGGCGACGGTCAGACTTTCCCTGCCCGGTCCCGCTTCCTTCCCTCTGGCCCCTCGCCATCCTGTTGTCTGTCTGCTCACTGACCTCTGTCTGCTTCCGTCCGGTCTGGAATGTGGGGAAGCCCACGGGGTGGCTCCGGAGCCGAGCAGAGCCGCACACAGCAGCACTAACGCCGAGGAAGGACCAGGCGGAGGGGCTGGTGGACGATCGGAGGAGTGGACAAAGGCGCAGGGCCGTTTCCTTACCTGGAACACGGGGACCTCCCACCCCCGCCAGGCCGCTCTGAGCATCGATGGAAACCCGTGTGAGCCGTACTGTGTCTGCACGTGGGCTGTGGCCTCGGTCCCGGCGTGGGCGGCGGGGGAGGCGGCGGGGAGACGGCGCCCACGCACAGCGACCCCCGGGGTGGAAAGGACGCCAGGATTCCGCTCCGGGACCCAAGGAGCTTCTCCGAGAAACCCCCCGCTGAGCCCAGGGTGGGGACAAAGGTCAGCACTGAGTGAGCTATAAACAGCTCCCGGCCAGGAACCAGGAGCGGCCCCACCCGCCCACACCCCCACCACCCCCCGACACCCACACCCACACCCAAACCCACCCACCCACACACCCCACCCCTGCCTACACCCCCACCCCACACACCCCCACCCACACCCCCCACACCCCCACCACCCCCCGACACCCACCCCCACCACCCCCCGACACCCACACCCAAACCCACACCCACACCCCCCACACACCCCCATCCTCCCCTCCCCCCACCCCGCCCATATACCCCCAAACCCACACCCACCCCCACCCACCCCCACCCCACCCCTGCCTACACCCCCACCCACCCCCACCCCACCTACCCCCATCCCCCACCCACACCCACCCCCACCCACCCCCATCCCCCACCCACACCCAAACCCACCCCCCCACCCACCCCCATCCTCCCCTCCCCCCACCCCGCCCACATACCCCCAAACCCACACCCACCCCCACCCACCCACACACCCCACCCACCCCCACCCCCACCCACCCCCATCCCCCACCCACACCCCACCCCTGCCTACACCCCCACCCCACACACCCCCACCCCACCTACCCCCATCCCCCACCCACACCCACCCCCACCCACCCCCATCCCCCACCCACACCCACCCCCACCCCACACACCCCCACCCCACCACCCCCGCCCACACCCCACCCCCCACCCCCATCCCCCACCCACACCCCCCACACACCCCCATCCTCCCCTCCCCCCACCCCGCCCATATACCCCCAAACCCACACCCCCACCCCACACACCCCCACCCCACCTACCCCCATCCCCCACCCACCCCCATCCCCACCCACACCCACCCCCACCCACACCCACCCCCACCCACACCCACCCCCACCCACCCCCATCCCCCACCCACACCCCCCACACACCCCCATCCTCCCCTCCCCCCACCCCGCCCATATACCCCCAAACCCACACCCCCACCCCACACACCCCCACCCCACCTACCCCCATCCCCCACCCACCCCCATCCCCACCCACACCCACCCCCACCCACACCCACCCCCACCCACACCCACCCCCACCCACCCCCATCCCCCACCCACACCCCCCACACACCCCCATCCTCCCCTCCCCCCACCCCGCCCATATACCCCCAAACCCACACCCACACCCACCCACCCACACCCCCCACCCACCCCCACCCCCACCCACCCCCACCCCACCTACCCCCATCCCCCACCCACACCCACCCCCACCCACCCCCATCCCCCACCCACACCCACCCCACCTACCCCCATCCCCCACCCACACCCACCCCCACCCACCCCCATCCCCCACCCACACCCACCCCCACCCACCCCCATCCCCCACCCACACCCACCCCTGCCTACACCCCCACCCCACCACCCCCACCCACACCCCACCCCCCACCCATACCCACACCCCCACCCCCACCCACACACCCCACACACCCCCATCCTCCCCTCCCCCCACCCCGCCCACACACCCCCAAACCCCTACCCACACCCCCACCCCACCCCACCACCCCTACCCCACCCCCACACAAACCCCACACACACACACCCACCCCCACCCCCGAGAGCCCGGGATTAACTCCGGCCTGACCAGCTCGCTCGGCCTCGGGAAGGATTTTGAGAAAGGAGACCAGAGGGAGGGGGCGAGTCTCCCACTTCATTCCACACTAATCCCCTCCACTCTGCAAATCACTTCCAAGTCACAGGATGCTCACAGCGCCTCCTGGAAGGTGTCAAACGAGGAAACCGAGGCCCAAGAGAGGGGGTGCCTGTCCCCCGGGGAGAACAGGCCGCTCGGGCCAGGCCCTGGGTCTCCCACTCTGCCCGCCAGACCCCCCAGCCGCCCAAGGTGACACCCACCCTCCTCCGGGGCAGCTGTCCAGGGTCTGCCATAAAGGCTCCCAGCTGAGCCCTTGGCAGACATCACTAATCGATTGGGACCTAGGCCAAATCCCTTCCAACCCTGGCTCCGGGCAGACACTACCAATCAATCAGAACCGCCTGGGAGACTCAAAGGATCCCAGCCGCCCGCTGGCAGTGCGAGCTGCCTGGTGCTCCCCAGGGCTCCGCTGGGCGCCTGCACGCGGCCAGCATCGGCCCACGGTGACCGAGTGCGTGATGCGGGAGTGACAAATGGGCCCAGCCGGTGCCAGGGGCGAGGGCAGGGACCCCGCTGAGAGGTCACCTCTGCCTGCGGGCACATTCCATCCCCAAGGCCTCCGTCCCTCTCTGCCGCTCAGGGTGCTGGACCTCCCAGAGCCCTGGGACTGCAGCCACCTCCTTTTTGTTATTGTTGTTCTTTCTGTTTTTCTTTCTTTTTTTTCAGAGCGGAAGGGAGGGAGCGGGGAGAGAGAGATAGGAACATCAGTGATGAGAATCATTGATCGCTGCCTCCTGCACACCCCCTACTGGAGACTGAGCCCACAACCCGGGCATGTGCCCTTAACTGGGATCGAACCTGGGACCCTTCAGGCCACAGGCCGATGCTCCATCCACTGAGCCACACCAGCCAGGGCTGGAGTCACATGTGACCCAGGCAATCCCTGAAGCTCTCAGCCTCAGGTGCTTCATCCCTAACATGGAATTACAACCGAACGTGCCTGGCGTGGGGCTCAGGAGCCCACGGGAGGCTGGGGCCCAGCATCGGGCGCAGAGCAAGAGTTCCGACAGGCCACGCGGCTCGCAATCCCCTCGCTGCCCGTACGGAACTCGGACCCGGGGCCACGCTGTCTGTCCTGGCACTGGGCCCGCTGCCCGGGACGTGCGGGAGAGCAGACACTGGCGGTCGTTAAGCTCCAGCTGGGACGGTGAGGGCGCAGGTGGGGGGCAGGAGCTGGGCTGCCAGGGCTCCAGGGCCCAGCGGAGCTCCCCAGTGCCCGCCGGCCACAGGGCAGGCTGCCCGACACCCAGGCACCGTGACCCCGGTGGGCACCCACGCCCACTGGCACCCCATCCCCCCTCTGCCAAGGACCACGGTCCCCAACTCCGAACCACAGACAGAGCGGGGCAGCCAGAGGCTGAACCGGGAGGTGGGCCGTCTGCTTCCAGACCCAGCTCCGGGGGCCAACATCCTCAGGGCCTCCCTCCTCCTCTCAGGGCCTCAGTTTACCCATCTGGACGTTGGGGGGGGGGCCGCTTGGCCTCTAGGCCCCTCACGAGTCTAACAGTGTCTTCTGCATCCTTACTTCCCACGGACGGATTTGTCCCACAAATACTGAGTGCCTACTGTGTGCCTGTGCTGACAACTCGCTCTTCTCTCTGCTGGCAGGCCCCCCCGCCTCCTCCTCCTCGGACCCCAGGTCTCAGCTCCCAGGCCAGCCCTGGATCCCGCCCCTGCCTCCCCCAGTCCCCCCCTCCTTCCCGTCACAGACCCCGCCCTGTGTTGCCTGGTCTGCTGGTCTGCCTCCTCTGCCTGCGCCTCCTGAGGACAGGCGCACATCTCGCTCCTTCTCCCGTCTGTGGGGATTCCAGAGGAAGGTTCCGGAAATATCTCTCGGGCCCAGGGCCAAACAAATGAAACCGCGAATTCCAAATCCTCCCCCAACTCCTGGCCCGGCACAGCACCTTCCTTAAGCTTTCTGCCTCTGCCCCAAACCACTTCCTGGAAGCCCAGAACCTTCCGAGCCCAGACTCCCTCCCCCAGGCTAGGTGCCCAGAAGGTGCCACAGGCACAGGTGCCACCTTGGAAGTGTCAATGGCTCTGCTGACACCACCTGGCATTTGTCCCAACAGACGCATCGATATTTGGGCAAGAATTCACCTCCCGGGGCTCTGACTCAGGCCGAGGCACCTCCCGGCTGCAGGGGAGGGTGAGCGCCCGCACAGCTCCGCCAGCCCTGCACCCCGAGAGCCCGTGTCTCCTTCAGACCTGCTCCCCTCTCCCCGCACACGTGCACTGGACCTCGTCCACACACGTGCACACCTGCCGTGGCGTCCTGCTGGGAGCCACACACATTCAATCAGAGGCTCTCGTGCGACCCTCCCGTTCCGCAAACACGTGTGAATTCCTCCTGTGCCCCCAGCCTCTGCCCCCGGGGCGCCGTGAGCTCAGCTGTCCTCCGCTCCTTCAGCAAGTGTCTCCCAACAGCTGCGGACGCCCCTCCAGGCCGCCCCCAAAGGAGACCAACTGTCAGCCCTCCCCACCGGACTGCCTCTTAATTCTTGAAGAGGGGGGGAGACCACATAAGCATGGGCCCCAGAAAGAAGGCCCAGAGAATGGGAATGGGGTCCTGCCCACAGGGCGGGGGGAGGGGGGGGGGAGACTGTGAACTGACCCCAGGTAGGGGAGGAGCCTTGGCAGAGCTCAACTCCCCTTGGGACAGAAGTGCAGCGGGTGGCCTGGGCAGTGCCAGGGCCTGGCCCCCTGTCACACACACACACACACACACACACACCGCCCACAGCTAGAGAATCCACCTCCATCCCTGGCCTGATTCCCCACCTGGGTCCCTGAGGAGGCTGGGAGTGAGGAGCGGAGGCTGGGACCGATATTGGCGCCCTCTGGGCTCCTCCCTGCAGGCCCTGCTCTCTGAGCAGTTGGCAGGAAAGTAGTGGGGTGTCCATCAAATCAAGGTCATGTTCACCATGAGCTGAGCCCAGAGAACTGACAACTCGGATTCACCGACGGCAGAAACACGTGGCTGATTCTGAGGAACGTGGTGACAGATCTTAGTTCAAACCCTGTCTCCACCCCTCCTAGGCTGTGTAAACGAGACTCTGAGTTTCCCGCAGGAAGTCCTGGGCACGGACAGAATGGAGGCCTCAGTCAGCATTAACAATGCGTTCACCCAGTCCAGCCGGCGGGCTCAGTGGTTGGGTGCCGACCTCTGAACCAGGAGGTCGCGGTTCCTTTCCGGTCAGGGCTCATGCCCGGGTTGCAGGCTCAATCCCAATCGGGGGCGTGCAGGAGGCAGACAATCAGTGACTCTCTCTCATATTGATGTTTCTATCTCTCTCCCTCTCCCTTCCTCTCTGAAATCAATACAGATATTTAAACAATAATAATACATTCCCGGGCTCTTGTAATGAGCTAGACACATGGGTCACAGACTTGCCTGCTGCATGCAGAGTGCTCGTTGCTGGAAAGCCGGCTAGGGCCGCCTGCCTCCCTCCGCGTAACAGTGACGTCTCAAAAGTGAGCTTCAAAAACAAGTCGATGCAGCCTTTGTGTGCCTCTCACACTGGCGCCCGGGAAGCCAGGGGCAGCATATTTGTGTTCCTCCACCACGCCTGCGTCCCTGTCACCAGATCTGCACCATCATGGGATTCAGATGCCCTGTGGTCCCCTTAAAATATCAATCCTGGAAAAACAGTCCATCCTGGCTCCTCTGGTGGCGTGGGGCAGGGGTGCTGCCGGTCCCAGGGGCTCCGGCCCCTTTGCGATTGTCCCGGCAGCATGGCAAGGCCAGAGCGCCGGGCCTGGGGCTGTGGGACCTCGGGCAAGTCCCTCCGGCTGCCAGCGCCCGTTTCCTCGCCGGGAAAATGGAGTCCGTGCTCTCTGACTTCGTGGAAACCCTTGCTCCTGGCGCTGAGTAGATGCTGCAGAAGAGTTTGAGGAAATAAATCTGGAGAATTCTGAAGGGAGCTCTGGCCAGGTGGCTCAGTGGGTTGGAGCATCCTCACCCCATCTCCCCCGCCCCCGTGCACCAAAAAAAGGTCTCAGGTTCAAGTGCCATCAGGGCACATACCTAGGTTTTGGGTTTAATCCCCGGTCAGGGCCCGGTATAAGAGGCAATCAATCAATGTTTCTCTCCCTCCCTCCCCCCTTCTCTAAAAAAATCAGTGAGAACATATTCTTGGGCGAGGATTTAAAAAGAAGACAGAAGAGAGACAGAGACACAGGATGGGCTGGCTGGGCCTCTCCTCTCCCGTCAAGGGTCGAAGCTGGTGCAGAGGACAGCAGCCTGAGGAAAGAGGAGCCGCAGAAGAAAGGCCGAGGAGAGGGTGAACCCCGAGGAGAGGGTGAACCCTGAGGAAGGGTGAACCCCGAGGAAGGGTGAACCCCGAGGAAGAGTGAACCCCGAGGAAGGGTGAACCCCGAGGAAGGGTGAACCCTGAGGAAGAGTGAACCCCAAGGAGAGGGTGAACCCCGAGGAGAGGGTGAACCCCGAGGAGAGGGTGAACCCCGAGGAGAGGGCGGCACAGCAGGAAGCTCGCTCTGCCCCACCCCGGCCCCCACAGGGCCCGTCCTGGGCTCAGTCTGTGAGGCCCTTTCTCCTTTAAAGGGCCAACTCCAGGACCCCTCCTCCAGCAAGCCTCCTGACCACTTCAAGGAGACCCCCCTCCCAGAGCAGCAACCCCGTCTCCCAGCCCCCCCAGTTTAGAGAGCCCAGAGATCATAATCCTGTCCCCCTGCCCGATATCTCAGCCCCCGGCTGGGAGGAGGGGGCCCACAAATGGTTCTGGACAAGAAGGAAAAATGTCAACAACAGCCAAGTTGTCAAGTTCCGGCCCTCAGTGCCCGGCTCCTGCCTGGAGCTCACCCCCAGCCCCGGTCCCGCCCTGCAGGCTGTGACAGGGAGGGGGCAGGGCGCCCCTGGCCAGGGCCTGCCCCTCCCAGGGAAGCAGTCAGCGCCCCTGTGGTCCCTGGCAGTGAGGAGGGAAGGTTACAGAGCCGGGGTTAGGGCTCGGCGGCTCTCCCTGCGCTCTGGACCCCAGCAGGTGGCAAGGCCCGGCAATCAGGGGGCATGACTCAGAGCCTCCTCCGCCAGAAGAGACCAAATGCGCGAGGGTTTGTTTTTCCCTGTGGCTCCTCGGCAAAAAAAAAAAAAAAAAAGCCGAGGAGTCAGGCCCAACATGTGAGATTGTTGGGTGCCTCCCAACCTTCCTCCCGCGAGGGTCCCTCAAGGTCAGGCCGGCTGCACCCACCACCACCACCCTGGGCTCCTTCCTGCAAAGGCCTCGGGGCTCGCGGGCCCCCCGGGGGCTGGGGGTGAGAACAGGAGCGCGGTCTGGCCGGGGGCGGGGAGCGGCGCACCTGCCGCAGGTGAGGCCCGGCCCGCGGGGTGGGGTGGGAGAGGGGGCCGCCGCGGCGCGCCGATGAGCTCACCCCGGCTCCGAGCAGCTGTGCCGAGGGGCGCCCCGGGCTCCGCCGCGGCCGCTGAGCGGGGGCCCGCGTCGCCGACCGCGGCCCCAGCGCCTCCGAGCCCCGCGCCGCGCCGCGGCCCCAGGAGAACATTCGAGGTAGCGGCGGCGTTGGAAGCCCCGGGTCTGTTCGGTATTTGAATAGCACAAAGGAACCGCCTTGGTCTGATTGGCCGGCCCGGGGGCCCCGGGGCGGGCCGCGCCTGTCACTCGGGAGGCTTCGAGCGCTCCTATTGGCTCGCCTGGTACGGGGCGGAGTCCGGACGCCCGGCTAAATAGCTGGGGCCGGGCCGGCCGAGGCTCATTGCTTTGGCGCCGTCCGGGGAGCACGGTCCTGCGGTTGGCGCGCCGCGCGCGGTGGCAGCTCCTCTCGGAGCGCAGCCGACCCGCAGCTCCGGCTCCGGCTCCCGTGTCCAGTGCGCGCCGGCGGCCGGCTGGAGGCCGGAGCAGCGGCAGCATTCGGAGCAGCAGCAGCGGCCGCGGCTGCTCCGCCGCAGCCGTCTCCGCGGGAGCATGGAGTGCGCCCTGGACGCCCAGAGCCTGATCAGCATCTCCCTGCGCAAGATTCACAGCTCCCGGACCCAGCGCGGCGGCATCAAGCTGCACAAGAACCTCCTGGTGTCCTACGTGCTCCGCAACGCGCGCCAGCTCTACCTGAGCGAGCGCTACGCCGAGCTCTACCGGCGCCAGCAGCAGCAGCACCAGCAGCAGCAGCAGCCGCCTCACCACCAGCACCAGCACCAGCACCTCCCGTACGCGGCGCCCGGCATGCCGGCCAGCGCGGCCGACTTCGGCCCGCTCCAACTTGGTGGCGGCGGCGGGGACGCGGAGGCGCGCGAGCCGGCCGCCCGGCACCAGCTGCACCAGCTCCACCAGCTCCACCAGCTGCACCTCCAGCAGCAGCTGCACCAGCACCAGCACCAGCACCCGGCGCCCAGGGGCTGCGCGGCGGCGGCGGCGGCCGGGGTGCCCGCGGGCGGCGCGGGGGCGCTCTCGGAGCTGCCCGGTGGCGCCGCGCTCCAGCCGCCGCCGCACGGCGCGCCCCACCGCGGGCAGCCCTTGGAGCCGCTGCAGCCGAGCCCCGCGCCTCCGCCTCCGCCCGCGCCCGCCGCGCTCTGCCCGCGGGACCCTCGCGCCTCGGCCGCCTGCTCCGCGCCCCCAGGGGCCGCCCCTCCGGCTGCCGCCGCCGCCGCCGCCTCCCCGCCCGCCTCCCCGGCCCCCGCCTCCTCCCCCGGCTTCTACCGGAGCGCGTACCCGGCCCCCTCGGACTTCGGCGGGCACTGCAGCAGCCAGACCACCGTGCTGGACCTGGACACTCACGTGGTGACCACGGTGGAGAACGGCTACCTGCACCAGGACTGCTGCGCCTCCGCCCACTGCCCCTGCTGCGGCCAGGGCGCGCCGGGACCCGGCCTGGCCGCCGTCGCCGGCTGCAAGCGCAAGTACTACCCCGGCCCGGAGGAGGAGGAGGACGGCGAGGACGCGGGCGACCTGGCCGCCGAGCCCCCCGGGGGCGCCCTGTTCGCCCCCTGCAAGCGCGCCCGCTTCGAGGACTTTTGCCCGGACTCGTCCCCGGACGCGTCCAACATCTCAAACTTGATCTCCATCTTTGGCTCGGGCTTCTCGGGGCTGGTGAACCGGCAGCCGGACTCCTCGGAGCAGCAGCCGCCGCCGCTCAACGGGCAGCTGTGCGCCAAGCAGGCGCTCGCCAGCCTCGGCGCCTGGACGCGAGCCATTGTCGCCTTCTAGGGACCCCCGGGGGCGCGGGGGCCCGCGGGGCTGGGGCCAGACAAAGACTCGGCCGAGGGGGCGAGGAGAGGAGGGAAGGAACGGGTGCCCGGCCACTCGGGGCTGAGCCCGGGGACACGCAGGGGAAGGCGGCGAATGTTTTATAAATTGTAAAATAAAAAGAAAAGAAATCTTAAGACCTTGGACTTTATTTTTGCAGAGAGAAAAAGCGCCTACTTAAGTATGCTTTGTGTTTCTCCTACTGTTTTTGTGTGGGGTTTTTTTTCTTCTCTTTTTATTGTAGAGATTGCAGTGGTGTTTAGCGAGGAGCCAGCCACGTGAGGGAGGGCCGCTGCCCGGCGGAGGCGCGGGGCGGCCGGGGGCGAGGCCGGGCGTGGGGGGCGCAGCGCTGGAGGGCGCGGGGCCCGGACGCTGGTCCCCATCCGTTGTCAGACCCGGGAAGCCCGGCGCTGGGTCCTGCCGAGTCCCTCCGCGGGGTGAGGACCGGGTCTTGTGAAATCCTCAGCAAAAACAAAGGCAAACCCTATCTCCGAGAGGGACGTATGGGTCACATTTCCTCTCCGGGGGCGGCCTCCAAAGTTCGCGAAATGAGAAGGCAGAAATGAAAACACTTCAACTTTTTTTTTCCCTTTTCTTCCCGGCGGGTGTCTCGAACCCCTCCTCTCCCCGCCCCTCTGGCTCCGTTCTCTTCCCTCCTCCACTCGCCTCCTGGACTCGGGGGTGGCGCCGGACACCCCGGCACTCGGACGCTGTTTGGGGACGGGGTGGGGGGCGGGCACCTCGGACTACATTTCCCATCATGCCCAGCACTGCGGTCCTCGCCAAACAAAAAAGGAAGTCGATGCCTTCACCTGGATCCCCGCGGCCGGGAGGGAGGGAGAGGGAGGGGCCGGAGACTTCACCAAGTTCCTGATCAGACGTGTGTGTGTGTGTGTGTGTGTGTGTGTGTGTGTGTGTGCGCGCGCGCGCGCGCGTGTGCTTCTAAGTTGCACGGTCCTGGCTCAGCCCTTCGGCTGCATTTCTTGAAACCAGCATTGTTCCAGCCTGTGGTCGCCCCGTCCTGTGTCTCCAGCTCGATGGACCTTGTTTCATGTAAAGCCTCTTGTGAAGAGGTGGGCGCCTGCAGCCACGGCCACATGTGAACCCCAAAACCAGCTGCCAACCCTTCCTTCCCCGGCCCTGCCCCTCCGCCCTGTATGTTTGTGCATACTGAAATTGTACATCACCGGGTAAAACTGTTCAGACTGTTTAAATTTATAACCTTAATAAAAAGCGATTATAGAGGATGGCGGTGCCTTGTTTTCAGGTCGGCCTGGAGGTGGGGAGAATTGAGGGGGCGGCGGGGGGGGGGGGGGGGGCGCTGCCAGCTCTCCTGGCTCTAGACGGACCGGGATCTGCCGGCGACCGCAGGGCCGGGAGTGGGAGGCTGGTTGTTGGGGATGAAGCCAGTGCTGCGGGCCTCCGGGGTAAGGGGCCTCCTCCCCAAAAGAGACTGCCCTCCCCCCAAAATAAAAAATAACCCGGCCGTCCCAGGGTCTCCTGCAGGAAGCCCAGCCAGCCTCCCGCACACTTCCTGCCGCGCCAGGGACCAGGCCTGGCTGGCCTCAGTCTGAGCTCTCCCCGCGGCGGGGGCGGCGGGGGAGGAGGGAGGGCTCGGGCCACGCCCCCTCCGCCCGCACGTCGCGAGTCGCACGTCTAGGCTGCAACTTGGGGAAGTTTTTTCGTTTTCTTCTTTTTTTTTTTTTTCCTTTCTTTTTTTTAAGTTGAGTTTGTTATCACTGCTCCGTGCCACTTGGTGGTGTGCTGGCGGCGGCTCCCTCCCTCCCGGCGCCCCTCCCTCCCCTCTCCTCCCTCCCCCCTCCCCGCGGACGGAGCAGGAAGCGGCGCGCTCCCCGCTGACCACCAGGATGACCTCAGAGAGGCGGAATGCGCCGGGGCCCGGAGCCGCGCGCTCCCCGCGGGAACCAGATCCACATCTGGAGCCGCGGCCGGCCCGGGGGCGCGGGGTGCTCCAGCTTGGCAGGCGGGGGTGGCAGAGAAAGATGGGAAAGGGAGGAGGAAGGGAAAAGCCAGTGGCTGCTGGCCGCCGTGTGACTGGCTCTCCGGTCTCTGCGCGCTGTCTCCCCAATGCTCTCGCGCTCACTGTCGCCCCTGCGCCCCACTTGCCCGCACCAGCCGCCCCCCAGCGCCGCCCCCGCCCCGCCCCGGCCTGCACGCCTCCCGCGGGGAGAGGAGAGGCTGCTTCGAGCGCCCACCCCGGACCCCGAGAGGCAGGAGCAGGCCGGTCCTGGGGGCCCCCTCGGCTCTGGGTCCCGGGGGAGCGCAAGGCGAAGTTCTCGGGGACACTCCGCGCGCGGGGGGCCGCCGAGGGCCGCGGTGGGTGGGGAGGAGAGGGAAGCTCTGGAGGCGAGAGTTACAGGAAGGAGAGGCGCTGCCTTCACACACACGCGCACACACACGCACGGGCTGTGTCCTCGGCCCCCCACGGGGAGAGCCCGGAGCTTCCGGGGTGGGGGCGTGTGTTCCCCGCACCCCACGCTCCCCGCCAAGGCAGCGCCGCTGGAGGCGCGGGTTCGGTCCGCCACGCCGGCTGCAGAGCTCCCCCTAGCGCCGCCTCCCCGCCTTGCAGCCGCCGCGGAGCGAGTGGGCGAGGCCGCGCGGGGGCGGCGGGGCCGCGGGGGCTGCGGGGCTCGCACCCGGGGCCGCGCAGCGCGTGGATCCCGCCCCGACAGACCGGAGCGCGGGCTGGGGCTGCGCGGACCCCGCTCCAGGGCGGCCCCGCGGAGGGGCACGTGGCCGCCCCTTTGTTGGGAGCGCCGACTGAGGCACGGAGGGGACCGGCATCCGAGGGGCTGGGGAGCCCGCACCCCACCCTCCCCAGACCCCCAGGGCCCGGAGCGTGGGTGCTGAGCCAGAGCTCTGAGCTCAGCGGGACCCGGCCAGGCTCTCCGCCGGCTGCCAGGTTTTCGCACTCCCGCTGCGCGGAGACAGCGCATTGGGGAGGGGGGCGCGGGCTCTGCAGCACCCAGAGGAGAGGGGTCCTTACCCCGATCTGGTCAGGGCCCAGGCACCACGGGAGCCGCACAAAGGGTTACCGCCCGGCACAGCCCGCAGCGGCCCAGCCCACCGCCCACCGCCCAGCCCACCGCACTGAGGCCGCCCGCGGACCCGAGGCCCTAGCCCTGCACTGCGCGCCCCGCCGGGACCCAGCGCCCTGTCCCCACAGACCTCCAAGCAGCGCCCTCACCGCCCGCCGCCTCTCCCTCAGGCCCAGCACAGCCAGCAGCAAGCCCGCGGATGTCCAGAGACTGGACTCCCGGGCAGAGCACCCCGATGGGTGGGGGGAGAGGGGGCCTGGTCTTCCAAAAGGGGAGGGGGCAGGGTTCACACACCCAGGTCCACAGACCGGCCTTCTCCAATAGGAAGACCAAGTCAGGCCACAAGAGCCCCCAGGCAAGACTTGGGGTGCTGCTTGGGGAGGTAGGGAGATTGGAAGAGACTGGAGGGCCCAGGGAATGACGGGGGTGGGGGCACTGTGGTGGTGGTGGTGGTGGTGGTGGTTAGGGTTAGGGTTAGGGTTAGGGTTTAGGGTTTAGGGTTAGGGTTCTTGCAGGCTTACAGGAAACAGCAGCCTGGAAGGCAGAGCTCCAGCAAGCCCTGGGGTCCAGGTAACCAGCACCCAGCACCACCGGCCCCTAGAACGCCGCAGGTCCCATACCTGGTGTAAGGCCGAGCCAGGCTCCGAGCTGTGCTCCCGGGTGGCAGCCCAGAGCCCGCAAGAGCCGCCGGCTGCCCTCCCGGGTGTCCCTCCGTCCCAGGAGGCTCCTGCGCCTCCACCGAGCACAGGTGAGGCGCCCACGGGGCCTGGCCGCGCGGGGCACCTGGCCGGCCACCGGGAAACGGCGTCTGACGGAGCAAGGAAGCCCGTGGTGTGGATTCTGAGAGAGACGCTGGTAGCACCCTTGTTTTAGAAAAGAGAAAACGTACGAAGAGGGGCCGGTCTTCCTGTTGGGGTCCCAGCTGAACCCGAACCAGCAGGTCAGGAGTACCGTCCACCCCACCCCAGTGCTTAATGGTCCCAGAACCGGGGATAAAGAGACACGGGACAGTGGTCCCCGCGTCCCTCCGCCCAGGGCGTGGACTGACCACTCCCCAGCAGTCCTCACGGGAAGGGACCACAGGCCTGCAGGAATCGGCTTGGACAAAAGTGAGATTTCTTGGCTCCAGGCTCTGAACTGTGCGGTGGGCAGGGATGGATCGGCTTCAGGTACAACTGGATCCAGGCCCCTCCCCCCTTTTCTCCCTCCCTCCCTCTGCTGCACTGGGGCCTCCCCCTCTCGGAGCGCAGACCCACTGCTCGCTGGAGGCCGCTCCTGGCTTCCCGCCTCGCAGCTTTGCTGCCCAAGGGGGCTGCCTCTCCTCTTATTTTCAACTCGGAAATCTCAGGGCCAGACTCCCCTGTCCCAAACCTGCGGCCGATGGGAGGGCGGCTGGTAGCCCCCAGCGGGAGCTCATGGGCAGAGAGGGGAGGATCTTCCCAGAAAGATGGGGCAGTGGCCGACAGGCCCAAAGTGTCCCCCAGAGAGAGGGGCGCTCAGGGCCTGGGGGACCGCGTACCCCCGCACAGCTCCAGCTCCGGCTCCGGGAAGGCACATCCTCCCTCTCCCCGCCAGGATAATGAGGCTTCAGGGCCATCTGGTGCCTCCCGGTTTGCCACTCAGGCATCACGGGGGAGGGGAGGCGAGGCCGCAGCTCCGGGGCCAGGGGCGGGTTCCCAGCAGGCTCTGAGGCAGGGACAGCAGCAGGGGCCACCCTCAGGGGACTCGGGGCAGAGGGCCGACGCAGGGGAACTTGGCTGGAGCCCAGGAGCCCTCCGGGCGCCCCGGGCACCATGACGAGGCTTTGAGAGGAGGCGAGGGGTTGGCCCGCAGGGGGAGGCCCGCCTTTACACCCGCAGCCAGGAGGGCCCAGGACACCCAGGGAACAGGGAACAATCTACTCAAATGTGAAGGTGTAAAAGGCCGA
Source organism: Pipistrellus hanaki (assembly GCF_964339955.1). Taxonomy (NCBI): domain Eukaryota; kingdom Metazoa; phylum Chordata; class Mammalia; order Chiroptera; family Vespertilionidae; genus Pipistrellus; species Pipistrellus hanaki. The sequence continues at coordinate 3,917,358 of NC_140513.1, forward strand.
ATAGAAGCTTGGAATGTTGACGGGATCACCGAGAACCTTTGCTGTGTCACTCAGGCATTTCTGTATTTTCCAAATTTTCTACCATGAGCATGTATCACTTTTCTATCTAGAAGAAAAATTAACACATATAATTTTCAAAGGAAAATCGTGACGTGACAGGTGCTATAATCCATGTTCAGCCCGCTAGCGTGGGGGGAGGGGGGAGAGGGGGAAGCAGCCATAGTCAACCTGTCCGGGGCAGGCTCAGCCCCGAGGGACAGAATGCTCAACCAGAAAGCCGAACGCGTTCTCTTTGTTAAACAAGTGTAAGACGCTGAAACTGGTTTGGCTCAGCAGACTGAAGGGTCCCGGGTTCCATTCCGGTCAGGGGCATGTACCTTGGTTGCGAGCACATCCCCAGTGGGGGACGTGCAGGAGGCAGCTGATGGATGACTCTCTCATCGATGTTTCTGACTCTCTACCTCTCTCCCTTCCTCTCTGTAAAAAATCAATAATATATATATTTAAAAAAAAACCCACAAAAACAAAAAACAAGTGTAAGACAAGCTCTCCTTGGGAACATGGTGGAGAGGACATTCTGGAAGTGGCGGTTTCACTCTCACCTCTGACCCCATCCCAGCTCCACCCCGTCCTGCCCACCAGTCATCACGGAATGATTCACTCCATTTCTCCATCTCTTGGCCAGGTGGGTAGTAAGAGGCAAATGTGTGTGAGAAGCTTTTTAAGCGACTGTGGCTGAAACTGATGAGAAGTGGCCACGCCCAGCAGAAGGAGCACTGGCTCGGGAGTCTGGAGACTCAGGGGCAGGTCCTGGCTCAGCCACAGGCCTACCTTGGACCTGGGACCAGTCACTTCCCAGCAGGCCCTTTTCTGAGGAGGGAAGTGCAAGGGGAGAAGGAAGGTCCGAGACCCAGGTTGACACTCAATAAGTCAAAGAGCATCCACTGTTCCCAGCCTCCTGTGAGTGGGAACAGTGAGAAAAAGGTAGGTGGCAGTGTCCCACTCCACATCTGCCTATGAACAGGGTCTCCTGCCTATTTGGCATACTTATTCAATAACTATACATTCATTCATGTATCCTATATAATAAAGGACTAATATGCAAATCGACCGAATGGCGGAACAACTGGTTGCTATGATGCACACTGACCACCAGGGGGTAGGTGCTTAACACAGGAGCTGACCCCTGGTGGTCAGTGCGCTCCCACAGTGGGCGCACCGCTCAGCCAGAAGCCTAAGCTGGTGAGCACAGTGGCCTCTCTGCCTCCTCTGTGGCAGCGCTAAGAATATTTGACTAACAGCTTAGGCCCACTCCCTGGACACCCGCCCCAAGGGCTCCCAGACTGTGAGAGGGCGCCAGCCAGGCTGAGGGGACATCCCGCCCCCAGTGCATGAATTTGGTGCACTGGGCCTCTAATTCAAATATACACTGAGTTATCATGACCTGATGTTTGTAGGCAAGTTAGCCGTAGACTGCATCGTATGGGATATGGAAGGTGAAGACCTGTTCGAACATCTTTGCTGCCTGCAGTTTCCACGACAAAACATTTCTAATTCGCACAGGAACACAAGGATTGGACAGTCGAGCATTGGAAAAAAAGCCAAGTGGTCCGATGAATCACGTTTTCAGTTGTATCACGCAGATGGCAGGGTGAGAATTTCGTGGAAACAGCATGAAAGCATGCACCTCACATGCATGAGTACAACCCTTCAAGCTGGTGGGGGCAGTGTTATGGTTTGGGGCATGTTTTTCTGGCGTGATTTGGGCCCTTTAATTTGTGTGGAACAATGTCTGAATAGCACAACATACCGAAGTGTCAAGTTCATCCTATCATGTTAATGGCACATCCCAGTGGAGATGGCTTCTTCCAACCAGACAATGCGCCATGCCACGGTGCTCGCATTGTGCAGGAGTGGGTTCAAGAACATGAGGGAGACTTTACCTTGCTTAGGTGGTCACCACAATCACCAGATCTCATCTGTCTGAGCATTTGTGGGACGAAGTGAAAAGAGCCATCAGGCAGCTGGTTCCAGAACCATCAAATCTCACAGACTGGACGGTGCTATCCATCAGGCATGGTGTCAGATTCCTCACATCACCTTTCAGCATCTCGTGGAGTCAGTGCCAAGAAGAGTCACCCCAGTATTGAAGGCAAAAGGTGGCCCCACGAAGTACTGATGGGGTTGTCATAAGAATCTGGCCACTCAATGTATATTGAGTGTCTACATATGCCAGGCCCTGTACTAGGTAAGCATCAAGGGTGCAGCCATGAACAAGACAGACAAGGGCGCTGCCCTCCTGGAGCTGACATTCTGTGGGGGAGACGATAAGCAAATGGACCGATAGACAATCAGATAAATCTTTTGGGAAAATTAAAACAGGGCTAGAGAGAAGGTGATATATTTGAGCTGAGACCTGAATGGCTCAGCTGTGTTAGTCAGTATAATATAGAGTATGCTGCGATAACAAATTAATTCCAAATCTCAGAAATTTAACAACAGCGATTGATTTTTTGACCATGCAAAATCTGTCTCCATCAGACAACTCTCCTCACTGCTCTCCTCCACGTGGTGACTCAGCAGTTCTGGAGGGAGAGAGTCCTGCAAGGCAGGTGATTCCTCACACTCACTGCCCTTGGCCCAAGTAGCCCTCTGGCCCGCCTGACTGCAGGGGCCTGGGCAGGAGAGGGGGCGCACAGACGGGTGAGCACTAGAAATTTCTGCCATACCAGTGGGACAAGCCATGGTGGGAGAGTGCTCAGGCAGAAGGAACAGCAAACGCAAAGACTAACAGGGGAACGAATCTGGTATGTTCCGTGCAGTGGAAGAAGGGTGACATGGCTGAGGGAAAGGGAGGGAGTGGCAGGAGACAGGGCCAGACCGGAAGGCAGGGAGGAGAGGATTTGGTTACTTCACACAGTGCCCGCTCTGAGGGGGGAGGGGGCCCGGGGAGCTGAGAGAGGGGACAAACCAGTATAACCACCGTCTGGGACAGCTGCCCCAACCAGTTCCCCTGGTCCTACTGGGCAGGCCGAGCCTCCAGGCCAGGCCAGACTCTGTCCCTCCTCCCAGGGGACTGATCAGGGACACACCATCTGAGGGGCCCTCAGCACCGAGGGAGGATGGGAGTCTGCTCTGGGGCTGCGTGCAGGCTCCGTGTGCGAGTTGTCAGTGTCGGATGAGTGACTGTGGACCAAAAGGCACAAGGCCCAGCACCAAGGGCTTCCTGGGCCGCCTCACCCAGGGCACCACCGAAGCCCAGGCTCCTGGTCCCAAGCCCAGCGCAGCCTCCAGAGCCACACAGAACTGGGTGCAGACGGGCTCTCTGCTTCCCGCCTGGAGTCCTGTCCTTGTCCGTAAAGCGAGGAGGCGTGAGTGCCCGCCTGGCACACAGTAGGGCCCGCCCGGCACACAGTAGGTGCCAGTAAACAAGAGCAGCAACGTCGTCGCCCGTCAGTTCTGCCCAGATGACGTGTCCCTGCAGCACCCGGAGCGGCTTCCTGCTGCCTCTGCTGCGGAGCAGGGTGACCTCGGCCCGGCCATGCCACTCGGTGGATGGATGTTTCTCTCTCTCTCCCTCTCCCTCCTCTCTGGAGCCAATGAAAATATGTCTTTTAAAAATTAGTGAGCTAAGAAGAAGATGCACCTTTTTCCAGAGAGTTCCAGTCCAGGGGGATACGGGGGGGGGGGGGATGACAACAGTAGAGGAAGTGCCCTGTAAACACGGTTGCGGGTTCAATCCCCAGTCGAGGCACATACACGCATCAACCCATGAACGCATAAGTGAGTGAAATAACAAATCATTGTTTTTCTTTCTCTCTCTCCACCTTCCTCCCTCTCTCCAAGCCATTTTTTCTGAGATTTAAAGGAGAAGCAAATAGGGACTGTCTACCCTCCCTCCATCAGGCCCCTCCCCACCCCCCCACCCCAAGTCTCTACCTCCTCCCGTTCTGCCGCACCCCATCATGTCCTGATGTTTCTTCTCCAACATTCACGCACCTTCTTTCCACTTGCACTCCCCGGCCCCCCCGCCAGCCACCCCTCTGGCTCCTCCACACACACCCCCACCCCCCACCCAGGGTCTCTGACACCCACACCAGCCAGCCTGGGGCCGCTGGGAAGGCTAAGGAAGGAAGCTCCCCTTTGTTCAGAGAATGCTCCGGCTCCAACAGAGCAGGTCCACGTGGGGCGGGCAGTCAGCTCTCCACGTGACCTGCAGACATTCGGATCGGACGGCCGGTCGCACAAAGCTTTCAGCCAAGAAGGACGCCGGTGTCCAGACGCGCAGGCCTGGCCCTCACCTCTGTGGGCCACGCACCGTTCAGGCCTCAGCTGGAGCCAAGGGGGATCAGCTGGCCCGGGACCTGGGAGGCCCACGGGTGCCCTAGCTCCGGCACACGGGCCCGGAGGCTCCGGGATGTCCTCTGGGCTTGCTCACCGTCTCTCCACACTTCCTGCCTGTCCTGGCGTCTCAGGTTTTCTCTGCCGCGAGCAGGAGGAGCCCTGGGCCTGGGGAGACCCCGGAGCTCACAGCCGTGAGCAATTCCCGCTTCTGCAAACACGCCTCCCCTTGCCCGGCTGGAAGCACTTCACCTGCTGAGCCCCGCAGGCCGCTCAGACAGACCCGGCCCGCCTGCCTCGCGGGCGGCAGGAGCCCCTGCAGCCACCCTGCCATGGGGAAGTGGCGCCCCTTCCTCGGCCCGCGTGGGGGTCCCGAGGGCACATGGCGCATGCTCTGCAGGCTGACACCCGGCTATCAGCCACGCTGTCCTCACCATCCCTCCGCCCACCTCTCATCTCCGTGGGGACACCGGCCTCCTGGGAGAAGCCAGGCTCCAGGGGAGCTGCCTGACGCGGGCCGGGTCTGGGTCAGTCCCGGGGAGGGGCACTCCGGCCACCGAGAGGGGAGAGGCTGCAGGAGTGTGAGCCTCAGCGGGAAACGGACCCTGCACCCCCTCTCCCACCTGAGCCTCAGTGTCCTCCTCTGTGACATGGGGACAGAGCGGCCCATGGGGGTGCGGTGAGGCGTTTAGCCCGTCACTCAGGGCCGGTAGCTCTCCTGCCTGCCTCCTGCTCAGGGCGGCTCTGAGGCCAGCCTCCTGGGGGAACCGCCTGCCGGTCAGCCCTTAGCTCCTGTATCTGAGCACGTGTCCTCCCCACTCCGCCCTGCCTGTCTCCCGGCCAGAGGTACAGCAGACTCCATAAGGCAAGTTTTTAAAATTCATTTCTTCCCTTATCACAAATGTGGACATGGATTTAAAAATCAAACATGAAAAACAAAAGGCAAAGTTAAAACGTCCCACAATCATTTTCTCTCTTTGGGAGCAAGGACGAGCGCGAAGGATTCCGCAGACCCTCGCCCCCGCCGAGACGGTCACGTCGCTGCCTGGCCACACAGCCGCTGGTCTCTGCAGACGGACAGACGGACGGATCACACTGTCCATTTGTGCTTTTTACACCAGAGGTTGTCTTAACCTCGGCTTATCGACACCTTAAGCCCCTCTGCAGGGGAATGAGCAGGTACGTGCGCTAATGACGGCCCCATCCGGCCTCAAGCCATCCCCAACAGCTGGACATGAGGGTATTTCCGTGTTTCATCAGGATAGCCCTGCTTGGGTCTGCTCCGGTGCTGATCATAGGGGGCCGGCCTCTGCCCCAACCAGAAACCCCACCCCCGAAGGTCTTGGGGCTGCTGATGTCTCACACACACACACACACACACACACACACACACACACGCACACACACCACCCCCGCTTCCCAGCAGGGTGTGCTGAGCGCCGAGGAACAGGCGGCGGCTGTGTGTGTGTGTGTGTGTGTGTGTGTGTGTGTGAGGGCCGGTGAGGACTTGCAGAGAAGGGAAGCCCCAGCGGAGCTGAAGGACCAGGGGTTCCCAGTGGGAAAAGGATTCTGGGGAGAGGGCCAGACCCTAACTGCTTGGAGGCCCGGGAGTCTGAGGAAGGGAGACCAGAGACCTGGGGGGGAAGGGAGCCCGGGGCTCCTGGGCGTCCTGCAGCGCAGACCCGTCAGCCCCCGCCCCAGGGTTTGGGCCTTAGCAGCCCAGCCAGCCCCACCAGCCGGGCCCAAATATCTACCAGCGAGCTCCGCACCGCAGCGGAGCACAGCGTGGTCCCCAGGCCCGCCCCTCCACGGGTCCTTCCAGGCACAGAGACTCCTCACACCAAATCCTGCCTGGACCTCCCTCTCCCCACCCCAGGGCTTCACCCTTACCTGGGCCCACGCTCCGGCCCCACACCCACGCCCGCCTCCTGCTCCCGCCCAGACGGCTGCTCTGAGCTGCCTCAGTCCCCACCGGGCTCCTCTCTCCCTGACACGCACACGGTGGCACCAGGCACCGCCCCGGCCTGGCCCAGCGTTTCCGGCGCCTCGGCCAGCGCCCGCGGGCCTGCCCTCCTGTGGCTCCTCTGCCAGGAGGACAGGCACAGTGTGGTCATGAAGGGCAGCTGTGCTGCGTGGGGCGGGCTGTGTGGGGCGGGCTCTCCGTGGGCGCCCCCCCCCCTTCCAGCTCTGCCTGGGGCCTCACCTCCACCTCCCCCACGGCAGCCCCAGCACAACGCCCTCCACTGTGCCCACCATGCGAGGCCCTGCTCCATGCTGCCTCCTCCACAGAGCACACCCGCCCCCCCCCCAGCCCATCATCCCCTTCCTCCAAGCTGGTCCGCTCGGGGCCGGGAAGGCAGGAGTCTCCCTGGTTCAGCTCCGTGTCCCCCAGGGCCTGTGTGCAGCATGTGTGCAGTACTCGCTGGACCCCCTGCCGGTGAAAGCGTCAGCACACACACCAAGGCCTCACCTCCCCGCCCCCCAACACGGCTGCCTCTGCAGGGTTCCTCCCTGGAAGAGGCCTCTGCCCTCACCTCCTGTGCGCACAGTGACCGGTGACCGGGCCCAACGGCCAGGGAGGACGCGGCTGGGGGTCCCCTCGCGCCTGGAGCCTTTCTGGCCCCAATGGTGAGGAGCCACACTGCCCGGCCCAGCTGCAGGCCCACAGCAGTGTCCTTGGCCCCTGCACCCCACTCCCAGCTCCTCAGCAGCCCCCCACCCTGAAGCCCATGTCCTCGGGGTCCCACTGGCCGCTGCGGCTCCACGCCTCCTCCACCCGGCACCATGGCGTGCCGCACGTTTCTCTGAAGTAGGCCCAGCACAAAGCACAGAGGTGCGTGGTCTGCTCCCTCCGCACAGGGGACACGGACGCTCCATCAGGGCCCGCCTGCTCCTGGTCCCTCCCCGCACAGAAGGCAGCGTGCACACCGGCCTGAACGTCCCTCCCTCCGAGCCTTCCTGACCTCGAGCCCCACCCTCCCAGGCTGGTCTCTGCTCCTTTAAAACAAAGCTCGAAAGGAAGCGAGTGTCCATCAGAGCTCAGCTCTGCCACTCAGCTGTGCAGCTCAGTCCTCCTGCCTCTGGCCGTGGACGGGCTGGGCTTCCAGGAACCTCCTTCCCCTCCCTCCCTCCTCGCCAGCGCCCCTGCCCCTCCCTGGCTCCTCAGGCCTCAGCTCTCCCGTCCCCCAAGGTGCCTTTCCCAGCTTCTGTAGCTCAGTAACCCCCTCCCGCCCTGACTGCTGTTATTCCTTCACTAGTGGCCCAGTGCATGAAACTGGTGCACATTAAAAGGGAATTAGAGGAAATATTTTAATATTGCTATTTGCCCTTTATAACAGAAGTGTCAGAAATGTAAAAAAAAAAAAAAATTAGTAAAATGTGCCAAAACCGGTTTGGCTCAGTGGATAGAGCGTCGGTCTGTGGACTGAAAGGTCCCGGGTTCGATTCCGGTCAAGGGCATGTACATTGGTTGCGGGCATATCCCTGATAGGGAGTGTGCAGGAGGCAGCTGGTTGATGCTTCTCTCTCATCGACATTTCTAGCTCTCTATCCCTCTTCCTTCCTTTCTGTGAAAAATCAATAAAATATATATTTTTAAAAATAGTAAAATGTATATGAAAACCTTCCTCCTGTCAGTCTGGGGCACACTGTGGGACCCAGAGTCAAGTCCCCGCCCACCCGCGGCACCTCAAAATTGCACGAGACCCAGACCCGGCCTGTCCCACCCCCAGGGGTGAGATCCGGTGCAGCCTGACTCCAGAGCTGGGCTCCAGGACAGTGACTCTCGGTGCTCCGGGCGAGACCTCTAAGGCCAGGAGAGACTCCGCTCTTGTCTTCTAGAAGACTCGCTGAGGACAGAGCCGGGCAGGAATGTTGAAGTGTCTGAGGACTCAGGCACAGCAGCCGACCCCCAGCTCCCCCGCGATGAGACGGCGCAGAGGGAGAATAGAGGCACCCCTTAAAACTGCAGGCCCTCTCGGAGCCACGTCCAGTCCCAAGGCTCCGGGCCAGTTTGGGGCGACCCAGGAGCCCCGAGGGGCTGCTTCTCCAAGACGGGCCACAGTGAGCCCTGGGCATCTGTGCCAGCCCCGGGCTGAGGACCTCACAGCCTCCATGCACCCCGGCAGCTGCCCTGGGCCTGTCCCCATTTTACAGACGAGGAAGCTGGGACTCAGACCTTAAAGCTGGAGTGCAATCAGGATTTGAACCCAGGTCTCCGCTCCCAGGCCTGAGTGGGCGACCATAACACGTGCAGCGCGGCACCTCCCCACTGCCAGGAAAGCCTCACCCCCACCCCAGCAACAGCTCTGGCCCTCGGCTCCACGGCCAAGGGGAGGGGGCTTGCTGGGGGACGGTTCTGAGGAGATGGAACAAGCACGCGACATGGAAAGACACAGGTGGCCTGGTTGCTGTGGCTCCATAGGCTGAGTGTCATCCAGAGGCCGAAAGGCTGCCGGTTCAATTCCAGGTAAGAACACATGCCCAGGTTTGGGGGCTGGATCTGAGTTCTGGGGAGGCAGCCGACTGATGTCTCTCTCTCTCTCTCTAAAATCAACAAAAACATTATTTTTTTAAAAAGACACAGATGACAGGTGCAAAACAGAGGCTTTAATCCGAACAGCAATGAAGGCGCCAGGGGCTGAGGGGGCCTGTGGGGCACAGGAAGGCGGTGTCTGACCCGGAGGGAGGGGACACTGATGGGGCCTCTCCTGGGAAATTATTTCTGTGACGCTAGTGACTCCCGTCCCAGCCTCTGCCAGGCCACTGACCCGGATCCCAGGTCAACCCTGGTTGTGCTTCTGTGTGCTCCCGTCCCCAGAGGGTGAGGCGTGGCGGGTGCGGAGGGCAGCCTGGCTTGGGCAGGGAGGGTCTCCAGAGTCAGCCCGGGAGCAGCGCTGGAAACTCTGGAATGGACACGCTCACCCTTTGTGGCGGCCTGCCATCCGCAGAGCCAAAGCCTGGGCTCGGGGGCCATCGCCCTCCTCCTGAGCAGTGAGCCAGGGAGGTGGGAGGACCAGAGAGCAGGCTGGCTGAGCCTCCTGCAGCCACTCACCACCGGCCACAGGGGCGGGAAGCAAGGCCAGGGCCTGGGAAAGCAAGCGCGGAGAGGAGGAAACAAGTGGTCGTAAGGATGTACGGAGAGGAACCTGGTTCTCCAACCACAGTGGCCAGCGCCCCTCCTCGGTCTCTGCCGCCCCCCAGCCCCCTGCCCTGTGCCCCCGCCAGAAAGCTGAGAGAAGGCCTCTCCAGAAGCCAGCCCACACAAAGGGAGCAGACGCAGCAAAGCCAAGGCCAGAGAACGGAAAAAGCCAGGACGAGGCACTGAGCACAGGTACTCGAAGGCCCCCTCAAGCCAAGGCCGCCACCAGCCTCCGCCTGGGCCTCCGCCTCGGCCTCACACACCTGCCCCCAAACTCAGCTTGGGAAATGGACCCACCCGTGGGAGCAACTGCTCCAACCCCGAGAGCAACAAAATCAGCAAACGCCTCCCTCCCGCCTGCACAGAACGGCTTGGATCTCAAACGGGACGGCAGCGGGGGGAGAGGGGCTGGGGTGGGGCAGGGCGCAGGGACCATCCACCTGGCGGAAGTCAGGAAACTCGCCCCACTTTGGTCACGTGTCTCAACCTGGGTATTTCAGCCTTGTGTCCTGGCCTTCCCCACCCTGCACTCACAGCCCCAGCAGACAGCCTCTCTCCAAACAAAGAACAGGGGGGCGGGAGGGGACATGGCTGGGGCGGGGGCGGACACAGGAGCGCGGCTCCGGCACTCGGCCTCCTAGCACAGGGAGACGGGGTGGATGGGCAGCAGGCTCCCGAACTTGAAGTGCTGGATCACGGGGAACTTCTCCAGGCACTGCGGGAAGGAGGCGAGAGCAGAGTGAGCGCTGCCGCTCAGGCCTCCAGGGACCCAGACCTCCAGAGGCTCACACCCCCCGGGCTGAGGAGGAGGCCCAGCCGCAGAGCAGCCCCTGGCCTGGGGGAAGGCAAGGCCTCCTACCTGTGCCTGACCTCCCTCCTCCCCCCAGACCCCCCTCTCCAGGACTGTCACCCCCACCAAGGAGAACAGGATTGAGGGGGAGAGGGAGGGCGGGGGAGAGGGAGGGCAAGGGAGAGGGAGAGTGAGAAGGAGGGGGAGAGGGAGGGCAGGGGAGAGGGAGAGGGAGGGGGAGAGGGAGAGGGAGTGGAGAAGAAGGAGAGGAGAGGGAGAGAAAGGAGAGGTAGAGGAAGTGGGGAGGGAGTGGGGAGGGGAGGGGGGGAAGGGGAGGGGGGGAAGGGGAGGGGAAGGGGTGGGGGAGGGAGAGAGAGAAGGGAGGGGAAGGAGGAAGAGGAAGAGGAAGAGGGAGAGGGAAAGGGGAGAGGGAGAGGGAGAGGGCAGCCCAACGCCTCAAAGCAAAAGCCGAGAAGAGAGGCAGCCCAGGGACACCCCTTGGCCCAGGGGGGAGGTGGCCCCAGAGGGAAAAGAACGCTCCATCCAGCTCTTTAAGGGCCCCCTTAGCCCAGGTTCCAGCCGGACAAATGATGTGGGGACACTGGAACCCAGGCCTGAGGACGGTCCAAGGCCCATTTTTTCTCATTTTCAGTTCTTTGGGCTGAAAAGGCATCTTGGCACTTGAGAGAGAGACAATAAGAACCAGCTGACAGCCCCCCCCAGGGCAATCCCAGGAGCCCTGTGTGGGGCAGAGAACAAGGGCATGGGCAGGGGATGGCGCTACTCCGCAAACCCAGGCTCTGGCAGAGGAGAGGAGAGGAGACGGAGAGGGGACGAACAACCCCCAGAAGCTGGCCAGTCCGCAGCAGACCCCGGCCGGCACCCGGCCTCTGGCTGGGCCGGCAATGCTTCCGAAGCACAGGGCCCGGAAGGGGGGGCCAGGGCCCAGCTCCCGGCCTCCGCACACAGCCCTGGTCACGCGCTGGTTCTCACAGGCAGCAGCTCCAGGCATCGGAGGCTCTGCCCCCCTCAGAAACAACCAGAACGTGCTGGGCACTTCCTGGCTGGGGTGGCCTTAGGGGGGTAAGCTGCCTTCTGTGGCTGTGGCTGCAACTTCCAACTAGCTCAGAGGGGACAAAGGCTTGCCAGGACCAGCCAGGTCCCTCACCTCCACCACCAGCTACAGAGATGAGGCCTGCAGCTGCGGGGGGAGGGGGGGGCGGTCCAGAGCCTGGAGGGAGGCCGGGAGGCAGCAGGAAAGGGAGAGCTCTGTGGGGTGGAAGGACAGGCAACCAAGCTCAGAGTGAGCAGACCTCCAGGCTACATCGGGCTCCAGGGCCTGGGGCAGAGAAAGTGGGGAGCAGCAGCTGGGGGTGGTCCCTGGGGGGAGGAGCAGCAGCAGATCTAGGCCAGAGGCAGTCAGCTGCCATTGTGCTTATGTCATGGAGGAAGTGGTGGGAGTTAGTGAAAGGGGGGAGCAGGGCCCTGGAATTTGAAAAAGGGTCAAAGGTCAACCTGCTTCTCGCAGCAAAGGCAGGCGGCTTGGGGAGGGGGTGGAGCAGAGAGCTCTCCACTCTCCCCTCGGAGGCCCTGGACAAGCTTCCTCAGGCCCCGGGGAAGGGGGTGGGGCTAAGGCAGAGGCTGCTGGAGGCAGGCAGCCAGTCCAGGGTGGCAGTGAAAGGGCCCCTGGCCGCCTTTCTCCGGCTCACCTGCCCCGGCCACACCTCCGTGCCAGAGGGACAAAGGCTGGAGCAGGCCAGCAGGCCTTCTGGGCCCGGGGACTCCGGGCGGAGCAGAGGCTCTCTGGGCCCGGCCAGGCCCCTCTGCAGGAAGAGCCGGCACAGGAGGGACCGGCCGGCCACCGCAGGGCCCTGGCGCGCTGGGCTCTCCAGTTCAGGAAGGCCGGACCGGCAGCACAGCCGCTTCCAAACCCTACGCCGCTCAGGGGCCTGTGACAGCACGGCCCCCCCTCCCCTGCCGCCGGAGAGCTGTCTCTGGGCCGGCGCATGCGTCCCAGACTCCCAGGGACCAAAGACCAAGGGCCACTCTCGGCCACACCACAGAGACTGGTGTTCCTAAGGTCGCCGAGTCCCGCAAACAAGGCCACCGCCACCCTGTGCCCCGCAAGGCTGCCAGCTCGCACGGCGCCTGCGTGCACCGGAGCTGGGCCGTCCCGTGTTTTCTGCTCATGCTCCCCCATCGGTCCTGAGCGGCAGGTCCTCCTCGTGTTCCACATCCACAGAAACTGCCCCTGCCGCCAGGACTGTCCTCGCAGCACCATCCCCTCTGGTCTGAGTCTGCTCCTCCCTCCCCCGCTGTCAGTGAGAAGGTGGCAGGGTCTCCTGTTCTCCCTTAAGGGCCCAGGGCAAGATAAGTTTAGTTACTCAGCCAGGAGCCTGCAGGGCGGCACTTTAAGAACCCAAACAGGAAGGGCACCAGAGTCCTGCCTGTAACAGGCAGGTCCCAGGAGGGGGGGGTGAAGGGCCCTTCCCCCTTCCATTGGGCACACAGCCCCAGCAGTGCAGCTCAGAGTTCCCATCAGCCCCCACTGAGACTGGCGGGCGGGCGGGCGGAGGGAAGGGCCAGTCAGGAACAGTACCCCCAGAGGGCGGTGCTCTCAGGCAGAGGCAGAGCAGCCCCAGGAACCTCCTCTCAGATTAGGGAGGTATGTGGGCTGGAACCTAAACACAGGATGTGAAGCCCAGAGGAAAGGGACTGGAGGGGGAGGGGCGGGAAGGAAAGAGGGCCAGCCCGGTCAGTTCCAGTGCCGTTAACCCCTTCAGGGCCATGCAGGGGGAGCCAGGCCGCTGGAAGCCTCTGCACTTCCGAACTCTACCACCCGCTGACCGCTCCCCCTCTCCCTGCCTGCCATGGGCTCTGAGTGCCCTGGGGCCATGCAGTGGGTCCAGAGACAGACCCTCCCTCAGAGGAGGCAGACGGATGGCCAAAGGTCAAGGGCTGGCACCACAGACAATACCTCAGACCCCGTCTACGGCGACAGGACCACCTGCTCTAGGGGGACTTCACACCCAGGCCCTTCCCCGGCCAAGGCCAAGCGGCTCAGACTGGTCTGCCCAAGCTGTGGAAGGAGCCAGTGGGAAGGACTGAGCGGAAGTGAAATGGCTCCTCCCTACGTGCAGGAGGAGGCCACCCCTGTGGCTGGGAGAAGGGTGTCAAGGAGGACGAGCTCAGAAGGCAGGGACCCCTCAGAAGCCCTGGGAACTCTGACGGGGGTGGGGGAGCACCATCTCAAGTGGTCATTAAAAATGCCAGCTCTGGCCGGGACCGGTCTGGCTCAGTGGATAGAGCATCGGCCTGCGGACTGAAGGGTCCCGGGTTCGATTCCGGGCAGGGGCATGTGCCTTGGTTGCGGGCACATCCCCAGTGGGGGGTGTGCAGGAGGCAGCTGATCGATGATTCTCTCTCATCGATGTTTCTAACTCTCTATCCCTCTCTCTTCCTCTCTGTGAAAAATCAATAAAATATATTAAAAAAAAAAAAAATGTCAGCTCTGGCCGGCCAGCATGGCTCAGAGGACCTATGAGCCAGGAGGTCACGGTTCCATTCCCGGTCAGGGCACGTGCCTCCAAAGGATAAAAGCTTTCCAAGCATGTCTTCATTTTTGTGTCCCTGTGGGTGACAGCTATGTGGGTGTCCCTGTGGGTGACAGCTATGAGGGGCCTCTGGCCACCTGACAGGCGGGAATGGAGATTTCCCCCCGCCCTCCCCACCCCCAGCAGCAGGGCCTTCCCTCCCTCACCTCAGAGCTGGACCTCAGTCCAGTGCTTTCCTGAAAGCCCGTCCCACAGATGGAGGTGCCGAGGCTCCAGGGTGCGAAGGGCGGGCCCAGAATCCAGAGCACAGAGTGGGGGGGGGGGGAGCAGCAGCCACTCACCTCGGCCTTGTACATGCGGATGAGGCCCTGGTTCACCTTGGACCAGGTGGGGACGGCGCTGATGTTCCACAGCTGGTTGGAGTGCTCGGCAAAGGGGCCCGTCTTCATCTGGAAGAGAGTCCGCAGCTGGGAGCCCACGCCTGCTCCCCATGGCAAGGTCAAGCATGCAAACCCGTATACATATGGAAGCATGCACACACACACACACACACACACACACACACACACATGGGCACCAGGCCACAGCAACTGCCTGTGGGGCACACACACATACGAGCACGCTAACAGACAGAGACAGGGTCCCTCTTGGCCTGCGAGTCCCACTGGGCAAACGTAACCCTACTCAACCCTTCTCCCACAGCCACAGGGGGGTCTGGTGCCCACCGCCCCCGGCCCAGCAGCCTCAGAGAAACCAATCTCCACCCACACTCCCGGTGCCTCTCCCCCTGGCAGCACGGGGACCCACTCCCACGTAGACAAACAGCAGCCTGGACCCCAACTTGCCCAGCCCAGCCCCCCACACAGGGTGGGCTCTGCACTGGGCACCGGGCCTGCCGTTGGCAGAGCTAGACGCCGAGGGAGGGGTCGGTTTGGGGTGGCACGCTGGGGGAGACCAAACCAGGCCTCGCCTGCAGAGTGGACGAGGCGCCTGTGAGGACTCAGGAGGAAGGTCTGCTTAGAAAACCGGCCGCCTGGCTAGGGAGGAGGAGAGGAACAGGCCGGAGGAGCAAGGACAGCGCCCTGCCTGGACTGTCCTCGGGCCAAAAGCCTGGCGCGGGAAGGAAGGAATTCTGCATCCAGCACACTGTCATGGCGTTCTCGTGACCTCAGAAACCACAGCACTGAGACGGGACGTCCGTGTGCCCCCTGACAGCACAGGCCAGCACACTGGTGTTTAACAACCAAGCATCAGTCCCTCAGCACTGCCCCTCCTGGGCAGAGGAGCAGCAGCCAAGGATGCTGGGGGAACAGGGTTCAGAACCTGAGCCCCAGGCTTCAGAAGAGAGTTTAAAAAGCAAAGAGGATAAGCTGGCAAGGAAACACAGACTTGGACCCCAAGAGTGTGGAAGATTCCAGAAGAGGCTGTGCGTGGAGGTGGGGCTGAGGGAGAGCTATTCTAGGAAGAAGGGAGGGGTCCAGAGCTCTCTCTCTGCAGACTGGGCATCTCAGAATAAAGACCCAAAGCACATCACTACCCCTGCCCTCTGGCTGCGTCTCTGCCAGGTGACCGCCAGGCCTTCCACTTCTTTAGGAAGGGCAATTCCTACAGAACTGCTATTCGGACCCTCTAATCCCTCTCCTAGCCCAGGTCCCCCAAAGCCTATCTCAACCCCCAAATTCAGGACAACAGGCTCCTTCCTCCAGCTGTGAGGCCGCAGCCCAAGGCACCAGAGACAGAATCCACCCTGGTGCCCACAGGCTTCCCCTGAGCCAGTCCCTTCCCCCAGATTCCCCCCTCCTCTACGGGGAGCCAGGGGCCCTGGCCTTCATGGATCTTTGTTCCAATGGTCCTCCTCAAGCAGGCTCCACCCCAACCTCCACCTCCCCTTGGCCCCGCCCCCTCTGCAGGCTCTCTGCCCCTGGGGACCCGGGCTGGGCTCCCGCCCCCTCTTGCACACTTCCAGGACCTGCGCTCAGGGATCACAGGAGAGTGGGACCAATTTCACTCTGGCCAGGGTGCCATGAGCATGCCTCTCAGGAGGACCCTGCTGCTACCCTGCTGGCTTCGCCCCCCAGCAGCTCCAGGGGCCTGCTCAGCAAGGGCGCTCAGGCCAAGGCAGGCAGATGGACGCTGGGAAGCCAGAGGCTCTGCTTCCTGCTTCCTGGGCCAGCCTCACACCAAGGGCTTGGGAAAGGGGCCCCGCGAGGCCGAGCTCCAGAGCCCGGTGGCCCTGACTCCACCCAGGAAAAAGCCAGAGCTGCCCCCTCCACCCCAGGCCTTCAGTGTCCCAAGGTCTCCCCAAGTCCTTCAAAAGGACTCTGTGACTCTGGGGAAGGAAAACAGAGGAGGGAGGAAGGAATGGGGGCAAGAAGACAAAAAAAACCCAGCTCCTCCTAGCCACAAAGGGAGAAGAGAAAGAGCGAGAACAAGCAAGCAGGCTGCAGTCCCGCAGTGACCCCAGGGGAATCGTGTGAGTCAGAGCAGCCATATTGAGCAGGAAATTACTCACAGACGCTGCGTTCCTGCCTCTCCACTCCCAGGAGAATCGGCCTTTTGTAAATGGTTCCTCTGTCAGTAACTGAGGGGGGATGGGGCGGGGGTGGGGAGCTCTGCACAGCGCCTTCCTGTCAGCTCCTTCCCTTCCAGCTGAAATCTGATCCCTCCCTTCCCAAAACTCCAAATTTAGAAGCCAGATTGAAACTGAAATTCTTTTCCTGCCTGCCCTGCTCTTAAAGGCGCCAGGGCTGCATTTCGGATGCCACGGCAGCTCTGCCAGCGGGGTCCACCCTCTTCTGGGATGCCAGGCTAGCAGGGCAAGTCGTGGGCTGGCTCCTCAGCCCCGCAGGAGGTTATGGGAGGAGGGGCCCGGTCCATTTCCCACTTCCCGTTTTGTTCCACCTCCTCCCCGCGCCAGCCCTACCGAGGGACGCTGCCCTTCCAGACCAAGCACACAGACCTGCACACCGGCCGCCTGGTCCCCCGTGCCAGTGCCAGGCCAGGCAGCTACTCATCCATCAGGGGCTACAAAATGGTGGTCTGAGGTGGCAGGGGGAAGGGCTGGGGTAGTGTAGATGCTGCAATCAGCAGCCAAGCCAGTGGGTGAAACGGGCCCTCGCTGGTCACCTCAGCTCTGGGCACACCCCTGCTAGCATCCCATGTTTACCACCATGCCCCAGCACCTGGACCCAAAGTGGAAACCAGGCTATGCAGATTGTGTGGAACCTCGGAGAAATCCCCTCCCAGTTCATGCCTCTCCCCTAATTAAATGTTAAAACCATCTCCAAGTTTGACATGCCTTTAGCACCACCTAGTGGTCATTGTAGGGCTAGGTCCCTCTGAGGCTGAGGATGAAATGTGTGTGTGTGTGTGTGTGTGTGTGTGTGTGTGTGTGTGTGTTTTCCTCTCAGCCCAGCCTGCACCCTCTCCAATCCAGGACCCCTCGGGGTATGTCCAACTACCGGTTTAGGCCCAATCCCCAAGATCAGTGTGTGTGTGTGTGTGTGTGTGTGTGTGTGTGTGTTTTCCTCTCAGCCCAGCCTGCACCCTCTCCAATCCAGGACCCCTCGGGGTATGTCCAACTACCGGTTTAGGCCCAATCCCCAAGATCAGTGTGTGTGTGTGTGTGTGTGTGTGTGTGTGTGTGTTTTCCTCTCAGCCCAGCCTGCACCCTCTCCAATCCAGGACCCCTCGGGGTATGTCCAACTACCGGTTTAGGCCCAATCCCCAAGATCAGTGTGTGTGTGTGTGTGTGTGTGTGTGTGTGTGTTTTCCTCTCAGCCCAGCCTGCACCCTCTCCAATCCAGGACCCCTCGGGGTATGTCCAACTACCGGTTTAGGCCCAATCCCCAAGATCAGTGTGTGTGTGTGTGTGTGTGTGTGTGTGTTTTCCTCTCAGCCCAGCCTGCACCCTCTCCAATCCAGGACCCCTCAAGGTATGTCCAACTACCGGTTTAGGCCCAATCCCCAAGATCAGTGTGTGTGTGTGTATGTGTGTGTTTTCCTCTCAGCCCAGCCTGCACCCTCTCCAATCCAGGACCCCTCGGGGTATGTCCAACTACCGGTTTAGGCCCAATCCCCAAGATCAGTGTGTGTGTGTGTGTGTGTGTGTGTGTGTGTGTGTGTGTTTTCCTCTCAGCCCAGCCTGCACCCTCTCCAATCCAGGACCCCTCGGGGTATGTCCAACTACCGGTTTAGGCCCAATCCCCAAGATCAGCAGACATCCCTCTCACAATCCTGAACCACTGGCTCCTAATCACTCACCTGCCTGCCTAACTGCCCCCCCTGCCAACCTGATTGCCTCTCACTGCCTCTGTGTGCCAGCCTGATTGCCCCTAACTGTACCCCCTGCTGGTATAGTTGCCTCTCACTGCCCCCTCTGCCAGCCTAATCACCCCCAACTGCCCATCTGCTGGCCTGGTTGCCCCTAACTGCCTCCCACCCGCCAGCCTGGCCACCTCTTACTGGCCCCCCTGCTGGCCTGGTCGTTCCTCATGGCCAGTCTGGTTGCCCCTCACAGCCTACTTGTTTAGTCATTTGGTTGTCCCTCACTAACTCCCCTGCTGGCCTGGTCGTAAGCAGCCATCTTGTAAGGGTGTGAGGGTTAATTTGCATATTACCTCTTTATTATATAGGATATCCAACAAAAATACGAAGTTTAACCTGGAGTCAATTCCCATATTCCCTGAAGCTTGGCCTCACCTTCTTTCTTGTTAGTTACTGGCAGGGACCCAAGGGATTGGCCCAACCACGAGGGGGAGCCAAAACAGTTTAGTCTGGCGGCTGCCAACCTTTTGGACCTCACAGTCCACAGACCACCAGCTGGTGACTGCTGCTCCAAAGGTTTCCTTAACCAGCAGGTGCCAACCTTTCAGACTGGTTGGCAACTGTTGGTTTAACCCCTTGCCTCACGTGAGCCCAAGCCCCTGGTCAGCATAAAATGTGCACCCCTTTCCCCCTCCCTGCTCCTCAGCTCCTCCCGGGTCCCCCGGGCTCTGCAGACCCTGCATGCCACTCCGGAGGGAGCAGCAGGTGACTGGCTCCGCAGCAGTGAGCCAGGCTGCCCGCAGTCCTCCCGACCTTGGGCCAGCCACACTGCTGAAGGCAGCAGATCTCTGAGAGGGAAGTGGGGCCGCCCAGCCGTCAGTCCCGGGTCCATTTGCTGACTTGGAAAAACATGTCGTTCCCCTCTGGCCTCTGGAGCTGGGCAGAAGCCTGAGCCGAATGCTGACCAGGAGCCTGGAGCCCCCGCTGCTTCACCAGGCTTCCCCCCTCTTCAGGGGGCTCAGAACGGCAGCCAGGTCAGCAGCCCCCACAGGTAGGGGTCCACAGGTGTGCCAGGGACAACACCAGGGCCAGTAGACCTGCTTGCGGGCATCCGGACAGAGACCGGAGACAAGACCCTCTCCAGACACAGAGCCAGGGCCCCTTTGGCAGCTGGGGGAGGGCCTCCTGGAAGAGAGCCCTGAGAGCAGCGGGCCGTCATCCGAAAAGTGTGTTTCATACACAGCTCTGGCTCCTGTCCTCCAGACTCTGACTCTGAAAGCTGGGGTGGGCCCAGGAACGCGCTTTTTTAAGAAGTATATTTCTTCAATTCTTTTTTTTAGACACGGTGAAAGGGTGGGGGGAGGAATGAATCACACTGATTAGTTGCCTCTAGCTGGGGATTGAACCTGCAACTAAGGTATGTGCTCTTGACTGGGAATCCAACCCGAGACCCCTTGGGCCTAGGGCCACCGTTCTAACCATTGAGAAAACCAGCCAAGGCAAGGAACGTGCATTTTAACAAGCTCCAAGGCGATCTTGGGGAGCAGCCAAGGCTGCGCTGTGGGAGGCCCAGGTAAACAGTCCTGCATGTGGGCGGGTCCAGGCTGCTGCTTTCACCCGTGGCTCTTCACCTGCCCGTCCCCAGGCCCTGACAGAGAAATCTGTCCTGCCGTCCACACCAGCATCTCTCCACCTCCCCAATGGCTTCACCCACCCATCCACAACAGAGCTCACAGACCCTGGGGCCCCGCCTGCAGGATGCTGACACCCCCACCTTCCACCTGCTGCTTCGGTCACTGAGTCTGCTGGTGAGCGAGGCCTAGTCTCATCCCATGTAGACACCCAGGTGGCCAATCCGGGGAGGGGTCCTGGATGGTCAGAAGCTGACTTCAGAGGGGCCTAGTGGGGCTGCCTTTTCCACGATCAGCCTCCGGAGCCAGCACTGCCAGCTCTGGGCTTCTCCCTCTCCCCCTGCCCTCACCTCGGTGATGAACAGGATGCACTCCAGGAACATGAAGTCCTTGTGATTCTCGTTCACAGCCTTCTCGTCAACAAAGTGCCTGGGCTCCAGATACGGGTGATCTGGGAACAGCAAAGAGCCCCAGGGTTCAGAACCAGGTGCTCACACCCCCGGGCACCTTGGCCCACACCCACCCAGGGCCACAGTCCTGCCTGTGTGCCCTGAATACTGGACCTTACAGGAGCAATCGATGGCCTTGTGCGTGTGTACATGCCAGTGTGACAAGCTCCGGCTCTGCTTCTACCTGAGCTCTCAGAGCAGGGCCTGGCAGAGCACGTGCTCAACAAATAGTCACTCATTAATATTCACAGTTCTCACCGCACACTTACCCACTTCCGCTTACCCGGGGGAAGTGGGGTCCACCAGAGCAGCCCACAGCGAGGGGCCCACTGCCCAGCACCTGGTGGCAGTGCCCTGAGGGGCCCCTGGCACACGGCTCAATAATGACAGTGGATGACATTGAGTAAAGAGCCCCTGATTTTCAGCATAAACCCCACAGCTGCTGCCAGGAGCTGGGGCACATTTCACGCCAGTCCACTATGCACCAGGCGGGGGCCACTGCGCCAGCCCATGTCACGTTCCGTTATCTCAGTGAACTCTGCCTCCGCCTGCCACGCTGGCTGCAGCAGGGCGGCAGCAAGCAGCCTCCATAAACAGCCAGGCTAATGTGTGCTTTCCCAGATGTCACTATCTGGGCCGGAGGAGGCAGGAGGGACAGAGTGCACGCTGGCGGGGAGGGGCGTGTGGAGGGGTGCCTGCCCCGCTCAGTACCTATCAGCTGGGAACTGCCCCAGATGAAGGGCAGAAACTGGAAGTCATCCAGGCCCCACACGCCCTGGCTGCCCGCTGGCTCCATCCGGTATGTTTTCTGAAGTTTCCGCATCACCTCAAGGTACCTGCACAGGAGCGGGGAGAGAGGAGAGGTAGCGAAAGTAAAAGGGAGTCTCAATCCTTCTGCCACCGGGAACTCAGGGAGGCCAGCAATGACCACCTAAGACCACACTGGTCTCTATTTCGGTGAAGCCACGCCCCAGTCAGGATCAGCCGATGCTCTCAAAGTAATGTCGCTTTATTTTCCTCCCACACTCAACCTTCCTTTGGCCCATGAAGGGGCAAAACACCTCCTGGGAAAGGGAACTGGCACCATCAGCTCCCAATGCTGTGCAGACCCAGGCCGGACCTCAGCTCCTCCAGCCTCGGCATGCCAATGCTGTCAGGGCTGCGGCTACTCTCCGTGAAGCGCCTGCACCGCGGCATCGCTGGAGCAGGCCCGGACGGACTCTGCCAGCGCTCCAGTGACGGATGCACCTGTGCTCCCGGGCGGCGGTTCGCGTGGGGAGGGCACAGGTCAGGGCCGGAGCGCCTGGCTCCCCTGCCTGTGTGGCCGCAGGGAGAGACCTGCTTCTCTGCCTGTCCTCATCTAACAACGGAAATGGCAGGGCCACGTCCCAGGGTTTCTGTGGGAACTAGCCATGTGCCGCTGAACGACGGGCACACGTCCTGAGAAACGTGCCATGAGGCGGCTCCGTCGCCGTGCAGCCATCTCAGAGTGCACTTGGCCAAGCCCAGGCCTTGAGCAGGGGTGCAGCACTCTGCCTGCCTCCACAGGGGAGCACTCGGAAGCCTTAGCAATCCTGAGGGAGCATGTCCTTCCCTGGTTTGCACTGGGACGGCCCATCTGCAGCCCCAGCTGTTAGGACAGGACCAGAGGGCCCGGCGCTCCGAGACCCCTCGTTCCTCCTCCCACGGCAGTTACCCTCCTGCCCTCGTCTCACTCACCGATTGAACACCTTAAAGACAATAGCTATCTGGTCGTCCACCCGGAGCACCCCGATCTTGCAGAGACAGCAGAGGAAAGCAGCAAAGGCTGCTTCGTGTCCTGAGGGAGTGAGAACAGCCGAGGTTGACAGTCTTCCAAAAAACAGGCCGATGGTCTTGGTCTCACCAGTATCCCAGTCACCGAAACTGCCCTCCCAGGAGGAGGTCAGCCTGGAGGGGAAAGGTTCTCTTCCCTGCCCAGCAAGACTGCGGCCTCTGAAGAACCACAGCACTGTCATTCTCCTCCCGATAGGCCCAGGCTATCGCTCACTAACCCCTGTCCATGTCAGACAGTGCCTGCCCTTGTCTGACAGTTCATGACAGACATTAAATGCACAATCACTTCTATGATCCTAGCTCTGAAGGGGAAGGAGAAGGGGAAACTGTCACAGGGGACCCTGACATACGGGCTCAAGGTTTCCCTAAGAAAATAATATTTAATCTGAAAGGTGGATAAGAATTGGCAAGGCATGGGGGTGAGGAAAGCAAAGAGAGCATTCTAGTCAGAAAAAACAGCATGTGCAAAAGCCATGAGGCAAGAAAAAAAAAAAGTGATATGTTTGAAGAACCCTAGGAAGGCCAGTATGGCTAAAGCAGAGAGCGGGGGAGAAGGCGTAACAAGATGAGGCTGAGATCAGATAGGCTGAAGGGCCATCGTAAGAGCTCAGACGTCACCCCCAGAGCAATGGGGCCACTGAAGGCTTCCAAGCAGGTCACGTTCTAGGCATGATCACACTATAGTCAGAGGCACCCTCTTCCTTTCCTAGTTGTGTCAGGAGGAGTGGTCAGCAGGACAGAAAACACGGACTGCTGTGGACTGAATCCATGTTCACAGAGTCAGAAAACACATCTGAAGGGAGGTGGAGAGAGTATTTCAGGGACTTCCTGTCCTCCTCCCGAATGAAGGGCCCTCCAAGGACAAAGCACTTGTGAACTGTTGCTTCCACCTGCACAGTTTCTGATCATGACCAGCCAGATCCAAGCCATCATCATTCAGGGGTGACCATCACTCTTGCACATCTGAGCGCAGCTGAGAAAGGAAGAAAACCCCACCCTGCTGACCTGGCCCCTCTCCTCTGGGTCTTTCCCTATTAGTCTCAGTCAAAGTTTCAAAACTTGATACACCCGTTCCCTAGCAACAGGGGAAGCAGACACAAAGCTTGCCCAGGACCCAGGTCCAAGGGGGCCCTTCTGCAGGCCTCCCTCTGTAGCCAGGCAAGGGGAAGGCCCAAGAGAACAGCAGCGCTTGCATTTGCCTGCTTTGGGGTGGAAGGGGAAGGAAAGGCAGGCCTACCAAAGCAAGGATCCTCTCAGACCCCCTGGCCTGGAAAACACTCCCCCGTTAGGGTGTCCACATGCTCCATTTCCTGAGAACTCAAGAACGTGGGGAATGTGGCTAAGAGCAGGGGCTTAGGGAGAAGGTGGCCACAGTGCTGCCAGAGGCTCCTGAGCTCTCTCATTTCTCAAGGCTTCTGTAAGCAATTTCCTTGAGAGATAGTGAGTGCTCAGTAAATCGTTTTGGTGATGACAATGAGCTCAGAGAGACCATTTTTACAAAGAGCAGGAATCAGCTCTGCTCATACCACAGCAGGCATATGGCATCAGCTCCCCCTGGTGGTTGGAGCCAGAGCTGCAGGAATAGCACCAAGCCTCCTTGCAACCAGCAGTGCTGTACCCCAGTCAGGCTGTTGCTCAAGGGTCCCCAGAGACAACCCGGAAGCAAACAGGAAACAGTCCAAGTCAGTGCCCGGAACGGCAGGTACCTGTGCCATAGTCGATGCGTGTGGAGTTCCCCACTGACTCCTTTAGGTAAACGGCCACCTCAGGCACAGCAGCTGCCAGATGGGTGGGGACCACTGTGGCCACCAAATTTTCTGCTTCCTGATAACACAAGAGACACAAAGTGGTAGCAGCAGATTATGCAACATCGTGGTAGCCAAGCGCCCAGGGGCAGCATCTGGCTAGGACCCAGGCTGCTCTGCCAGATGGCCTGGCCCCTGCTCTGACGGGCCACAGAAGGAAAATAAGGGAGAGCATTTATTCTTATAAAACAAAGACTACTCTGGGGTGGCTTTTCATTTGCTGACCCTTCCTCCAGATGACAAGGTCCTGGGGGCAAGATAGCAGGGATCTGAAAAGAAGTCATTAAACTTTCCCATCCGGTGTCTCATCAACATCCCATAGATGTCATCTTTCTTCACACGCCCAGCAAGGGAGTTTGTGCCACGTGTCCACCAAAAGATGTATGCAAGGATGTTCATGGCAGCACTGTTACAGCAGCCAAACATGAAAACAACCCACGATTGAAATGTCCATCAACAGTAGAATGGATAAATTGTGCTATGTTCACACAATGGAATACTATGCAGCAATGAAAAAGATTCACCGTTATACACGACAATATGGATGAGTCATACAGACATACCATTGAGTAAAATAAGCCAGACATTTATATGAGGTTCAAAAATGTTAAAATCTATCTATGGGACAGAAATCAAAAGAGCTAGGGAGATATCAACTAGGAGGGGCACAGGGCCCTGCTTAAGTGCTGGAATGTTCTATAGTTTAACATGGGTGGTGGGTGAAAGGGTAAATATACATTAAGGGTAAAAATACAGTAAGGGCATAAATACATTAAGTTGTACAGCTACGATTTGTCAGCTTTTAGTTATAACTCTGAAAGGATCTAACAAAACAACTCAAGCCCAGGTGCCATCAGAGATCCCAGAGGCGGCGGAGCCCCTCTCAGGGAAGGAGCGCATCGGCTGGGTCCTTGGCGCTCCCCTCGCTCCATGTGCCAACACCGGGCCAGAGGATGAGAACCCGAGCGCCTCGTGTTCAGTGTGAACACGTGGCGTGAGAATCTCCGGGAGACGCGGGGAAGAGCTGGGTCCTCAGACCCCACGCTGGGCCTGCAGACTGCTTTTCTAAGGATGGGGTTGCAATCCTGCATTTGGGTTGTTTGTCTGCTTTGAACAGGTATCACCTTCACGTGATTCAAAAACAAACAGGTGGTAAGAGGGCTGCGTGGAGAAGTCCCACTCCACCCTTGTCCCCATCCCCTCTCCTCCCCGCCCCCCAAAGAAACTACAGCTTTGCCTTTTGCGTCTCCTCCCAGTGACGTTTCCCTATGCAAACTGGGCAATGCAGACACACTTTTATTTCTCCTCCTTCTAACCAAAAGGCAGCTTGCAATATGCATCACAGGCCTGGCTGCTCTTCAGCCTGACAGTGGACTCCTCACTCTCCTTACAGCTGCACGTGCTCCATTTACCTAACTGACCGCTGCAGAGGGACACGTAGGTGTTTCGCTCAGTTGCCTACTAAGAAGCCCTGTGCAGAGAACTGTGTATCCACGTGGCCACTCCCAGAGAGCGGCTAAATGCATGTGTGCCTCTGATAAATGGAACGGCCGTCTTAACGAACTCCCAGAGATCCTGCTATGCCTGAAAGCCCCCTCCAGCCCCGCCCGCCTGTCTGCGGCGGCCTCACCTGGTCCAGTTTGGCATACCAGGTCCTGAAGGCCTTGTTCCCAAATCGCGAGGGCTGGTCCATGGGGGGAGTCTCGTCAATCCACCTGTCCAGAGTGTTGAGAAGAGCCACCAGTTTCTCAATGGCCTGTGGGGGCAAAAGAGAGGCAGCCAAGACACAATGACCAAGCGAGAGCCAGCGGGAAGTCCCAAGTGTTGCTGAACAATGACCCAAAACATGGTGCTGACTGGCATCCTCCTTGCCATCCCCTTTCTCCCCAACATGCTGAGCATGAAAGAGGGGCCGGGGCAGTGAGCTTTCCAGAAAGGGACAGCATCAGGCTGAAGGGACAGTGTGGCTTTGGCAGCTGGTTCTCTGGCTGGCCTTGAGGAGCTGTTGGACAAGCACGAACTGCAGCCCTGCCCTTCTTTTTTGTGTTTTTAACATATTTTTATTGATTTCAGAGAGGAAGGGTGAGGGAGAGAGACGTCAATGAGAGAAAGCATCATTGATCAGCTGCCTCCTGCATGCCCCACACACTGGGGATCCAGCTAGCAACCTGTGCACATGCCGTGACCAGGAATCGAACTCTGACCTCCTGGTTCACAGGCTGATGTTCAACCATTGAGCCACGCCAGCTGGGCACACCTGACCTTTTTCAATAGAATCAGTGGGGTCTTCTGTTTAGTACATAACACAGCCTCACAACAGAAAACAGAAATGTAAAAGGAAGAAAACAAAAATCACCAGTAATCCTAACACCCCAAAATAAGCATTATTGACTTTTTAACATATTCTTCATTCTCCCCCCCCCCTTTTTTTTTCTATTGCTTATCATGGTGACAGTGTCTAAGGCAGCCGGACTGATTCAAAAAACACCATTTAGTTGCCACAAGACCTGGAGCCAGTGACTTTAACTCTGTGCCTATTTCTTCATCTTAAAACGGGCATGCTGGTTAATACCTCTCGAGGCCGTCATGAGAACTAGACAACCACCCGTGAAGGATGCCTGGTGCGGGGCCTGGCACAGGGTGATGGTGTGATTATACACAGACTCTGCACAGGGGCACAGCACACACTGCTTTGTCGCCTATTTCCTCCTGAGCCTCATTCCACATCAGCATGTAAGCATGACTCAAACAAGTGACTAAGACTTCACTGTGCCAGTGAACTACAACTTATTTACCGAACCCCGAACCCCTCACTACTAAATGTTTGGGTTCTTTTCAACTGATCGCTACCCCAAATAACACGGAGATAAGCAACCTGGCAACTCATCCTCCGTGAAAATGCTGGGTCAAAGGTGTAAACGTGGGTGATGCCTGTAGGACCACAGGTGTTCAGATCCCGTCCCTCATCGCCACCTTTCCCACAGAGGGCAGGGCTGAGGAGTGGAATCAGTGTCACAGGCCAGGCCAACATGAGCACACAACATGTTACTCAACACAGCCACCAGGGAGACGGCCTTGCCAAGACGCAGGTCTGTGAGGACGGGGAGAAGAGAGCTCCTTGCAGATGAGGCTGACAGAAATAGCCAAGTGAGGGGCAACAAGAGGCCAGGGAGAACACGATACAGCAGACAGTACCAGTCAGGTGCCCTGGGAGGAAGGACCTGCCGAAAGGAGGATCATGCCTGTGCCTACTGACCAAACCGTCCAAGGTGGCGTTCGCCAACCTTTCAGACCCCATGGACCACCAGTGGTCCACATACTACCGTTGGCGACCGCTGGTCTAAGGAGATGCCTCCAGAGCCCCTGGCACCGGTAGGAACCAGCAGGGTGGTGCCCACAGAAAAAGTTGTGATAAGGAGGGCAAGGCCTGGTCAGGTCTGCCATGCAGAGACGCGTCCCAAGAGCCGTGTATGTACTTGGAGGTGGGAGGGTAGGGGGGGCCTGAGCTAATGATATACATACTACCCGATGCCCCCCCCCTCCCCCTGTACAGCCCCAGGAGGCAGGAATCACATTGCTATCCATGCAAGCAGTGCCTCCTGTCATTGGGCAACATGACAACAGCCCTCATCACCCCGTTCCCAGGCTCGGGGGCCTGGAGGAGGTAAAGGACCTGCGGAGCACAAGGCTCTCTTCGTACTTGGCTGAAGCAGCGGCCTGGTGACCTAGGTCTGCGTGCCTAAATGTGGCGGAAAGTGCTGTGGGAACCTGTCTGTGAAGAACCAGGTCACCAGGATCACTGGTAACAGGGACAGAGCACCGACTTCAGGGAGCATCTGGGGCTGAGGAGGGTGCTGCAATAAGCCTGGCCAGAGGTGTCCGTCTGGTGACACACCAGGGGGACCAAGAAGATGCTCCAGCCCGCAGAAGCAGGCTGACCATGAATAATTTAAAGGCTCCCCGCTCTGCGATCTGCAGTCGGGTGTTCTCATTGGGGGTGGGAGGCTGCCTCTATTGTTTGGCTAGTTGGGGGAAAAGGTCCCAGGAGGGAGAACTTGGGCTTGAACCTGAAAACACAGAGAATACATTGAGCTGCACTCCTTCTCCCTAATCCAATGCTTTCTTTCTGGATTTCATGGGCAAGTACAATTTTGGAGGCATTTTTTATTTTGCTCTCATTTTTAAAATCAAACAGAAAAACAGTAAATAAAGAAATAAGACTCGTATCTACTATCATCTTTATTTTGCAAAAATTAAAAATTCTAACCCCAAAGAGGACAAACATAATCTCAAAACGAAGGCGAGCCTTCTACACATGGATGTGGACAAGCCCACGTCGCCCTTGCTTGTCCCCTTTGCTACAGGCAGCCCGGGAGCCACCACCCAAGACCACTGTGCCCTCTCCCCAGCTGCAGCTGCCATTCCGGCAGCAGGGGGCAGCAGTGAGTAGCATCAGGAGACCTAAGGAGCCCAGCAGAAGACAGCTGTGCGTACTGTACGTGAGAACCTGGGCCCCTTCCCAAGCTCCACTGCACCTCCCACCCGGGCGTCCATCGTGAAGACCATCTGTAAGTGTGCTGTGGGACCTTGGGAGCCGGCCAGCTCCTCAGGAAAGGAATGGCCCAAAAGAAGCCGTTATGGGATGTGAGCCCGGATGGTACACAGCTGGCAGTTTTAGCTCAGCTTGCCATCACCTTGTTGGCTTTGTTTTTGTTTGTTTGTTAATCCTCATCTAAGGACTTTGTTTCTATTGATTCTTTTTAAAGACAGTGGGGGGGAGGAGAGAGAGAGAAAGAGAAAGAGAGAGAGAGAAAAAAGAAATATTGATATGAGCCGAAACCGGTTTGGCTCAGTGGTAGAGCGTCGGTCTGTGGACTGAAAGGTCCCAGGTTCGATTCCGGTCAGAGGCATGTACGTTGGTTGTGGGCACATCCCCAGTAGGGGGTGTGCAAGAGGCAGCTGGTCAATGTTTCTCTCTCATCGATGTTTCTAGCTCTCTCTCTCCCTTCCTCTCTGTAAAAAATCAATAAAATATATTAAAAAATATATATTGATATGAGAGACACACATCTATTGGTTGCCTCCTGCACATGCCCCCCTGCCTGGGGATCAAACCTGCAAACCAGATTCATGCCCTTGACTAGGATTCAAACCTGAGACCTTTCAGTGGGTGGGCTCTCTAACCACTGAGCTACTGGCCAGGGCTGCTTTGTCTTCTGTACTCTACATTACCCCATACTGACAAAACCTGTGTAGCAGAGACATCACTGACAGGCCGCCCCGGTCACACGTAAATCCTAATAAACCCATGTTGTTTACAGCCAGTCCTCTGGGCCTTTATTTGGAATTGGTAAGCAATATGCTGAGGCCTCCTCGGACCTCGGCTCTTTGCAGAACACAGCTCCCATCTGTGGGCTGAGGCCACTCGCCGTGAGCTGTGCCTCCTGCTGCCCCTGCCAGCTGCGGGCAGAACCGGGAGCCCTCTGGACTATCACCTCTGTGCACTGAGTGGGGAGCCGCCCACAGCCCCGGTGCTGGGATGAACCCAGCTCAGGAAGAGCCGGACTGAAGCAATAACACTGTTCGAAGATAGAAATGCAAAATAGTTAATGATAACAATCCTAATTATAAAAAGCCAGGGGCCATCAAAACCGAAACAACCGGGCAGACGACCGAATACAGGCTGCATGGGGCGACAAGGCTGGCAGGGGGGTTAGTGAGGGATGACCAGATGACTGAACAGCAGGCTGCTTGGGGCGACCAGACCGTCAGGGGAGCAGGGGCTCCCAGGCTGAGGGACCCCCCACCCACACACACACACACACACACACACACACACACAAAGTGCACGAAATCACGCCCTGGGCCTCTGGCAGCCAATAATGATAATGTCATTTAGTAGGTGCCACGTACTGTGCAAAACCACCACCCTCATGTGGGATCTTAGCAGGTCCTCCCCAGGGCCATGAGTGCTCTGTGGCTCTTCCCACTCCACAGATTAGGACAGAGGGTCATGGGAACAAGGCCACTCAGCTTAGAAGTGAGAGGTTATCAAACCCATCAGCCTGACTCCAGAACTGAGCACTTAACCACACTGCAGTTCCGCCAAAAGAGCAGCTCCTGTGCTAACACCTGACTGGTGTGGCTGCTCCCATCCGTGTCTCAGGGGCAATTCAGGGATCTGGGAGGCATCTGGCAGCTCAGAATCTGCTGGGTAATTATAACATTCCCCTCTACCTGGCCTTCCCCAGCCTACTGAGCAGAGCAGAGCATTTCCGGCCACAGGCTCAGGAGGAGCCCTCCCCCCCACCTGCAGCTGTGCCTCAGCCCCGGAGCACTGAGGGGCAGCTCCCGGGAGGAGACTGCAATCCCCAGCACTGGCTCCCCTCGAGTGACAGAAGAGGACCTCGGCCACACAGCAACCAGTGAGGGCCAACGTGAGCCTCAGGACAGGTGGAGAGACTGGGCCAGGGCCAGGCCACAGCGAGAGAGATGGGTAAGACAAGACACTGAGAGAGGCTCCTCGGGCCCTGGCTTCTGAGATAAGAGGCTCTCAGTGGTTCTGGGCCAACTGGGACAGGAATCCAAGAGGCCGCTGGAGGCCTGGGACCCAGCCCTGGAAGATGGCACCCAGCAGAGCAAACAACTTGCAAGACCACACCTTCCCGCGGTATCAGCCTCCCTCAGCCCTCGCCCTCCCTCACAGACAAGCCTGCCTCTGAAGCCCAGCCAAGGAGCACCACCTAGCAGTGTGTCCTTCAACGCACCATTCCCACCCCTGGCAGTGGAAACAGTGCCCATGCATGCAGGTGCAAGAATCATCAGAGCAGCAATGTTCAGGGAAACAGCCTAAAAGTCTGCAGCGAGGGGATGTGTAAACACGAGGGCAGGGCTCGGTGAGGCAGCCATTGCCAGGCGGGAGAGGGCTCACAGGGCGGGCCGGGAGGACACTCCCACACTGTTCCCAGGCAGGGCTGAGAGGGAAGAGGGCAAGAGGCCAGGCCTGGGACATTCATACATGTCTCCCAGCAATCTCTTCAGCGAGATGGTTATTTCCTTTGTGATCTCTTTTGACTGAAAACGTATATAAAGATACCAGTTAGCAAAAATGCAGACTACAAAATGGCATCTTTACCTTGATCTCAATTTTCCATTCACAGATTTTAAAAAGTATTAGAAGTATAGATACAAAAATGCCAACTGCACATGTGCTTGGATGATCTGAGTCTCTGCACTGGCCCCGCTGTGGGCAGTGAGCACACGTGACTCCGTGGAGCTATTTCTGGAAGGCCTGACACGGCAGGCACCCTGCCCAGCCTACCTCAGAGACTCTGTACTCAAAGGTCAGCTTCTTCCCCTTCACACCTTCGTTGAGGGTCAAGATGAATCCGATGTAGTCGGCGTATGCCTACCAAACAGGAGAAGGATGTTGGGATGTGGAAAGGGCTGTCGGACTCCCACTCTCCTCTAGCCCCGCCAGCCCCCAGCTGCACCCGGTTACCAAAATGCTCCCAGCTGCCCCTGGCTCCCACCTGGGTAGCAGGAGCAGTAGAAAGATAATGCCAAATACCCCACCCCTACCCTCCATCCCACACCACTGGCAACCCAATGACACTGGGCCTCCACCAGAATTTACTGTGTGCTCACTCTTGCTACCAGCAGTTTCTTGACACAACAACCCGCGAGCCAGACCCTATCACTGACCCCGTTCGTTCTACAGAGGAGGAAGCCAAGGCTTCAGGAGAAGTGACTTCCCAAAGTCTCCTAAGACCGAGCTGTCATTAGATGTGGAGCAGGACCAGCCAACCAAACTCCAGAGCAGAGTGGCTGAGGACTCGACCACTGAACTACACCAGGCTCCCTCTCCCCTGCTGACCTTCCAGATGGTTCCCCACCAGGCTGTCTGCCCTGGTGCAGATGCCTGCTCCAAGGAGAAGTGTTTTCTGCCTGCCCATGGCCAGGGCTCTCAGCACACCCACCCCCCGCGTCCTGCTGGGCACTCCTGCCCGCTGGGCCGAGGGTGGCACCCACAGGGATAAAAAAGCACTGAAGTACAGGCCCTGGAGGGGCAGTTCCTGGGAACAAGTGACTGCTCAGTCTATGTCATCATCCCTTTGCCCCGTGCTTTCTTCTTTCCTCCTCGTCTAAGCCTAAGGACACCGGCCCCAGCTGAATCCTGAGAACCAGCCACTCAGGGTGGAGAAGGGCTAGTCCTACAGCAGGTCCTCTGCCAGCTGTGAAAGGCTGCAGGTGGGAGGGAGGGACAGTGCAGGCCCGGGGAGCCCCCCACAGCAGCTCTCCTGGCCCAGAGCAGGTCTGAGCCCTCCTCTGACTATGGCCAGTGTCCACAGCTGCCTCTGCAAAGTACATGGGTGCAAGGACAGGAAGTAGCAATGGGCAGGGTCACCCTCCACAGTCCCTGCTCAGAGGCGGGTCTGAGTCTCTTGGTGACTACAACTCAGGACATTCTTAGGAAGGTGCCTGTGTACAAAGTCTCTACAGATGCCACACCACCACCATCATCATCATCATCACCATCAGAGCGTAAACATCACACTTACTGCTCAGTAAGGCTCACTGCATGCCTAGCACTGACCGGGGCTTTATGGCTTTTAAATCATTCAAGCCTCCAAAGGACCCCATCTCATAGTAGAGGGAACCGAGGCCTGGCCAGGTGTGACAACTGGCCTAAGTCACCGGAAGAGACCAGGGGAGTCCTGGGCTTCCGGCCCTGACCTCTCTGCCCCCAAGGCCACACCCTCGGCTGCTGCTCTGCTTCCTGGTGAAACCCTGTCTGGCCACAAGAGGTCCACGCACCTCCCTAATGGGCCTCAGAGGGAGGCTTCCACCAGGGACCGCTCCACAGGCACATCGGACGAGAGAGTGGCCACATTCCCTAAGAGAGCTGGTGCCGAGAGCAGGACAGGCAGCCTTGGCCTGCGGGCCGAGAGGAACGCTTCAGGCTCCCTGGACCTGCAGTCTGGTTCACAAATCCTCAACTCTGCCCTTGCGGTGTGGAAGCAGCCATGGACAACAGATATAGGAATGAGCATGGCTGCGCTCCAATAACACTGTATTTACAGAAACAGGCGGAGGACCAAATTCGTCTGGCAGGCAGCGTTTGCCAACCTGTGGCCTAGACCAGTGATTGGCAAACTCATTAGCCAGCAGAGCCAAATATCAACAATAAAATTTCTTTTGAGAGCCAATTTTTTAAAACTTAAACTTCTTCTAATGCCACTTCTTCAAAATAGACTCGCCCAGGCCGTGGTATTTTGTGGAAGAGCCACACTCAAGGGGCCAAAGAGCAGCACATGGCTCACGAGCCGCAGTTTGCCGACCACGGGCCTAGGCCAATGTAAGAACAGCACACTCCTCACAAGAAACCTGCCAAGCCTGCCAGAACCCCAAGCCTGCCCTCTCTACAAGGGACCCTCCCCACCCCAGCTGACCAGACCAGGTAGGCACCAGCTGGAGCTGGGCCCACGGCCCTCCCTGGGAACTTGAACTTGGCTTTCTTTTTCTCAGTCCCAGTCTTTCCACAGCCTGACCATAGCCGGAGGGACTCGCTGTCACCTTCTGCAGCACAGAGAGCTGGTCTGCCCCAGAGTGCTCTCCGAGGCCTAGGTTTTCATGGAATAACCTCCTCTCCCTTTAAGACACTGGCTCCCCTACTGGCTGGTACTTGGAACCACGAATCAAGTCACACAGTCCTTCATTTAGGACCTCATGTTCGGCCAATACAGCACTCAGGGGCGATGGTGTGTGAGAACCAGGAGCATGACTCTGTAGGGCTACTCTGGCCCCGGCCCCCAGAGACCTTCCCACTAAAGCGTCTCTGAGCGCTGCCCAAGTCATCTCCCGTCACCTCTCTTCCCGGCTTCTAAGAGCTTGGCTCCAAGGGCGTGAGGGCCAGGAGCTCACAGCCCATCATGTCTAGAAAACCAGTGTCTTTGAAAAAGCCCGTTTCTCCTCTCAGCTCTGAGCCTGCAGTGTAGACCCCGCGGTACCTGAGACCGCTTCCATTTCCCCATGTCCGGAACCGTGTGGATCTCCTTCTTTGGAATGATAAAGTTCTGAGTGGCTGCAGGGGTCTCCTCCGAAGAATCTTGACAAAGAAAATGAAAAAGCAAGCAAATAAATATTATAGAAACCCTTCCCAACACACGCACACACGCATGCACACACACACACACACAAACACACACACACTTTTAAACCAAGACTCCAACACCCAAACCCTAGTGAATACCAGACACAGACTCCCAGCACAGAGTACTGGCTTATTAACCAAACCCACTGGTCTCCTGACTTTCCTTTCTCTGAGGAAAACAAGGTGTCAGCTGTTGAGGGAGCAGTGCCAGGGGTCTGGGGATCTAAGGGGTAAGGCAGGGAACATGAGATAAGAGCAAAGCAAACCTCTACCTAATTCGGAATTCAAACCAGGGCCCAGAAAATTCAAACCAGAAACTCTCTTTCTCCTCTCACCTGTCCTGCAAGCCTGTTCCCAGAAGCCAAAACTGAGACCCCCTACTATTAGTAAATTGCTACTGTAAGATGCTAAATAAAAAGCTTTGTGCCCTAACCGGTTTGGCTCAGTAGACAGAGCGTCCCCAGGTTCAATTCCCATCAAGTAAGGGGTGTGCAGGAGGCAGCTGATTGATGTTTCTCTCTCATGGATATTTCTAATCTCTATCCCTCCCCCTTCCTCTCTGTAAAAAAATCAATAAAAAAAATTTTTTTTTAAAAAGCTTTGTGGCTCAGGCTAGTAACCTAACTACATTGTTTTTATGGGGAAATGGTCCACATTCCAAATAATCAACTTGCAAATGACATTTGGGAACAGAGCCCTTCTGTGCATCAGAGGACTGCTCCCTGCAGGTGGCCGGTCCCCCTGGTTACTGCTGAGAGAGGAGAAGCTCCCGGCCAGGCCCGGTGACCGGGGGAAAGGTTGCCCTACAGGAAGCATTGCAACAAAGCACTGATGCAACACACAAGCTGCCAGGTCACAAAATCCCAAATCCCAAAAAGCAAGCCTTCAAACACAGGACTGGGACAAGCCAGGTCAGACCCACACTCTCTCAGCCTCGAGACTCTGCCTCTGACAAAGGGACCACCGGGC
Source organism: Pipistrellus hanaki (assembly GCF_964339955.1). Taxonomy (NCBI): domain Eukaryota; kingdom Metazoa; phylum Chordata; class Mammalia; order Chiroptera; family Vespertilionidae; genus Pipistrellus; species Pipistrellus hanaki. Next base: position 3,952,271 of record NC_140513.1, read on the forward strand.
AGCTGGACCCCCTAAAACCTCTCGGTGGAAGATGGAAACACCCATAGGGTTATAGGTGCTCCTCAACATCCCCAGAGAGTGAATGGAGTGTCATCTACCATTTGGGAACCGTCCACGGGTTCAACCTGTACCCCCTGTGAGAAGGGTAACAGGAACCCACACTGACTGCCCACATCCTCTGCGGCCACGTGAAGAAGGGGAGCCTCCTTTTTAAGAAATAAGGGAACAGGCTCCCGGAGGCTGACTGGCCAGCAGGGCGAGGTCTGTGTAACTCCCTAAGTCCAGGTGTTCACTGAGATAAATAGTTCTCTCTACTTGCCCCAAAGCGTCCTACTTCACACGTCCGAGAAGGGCCACGCGCACCCAGCCATACACAGCTGACCCCTGCCTTCATCTCTTCCAGTGCACAGGTCCTCCCGCCCACCCCCCACCCACCTCAGGGACACATCTCAGGGGAATTCTTATCGAGAATGCCTTCTGGCTCCCCACGCCATTACTTCTGAGGCAGCCTGGAGGGGGGTGGGGAGACATTCAGCCCGAGGACCATATAAGGTCCCGGAAAGCATTTGGTCCGGCCCTGCCAAGGCATCAGGGTGAGTTAATTAAATGTCTGACCAAATATAGCAGGCTGATTTTAAGCTGATAATTTTGTTATAAACAGCCAATAGCCCTCGGCAGAACAAAGGTTCCCCACCCCTGTTCTAAGGGCACACGCACGAAGTTTTGTGTTAAAGTAAATGTCTGGTTTCCAGTGCCCCGGTCTTTTCAGAGGCAGGGTGTGTGTGTGTGTGTGTGTGTGTGTGTAGGGGAAGGGCTCTTTTGATCTTCAAAACTTCTGAGACCTTCCCAGGGATCACAAAACGTAAGACAGAGTGGAAGGAATAGCAGGAATAGCAAATGCTTTGCAAACACTAGCTGTGTGTTTGGCTAACCTATGTGCTCCTGACATAACTTTAAAAGTCTTCTTAGCTCCAGGTGGGGGTGAGGGGGTGTTCACAGCACCCACCTCGTTCTCCAAGTTGCAGGTCTGTATCAGATCCTTTCCCTAGCACCTCCCCCCCACCCCCGTACTGGAGAGGAACTTAAAAGAGGCCGCGGGGTAAATAAAAGTTACAGGCGGTGATGCCAGGGAGAGACTCATCTCCTTGCACAACCAGCCTTCTTAAATTAGTGGTTTAGACGACCGAGAGCAGCTTCTCTCAATAAATTCTCAGCCACCGAAACTCCAGAGGCCGGCCTCGGGGCGGGGGGGAACAGGGCGAGGAGGCGGCAGCCCCGGTCCTCGGCGTCTCCCCCGCCGGATCCGGGCTGACCTCGGCACGAGCACCGCGGGCGTGGAAAAGGCCTCCGCTTCGGGCCAAGGCCTTGCCCACCTGACCCTCCGGCGGCCCGGGCTCCCCAAGTCCCGGGGTGGCGCCCCACCCACCAGCCTCCGCCGCAGCCCTGGGTCCTGGTCCTCCTTCCAGGGCCCCCAACGCTCCTTCCTCCGGGGGCCGCCCCCTCTGGCCCCCGCAGGTCCTCCATCTCCCGACCCTCCCGCGGGGAGCCCAGCACCACACCCCTTCCCCGCCCCCGCCCCCGGCACCGCCCCCGCGCCCCCACCGCGGCCCGGCCCGCAGGCGCATCCTACCTGGCGGCGCCTGCCGCTCGCCCTCGGCCATCTTCCTCCCGCCAGGAGCCGGCCCCGACGCCCGCAGCCCCGCACCTTCCACCCCCGCCCTCAGGGCCTCCTCAGTGGAAATGAGTGCCGGCCGGCTATACCCAAGAGCCGAGACTAAAAGTCACCCCAGTGAAGACAAGCGCCATGTCGGTGCGGGGCACTCAGGGAGCATGCCCAGCAACGGCCGGCTCCGGCGGCGGCGCGGCCCGGGCGGCGGCCATGTTGGTGCGGGGCGCCCGGCGCATGCGCACCAACGCCCGGCGCATGCGCACCAACGGCCGGCTCGCCTCCGGCGCGACGACCGCCCGCGGTCCGGGGAGCGCGGCGGCCATGCTTTTGCGGGGCGAGCGGAGGGCGTTGCGGTGGCCATGTTTTTGCGGGGCGAGCGGAGGGCGTTGCGGCGGCCATGCTTTTGCGGGGCGGCCCCCACCTGTCATCTTCGTGCGTGGCTCTGGCCCTGCCCCGACGGGCTTTAGAAGACACTGCCCGTCAACAGGGGTGTGTTCTCCTGCCACTCGGAGAGCAGCTGCTCCGGGACACCAAGCGCCAAGCGGGCTGAGAGGGGGACACGCTGCCCCCAAAAGACCAGACGGCACCTGGGAGGGAGCAGGCGGGACCGCGGCCCCTCTTCCCGGGTCCAGGCGTCCCCCCCGCCGCCTGCAGACCGCGCCCCCGCCCCGCCCCGGCCCCGCCCCGCCCCGCGCCCGCGACCAGCCTCCGGGGCTCGGAACTGGCCGGTGACCGCCTAGAGCCCTCCTCCCCGCCGCCTGCCGCCACCCGCCCGGCCGGTGGGTGGGCGCGGGGCCGCCTGGACCGCTGGCGGCGGCGACACGGCGACCTTGGCCCGGAGGCCTCAGCGGGACCGCCAATCGCGGCGGCGGCGGCGCGGACTTTGCCCGGCCGGGAGCGGGCGGACTGAGCCCGCGGGGCGGCCGCCGGGATGTTGGCATTCGCGGTCAGGACGGCGGTGAGTGCGGCCGGAGCGGCCCGGCGGGCCCTGGACGGCGCGGGTGGGCGGGCGGGCCACGGGCTGCTGTCAGGTCCACAGGCTGTCAGCGGCCCCCTGTCCAGCCTGGCCCGCTGCTAGCTGCCCGGGTGGGATCGGTAGGTGGGCTTCCGGGTTTGGCAGAGAAAGAGACTGAGGTTCAAGGTCAGAGGCGGGATCGAACCCACGTCCTGTAGCGCTAAATGTCAACTGGAAAAGTCAGTGGCACTCGACTCTGCTCCGGGCAGCGCCCGCACCCTTAGCCCTGGGGCCAGGGAACAGGCTGACATGGAGCCTCTGCCACTGTTGTGCTCTGACTCACACACCCTGTGCACGCTCAGCCCAAGCCGTCTCTGCCCAGGCCAGAGCCACTTCTCCAACCCCATCCAGTTGGTCAGCTTCCTTGGAATTATCAAATGGCCCCGGGGGGGGGGGGGGGGGAGCCATAGAAACTCACGTGGAGGCATCAAACTGGGCTGCCCAGAAAGAGCTGAGAACTGGCAGGAGGTGGCAGGTGGCAGCCCCAATGCCCTCCCTCTTCACTAGGCCCTCCCGGGACCTGTCCACACACACACACACACACACACACACACACCAATCCTCCCCAGCGGGCAGCCTGGAGCAAGAAGCACCGTGCCCCGATTTGGATTCCTGTCCTCTCTGATCCAAGCCTATCTTTGTTTGCATCTCCCTCCGTCTGTGCCAAGAAGTGCGCTCAGACAGACATGCCAGGCCCAGAGGACTGACAGTCCCCGGCCGGCCCGGCTGGCTTCTGGCCTCGAGGCTCTTCCAGGACCCCAAGGCTCCGCCTCACTCCTGCCACTTGCCACCTGAGCTGTGTCCCCATCCCACAAAGAGCCTCGGGGTCACCTTCCGGGACCTGCCGGGTGACCTGATCACTTTAGGTCACAGATTTTTGCCGGAGAATCTGAGGCGAGGAGAGACCTGGCGACTTAGATCTCATCTAATCCCAAAGCCAGTGTCCTCTGGTTTATTTTTAATGCCTGAAGTGCCCCACTCTTTTTTGTTTTTTTAATATATTTTATTGATTTTTTACAGAGAGGAAGGGAGGGGGATAGAGAGCTAGAAACATCGATGAGAGAGAAACATCAATCAGCTGCCTCCTGCACACCCCCTACTGGGGATGTGCCCGCAACCAAGGTACATGCCCTTGACCGGAATCGAACTTGGGACACTTCATCCACTGAGCCAAACCGGTTTCGACAGTCCCCACTCTTGACCCCCCGCCGAAAGAGCAACAACCCCGAGAGAACCAGGCTTTGCGGGGAGGGTGGCCCCGAAGGGCTGCCGGCAGTTCTGGGGGAAACGGGATGGGCAGGGCTCTAGTGTCCGCTGTCCACTCTGGTCTTTCCCGGGTCTGCTCTCCTATGCCAGCCCGCTTTCAGGGCTGTGGTCTACTTAGCAGCCCTGCAGTTTCTGCCCTCCAGCCAAGGTTTCCTTCATCAAACAGACCTCCGGATTCTAGCAGGTGGTTGTTTTAATACCTTTGGCTCGTCTACCTGGCTCTGGGCCCATCCAGAGAAGAAAGGAGGAAGTCTTCCAGGATTACTCCTCTCTAGTGCCCCCCTCCCCAGCCCTCTCACCTGCTCCCCATCCCCCCACTTCTGGAAGCTAGGGCTCCTGCCATAGCCACAATCCCAGATGCCACCACAGCCACCATAGCCATCGCCACTGACACCTCTGCCTCCCCCCTCACCCCCCTGAATCTTGGCTCTTGTCTTCTCTTTCCAGCCCAGGCAAGTGGCTGCCTCTTGCTAGGTTCTGCTCGCCCACTTGGTAGCACAGTTAGGCTTAGGCATCCAGCCCAAGGCAGACAGACAGGGCTCAGAACCTCAGTCCTGCCATGGAGGACGGGCAGCAGAACGAGAAGGTACGGAACAGAGCCTCTGCCTACTGCCTGCCTACTGCCGCCAATAGCCCAGACCCTCCCGTTCTCTCTCTCTCTCTCTCTGCCGGACTCTCTCTCTGCCAACTCTCACCCTCCTTGCCAGGCCACTCAGCTCTTTCTTGCCCCAGTGCTGCCCCCATGCCGCCTCCATCCCATCCCACAGACAAGAAAAAAACCTGTGGCTTCCCCCTCATCCAGAGCTGCTGTAATCATCTGGCTCTCTCTGATTTTTTTCTTCTTCCTCCTGTTTCTCAACCTGGCAAGGGTGGGAGGAAAGGAGGCGGGAGCTCCCCGAGGGGGCAGGCACCTCCCTGCTGGCTGGTGCCTGATCCCAGGGCGAGAAAGACGGGGGCCGTGCACTCAGACAGGTGAGAGGGCCCTCTGACCTCCGCAGGTGCCACTCACCTGACTCGGTTCCCCTGAGCCTGGGCAAGATCCGTGGCCACGCCCCGCCCTCCCCTGCCCATACCTGCGCCTCCAAGCTCCAGAGAGATGGAAACGCCTATAGCTCGAGGGCTGGGAAGCCGGGGCTGGCACCACCCAAGAGGCTGTCTCTGTTCCTGGAGATGGCACATAAGTGCCCAGGACTGCAGCCTGCGATCACCAGGGCCCCAGCGCCGGAGGGAGGATGAGCAGGATATTCTGCTGCCTGCAGGTGAAGCCCCTGGGCTTCCTCAAGCCCTCCTCGCTGACGAAGGTCGCCAGCCGCTTCAAGGCACACCAGGAGTCGCTGCCCCGGCTGCCCGTGCCCCCGCTGCAGCAGACCCTGGACCACTACCTGAAGACCCTGCAGCCCATCGTGAGCGAGGAGGAATGGGCCCACACCAAGCGGCTGGTGGAGGAGTTCCAGGCTGCAGGGGGCGTCGGAGAGCGCCTGCAGAAGGGGCTGGAGCGCAGGGCCAAGAAGATGGAGAACTGGGTGAGTAGGAACTGCGGGTACACGGAACCCCCAACTCCCACCCGGGCTAAAGGGAACAGGGGCCCCCAGAGGGTCGTTGTGAGAGTCCCGCAGTGAGGCCTGCCCTGCTGCACACAGAATCTTCCAATACGGTCACTCTGGCATTCACTGGCGCCAGCTTCATGGGAACTTACTCTGTGCCTGGCACTAGGCAGAGACTGGAGGAGCCAGAAAGACACCGTTGATGGCCTCAAAGAGCTGGCATTCAAGTAGGAAGGGGAGAGAGGCGATCAAACAAGACACCTGAGTGGTCAAGGTCATTTCTGTAGAAATGGAAAAGGGTGATTGTGCCCTGGCTGGTACGCTCAGGTGGTTGAGCATTGCACCAAGAGGTCGCCGGTTCTATTCCCAGTTCTCTCTCTCCTCTTCCTCTCTCTCTCAAATCAATGAAAACACTTTTTTTTTTTAATGGATGATGAGAAAGAGGGGTGGAGAATGGAGGCGTCTTCATTCTGTGCAGCCCGGCAGAGTGGTCAGGGAAGGCAGGGGGGAGGTGGTGTTGGGTCTGAGACAGTCGGAGCAGCACCAGCAGAGGCAGCAAGCCTGGTGAACCCAGAGCAGACAGAGGTGGAGTGGAGTGCCAGGGGGGGAGCTGCAGGCAGAAGGAACTTGGACTTGAGCTCAGTGGGAAGAAGCTGCAAGCTGGCTTCAAGCAGGGGTTGTGTTCAGTGACGGATTGCTCTGGCCTGTGTCAGTCGGTCACGCAGGTGTGTTCACCTCGTGGGAGTGTGTGTGCATTCGCTCCGTGCACTTTTCTGTGCGCATCTTAGACCTTAACCCCGAGTTCAACGTGACCGCCCTGGCCGCTGGGAGCAGGAGGCGGTGGGAAGGCGGGGCCGTCACCTGAGGGAGATGCTGGCAGGGAGAGGGGAGGTCAGTAGGTCCAGAGTATGTCTGGGAGCCAGTGGTACTTGTTGATTGGGCTGCTGGGAGGGGACAATCCTGACCTAAAGCAACTCTGTGGGGATGGGGGAGAGGAGGACTTCCGGAGAAAGGGGAGATGGAGAGAGCTACAGAAAGCCCCATGAAGGAGGAGGTGCTCTGCCGGGCTGCACAGAGGCGGCAGGCTGGGGGTGGCTGTCCTGACCCGGGCAGCTCAGGGCCCTGGACTCCGGAGTCGGGAGCTGAGAGTCTGGGGCCCAGCAGCTTGGAACTCCTTTCCGCCCGCAGTTCCTCCAGGTCCCGGCGTTCTGTGCACCTGAGCACGGCACGCCCCCTGCCCCTTGCCAAGGGCCCGAGGCCGATGGCCCGGCGCCACAGCTTCCCGGGGGGCCTGTAAAGAGGCACATCCTGCCCACTGCTCCCCGGGGGGTGAGGAAGCAGGGCGGGGGCGGTCTCCGGGCAGAGAGGCGCCTTGGGCAGGCCTGGAAGGGGCGCAGGCGGACAGGTTGCAGTCAAGCATGTAAGGCTCAAGGGGGACCGTCCCGGGAGCTGCACGGCCCGTGACGAAGCCTTCCATGGCCGCGGTGGGCCCCCGAGAGGCAGTGCTGCCCACGGCACCGCCCGCGCTCCGTCATGGGCATCGGTGTATCCTCCTGGCTCCCCCAGATGGCCCGCCCTGAGATCCAAGAAGTGTCCACTGCCCCATTCGACACCAACAAAACTCAGGATCTCCAGTTTGGCATTGAGCCCAGGGCCTCCGCTTTCCTGGAAAATGCCCAATGGGGATGAGCAAAAACTCATTCATTGGATTTCCTTTTTCTATACTTCTCTCTATTCTATCAGGAATACATTTTTATTTCAAATAGTAAAAATCATTGACCAAAATTTGTAAGATAAAGAAACATGATTCAACATATTCAGTGGTTGAGTGTCAACCTATGAACCAGGAAGTCATGGTTCAATTCCTGGTCAGGGCACATGCCTGGATTACAGGCTCCATCCCCAGGGTGGGACGTATAGGAGGCCACCAATCAATCATTCTGTCCCATCATTGATGTTTCTCTCTCTCCCTCTCTCTCTCTCTCTCTCTCTCTCTCCCTTCCTCTCTGAAATCAATAAAAATATTTTTTTTTTGAAAAGGAAAAAGAAATATGATTCACATTTCTGCCTCTTTCCCCCGCCCCAGGTTTCCTGCCAGCCTTTCCCCCACATCTTTCCTTGGCCGGTGGGACACTGCTGGTGGGGGCAGGGGGTTGGGGGTTCTGGGTCTGAGTATTCGCTTTAGGATCTGTGCTCACAGAGGGGGCAGAGGGTCCCCTTGCCCTGGGGAAGGGTCACCCCGTCCCCACCCCCCTCCTGACAGGCTCTGGTCCTTTCCCCAGCTGTCCGAGTGGTGGCTCAAGACGGCCTACCTCCAGTACCGCCAGCCCCTGGTCATCTACTCCAGCCCCGGCCTCGTGCTGCCCAGGCAGGACTTTGTGGACCTGCAGGGCCAGCTCCGGTGAGTGCCTGAGGCTGGGGCAGGGCCAGCAGGGGGCAGGGCCCGAGAACCACTTCCTCCAGGAGGGTGGAGGGGCCCCAGTCCTGCTCATTATCTTTCACCCCCACAAACAGCTTTATGAAGGAAGGGGTGTCATTCCTATTTTACAGATGGGGAAACTGAGGCCCAGAGCAGGGAGGGGCCTGCCCAAGGTCACCTTTCAGTGTTGGCTGAGCTGGGGCAGGCAGCAGGGTCTTCCTGGCTCCAAAGCTTCATAGCTTTGCACTGAGTCCTCCTCCCCCAATCCCTAAACCTGGGGCCACCCCCACCTCCTTTCCTCTCGCCTGTGGCCACGGGATGACCTTTGTACACAGTCCCCTTTTCCACATTCGGCCATGTCACTTGCCCTGGCCTCCGTTCCCGTCCTCCCGGAGATAAAAATACCAGGGACAAGCATCGCCGCCCAAGCACCGGCCACTGCGGCCGCCACCTGCTTCTCTTAAAGGCGCCAGGGCACCCTGGGCTGGTCTGGGGTTCAGGCCCAGGAACTCCAGATGGCGGTCCGCATGCAGGGGGCCAGGGGCAGCCGGCGCCGGGCACGTGGCCAGCATTTCTCCCTGCGCCCTGTGCCCTCCGCAACTCCCTCTGGGCTCAAAAGGGTGAGCTGGGACTTGAACTCAGACCCACTCCTTCACGTTCTGCAAGCCCTGAGTGAGGAGTGAAGCAATCGGTGGCTCCCTTCACCCCGCAGGCGTCCCTGGCCTGGGGCTGTCCTCAGGGTGTCCACACCTCCGCTGATCTCTAATTGTTCCCTCCAGGTTTGCTGCCAAATTCATCGAGGGTGTGCTGGACTTCAAGGCCATGGTTGACAAGTGAGCAGTCCGGCCCGCCCCTACCCTGCCTGCCCATTGACACAGTCACTCCAGCTTGACCCAAACCCTGGGGCTGGGCAGCCAGAGCTCAGCTGCTTTCACTTCCTGTTGGCCCAGCCTGGGGACTGGGATGCCTTGTCCTGCTCCAGCTGCCAGACTTCCTCCTGGTGCCCCTGTCCCAGAGGCCCCTGCAGTGGCGTTCCAGCCAAACAGGCCCCGGAGGCCGTCTCCCCTTGGCAATCTGAAGCCCGGAGCAGAGGGGAGTTCCAGGGTGACTCATGGCGGGCCTCCGGCCCCAGCCCAGCTCCAGGCCCCGCGTGGGCTCAGGGGAAGTAGGGACATGAGGAGGGCAGACGGCCACTGCCGTCAACCCTGACTTAGCTCTGCCGGCGGGCCCAGCAGCTCCCTTCTCCTTCGTACTTGCCCAGCGGCCCCTCCCTGTCCCCCTGCCCGCAGTGAGACCCTCCCGGTGGAGTACCTGGGCGGGAAGCCGCTGTGCATGAACCAGTACTATCAGATCCTGTCCTCCTGCCGCGTGCCAGGCCCCAAACAGGACTCGGTCATCAACTTCAGCAAGACCAAGAAGCCGCCCATGCACATCACCGTGGTGCACAACTACCAGGTGGGCCACACAGGCCCGTGCCCCAGGAGCAGGGTGCTCTGGGCATCTCTACCGGGTGCCCGGCTAGGCCCCAGCCTCCGGGATGCCGGGGGCCTTGGCCTGCCCGCTGGGGAGAACAATGTAGGGTCCTCCTCCTCCCCCTTGGCCTGACCCCGTCCCCTCAGCTGGGCCGGGACAGCACTCCTGCGGCCTCTGGGTGCCAGGGCAGGAGGCGGCGGCGGGGGGTGGGACGTGACTGCGGGGCCTGAGGTGGTCACCGGCCCCTCCCCGCCTGCCCGGACAGTTCTTCGAGCTGGACGTGTACCACAGCGACGGGACGCCCCTCACCGCCGACCAGCTCTTCGTGCAGCTGGAGAAGATCTGGAACTCGTCGCTGCAGACCAACAAAGAGCCCGTGGGCATCCTCACCTCCAACCACCGCAACTCCTGGGCCAAGGCCTACAACACCCTCATCAAAGGTGCCCGCGGGGGCGGGGCCCGGCCCCATCCCGCTCTGCCCTCCCGGCCCAGGTGCCGCTCCTCACTGAGCCTCTCACCGGAGCAGGTGCTCCCAGCTCAGCTCGGGGAACAGCTGGGGCCAATGTTCCCCCAATGTGGCCAGGAGCAGGTGGGGTGAGCCTGCCCCTGGCTGAGGAGCCCTCCTCTGCGCCACAGGCCCCCGAACCCGTGCTGAGCCAGGGACTTGGGGGACCTGCCGTTTCTAGTGGGCCGGGCACTGGGCGCTCCTCACAGAGGCTCCGGGGCTTCAGCCCTGTGAGTGGGAAACTCTGAAGCCCGCCCCAGCCCTCGGGAACGTTCTGGGGGCCCGGCCGCCCCAGGCCTGACACGCCCATTTCTGTGCCCCTCCCGCCATGCCCCTGCAGACAAGGTGAACCGGGAGTCGGTGCGCTCCATCCAGAAGAGCATCTTCACCGTGTGCCTGGACGCCGTCATTCCCCGGGTCTCGGAGGACATGTACCGCAGCCAGGTGGCCGGCCAGATGCTGCACGGCGGCGGCAGCAAGCTCAACAGCGGCAACCGCTGGTTCGACAAGACGCTGCAGGTGAGGCCGCAGGGCCTGCTCCCTCACCTGGTCCCCTGCGGCTCGGGACTTCCTGTCCCCGGGCGTCCTGGCCTCCGGCTTGTAAACAGACGAAGCCATCAGTGGACGCGGCTGTAATTACCCAGCAGTCAGCCTGTCATTACCGGGCCGGGCCCAGAAACCGCTGTCACCCCAACACACCCCTCAGCACATCAGAGGCCATGCCTTTCCCTCTCTGCAGCTGTAAAACGGGCTGTGGTAGGACTCCCAGGTAGAATAGAAGCAGGGGGTGCGTGGTGTGGCCTAGGATGGGTCCAGGGGCCCCGTGGGTGTCAGCTCCTGTTAATGACTGTAATCAGTCAGCGTAACTCTGAGGGGACTTCCTCTGGGACCAGCCAGAGTGGCTGCAGGGACGGGTTAACAGGTCCCCACCCCCCGCAGTTCATCGTGGCAGAAGATGGCTCCTGTGGGCTCATCTATGAGCACGCGGCCGCAGAGGGGCCGCCCATCATCTCCCTCGTGGACCACGTCATCGAGTACACGTGAGTGTGGCCCCCTCTCCCCCCCTTTCCCAGTCCTGTGAGGGTGACGCGCAGGTGAGACCCTGTGCCCGGGCATCTGTCTCTTCAAGAGGAGCCAGGAAGCCGCATGGGCTTAGAGCCAGACAAGCCAGGGTTTGCTCTGCACTTCCCAGCTGCGTGACCTTGGACCAGGCCCGTCCCCCGGCAGGCCTCCTTCCTTTGGCCGCCTGAGAGCTGGGGGACTTCAGAATAACTCCCAGGCGTCTCCCTGGGCTGCCCCTCAGCTTCAGGGACCCATCCTCCCGCCCGATCCCAAGGCGGGCCCGGTGCCCCGCACCAGCATGAGCCCAGCCCGTGTCCGTGCAGGAAGAAGGCCGAGGTCGTGCGGTCCCCCATGGTACCCCTGCCCATGCCCAAGAAGCTGCGGTTCAACATCACCCCGGAGATCAAGAATGACATCGAGAAGGCCAAGCAGAACCTGAGCATGTGAGCCCGGGCGCTGGGGCCAGGCCCTCAGTCTGGCGGCTTGTGTGTGAGGCTGGGTCTGAGCCCTCTCCCCGGGGGTGGCAGGGCGGCAGGTGCCCGCCCCTCACTGCCTCGCCCCACCCCCAGCATGATCCAGGACCTGGACATGGTCGTGACCGTGTTCCACCACTTCGGGAAGGACTTCCCCAAGTCGGCGAAGCTGAGCCCGGACGCCTTCATCCAGATGGCGCTGCAGCTGGCCTACTTCCGGTGAGCCCGCCCGCCGCCCGCCGCCCACCGCCCGCCCGTAAGGAGGCGGAGCCCCGGCGGAGGCGGCCTGTGCTCACCCCGTCTCCCACGCAGGATCTACGGGCAGGCGTGCGCCACGTACGAGAGCGCCTCCCTGCGCATGTTCCACCTGGGCCGCACTGACACCATCCGCTCAGCGTCCACGGATTCGCTGGCCTTTGTCAAAGCCATGGATGACTCCAGCGTGCCGGTGAGAGGCTCAGGGTGAGGGTGGGTGAGCTGGGCTTGGCCATCTCCCTCCCTGTCACTCTGTCAGGCAGAGCCATGGATTTAGCTCTGAGCTTCCTGGCAGCCTAAGAGAAAAGGGAACTTTTCGTTCACTCACTCATCAGCAGTGAGCATCTGCCCTGGAATGGCGGTAGCTCTACTTCCTCTTCGCAGAGTGCAGTGCTGGTGGGAGTGGCCCGAGGTGGGCGGCAGGAGCAGGGAAGGGACAGGGCCTCAGCTCCCTCTCCCCTCGCCCCGCAGGAGCCCCAGAAGGTGGAGCTGCTGCGGAAGGCCGTGAACTCCCACCGCGCCTACACGGACCGGGTGAGGGAGCCCTGTCCCTGTTTGCTAGACCGCTGGCATCTCCCACGTCTGTCCGTCTGTCTGTCCCTGCAGAAAAGAGCTGCTCACCCTTAGCTTAACGACCCCTCCCCTGTGCCCTGTACATCCCCATTTTACAGTTGGAGAAACTGAGGCTGGGCAGTGACTGCCCTGGCCCCCGGTTCCAGGTGGGCTTCTGGGTCTTGGGTCATAGAGCCAGGACGCTGAGGCTACACACAGTGGGCCATGTGACAGCTCAGGCTGCTGCTGGCCGCGGGAGGCCTGGATTCCCAGCCTGACCCTGCCTCTGAGCACCTGTGTGCCAGGCTCTGCCTATGTTACACACAGATGTCCATTTAGGTCTCAGCCACCTTACAAGGGAGGTCAGTGACCGTCCCCGTTTCACAGACAAAGACACTGAGGTTCCAAACGTATATGTGCCAAGGTCCCCCAGCCGGGATGGGCTAAGCCACCAGATCCAGGCCTGTCTCCTAATCCTACACTGTCCTGCCTTCCTGGGCCTCAGTTTCCCCACCTCTGAAGTGAGGGCTTTCCTGCCTGGCTGCTCCGGTCTCATGGTCTGAGGGGCCAGTGGAGGGAAGAGGCGTCGCTGCCACAGGCTTCTGCGGGGGCAGCAGCACCCTAAGTCCCGCAGCCCCCCCCTGACCGCACCCCCTCTGCAGGCCATCCGGGGGGAGGCCTTCGACCGGCACCTGCTGGGCCTGAAGCTGCAGGCCATCGAGGACCTGGTGAGCATGCCCGACATCTTCATGGACACCTCCTACGCCATCGCCATGCACTTCAACCTCTCCACCAGCCAGGTGGGCGCTGCCCCTGCCCTGGGCGCCCCGGGGTGGGGGGAGCAGGACCTCCGGAGCTGGAGCAGAAAGCTGCACTGACCAGGGCCGAGCTCTAGGACATGGTCAGACCTCGGTGGAGGCGTGGCCCTGGTCACCGGAGGCCACTGGGAAGAGCTGAGTTCTGGCAGAGGGTCTGGGTCAGGGGCTTCACTCCACTCAGGCTGAGGAGGTGGGGACCCCCCAGGGGAGAATCACTCATTCGTTCACTGGTCAGACACGAGGGAACACGTGATCCATGCCAGCCCGTGCTGGGCACTGAGGCCCAGAGTGACCGCCCAGCCCTGCCCTGCCCCGGGGCTCTCCGTGTAGGCTGGCAGCACAGGGAGTGCTGGGGTCAGGAAGTCCCCAGGAATGGAGAGGAGGCTCCATGAGGGTGAACCATAACTGCATGCGGCGGGCAGAGGGAGGAGTCGCCTGTCTGATGGAGAAGAGGGTTCCCGGGAGAGCACACAGGAGCAGAGTCTCGGGGAGGCAGCTGGTGCCTGAGGAGCTGGAAGGGGCCTGGGGGGTAGGGCGAGTGCCTGAGTCCGGTGCCCCCCCAGGTCCCCTCCAAGACAGACTGCGTCATGTTCTTCGGGCCGGTGGTCCCCGACGGCTACGGCGTCTGCTACAACCCCATGGAGTCGCACATCAACTTCTCGGTGTCGGCCTACAACAGCTGCGCGGAGACCAACGCCGCCCGCATGGCGCACTACCTGGAGAAGGCGCTCCTGGACATGCGCGAGCTGCTGCAGAGCCCCCCGCGGGCCAAGCTCTGAGCCGCTCCGCCGGCCGCCACAGCCAAACGCCTCCGATGGGCCACCACCAGCTCCCCTGTCCCTCCCCCGGCCTCCGATCTGACCGAGCCAGGGCCGACTCCCCAGGGCCTGCAGGCCACGCCAGCTGCCTTCCCGGTCCCCCAGCGCCATGGACTGCTCAGAGCTGAGCAGCCGGAGGCCCGGGCGCCGCACGCATCGCCCCGAGCAGCCTTCCCCTGGGAAAGGGAGTCCCCTCCATCCCCACCAGCGGGACTGGGAAGTCCTCGGAGAGTTCAGCTCTGATCCGTACTCCAATCCGCAAACGCCCGACGGCCTCAAGACAGGACTCTCTGGAATGGGGACTCCAGGCCTCCCCAAGGCCGAGGCCAGGGTGAGAGGCGGACTGGGGACGGGCCGTCTGCCGCAGGACTGCCCTGCTCTTGTGAGAACATGGCTCAAGAGCCCCAGTGCCCTCGCGCCCACGCTGGTTCCTGAACCACGTTCCTGGCGGTGAGAGTACCGTGCTAGGTAACCAATAAAGGGGAAGTGTCTTGGTGAAGAGGCATTCCAGCTGCGAGGCCGGCCGGTGGGGGGCACCTGGCTGCTCCCGGCTCGCCCTGCCTGGGAGCTGTGGCCAAGCAGCCAGTGGCCCCAAGGGCTCCGAGGAGCCGAGAGGAGGTGTCCTCAGACCCGTTCTCAGACAACTCCCCCTACCCGGTACCACGGGCTACACGGATGGGCACAGTTCTCCCAGGGGCAGTAGGACCCTGTGGGCCCGGGTCTGGTGGGCCAGGTGTGGCTGCCACCCGGGCTAAGGCCTCACCCTGCAGCCCCCACGGAACCCTACAGGAGTGACGCCCGATCACAGGACCACCTGATCAGAACCCTACCCCCGCCTGTCCCCGCCCCCAGGCACCTGGCAGAAGCTGGGTGTCGTGCCAGCGTCAGTGCCCACTCCAGGGGACACCCTGGCCCTGAGGCATGAGCCAGCCAGAGCAGAGGCCGGGGTGCGGGTGGGAGAGCTCAGCAAGCCCGAGGGTGCTGGCCTGGCTGACCGGAGACAGTCACGTGAGCTGGATCCCGTGGTGGTCTCCTTTTCTCAGATGAGGAAACAGGCTCAGAGAGGTTAGTCACCAGGCAACTAAACACAGAGTCCCAGAGCCATCCTTCAGGTCAGGGTATGGGAGCCCCGGTAGCCAAGCCCCCAGGCCCACGTCACACCCGCCCAGGTGACCAGGCAGGGTGAAGGGGAGGCCATGGTGGGCATGGAGGCCTGGAAGGCACAGAGGTGTTGGCTGGACTGGGGCACTGACCTGTCGGACCTGCTGGGTCCTATGGAGTCCCCCGCAGCCACGAGGTGGGACCAAGGAGGTGAGAGGGTGTGCCACTGCCCGAAGTCCCAGCACCAAGAGGCGGGACCCACACAATGGCAGGAGGGGGGTGGCCCTGGGCCTGGTCCCCCCCCCCGCAGCAAGGCCACAGGGTGGAGTGATGCCAGGAAAAGGGAATAGGGTACATGAATGCCTGTTCCTGGGCCAGAGTGGGAGACCAGGGAAGTCCATGACAACACACAGGCTGCTGTCCTCTGTACAGGGGGTGCTGTGTAGTGCAGGGGAGTCCCAGGAAGCGGAGGCCCTCAGCAGGCGGAGTGAGAGCTGTGGGAGCACTAGGTGGGCTGCGGGGAGAGGGGGCAGGCCACGGGCATGGCACAGACACCAGGAACTCCCAAACTCGAGTTCGAAGACCCACACGGGGCTGAAGAGAAGGCAGGTTTCCCCAAACTCTCCTCCGGAAGTGAGGGCATGCCCTGGCACTGGTGTTACCGGCTCACTCAACTCCTCAGAGCCGCAAGTCCCCGGGGAAAGCCAGTTGGCACCTAACAAACCGTCAGTGCGAGAGGGACGCCTAGAGGGCCCTGGTGGCCTGGAGGGGTGGGGGGGAGGAAACGAAGACACTGAGTCATTCCTCCCGAGGATGTGACCGTCACTCACTCTGGGGTGTGCTGGGTGTGGGCCAGGCCAGCGCTGAAAGGTCTCCGGACGCAGGGAGGGATATTGGGGAGATGGCACACCTGTGGGGCTCTTACTCCGGTCTCAACGTTACGCCAGGGGGCACCTGGGGCACGGGGTAAAACTCCCAGAGACCGCATCGCGCGTGAACCCCAGACCGTGCTGCTGGGCCTCGCCATCCGCTTGGGTCCACGGGACCACTGACCTGCCAGAGCTGCGATGAGCTCAGCCAGCGGAGCCAGAGAATTCGGTCAGCGGCCCAGAGGGGCCAGGACAAGACCTGATGCCCATGACACAGGTGAAGAACTTGGGGTGTTTTTGTGTGAAAAAGAGCTGTTCTAAAGAATATATTTTGGGCAATGCATTACTTGAAATGTGCATATGTGATAAACAAGTGAATTAAAGATCACTGGCTCTTACCTAGATACCCTACGTCTGTCTGTCCAGGGTGGTCTGAGCTTGACTTTGGCTGTTCGTGGGGAGAGTCCAGAGGCCGGAAGCGAGGGCAGGCCTGCAAGGGGGTGAGGGCTGGGCAGCGGGAGCCACACAGGCCACGTTAGAGACGAGTGCTTTATCCAAGGGCGGGCATTTGGGAAGATGCCAGGGCCTGACCGTGGGGAGCTGTGCAGCCTCCAGGCCGACGGGGCTGGCA
The DNA here is from genome assembly GCF_964339955.1 of Pipistrellus hanaki. Classification (NCBI taxonomy): domain Eukaryota; kingdom Metazoa; phylum Chordata; class Mammalia; order Chiroptera; family Vespertilionidae; genus Pipistrellus; species Pipistrellus hanaki. The sequence goes on from NC_140513.1 coordinate 3,968,741, forward strand.
TGTGAGACTTGGTGACCAACCGGAAAAGAAGTTGGGGGGTGGATGTGGGGGCCCGCTGAGGTGAAAGCAGGGAGCGGCTGGGGCTCGGGGACGTCCAGGCCTCACAGCCCTTCCTCCCTCGTGGTTTACTTTCCCTTCAGCTGAACCTACCTGCTGAGCTCAGCCTGTGTTTCAGCGACTGGACTTTTCCATTTGGATTCACTTAAGTCTTCCAGGTTCACCTTAGGTTCTCGTTCCCCGCAGACATTCTCAAGTTTGTCTTTTTTTTTCTTTAAAAACATAACCTTTACAGCTTGTGGCTGACCATTCCAGCACGAGGCATTGGCAGGTGTTTCCCGGACCCGTTTCCGGTTCTCCCTCACGGCGCCGTGTCCTCTGGGCCAGCTTTACTACGTAGTGTTCACTGGAGCTTAAAACTGTCCGTACGAGTGACTGGAGTCTCGGATGGAGGCTCCTTCCTCCAGAGATCAGCTCGCTCCGGCCTCCTATCAGGTAAGGCCTCGTTTACTGAACGTCAGGCTCTGTGGACCACGGGGGCCCTGCCCCACAGGCTTGCAGCTCGGGTGGGGACGGAATTCTTTCTGACCCCCTCACTCCAGGGGGCAGCCGTTCTGCATCTCAGCTGTGAATCGAGGAAGGGTTAGATTCCCGTCCTGGCCAGCCCTTGGATCGACTTACACTCACTCACTCCCACAGCCTCCCAAAACCCCGCTGTTTGCAGCCATTCCTTCCAGAGCAAGACCTCCAGCTGAAGACTGATGACAGGAGTGGAGGTGTCACCTGGAGAGGCACACACCCTGGCTGTCCCGTCCCCAGGCCTGCCATGGAGGAACGTGGCTGAGAGCGGGTCCAGAGCAGCCAGGACCACGCAGGGAGGCGGGGGACCGAAAGGGGGCACTCCAGCTTCCCATGGCATTGGCCTCCTCAGGGGGCAAGGTCGCCGCCCCACTCCCAGTGCGGCCCTGGGGGCTGGGAGGGACTGGAGAGCTGAGATGCTCATGATCTTATGTTTTTATGGTCCCTGCTCCTCAGGGTCCTGGTCTCCAGCCTCCTCCCATGAGCTCAAGTCAACAGGTGCTCAAGCTGCCAGAGTTCAAGATTTTATTTTAAAACAATAGTAAACAATTTCATTGATTTTTCTTAAACCACCTCACACTTGGCTTGTCTCAGGCAAAATGTAAAAAATAAGGAGGGGAGGGGGGGAGGAGAGGAGAGGCAAATGTGGGGACTGACCAACCTTCCCCAGAACCAGGCCGCCGGCCTGGCGTCTGGAACGGCTTTGGACACTGTCTTAAACAACCGGGAAAAGAAAGCACCCGAACATTGTGCTTCAGCAGCAGGTTACGAACCTCCACGGAGAGAGAGGGCGGGGTTCGACACAGGTCCCAAGCAGCCTGGTTCAGTTCTAGAACCTTCCAAGAGTCTGGAAGCATGTCCACTCCACATCTCCACATCACAGAGACGGAGAGATCAAGTCCCGTTAGGAGGAGCCGTCCTCTGAGCTGGACAGCGGGGCTCTGTGCCACACCCCGAAACAGGCTCAGGGTGCCCCGGGCAGGTTCCCGGCCGCTCGGAGGGGTTGGGAAGGATAAGGAATGTTCAGAGCGAAGAGAGAAGGGAAGGGCACGGGTGCCAGGCGCCCACCGGCCCCTCCTCTCACCGGCTCCGGTTCCTCTGCGTTTTGTTCTCGTGGAGATGAAGACTAACCGCTCCCACTGGCAGGACCAAAAAGAGCTGTAAACAGCTTGGGTTGCTCACCCACATGTGCAGGCTCTTGTGCCAGCAGGGACCGCTGACTGGGGGACAGGGGACCGGAGAAAGCCCTTGTGGTGGAGGGTCAGTGCGGGGAGGACACATGATAGCAGCCGCGGACGAGCGCTCTCTCTGGGCCCTGGCCCCCAGACTAGGAAACACTGAATGAGGTTCTGGAATGGCAATGGTGGCAGGGAGGGCACAGGGGCGCCCTCTGGTGGGCCCCAGGCCACCTTTCAGGGCAAAGGGCCTGGGCCCTCTGTACCCGGGGCAGCCAGCGCAGAGCAGGCTCTTCCGGCCCCTCTCCAGAATCCTGCCTGCCGTTAACAAAACCAAAAAATAAATAGTGTGTGTTTCTCACGCCCCTGGATCCCTGCCTGCGAGCACAGGTGCGGGGCCGCCTCTAGCCCGGCCCAGGCCCCCCACCAGCCAGGCGCTGTCGGCAGCACAGGTGCGTCTCCGGCCGAGCGGCCCCGCCAGCAGGGGCTCCAGGACCCTGGCCGAGGGCTGGCCTGGCCCCTCGGGCCACCTTGTTCATGGAAATTAAAGTAAGAAAACAAAAGGCTCCACTGGCGACGGGTCTACTGAGGTCTCCGCTCCAGCCCTCTGCACTTCCATCCGCAGGCGTGGTGCGGCCGGATCCGGAGGCTGGGCCAGCCACGCCCCGGTCACTGCAGCTTCGTGCCCAGCTTGCGCTGTCTGTTCCTGCAAAACGGGTGGGAGTCTGGAGTGAGGATGCCTGGGGCTGCGAGGAGGGGACACCTGGCATTCGGTGCCCCCCCAGCTGTCCCCTCCCTACCCACAGTCCCATCAAAACGGGTGAATGCCCACCAGTAGCCAGTACCTGGCTCACCGAACTGCCTCCCGCCGGCAGCTCTGCACATGCTGTCCCCCTTCTGAGAACACCCTCTGCCACCCCGACTTCCTCCCTCCACACGCAGCTGTCTCCCCGAGCAGCACCCAACCGCCGGCCCCGCCGGGTGTCCTGGGCGCTCAGGCCCAGGGCGCCATCGCACAGGGAGGAGCCTTGTTCTTCGCGGCTCCTGACTGCTGTGGCCGTGTCTCTGCCTCCCGGCACACCGCCTGGCACAGAGCAGGCCAATGCAGAAACTTCGGGAAATGAAGGCAGGTGTGGCCATTGAGCCAGGTGACGGGGGAGGGCCGGGCAGGGCAGGGCCTGGGCCAGGACCATTCTGCGAGTCAGGTGGAGTCGGGGCCAGCTGAGGGCTCTCCAGTAATGGGATTGCCTGCCCTCACCACCCAAACCCCTTCCTCCCGGACCAGGGCTCTCCCCTTAGGCTCGTTAGGATCACTGGGACCAGGATGCACTGGACACGTTTCCAGATGCCCTGCCCTGCCCCGCCCCATGACCCCTCTCACCACCTCCTAGGAAACCTCAGAACCGGAGCCTGGCCTCGCCTCAGCTCCCCTCTGAACCCCCACCAGCCAGGCGCTGTCGGCAGCACAGGTGAGTCTCCGGCCGAGCGGCCCCGCCAGCAGGGGCTCCAGGACTGGCACCGACCCATGGGAGCAAGAGCTCCATCAGTAGCTTCAAAGCCCAGCTCTGCACCAACCTGCTGGGCAGCGGCACCTGCTTACCCCTTTATGGGCGTGTGTCCTGACTAAGCACCCTGCGGATCTCCGGTCTGGGCTGCGGGGGCTACAGCATGGCTCCGGGTCAGCCGGCCCGGGCTCCCAGCCCAGCGCCCCCACCCACAGCCTCTAAGTCACCCAGTGACCCCCCTCCTCTCAGCCTGTTCTCTCAGCTGTAAAACGCGGCCCAGCGGGGCACTGAATGAGGCGGTGCAAACAGCGCTTCGCTAAGTGCCTGGATCGCGGGGAGCCCCTGAGAACGGGAGCGGTGGCGGCCCCCTGAGCCAGGCCCAGTGAGAGCTGAACCCTAACTCACCTGGCTTCTGCCCGGGTGACTGTGTACTCAAACCAGAGGACGTTGGGAATGAGGCTCGTGTCTCGAATTAGAAAGAACTCGGAGATCGGCCTGCAGAGACAGACACCCAGAACCCGGACCTGTCAGAGCACAAGCTTGTCAGCAAGCCAGAGTCCCCGGCAGTCCTGGAGTCAGCCAGGCGCCTCCCCCACTGCTCAGAGGCCTTGCCCGGACTGGCCCCCCCCCACCACCACCCCGGCCACTGGGAGAACTGCAAGCGCCGCCTGTGACATGAGGCAGGGCCGCCCACAGCGCACCCAGTGGCGGGCCTCAGGCTGCTTTCGGAGTCCCTGAGCGCCCAGGCGGGGACAGAGAAGCCACCGTAGCTTCCGGCGTGAGGAGAGCTCTGGGCAACAGAGAAGCCAGGCAAAGGGGGCCTGCAGCCTCAGGCGCACCGGAGGCTGGGGAGGAAATCCCAGGCCCTCCCACGGACGGCCCTGCCACCAGAGGGGTGGGACCCGGGGCGGGGCAGGCAAGCAGTTACCAGGATGCTATCCTGGGGAACAGAGGAGTGAGGACCTCCTGGGTGATGGCGAACCAAGCGATGGCCATGAGGCTCCCGGCGACGCCCCCGTACAGCACCTGGCTCCAGGTGTGGTAGCGCAGGTAGACCCTGGGCCCAGGACAAGGGGAAGGTCAGAGAGCCGGCCAGACACAGGCCTGCACAGCCCCCACGCCCCGTACCAGCTCCTGGGACCTGTGTGCACACAGGCAGGAACTCCTGTGAACACAGCTCAAATCTACTTCCAAAAGAAGGGGGGGAGGGGGGAGACAGACCGACAGCGCCTCACCGAGGAGGAGAGGAGGAGGAGAGGAGGGGGAAGGGGAGGGGGAAGGAGGAGACCCGCCTCCCTCCTCCTCAGCCCTGGACTCAGGGTGCCTGCCGGGGCTCCTCCAGGATGCTAACGGAAGGCTGATGTGTGGAGGGGTCCCCGGAACCCTGGACTCGGCGGGGAGGGGCAGTGGAGCCGACCCCACAAAATCAGAAGCTGGGACCCTCTCCCCATCCTACCCTACAGGCTCCGAGACTCAGGCCTGCAGTGAGGTCCAATCGGGACCAAACACCCAGCGGGCCCCAGCGGGCAGGGTGGTGGTCCTCCCTCCCCGTACCTGCTGTAGGAGACGAGGAAGGCCGCGGTGAGGAGAGCCAGGGAGAGCACGTGCCTCCACAGCAAGTCCAGGAACCTGGCGTTGTTCGTTTGGTGCATTCTGGGAAGACAGGCCTGTCAGCTGGCCTCAGCCCACAGCCTGGAGCCCGGCCCCCCAACAGCCCCTGGCGCCACCCACAGGCCCCCTGGGCGCCCTCTGCCCTGGCTGCAGCGCCCACCCCGGAGGAGGCCAACCCCCGAGTGGCCAGTCCAGGGCCGCTCCCGCCGGGAGGGCGCTCACCTTAAATACAGGAAAAGGAAGGAGTAGACGGAGAAAAACCACATGAACTGGGAGTGGCTGGAGGGCATCCCGTACTTGGTGCCCACTGAGCCGTGGAGACCTGCGGGGAGAGGACAGGGATGACGGAGGCTGCAGGCCTCCCACAGCGCCCCCACCGGGCGGGCCCGCTTCCCGCAGCGGGGCCTCACCTCCGCAGGGCCGCGGCTCCTGGACCACGTGCTTGATGAGCCAGTTGACCCCCTCGTTCAGCGCCAGGCCCCCGAGGAATGAGATCTGTCGGGAAGATGTTGGTCAGCCGGTGCCTGCCGGCCACCGCCCAGCCCCAAACACCATGGCCCGACTGAACCTCCAGTCCAGCCAGTGGGTGACCTGGGACCAGCCAGGAGCGCCACACCTCAGGGAGGGCGGAGGCGTGGAAGGGACGGCGAAGCCGGCGATGAGCGGGTGCAACCCCCCTCCGTGGGGTGGGGGCCGTGGGGAGCAGTGGAGGGCCTGGGGGCTGGGGGGACAGACTCACTCACCGTGTGCAGCTCCCGCTTGAATATGATGAGGGTCACGAAGCCGACGATGACAAACACAGGGCTGAGGCTCAGGTAGGCGAGGAGGTGGCCAGAGAGGTCACCTGGGCGCGCGGGGAAAGGGGGTGAGGACGGAGCATGAGCATCAGCGAGGGGCCAGCCCGTGCACAGCCATTAGCACGTGAGACCGGAGTCAGGGCCAGCAGCTGAGGACGCCTTAGTCAGCAGAGTGGGAGCTGGACTAGCATCCGGGTCTGGGGCCTAGTCCGAATACACCCACCCCGGCCAAGACAGGAATTTGGGCCCGGCTCCGTCCGCCCAGAGACGGGCTCTGCCCGGGGGCAGCCCCGCAGGCACACGGTGCCTCTGGACGCAGGGCTGCGCCGGGGCCGCCCCGGCCGAGCCCGGCTCCAGGGCACCTGGAATTCTCCCGCCACACAGACGCGGGTCTGAGCTGCAGGCTCCCACGAGGGCCAAGGCCAAGGGTAGGGCGAAGGCTGTGGCATGGACGCCAGCTGCAGTAACAGCCTCTCACTGCCCCTACTGGCAAGAAATTGGCTACCTAGTCACCACCTGCTCTTTACCATCCTGACCGGCCGGGTGTGGGGGGGCGCAGGGTGAGGACTGCCAGCCCCTTCTGAGAGCCGAGGGCACCGCCGCCAAGCGATGAGGGCCACTCTCCCCCTTGCTCGAGGACAGGGCCGATGTCTAGTTCTAAGACCACCCTCCCCATTCAAGACAGGACAGCTAGCCCTAACCGGTGTGGCTCAGTGGGTAGAGTAACAGCCTGCCGACTGAAGGGTCCCAGGTTCGATTCCAGCCAAAGGAACATAGCCAGGTGGCGGGCTGGATCCCTGGTAGGGGGTGCAGGAGGCCGCCGATCAATAATTCTCTCATCACTGACGTTTCTCTCCCTCTCTCTCTCTCTTCTCTCGCGCTCTCTCTCCCTTCCTCTCTGAAACTTAAAAAAAAATAAAAATAAAAAAAAGATTAGATAGCTACGTGGCACTCTGGGGTCAGAGGGCATGGTTCAGTTCCCGTGCCAGCACTTGCTGCACGACCTCAGGCAAAAACCCCACCTCCCTGAGCTCAGCTCATCTGTGCAAAGGGGTAACCAGTACCCACCCCCTAGGACTACAGGCGGCACCCAAAGGACTCGCAGTGAGGGCCTGGCAGAAGCTGGTCCGGGCCAGTCCAGGGCCACTCCGACCGGAAAGAGCTCACCTGGGAGCTGGAATGAGACGGGACCTGTGTGGCACCCAGCTCGGCCCCTGGCACCCAGGACACTTCCACGCTCGGGGCTCTGCTCGCCCAGCAGTTGGGAGAACCCAGCGTGGGAAATGGCCCACACCATCAGCCTGGCCTCACACACCAGCACGGAAGGTGCCCACACAGGGCAGAGCCCAGACTCAGGCTGAAGAAATGGCACACAGCTGGCCTCACCCACACCTACCCAAGGCGGGGCTGCCACCCAGCTGGGTGACGCGGTGGGGTGAGCCTTCCCCTTCCTGGACCCGTCACTTCAGCCACAAGCGGCCTGGCCGGTGCCAGCCCTGAGATCCTGGGTCTCTCAGCCGCCAGCCCAGAGCACCTGGCCCTGAGGACAGGGAGGAGCTGGTGTTCCCAGACCTCTGGCCAGCTCCACGACCTGTCCCGCAGCAGCACTAACCTTCCTGCAGATGCTGTGACTCTGGGTGCAGATGCCTCCACTCTGCTCCAAGCCCTCCATGGCTCCCTCTGCCTTCGGGACAAGTCCCACTCCAGCCCAGCTCACTGGGCCGCCCCAGCCCTGCTCCGCTCCCACCCTCTGCCTTCGGGACAAGTCCCACTCCAGCCCAGCTCACTGGGCTGCCCCAGCCCTGCTCCGCTCCCACCCTCTGCTCCAGTTCCCTGAGCACACCGCGCACTGTCCTACTTCGCGGCTTCCCACCTGGGATGCTGCTGGGTTAACGCACATACACTGAGCTCCCACCGCCCGGCCCCAGCGGAGCCTGCGGCTGGCGGGGAGCAGGAATAGGTAACCTGCGCCATTCCCGGCATGCCTGTTGGTGTAGCTATCAGGCTGTCCGTCTCTCCCGCGGCCGCTCCCATAAGGGCAGGGACAGGGTCTCTACACAACACCCAACCCCCGAGCCCCGAACAGCACCTGGCACTTAACGAGGCTCAATAGTAACGGCAAGTGAATGGGGACTGGATACAGGAAGCAAGGATCAGAGTGCTGAGAGGTACAGAGAAGGATAGGGGGCCACAGGAGAGTTAGCGGGGGGCTAGACATTGTGGGGTTCCCCCGGCTCAGCCAGTTCCCTCCTCGGGCACCCGCAGTCCTGCACAGGGTCCCCATCACAGCCTGCATCGTGCTGCTCCCAGCAGCCCGGCCCGCTTCCTTGTCCTGGCTCGTAGAAATGTGAGCACTCAGAGAAGCCATGACGGTGCCGCGGCCTTAGCCAAGTCCCTGCCCCTCCCCGGCTACAGTCTTTCTCCCGGAAAATGGGCTTATCCGCCTGGTCACCATCCTAAACCCAGAGCTGGGCCAGGGCCTGGCACTCAGGAGGCGCTCCATGGGTGCTGGCTGAGTGAATGGATGGGTGGCAGGGCAGGCAGGCTGGTAGGGCCCAGCACCTGGCAGGGCCACCCCAGCCCCAGTATAGGCCAGAACACCCAGGGTCAAAGTTCTCTGGCGGCCAGCCCAGGGGCCCTCATCAGGGCCACGTTCTCACATCTCCGCCCAAAAGAGCCACATTTGAGCAGGTCCTTCCTGGGACAGCCAGGGCTCCAGGAGGGGCTCACGTGATACCATCCATCCTACCCAAGGAGGTGGGATGGGCTGAGAGGGTCCCGGGAAGGTGGGCTGATGTGAACCGCGGTTGTTTACTGACACTTCCTGTGGCCAGCACCCTCGTCAGCATTCCTCGCGCCCCTGTTATTTGGTTCTCACGCCACCAGAAGGGCGGCCCGGTGATGACCCCACTTCAGAGAGGAAGTAAGTGGGGCGCAGACAGGTGAAGTCGCTTGCACAAGGCCCGGCTCTGACCCCAAGGCCCACGCTCCGGCACCCGCTCCCAGCCGCCTCCAGAACTGGAGCTCCAGGACCTCCCGGCCGGGAAACCCTGTGCTTCTGGAGCAGGGAAAGCTCCAGAAGCCAGGATCCGGGGGCTCCCCGCTCAGGGCGTGGCACCCCACAAGCACTCTAACTACGAACAGCTGCCCGGCCTCGGCTGCACGCTTCCAGCGGCCCAGATGCGCCGTCTGAAGGCAGCGGGCACTCCCTGCACGCCGGGGCGGGGGCCCGGCCTCGGGCTCCGGGGAAGGCGGGGACGAAGGGCCCAGGTCCAGGCCAGGGATCCTTTGCCTCCTCACACAGACCCCCACCCCACCCCACCGCAGCCCACCCGCGCCCCGGAACCCGAGGGAGCACCCCCGCCGCGCAGCCGCAGAGCGCACGAGCGAGCCTCACAATTTCGCCCAGCTCATCGCCGCCCCACCGCGCGTGCGCGGCGCGCGCCGGCCGAGCCCCTCGGCGGCTCCCTGTTTGACAGTTCCCTCCCCGACATCCCGGCGGCCCCTCCGCGGGCTCCGCGGGCCGCAGCGCCCGGCGCCGGGGGGCCGGCTCCGGGAGGGCGTCCTTAGAGCCGGGGCTGCCCTTTACCTGCAGGATATTCGACGTGGGTGAGGGTGACCGGCCGCCATGAAGCAGGGAGCGAGCACTGTCCGTCCGCTGCCATCTTACCCGGAGACCGGGCTTCGCCGAGCAGCCAATGGGGTGCCGGGGGGGCGGTGGTCCTGACCTATCACGTCAGGGAGGCGCCTCCCGTCCAATCGGAAGCCGGTACAGGTAGCGGCGCAGCCATTCAGCGTGCGGGCCGTGGGGCTGGTCCCAGCGGCGAATCAGAGAGCAGGGCCCCTAGGAGCTTGTGAGCCGACCCAGGCAGCTTCCAATCCGGGGCGAGCACAGGTAGGCTTCTGGCCAATCAGGGAAGAGGAGGGTTCCAGCACAAAACAGAGAGCAGACGAGCCAATCAGGAGCTGAAGCCGGCTCCCCAGTGTGGGCAGGACGGACCAATCGGGCCTTCGTTTGGGAGGCGTGTTGAACTTTGGTGGGAGCTTTGGTTTGGCCGGGACTTGCGCCAGTGAAGGCTTCCCAAGTAACCCGAGCCCGCCCGGAGCCGCAGGGACGCTGGCGTCCGTCGGAGCACGTGCAGGAAGCAAGGGGCACTATGTCACGATAGGATCTGGGTCCCCCGCCTTCTAGTTATGAGTAAACTGAAACCCAAGACCCCCGAGGGCACTTACTCTTTCCTTTTTTATATTTTATTGAATTTTTACAGAGAGGAAGGGAGAGGGATAGAGAGCTAGAAACATCAATCAGCTGCCTCCTTCACAATCCCAACGGGGGATGTGCCCGCAACCAAGGTCCTTGGCCAGAATCGAACCTGGGACCCTTGAGTCCACAGGATGACATTCTATCCACTGAGCCAAACCGGTCAGGACACTTACTCTTCTCTTAAACCATACTAGGAGTGGAAGCTTCATTGAAGTTAAGAAAGGCTCCACCCTTTTTTCATTCAGTTAACAAAGATTATTGATTCAGTCACATTTATGCTGGAATCTTGAGAGCATTTAAGCCCAGCTGGGCCTGGTGGGGAGCTGAGCACAGTTAAGGGGGGCCAAGGGAGCCCTCCTGGCTTGCTGGTGGACTCGAGTCATTTAAACCAGAAGCCGGTTTTCCCAAAACATTCCTTTCAGTGGCTGCCAATAAGGAAGGCCCTGCGCGAACAGCCACAGCTTCGCACCCACCTTTCCCTCTCCTCCGGTCCCCCAGGCTAGCCAGACCCGCTCCTGTCTCCCAGCCTTGGCACTGCTGTTGCACTGCCTGGAAAGCCTCGCCCTCTGGCCCCCCTTCGCCTTGCCAAGTCTCGCTCAAATGTCAGTTCTCACTCGGAGGTTTCTGTGGCCAGGTGGGGGGCCTCCACTGCGCCCCCCTCCCACCTGGGCACTGACCACACCGCACTGGAATCGGTTCCTTGTCTGTCTCTCCCAGTAAGCAATGGTTCTCCGACTTCATGGGCACCAGGGCCGGTTTATAGAAAATGCAGATTCCTGGGTCCCACTAGGGCAGTGGTTCTCAACCTTTCTAATGCCACAACCCTTTGATACAGTTCCTCATGTTGTGGTGACCCCCAACCATAAATTACTTTTGTTGCTACTTCATAACTGTAATTTTGCCACTGTTATTAATCTTAATGTAAATATGTTTTCCGATGGTCTTAGGCGACCCTGCTAGCAGTTCTCAACGCTGCTGTAGAGCCTAAGACCATGGGTTACAGTCTGCATTTTTTTTATATATATTTTATTGACTTTTTACAGAGAGGAAGAGAGAGGGATAGAGTTAGAAACATCAATGAGAGAATCATCGATCAGCTGTCTCTTGCACATCCCCTACTGGGGATGTGCCCGCAACCAAGGTACATGCCCTTAACTGGAATTGAATCTGGGACCTTCCAGTCCACAGGCTGACGCTCTAGCCACTGAGCCAAACCAGTTTCTGCACAGTCTGCATTCTTATGTGCTTTGGGTTCTAATACAAGTGATGTCAGCCATGCCTGCAGAAACCCAGGGCGTCATGAAGATGGGGCCCAGGCCAGACCTAGAACAGCAGCCTGATAAGTGACATCAATGCCTGTGAGACGAAAATAAACCCGGAATGGCAAGCTCTGCAAGACTGCAGGACAGACAGGTGAAGCCAGGACTGTGGCTCAGCGGAGCAGGCTGGAGGATGATGCTGACTCGAGTCCACAGCAAGCCAGGAGGGCTCCCCTGGCCCCCCTTAACTGTGCTCAGCTCCCCACCAGGCCCAGCTGGGCTTGTCTGGGTCCACTGGCCCCATTTCCCTGTCACCTACCCTCAGATACCTCGGTCATTGCCATTATTAGCTTCCGAGAAGCAGGAGGTGTGAGAATGGCTGTGAGTTTCCTAGAATAGTCCCCTGAGACAGGGCAGCCCTCTCAGGTCTAGTGAGGTGCTGGGGGGGGGGGGGGGTCGGTCAGCAGGGGCTTGGCCCCCAAAATGTTGAAAACCACTATTAGTGGTGAGGATAGATGGGAGATGTGAAGAATGGGAGTGACGTTTGGTTTGGTTGTGCTTTTTTTAAAAAAATGTTTTTATTGATTTCAGAGAGGAAGGGAGAGGGGGAGAGAGAGAGAGAGAGAGAGAGAAACATCAATAATGAGAGAGAATCATTGGCAGACTGCCTCCTGCACACCCCATATTGGGGATCGAGCCCACAATCTGGGCACGTGCCCTGATCAGGAATCGAACCATGACCTCCTGGTTCATAAGTTGACCCTCAGCCACTGAGCCACGAGGGCTGGGCTGTGTTTTTTTTTAAAAAAAAACTAAACATTCATACATGAAATTTCTGAAATTGAATGTGATGAAATTTCACAAACAAAACACACCTTGCCGAAACCCGTTTGGCTCAATGGATAGAGCGTTGGCCTGCGGACTGAAGGGTCCTGGGTTCGATTCCGGTCAAGGGCATGTACCTTGGTTGCGGGCACATCCTCGGTAGGGGTTGTGCAGGAGGCAGCAGATCGATGATTCTCTCTCATTGATGTTTCTAACTCTCTATCCCTCTCTCTTCCTCTCTGTAAAAAATCAATAATATATATATTAAAAACATCTTTATAAGCAGCCCCTAGATAAAAAATCAGGGCCCTAGTCCTAACCGGTTTAGCTTAGTAGAGCATCAGCCTGCGGACTGAAGGGCCCCAGGTTTGATTCTAGTCAAGGGGGTGTGCAGGAGGCAGCTGACCAATGTTTCTAACTCTCTATCCCTCTCCCTTCCTCTCTGTAAAAATATCAATAAAATATATTTTTAAAAAGAAATCAGGGGTCTAGAGGCCCCTGAACACCCATCTATTCATCCCAGGATGACCACCATCCCTACATCTAACACTATACATTTGATTGGTCTGAGTTTGAAACAGCATCCTACAGTATAGGGTGGGGCAAAAGTAGGTTTACACTTGTATTATTTATTGTACTAGAGGCCTTATGCACAGATCCATGCATTGGTGGGGTCCCTGGGCTTGGCCTGCACCCTCTCACAATCCAGGACCCCTCAGGGGATGTCAGAGAGCTGGTTTTAGCCCAATCCCCACAGGCCAGGCCAAGGGACCCCACCGGTACATGAATCCATGCACCAGATCTCTAGTGTGCATGCAAGAGTTTTGGTTAATCTCTTCCTGCCCTCCCCTCTTCCCTCTGAGATTCATCAGTCTGGTCCACGTTTCCATGCCTGTGGTTTCCGCTCCTGCATTGAGTCTCTGCCCCCTGGTGGTCAGCACATGTCATCGCTACCAGCTGGTCAGCCAGTTACTTAGGCTTTTATATAGATTATTTTCCAGACGAACCACTGTAAACCTACTTTTGCCCCACCCTATGTACTGTGTGTGGTTTCTCTCACTAGCATTGTTTGTGAGATGTATCCATGCTGTCCACTCTCATTGCCATATCATATTCTACAGTGCAAACATACCATTTATTTTCCATTTGACTCTTTAAAAATGTTTTCTCTTTATGTGCCTGCAACCAAGATACATGCCCTTGACCGGAATCAAACCCAGGACCCTTCAGTCCGCAGGCCGACACTCTATCCACTGAGCCAAACCGGTTTCGGCCCTAAGTATCCTCTTACTAGCCTGAGATCTAGGCTTTCCCAGATGCCCAGTTATCCCAGGTATGGCTGGCCTTTCGCTCCGGCCTCGCCCCTGGCAGGGAGTTCACACAGGGCAGCCCTGAAGTTAGAGGCACAAAGTCGAACACTGGTTTATGCGCCAACTCTTTTGCTCTCTGGGCCTATTTCCCCAAAACGTGTCAGCTGCTGCCCTCTGTTAGAGGTTCCTTCACTCACTCCGGAACTTCTGTGTCAGAATTCCCAGGCATCAGAAGTGGGCCAGGGTTGCCGAAACCGGTTTGGCTCAATGGATAGAGCGTCAGCTTGGGGACTGAAGGGTCCCGGGTTCGATTCCAGTCAAGGGCATGTACCTTGGTTGTGGGCATATCCCCAGTAGGGGGTGTGCAAGAGGCAGCTGATCAATAACTCTCTCTCATCGATGTTTCTAACTCTCTATCTCTCTCCCTTCCTCTCTGTACAAAATCAATAAAATATTTTTTTTTTAAAAAGAAGTGGGCCAGGGTCCCCACAGGGCTCCCCAGCTCTGGTCTTTGGGACTCTGGCTTCGCGGACATCACGTCATGTAGAGATGAAGTCCTCGGAGACTGATGGGGACGGGGAGGGGTGTGCGTGCATCAAACGGACCCAGGAACCAGCTCAGAGGGGCTCTCGCTGGCCAATGTGAGCATCAGAAGAATGCTTGTCACTGTACATATCAAATAAAAACCCACGAGTCCATAGTGGTATTCAAAAAACAAAAAAACTATTGTTGAAAGCTAGTCAGCATCAGAAGTAAGTTACTGGCACATGCCATCAAATGGACAAATCTGGAACATCGTTAGAAACCAGCACAGAGGTCACAGACTGCAGGCTTCCGCTTACAGAAATGTCCAGGAAAGGCAAATCGAGAGAGAAAGCAGGTTGGTGGCAGCCTGGGGCCGGGGGTCTTTCTGTGGCGGTGGGAATGTTCTAAAAGTACACAGTGGGGACAGCTGCACACGCTGTGAATTTACTAAAAATCATTAACGCGGATGAATTTTATGGCACACGTTATACCTCAATAAAGCTGTTTGATCCAACAAAACGACTTGCTAGCCTCAGAGGTGACCAATCGGCTCGCGTCTCTAACACCCGTACAGGAGAGTCAGGCACTGTCCTTTCTGGGGAACGAAGCCATCCCCAGCCGATTGGAAAACGCACTTTTCAGATATTGGAGAATCGGCGATACCCTCTCCAGGTGTGATCACGGTACCTGGCCATGCCCGGGAACTACCTCTCCACTTTAAGACCTGCCTGGCCAGGTGTTCAGGGATGAAGTACATGCCTGGAACTTACTCTAAAGATGTTTTTAAAGAAATGGTGAGATGTTATTACTGACTTGCGGTGTTGGTTTTATGGATAGTCTTTATTATGGTTTTCTTTTTAACTCTTTGGTACATCTGGAACTTTTCAAAGTGACTTTTTTTTTGTTTTTAAAATGCCCTTCACATAGACCCTGCAATGCCCAACTGCCCATGGATACACCCGAACATCCAGCAGCTCAGATCCGCTCTGCTCCCACCTGTCCCTGCCCCTCAGCCTGGCTCTCACCAGCGCAGGCTCAGTGACTGAGCCTGACCCTACACTCCTGGCCTCTTCCAACAGCCGCCTCGTGCAGAAGTGAACAGAGGCTCTGACAGAAGCCTCACCTAGAAGCTGCCCGAGCTGCCTCACACCCAGGCCGCCCACCCACTGAGCCCTCCAGCATTTCCCTGCCCCTCCCCCCGCCCCTGGGCCTCCCTGCCTAGGGCCACATGGCCCCTACCAGGCTGTCCTTGACCCCTGCCCTCCTGACACCTCCACTAACTGCACCCCAAGAGGGTCCCCGGCTGCAGTCCAGGAAGCAGCTGGCCACACATGTACCCAGCAGCATGGCAACGTGGGAGGAAATCCTTTAGATCATTTATTGGACTCGATGTCGGCGCATAGAGCTCACCACACAGAAGTTAGAAGCTGCGACAGATGAGGTGCCGGGGGCAGAGCATGGATGTGTAAACCAAGAAAATGAAAATGCCGCTTGTGTGATTTGGGAGTAAATCAGTGCGGGCGGGCCCAGGCCCGAGATCACATTCACAGCGGGAAAGTGTCAGTGAGCGGAATGCTGGGATGGGAGGGGCACCTGGGTCCTGACCTCCCGGAGGCCGCAGGTGGGTCGGGCCAGAGCCGGGTCAGTGCCCAGCCCTCCGGCCCGGGGAAGCATGGGAAGGGGGAGGGGTGCAGAGGGATGGGGTTCCAGGAGGGAAGTGGGCTCACATCTCCCTTGCCCATCCCCCTCTCCCCACCCAAATGGGCAAGATCACCCTTCCCTGGACCCTCTGCCATTCAGGGAGGGGTCCTGCCTGAGGAGCCAGTCCCCAAATCCAGGGAGTGGAGAGCAGGGAGAGTGTTATTTCTCTCACAGGCCTCCCAACCCGGACGGGCAGAACCTCAAAATAAAGTGTTAAGGCAATAAATAAAACATCCCAGCTCCGGTGAGTCTGCGGGGCTGAGAACCTGTGACGGGGACAGATGGCGGGGACAGGGCTGCCTCCATCTGCAGGACCAGCGGGAGGCGGCCCTGCGCGGACTCAGAGGTGTGCGTCCCCGTGCGGGGCGGGTCCCTGTCCTGGTGAGGGCTGGGGGCTGGGCCAGCGTCCGCCTCCTGACCTCCCCCGTGTGGTCCCTGGGCCCGCTCCTGGGCCACCAGCCACGGCAGCACAGGCGATAGGCCTGATCACTCCCGGTCAGAGCCTCCACCCAGCACCCAGCACCACCCAGAGTCCTGGGCTCAGGAGGGAGGAGGGTGGGGCCCAGGCCCAGCCCGCCTGTCTCTGGGGTGGCAGAGCGGGAGATGACCGGCTTTGGCAGGGAGGACAATGTCCCAGGTGGTGCTTGGGTCTGACCAGAGCCCAGTCCCCGCCCAGATGGGAGCACAGGAGTCCTCCTGCGCCCCCTCCTGACGGCCACCGGGAGGCCCCGCCCTCACCGAGTTGCAAACGCTCTGGGTGGTGGGGGGGCCTGGGAACTGGTGGCCGGGGGCCTGGATTCTGAGACTCTCAGCCAGGTTCCTTCCAGCTCAGGACACGGAGGCCCTTCCCCAGAGCCCTGCACCCCCACCTTTCGCCTCCTCCCTCCCAGCCCCTCGTCGGCAGCCCAGAGTGGTGGGAGCTCTTGGGGTCCCACACGCAGGGCACCCAGCTCTGCCTGCCCCAATTCCCTTCACAACAACTTCCTCTCCCTCTTCCTACCGTCCTCTCCCTCAGGCCCCACTGGCCACTGGTCAGCCGCCGCCTCCCCGGGGACAGCCGAGGGCAGCCAGGCCCCTCGGGGCTCCCTCCCTCTCAGGGAAGTTCACGCCCCAGGCCTTGGGGATCCCCAGAATGACTGGGGGTGGGGCAAGGTCAGGGGCAACTGCCCTCGGCGCTCACAGCCTGGGCTCTGTGCTGCTGATGGCACAGATGCCCCGGCCCTTGATTGTCAACCCGAAGGAGGGAGGAGGCACCTCGGCTCTGCCATCACCACGTGGACGAGGCCCAGCAGCCCCCTCCCAGCCAGCGCGCCGCGGCTACGGCTGCCCCGGGGGGCCGCTGTCTCGGGGCAGCTCGCCGTTCAGGCCCAGGCTGCCGGCCGCCGGCGCCCCCAGGTAGCCGAGCAGGATCTCGCTGCGGCGCCGGGACAGCTGCAGGATGTCGTCGGCCAGGGCCGGCACCGAGGTGTACCGCACGTTGTCCAGGTCGAACATGTCCCGCAGGTACTGCACGATCTGGTGCTGGGACAGGGCTGGCATGAGACCCGGGCCCCGGCCCCTGCCCACCTGATGGCCTCCAGGCCCCCCCAGCCCTCCCCTGGCCTCTGGGACCCCGGCCGAGTCTCATGTCCTCGGGTTCTGGCCCCAGGACTCCCTCAGCCCCGCCGACCAGGCTCCCAGCGGAGGGGCAGCACGCTCTCCGGTACCCACTGGCTTCCTGAGGAGCAGCCCGCCCCTGCACTCCGGGCACCTCCGGCTCGATGCCAGGGGCCGGGACAGCAGGCCCGCGGGAGCGGCGGCCCCAGCGCCCGCTCACCTTGAAGAAAGCACAGACTTCGGCGAGCTGGGGCTTGGGTCCAAGGAAGCCAAAGGCCAAGACGGGGCTCACGTGCTCCGATACGGAGTAGAAATGGGAGATGAAGCCGTCAGGCACCTGTGGGGAGCAAGGCTGAGCCTGGGACCCGGGGGCCCCGAGGTCTGGCCTCAGAGGGAGCCTGGCTCGGTCACATGCTGGCTGGGTGACCCCGGGCAGGAGACTCGGGAAGGCCGTGTTTCCACCTGTGCGGAAGGGGGGCGACCTCGGGGCTGCTGTGGGGGCTGCATGAGGAGGGGCCTGGGGCCAGCACAGGAAGTGCCCGGGGCCTCTACTGGCAGCAGCTGGTATCAGCCAGGCAGCAGAGCCTGCTGGCTGGAGGAACGATGGATTGCAGCCCCGATAGTGCGGCCAGCCGCCGCCTGGGAGCGCAGATAACAGCAGCCCGATGGCGGAGGCCGCTCCGCCTGCCCCTGGGCATCCTGCCCCCCCAGGGCCTCCTCTGAGCCAGCCGCCACGCCTTGCCTGTGCCCTCCCTCTCCATGGATGCCCCTCCCTCTCTGAGGCCTTCAGCATTTCCTGATGCCGATGCTGCTGGGCTCCAGGGTGAGATAGAGGTGCTCCTGGTCCAAGGGGAGGTGCTGGCAGGACAGTGGCCAGCGCTATGCAGAGGCCGAAAGGGGCAGCCAGGCCTGGGGGCTCAGCAAGCACCCCTGCACCGCCCCATTCTCCTCACACCTGCCCTGTCCTGCCTCAGCCAGGGACCAGCAGGCCCTGATGGGAGGGTCAGCGGAGCGCCACACCCAGAGCCCCCACAGCACCCGCAGGCCCCTCCAGGTCACTCACCATCAGCAGCCTCCTCTTGGCTTTGAGGACGGACCAGCACGCAGTGGCCAGGGCCTGCACCAGAGACAGACCAGTGGGAGCTGAGTAATGGGCAGGAAGACAGGGCCTGGTGCCGAGCTCTGCTGCTCCCTCCGCTCAGTCAGGAATCACATCCACCGAAGTCTGCTCGTGCCCCTGACGCTGAGCCCGGGGGCCTGGGCTCGCCACGGAACATCTCTGAGCCCGTTTCCTGACCTGCGGCCCGGCCATGCCGGGGCCCCATCTCACTCAGTGGTGTGGGTCCACGGTGACCACCTGGACTGCCTGCCCTCTCCCGCCCCTGCCAGGCCAGGGCTTCCTGAGGGGCCCTGCAGGGGCCTCGGCTCAGTGCTCCCCTGCAGTAGCTCCCCTCCTTCTCCCCAGTGAGCCTCATTAACAGCCGCATTAACAGCGGCAGCGGTAAGGAGCGCAGCACAGACGAGCAGACAGTGAGCGTGCAGTGCGGAAGGAAAGGCACAGGACAGCACTGGGTCCCTGGGAAGCTTCCCCAGGGCCGAGGGGAGGAGCCTGCGCAGGGGGTGACCGCTGTCTGATGGTGGGGAGCCAGCCTTGGTGCCACGGCCAGGGATGGAGGACTCGGGCCAGGCCAGCGGGCAGGGCGTGTGAACGTGCTGGAGCGGGCACCACCCACCGTCTCCTTGAAGCTGTCGGACAGCCAGCGGTTCCGCAGCACGGCCAGCACGGAGGACGGCGGGTTCTCCAGGTCCTCGAAGGCGTCCATGAGGATGAAGTCCAGCACGATGTCGTAGAAGCTCATGCACACCACCTGCGGGGCAGGCGGCGCTGAGGGCGGGCCGGGTGGGCCCGGGGCTGAGCAGACCCCTCCCTGCTCCACAGTGGGGCGCACTGGGGCCCTCCCGCCCCGGCCCGGGCCTAGGACAGAGCGGACACGGGGGCTCCCGCACCGATGGAGCCTTCCCAGCCCTCCGAACCACGGCGGAGCCCGGCCAGGCACCGCCTGCTCAGGGCGCAGGGCCTTAGCACGAACCAACTCACCCCGCGGCCCTCCAGCTCCAGCCGCGTGGTGGCCCAGGTCTCCGGCCGCAGCGCGTAGCTCAGCATCTCCTCGTAGCTCTCCAGGAAGCCTTTGGGGCTCTGGGAGAAGCACGTCGCGCAGGTCGGGGAGGAGTCGGGGACCCCGCTGGAGCAGATCCGCGGGGACAGGCTGGCCCACAGAGGGAACACGCGATCCCCGAGCAGCAGCCACGGAGAAAACGAGGCGGGAGGGTCCCCTGCCCACCTCGGTGCCTCTGCAGAGGACAGGGCGTTTGCAGGATACAAACCAGCGCCCAGCACGTCGCAGCCCGGCGCCTCCCTGAGCGCCCACCGCCTCCCAGGAGAGGCCGGTGCCACCGCAGGAGCGTGAGGGCACGGGGTGGAGCCAGGCAGCCAGAGATCCAAATCTCTGTGACCCTGAGCCTCACGTGAAACGGGAGAAGCTACAGCCCCACACGCAGGGCCTTTCGCGGGGAGTCAACCAGCCACGCACGTAACACAATCAGCCGTGCCCGGACCTCAGCGATGAATAGTGCATGACTCCGGCCGCCGCCACCGAGGCTGCCGGCACTCAGGACAAGCTCTGTGCTCGCCCGGACCACGAGTTAGCGGGCACAGCCTGCAGTGTCCGGACACCGAAAGCTGGTATGTGCCGGGCACTGATCTAATAGAGATTAACTCATCCGATTCCTACGGATCCGTGAGGGACATGCTGGTATCAGTCCCACTTCAGTTAGGAATACGGAGGTTCTGTGAGATCACTGACATGCCCGAGAGCCAGGCGGGACGGAGCTGACACAGAACAACATGGACAGGCCGATGCCATTTACACAGAACCACGTGCAGCGAGACACTGGGCCAGTGCTCGCTAAAATGTGACGGGGTGGGGTAGGCGCTCACTGAGGAATGAGGGCACAAGGCAGCCCCCAAGCCGGATGGGGCGCGATGCAGGAGGCAGCTGATCAACGGTGCTCTCTCATCACTGATGTTTCTCTCTCCCTCTCTGAAATCAATTAAAAGTAAGTGTCATAGTTAGAATAAATAAATAAATTTAAAAACCAGAAAACAAGGTGAGGGGGAAGAAAACCTGAAAGAAGATTCTCCCGCGCGAGCCCCCCGCGCCCCCAGCACAGTACCTTCTCAGCCTTGGTCATCAGGCCCGTCACCATCTGGCGGCCCACCTCCCCGAAGAAGAGCCGGTGAGTCTGGTCCTCCAGGAGGCCCTGAGGGAGGGGCGGGTGAGCTGCCCACGGGCCGTCCCCCCGGCCGTGAGGAGGGGGACACGGTGCCGAGTGAGTGAGCATGTGCACAGAGGGCCGTGAGGGAGCAGGCCCCCAGGAGGCCTGCCTGGCCGCCCGTCCCGACTGCCCTCGCAGGCGCCGGCAGCACACCCACCTCGAACGCCTGCCGCACGCAGTGCAGCTTGGCCAGGAAGTCGTGGTCGCTGTAGCAGCACAGCAGCTCTGTCCTGAGGGGAGGCACACACCGTCAGGCCACCTGGGCCCCGCCAGCGACGCCTCCGTGTGGCTCTGAGTGGAGCCCGGGCTGGCCCTGCCTTGGCTTGTCAGCGTGACCTCGGGCAGGTGTCTGCCCCCCTCTAGGCCTCCGTCCCCCCAAACCAAAGGACGCGGCTGGCTGGCTGCTCTCTGAGGACGTGGCAGGTCTGGTCCCTGGGGGTCGGGCTGACCTGGGCCTCCTCCAGGCCCCCATTAGCCAAGGACAGAAATGGCCAATGCTCCCAGGTGGTAGAACGCCAGGCGGGGGCTGCTGCCCACCGGGTCTGCCTCCCCTTTACCCAGTCCCCAGGCCTTCAGCTTCAGCTTCCAACCATTTCAGTCAGCGAACTTGAAACATAATTTAAATGTGAGTCATGACCAAAAGCCAAGTTCTGAGAAGAATTCATGTAGAAGGAATAAGATGCCGACAATACCACAGAAGGGGCACAGGGCTTCTGGGCTGGGCCCTCCGAGCACTTAGGTCAAACACGGTACTGGGACCTCCCAGGCCCTCCGTGTGGGGCAGGAGCTGGTGCGGCCCATCCGGGCCCTCAGTGAGCCTGGCCCAGTGTCCTCACCAAAGGCCGCCGGCTGCTCGCCTCCTCCGAGGGGGACAGGGCCTGCCCGCCCGGCCCTGCTCCCGCCTCCCGCCCCCTGCTCCCCGCTCACCTGAGGGTCCGGCAGAGCACCTTGCCCTCCTTCACCAGCTGCAGCGCCTCCTCGTAGGCGGCCGCGGGCCTAGAGAGTGGGATCAGGAAGTCGTCCACCTGCAGGGACTCGAAGAGCTGGGAGGGTGCGGGGAGAGTCAGTCAGGGCCTGTGTCAGCAGCGGCCCCGTGAGGCCCACGCCCAGGGGACACCCTAGGCGGCCTCTCAGAGGAGATGTCAGAGGCAGAAGCCCGGGTTCAAGCCCAGCTCCGGCCCTCAGTGTCCCCAGGGGACCATACACTGGGCTTGAGCCCCTGTCCTCCCACCCAGGCCCGGACAGCTGGCCGGACACACACGGCAGCAGACTGATGCCAAGCGATGGGCATGCGGCCTAGGGAAGGGAGAGGTCATCCGGGGACCTGCCCTCACCCCTAGGACCCGGGACCCCTGGCTTCTGAGGCCTCCCAGCCCCCAGCCCCTGCACGAGTCCCCGGGGAGCAGCACGTGGTGGCTGCCAAACTGCTCCCGGAGGAGGAAGCCGCTGCACTTTCCCACGACCGAGCTCACCCAGGGCCGCAGAGGCTCCTCCCCGGTCCGAGGTGTCCCCCACCTCCTCCCCCCTGTCCTCCGTGTCCACCACCTCTTCCCGCTCACCCCGGTGTCCCCACCCCCCGCTCTCCTCGGTGTCCCCCCCTCCCTCACCTCTGTGTGTGTGTGTGTGTGTGTGTGTGTGTGTGTGTCCCCGCTCACCTCGGGGTGTGTGTGTGTGTGTGTGTGTGTGTGTCCCCGCTCACCTCAGTGTGTGTGTGTGTGTGTGTGTGTGTGTCCCCGCTCACCTCGGGGTGTGTGTGTGTGTGTGTCCCCGTGTCCCCGCTCACCTCGGTGTGTGTGTGTGTGTGTGTGTGTGTGTCCCCGCTCACCTCGGGGTGTGTGTGTGTGTATGTGTGTGTGTGTGTGTCCCCATGTCCCCGCTCACCTCGGTGTGTGTGTGTGTGTGTGTGTGTGTGTGTGTGTGTGTGTCCCCGCTCACCTCAGTGTCCACCCCTCTCGCTCACCTCGGTGTGTGTGTGTGTGTGTGTGTGTCCCCGCTCACCTCGGTGGCAGAGAAGAAGGACTCGTCGGAGATTAGGCTGTCCTCATCGTCCGCGCGCAGGCGCAGCGAGCCCTCGGCCAGGGGCAGCATGAGGGTCCGCTCTGGGAAGAGCAGGGCGGAGGGCTGAGCGGGGACTCCGGAGCACGGAGCTGACGTGCAGACTCAGAGCCGAGAACACCTGACTGGCGGACGAGGCCGACGAGCACAAAGCCCCTATTACTGAGCACTGCGTGTGAAGACGGCTCCGTGCTCACACGTGCCTCCTCCAGGCCTGAGCCAGCCGTGGAGGTGGGCACCGTGAGGCGTGGGAACGAGGCTGTGCAGGACCTGCCCACAGCCGCACAGCCGGACCCGAGACCTGGAGGCCCGCCCGGGATCCTCAGGGGAAGTCGCTCCCCTCTGACAGGCTGACCTGAGCCAATGACAGGTACCAAAGGGCTTGAGGGAGTCCACTCTGCTCCTGCCCACCGTGTATCGGGGAACGCCTCTGCCCCTCCCGCAGCCTCAGTTTCCCCATCTGTGCAAAAGACTGGAGGAGGTCTGAGGACCCTGGGGATTCCGTCTGCCTGATGCACTGAGGGGGTCACACCCCAGCTCTCTCACCGCCTCCGCCTCCCGCCTGTCCCCCCCACCGCAGCCTGGGGCGCTCACCCAGGTCCAGCAGCAGGTTGTCGGACGGGAAGGTGGACCCAAACTCCTCCTGCAGGTGGTAGGCCCGGTGCAGCAGGGACTCCAGCTTCTCGGCGAACTCCCTCCGCTGGGGCTCTGGCTGCGGGGGAAACAGCGACCATCGCCCCAGGCCCTCCCCTCAGCAACAATGGCGCCCGGCCCCTGGGGAGAGGAGCCGCCCTGGGGCCCCGCAGTGAGAGCACAGATCTGGACCTGAGCTGCCCAATCCAGGAGCCACTACCACATGTGGACAGAGAGCCCTGAAGTGGCCAGTCCCAACCGGGATGTGCCCAAAGTATAATCCACTCTGGGTTTCAAAGACTTGGTACCAAGCAAGTAAATAAATAATCTCGGTGATTGTCCATCACACGTTGAAATGGTAACATTCGGGATACATTAGCTTGTATAAAATACATGGTTAACTCATCATTTCCCTTTTACTTTTTTCTTTTAATATATATTTTATTGATTTTTTTACAGAGAGGATGGGAGAGGGATAGAGAGCCAGAAACATCGATGAGAGAGAAACATCGACCAGCCACCTCCTGCACACCCCCTAATGGTCGGCTTGGGGACTGAAGGGTCCCGGGTTCGATTCCGGTCAAGGGCATGTACCTTGGTTGTGGGCATATCCCCAGTAGGGGGTGTGCAAGAGGCAGCTGATGGATGACTCTCTCTCATCGATGTTTCTAACTCTCTATCCCTCTTTCTTCCTCTCTGTAAAAAAATCAATAAAATATATTTTTTTAAAAAGATAAAAGCCATTGACAATTTATACTGGTGAACTTTATGGTTTGAGAATCATGTTTCAAGAAACTTGTTAAAAACGTTTAGCATAGGAAAACACCCAGAAGGACACCAAGCGGCTGTGTTTGGATGAAGGGTCCTGGGCATCAGCAACACCGATGACAAAGGTATTAGGATCATTTCTGAGCGCCTGCCACGGGCCGATCACACGGGGGGCACTGATGTCCCACCAAGGCACCAGGGAGGGCAGGGCCTTGGCCACGATCAGAGCCTGAGCTCTATTTTCCCACGCTCCTGTCTCTGTATGTTCACTATTCTGTAAGGAGTGTTTCTCTGCTTTCACAATCAGAACAATGGAAGTTGTAGGATGTTACACTGTGGCATTAGCAGTAAGTATAATTGGGACGCTGAGCTCGTCCCTGCACCTCCCCGCCCTCTCCCCCCCGCCGCCGCCCGCCCACACGCAGAGGCCCACAGCAGCCGCCTCCCAGGGCGCCCACGGCCTGCTTGCGCCACAGGCGGTTCCCAGCCTCTGTGTCCACAGCCAGGCGGCCGTGCCTGTGTGACAGCCTCTGTCTGAGAGAACGCCCCCAGCGGGGGCGGAGGGCCCGTCACCCACTGGTTACAGGCTGTGCCAGGCATGTCCCCATCCTGTTGCTACAAACTCTGATTCCCAGACTCCCGGCCAACAGAGGCACAGGTGGAGCAAAGCAGGGGCCGGGGAGGAAGACAAAGAAACTCTCCCCTCCTCCTCCTTTCCTGCCTCCCACCATACCCCTGCCCCACCATACCCCTGCCCCACCCTACCAAAGTGGGGTCAGCCCCATACAAATGACACTGCTGTGGATATTTGTATGTAATATCTAGGTGCTAGCTTCCAGGGCACGGCCTTGGTACCTGAGCCCTGGGCACACCCCTCCAGCCCTGGGACAACCCAGCTCCTCCCTCACCTGTGCACCCAATCCCCGGGAGGAATAACCGCCCTTCCGTTTCAACAACTGAGGTTGCTCCCATTTCCTGGCTAACACCGGACTGACGTCAGGGACAGATGTGTCGGACTGCTCCCCAGAGACGGCCCTCCCCGTGTGGCCTCGCTCCAGCAGACCACCGGAGCTCAGAAAGACTTCGTTTTTAATACAGAGAAGGGCCAGGAATAAAGCAGCCCTAGCCAGCTGGGCTCAGTGGACAGCGTCAGCCTGTGGACTGAAAGGTCCCAGGTTCGATTCTGGTCAAGGGCACATGCCCAGGTTGTGGGCTTGGTCCCCAGTAGCGGGTGTGCAGGAGGCAGCCGACCAATGATTCTCTTACCATTGATATCCCTATCTTTCTCCCTCTCCTTTCCTCTATGAATTAAAATAAAAATCTATTTAAAAGAATAAAACTGCCGACACCAGTTTGGCTCAGTGGATAGAGCGTTGGCCTGCGGACTGAAAGATCCCGGGTTCGATTCCGGTCAAGGGCATGTACCTTGGTTGTGGGCACATCCCCAGTAGGGGGTGTGGAAGAGGCAGCTGATCGATGATTCTCTCTCATAGATGTTTCTAACTCTCTATCCCTCTCTCTTCCTCTCTGTGAAAAATCAATAAAATATATTAAATTAAAAAAAAAGAATAAGACAGAAATGGCCCACAAGCTCACCATGTATACAAGCCCCGCCCATAGGCATGTGCTCAACATGAGAAAAGTCCAACAGCACAGGAAGGTGCTGAACAGTGCAGGGAAGTACCATACAAGCCTTTCCACCTCTCCCTGCAGCCCCGCTCCACAGGGCACTGCTAACCATTTCCCGGGTCGTGTACCTGTCACGGAAAGGAAGACTGCACGCATGTACCAGCAGCTACCAGGAAGTGCACAGATGCACAGATGTCTTTTAAAAACGCACACCTAGCTGAAACTGGTTTGGCTCAGTGGATAGAGAGTCAGCCTGTGGACTGAAAGGTCCCAGGTTCGATTCTGGTCAAGGGCATGTACCTTGGTTGTGGGCACATCCCTAGTAGGTGGTGTGCAGGAGGCAGCTGATCGATGTTTCTAACTCTCTATCCTTCTCCCTACCTCTCTGTAAAAAAATCAATAAAATATATTTAAAAATAAGTAAAATAAAAATGCAGACCTGCATCATTTTATACACATTCTCCATCTTGCTATTCTCACTTGCTATATCGTGGAGATAGCAGCCTAACAGCCCACATAACTTCCCTCAGCCTTTTGTTTTTTTAGTTTATATATATATATATATATATATATATATATATATTTTTTTTTTTTTTTAATATATTTTATTGATATTTTACAGAGAGGAAGAGAGAGGGATAGAGAGTTAGAAACATCGATGAGAGAGAATCATCGATCAGTTGCCTCTTGCACACCCCCACTGGGGATTTGCCCGCAACCAAGGTACATGCCCTTGACCGGAATCGAACCCGGGACCTTTCAGACCGCAGGCTGACGTTCTATCCACTGAGCCAAACCGGTTTCGGCGGGTTTTTTCTGTTTTGTTTTTTTAATATGTTTTTTTTCATTTCAGAGAGGAAGGGAAAGGGATAGACGCATCAATGATTAACAGAGAATCATCGATCTGCTGCCTCCTGCACATCCCCTACTGGGAATCAAGCCCGAAACCTGGGCATGTGCCCTGACCGGGAATGGAACCGTGACCTCCTGGTTCATAGGTTGATGCTCAACCACCGAGCCATGCTGGTCAGCCATCCCTTGGCCTTATAACAGCTGCCCAGTATCACACACCCTACTGATAGTTCCCAGTTTTTCAACTATTACAAAATAATGCTTCAGTGAACATCCACCCTAGGACATACATTTGGCGTGCTCTTCACACACGTTTTATTTTAGCTTCTTCACTGACTCTCTTTCCTGACACTGAAATAAAGGTTCACTGTAGAAAACTTACACAATGCCCCCCAAAAAGTCCAGGACAAAGGCCATGTGATCCGCTGCCCTAGGAACAGAGGCTATTTCCACCAGTCCCGCAGGAACACGAGGCCGGGGTCAGGGTGTGAGCATCTCTGTGGTTTACTGCATACTTACCGAGCGCCAGGCATGTGCTCGGCACGTTACTGGATGGACTGACAACCGGACCAAGGGGAAAACTCCATCCAAGGGGATGAGTGACAGTAGACAGGAGGCGGGGCTGCTGGGCTGCCTCCGAAAGTCTGGCTGCCCACCGGCCTCTGCACGGTCAGGGGTGCGGACCACCTACCTCAGAAAGCACCTCGGAAGCGGCCTCGGGGTTCTGGAGGCCGTCCCCTGGTGTGGGGGTGCTGCCGCTGTCTCCCCTCTGCCCCACGCTCAGCGCCTGCTCCCATTTTTGCAGCGCCTCCTCGAATAACTCCATGCCTGGGCGCGGGCGGAGAGAAGGGAGAGTCAGGCCCAGCAGGGGAGCAGCCGGGCCCTGCACAGCATCGCCTGAGAGGGCCCCGAAGGACAAGAAGGAGCAGGACTGTGTGGGCCGGATCCTGATCAGTTTTTATTTATTTATTTTTTTTAATATATTTTATTGATTTT
Organism: Pipistrellus hanaki; assembly: GCF_964339955.1. Classification (NCBI taxonomy): domain Eukaryota; kingdom Metazoa; phylum Chordata; class Mammalia; order Chiroptera; family Vespertilionidae; genus Pipistrellus; species Pipistrellus hanaki. The sequence continues at coordinate 3,996,154 of NC_140513.1, forward strand.
TTACAGAGGGGAAGGGAGAGGGATAGAGAGCTAGAAACACCGATGAGAGAGAAACATCGACCAGCTGCCTCCTGCACACCCCTTACCAGCAATGTGCCTGCAACAAAGGCACACGCTCTTGACTGGAATTGAACCTGGGACCTTTCAGTCCGCAGGCTGACGCTCTATCCACTGAGCCACACCGGTTTCGGCTTGATCACTTTTTAAAGATGCTGAGTTTATAGGCCTTATTTAGATCTGATTTGTTCCCACACTGTCCCCTGCCCAGAAGCGGCTGGAAACCAGGGAGTGAGGGTTTGGGGGCAGGGAGGGGGAGGTGGGTTTCAAAGCAGCCCCTGGAGAAGTGCCCTGGGCCTGGCCTGTGCCGTTCCCGCTGGCCTGCCCCACCCCGGGGAGCCCAGGCCACCTCCGGCCTGTACCTTGCATGTAGAGGCTCTCGGCATTGCCATCGCTGGTCATCACAGACTCCTCCATCCCTCTGGCATCCCATGGTCCCGAGCCCGCAGCTGTGGGGCTGGATGTGTTCACCGCCACCATCTAGACACAAAGGCCCAGGGCAAGGGGTGAGGCTTTCCCAGTCCCTCTGCAGGCCCCCGGCCGCCCCAGCGCCTGACCGTGTGCCTCACACACCCGCTCCAGACGCCATCCCTGGAGCCAGCCCCGAGTGCAGAGGCCCAGCCCTCACACAGCCTGGTCCTCCATCTGCGAGCACTGACACCTCACAGCAACTGCCGGGGTGGGAGGTCATATGGAGGCCCACACCCAACCCAGGACTCAGCAGCCTCCTACGAAACCCGCCCTGGGCCCCTTCCCTGCTCTGAGCTCCGCTGCCAGTCAGACAAGGAAGACTGAGGGAGCGCCCAGCACATACGGCCAGCCACAGCCCACGGCTCCCACACAGGCAGCCACCTCCGTGACGGCTCTGGTTCCTCCAGGACAAGAGCTGCCTCTTGCTCACCCCTGGTCCCCAGGGCAGGCCCCGTGCAGAGCTGGGGCTCAGTCCTGACTGAGTGAATGAATAGCTAGATGAGTGAATGAGCCAAAGTCACTCCCCAAGTGACTATAACCTCTCTTTGTCTTATTCACTTCTGTATCCTCAGCACCAAGAAGAGTCCCAGGCACAAAGCAGATGTCCACTCAACATCTAATGAATGGACGAGTGAATGAACAAACTTTCATAGATAAGTATCTCCCCCAACAGCCATCAGCTTCTCTTCTGCACCTACCCATGTTTTCCCCACAAATGCCTGACACTCAGTGAGTGATCAATGGCCATCTCTAATAGCCTGCATGGATGGATGGATGATGAGTGAACAAATGCATGCATGCATGAATGAATGAGTGAAAGACTAAATGAAATATCTACGCCCATCTCCCTACCACTCCACAGCCTGCTGAGGGCAGAGACTGAACCTGCCTCAGTAGCTGGGGGCTGAGCCTGAGGCTGGAGCAGGCCCCCGGCACCCTCCCGTCCCCACCCTCCCGTCCTCACCCTCCCGTCCCCACCCTCCCGTCCTCACCCTCCCGTCCCCACCCTCCCGTCCTCACCCTCCCGTCCCCACCCTCCCGTCCTCACCCTCCCGTCCTCACCGAGGCCAAGCTGTGGGAGGAGCCCGAGCGCTTGCTGGGCTCAATGGACGAGATGCCGCTCAGCGTGTCGTTGCTCTTGCTGCTGGGGCTCTGCACCCTCCGGCTGGAGTAGCCTGTGAGGACAGGAAAGAAGGGGTCACGCAGGCTCCCCATCGGCCTTTGGATGGGTCGTCCCCCCCAGAACCCCCTCCCCTCCTCCTCTGGAGTCTATCCTGACCTTCTGACTCCGGTGCCGGCAGAGCACCCCGAGCTGTGCATCTGGCAGAAGAGTGCTGGCCCTGCCACTCGCCACTGTCTCCCCGTCCCCCGCACAGCGCCCCCCTCCCCCCCCGAGGCCCCCACTTCCCGCCCCTCCTTCCTCCGGCCATGCTGCTGGGCGAGGGGCTGATTGGGAATTCTCCTTCCAAAAAGGATTCAAGGTAACACTTTTGAAGATACACCAAGGACAGAGGCTGGTGCCAAAGTGGCTCCCGGTTTCCCAGGGGCCAATGCCAAGCAGAAGCCCAGCGAACCAGCGTTCCTCGGGCCGTTCTAAACAAACTAAAGACTCCTTTCCCCCGGGGAAGATAAAACCTTCCTGTGCGATGAGAATTCACAACGAAAGCTCATTTCACACAGGACCCAGGTTTTCCCAAAGGGCCCAGGTAATGAGAACAGCCGCTACCTCCTGGACACGGGTCAGGCCACACACACACACACACACACACACACCCGTCCTTCCACTGTGAACCCCGCTTCCCAGGATGTCCCTGGCCCAGGACCCCACAGTTAACAGGGGCCCAGCTGGTGCAGGCCAGGCCTCCCCCTGCCTCACACCTACCTTTCTTCACCGACGGGGTCTTCTTGGCCATGAGGATGGGGAGGGGCACCGTGCCCAGATGCTCACCTCCCATCTCAGGGCCAACCTGCTTCTTCCTCCGCCTCCGCCTCTTCAGCTGGTGGGCGGCCAGGGCCAAGGCCACGGTCCCCAGGGCGGTGGCAAACAAGACCTTCCGCAGGCCTGGTGTCAGCCGCAGCTGCGAGAATGCAGACTGCAGGGAAAGAGGGGGCAGCTGCTCCATCTCCCCGGGGAGCAGGGAGCGTACGGGCCCTGGGGATACCTGCAGACCAGGGGGACGGCCGCCTCAAGAGAGGGGACCTGGCCAGCCGCTCTGAAGTGTGGCCCACACAGGTGTAAAGAGAGGGCTGGGGATGGCAAAATGACGATGCCAAGGAGATCAGCCTGGGCCCAGCGGGTCATGGCTAGCAGCTGAGTGCCTGGGTGCCTGCCGTCAGGCGCTGCCCCAGGACCTCCCCAGAGTTCCCTGTCTGATCCTGTCCCCCTCCCGGTGAAGAATCTGAGGTCACCCTGCTGTTGAGACCCATGCTCAAGGTGACAGAGAGACAGACACTGAGCCCAGGTCTGCCAGCTCCATTCCTCAACGGCTTCCTGAAGACCATGACATTCACTCCACCCAACCGTCCCATCTGTCCGCACCCCTCCTCCATTCTCACTCTGCCTGCTGGACTGGGGGCCCCTCTGGTGGCGCTGCACCCACAGGGCAGAGCTTTAGAGGGTCAGGAGGCCTGGTCAGCACAGGTAAGGCCAGGCGAGGGGCCCTGGACTCCTAGCCCGCCCCCTCTTGCTCTGCTCAGACAGGAGGCACCGGACGCCTGAGCAGCAGTGACGGGGGCCCGGGGCTCCGGATGGCCAGCGCTTCAGGGACCAGAGCGGTTAAGGCAGGACCACGAGCCACCCACTCCTCACCTGTCCCAGCGTCGTGTACAGGAACACAGGGATCTCGGCCACCGTCATGGCCAGGGCCTGGATCATGGACATGCCCTCCGTCCTCCGGAACGCCATGGCGGGACCGGCACCCAGGCCAGAGCCCCGGGGGGGAGTGTGTCCTGGGAGAGCGTCTTCAGCTGGCCGCCGGCCGGGTCCCAGGAGCCATGCACGGCTCCGAAAGACAGGAATGTGCACACCGGGGGGTCCCTCCGCAGAGCTGAGGGACAGACCACGTCAGACACAAGGACATGTGCGCAGGAGCACGGAGAAACTCACACAAGTGCCTGGGGTATCTGGAGGGCAGAGCCTGCACCCGGACCGCCAGGGCGGGCAGGAGGGCGGCCACGTGCCCCACAGCCCCTCTGCCCGCCATGAGCCTGGGGGCAGAGGCGGTGCCGCTGGCATGCGGGCCCCAGAGCAGCCCCAGGGAGGAGAGGGAGAGGTCACTCTCAGACATCCTGGCCTTTTCTGCTGGACAAGAACCTCAGGCCTCGAAAGGGCCCGGCCCCTGAGAGTCATTACAATGTGTTCAGCTCCACAAAGCCAAGAATGCTGCACTTCCTGTGGACTGGTATGCAAACAGCAGGCTATGTCCTCCCATCATAATAATGGCAGCTTTACACCTCAGTACATAGTTTGTGCCGAGTTCTTCATCTATATTATTTCACTGACTGATGGCAATTCTGTAAATAGATGCCCTCTACCTGTGCCCCCAACCATGCCAACTGCCAATGAGGAAACTGAGGCTCACAGAGGCGGCCAGGAGTCCCAACTGACACAGAGCTGGTGTGAGATAGGGGCAGAGCTGGGACCGAGGTCTCCCGGACCCCAGTCTGTGCTCAATTCCACCGGAGCAGGAAGTGGCAAGCCCCAGAGACAACAGACCACGAGGGCAACTTTCCCCTGGGGTCTTCCGGGACCCTCCCAGGGCACCCGCTGCCCATTCCAAACAGCGAGAAAGCGGCTTAACCACAGAGAGCGGGTCCCCGCACACCACCCCCGAGGCCAGGACGCCTTCCAGGTCTCCGGGAAGCTCAGGAAGAAGGAATGTGCAGGCCACACAGACCCTGTCTCCTTGGGCGGCGGCCAGAGTCACTGGACCAGCACAACGAACAGCGTATTCCCGGGGAGTGGGAAGGAAGGACGGCGCTCTCAGCCCGGCGGTCCCGGGCACCTGCTCATTCCATCCTCCCCACAGCACTTACCACACCCTCAGCCTGGATGCCCACTCTCCACCCCCTCGCCCTGGCCGCTCCCATGAACGGCTCTGGCCTTAGCAGGCTCCCTTTCGGCCTCGACCTCAACAACGACCCTGACCCAGGCGCTCCCTCGAACCACCCTCTGCCCAGGCTCACTCAGTTCATTTCACCCTGGACCTCTCACCAGTCCGACCGGGCAGGGAGCTGGGCAGTACACCCTGGACCTCAGCAATCTCCCCGCCTCCCCGCCTTCACAATCTTTTCACCCCGTCCATCCCGACCCCTCCCGGAGCAGCCGGGTCAGGCCCCGCCCCTCCGGCCCCGGCCCCCGGGGTATCTCCAGAGGGTCCGCCAGGTGCCCTCGGTCGCTGCCACGGCCGGCGCACCGCTCCTTCCATCCCGGGTGCCTTCCCGGCCCCGCTCCGACCTCCACCGCGTTCCAGGCCCGAGCATCCCCCCGCTGGCCGGGCGCCTTCCGTTCCAGCTCTCGCGCCGCCCACGGCCAGGCACCTGCTCATTCCAACCCGGGCCCTTCGAGGCCGGCTGAGCCCGGACACCTGCGCCCTCCCAGGGCCCCGCGCAGGCCCGGCTCCCGCCGGCTGCAAGCCTCCGCCCCGGGCCCTGCCGCGCTGCCGGGCCGCCCGGCGGGCTCAGCCCCGGCCGCCACTCACCCGGGATCCCATCGCTGCGAAAGGGCAGCGTCTCCTTCCCCGGCGGCCGCGCAACCAACCTCTCAGCCGCGGGGGCGTGGCCTCACGCACGGCCAAGGCCCCTCTTGGCCAATGAGCGTCTCTGAAGCATTCCGCGCCGCTCGGGCTTCTGGTCCAGGGGGCGTGTCTCCTTCCGCCCCGCCCCCTAGTGCGGTTGAGGCAGGAAAGGGATCTTTCCTGCCCTTTGATTGGCCCGAGGGCAGACGTAGATTGACACGGAGGCTGGTTGAGTGAGGCGCAACAGCTCTTAAAGGGGAAAGCCATCAGGTTCGGAAGGGGCTGTGTGGAAGGAAGCCGCGGCCCGGTGCGCCCACGTGTTTGGCTCTGGCACCCCTTTGGGTCCCCACAGACAAGTCCTTCCCGCCCTCCAAGCGTCCATTTTCAAATGTCAGCGCCTCTGACTTCCCACTGTATCCTCTTCAACATTTGCCATGGCCACCTTCTCCTGGAGCTCTTGGCAAAAGTGCTGTCCCCTGCCAGCCAGCGTCTCCCCTGGGGCTGGAGCCCAGTGGTTCCGTTCTGGTTCGGACCGTGCCGTTGTGCCTTGTGACAAACACTGGGTTTGGAATCAGTTCTACCACCTCAGCTCTCTGGAGGCGATTCCGTGTCCCCCTCCGTAAAAATGGGGATGCCATTGCTCCTCCCAGCGCTGTGGTTGGGCTTGGAAGAAAACAGGGTGAAGAGCTGGGTACAACTAAGTTTCTTAAAAAATGATTTTCTGTAAGGTCACATTCTTTCATTCATTCAACAACTATTTCTGGTTGCCAGCCCTTTGCCAGAGTGGTGGACAAGATACATGCAATTAAACCCTAACCGGTTTGGCTCAGTGGATAGAGCCTTGGTCTGCGGACTGAAGGGTCCCAGGTTCCATTCCGGTCAAGGGCATGTACCTTGGTTGTGGGCACATCCCCAGTAGGAGGTGTGCAGGAGGCAGCTGATTGATGTTTCTCTCTCATTGATGTTTCTAACTCTCTATCCCTCTCCCTTTCTCTCTGCAAAAAGATCAATAAAATGTATTTTTTAAAAAGATACATATAATTAAGAAACTTAAATACATCTTCAGGGACCTGGGGAGCATGTGTGTGTGTGGGGGGGGGGGGGGCGGGGATGGAAGAGCGCAATCAGCTGTTCCCAGGGGTGGAAGGAGAGCCCAGCCGGCCTGTCCCGGCTCGGTTGTCTTAGTGCCAAGGTCAAGGGCAGAGGGAGGGTGCTGGAGAGGTCAAGGTGGTGGTGGTGAGCGGCGCAGAGACTCAAGGCCGAGGGGGCGGGCAGAGGGGGATGCGCAGGGACAGAGCGCGATGAGAGGCACCGATGGAGCGGGGCCCCGCCAGGAGGAAGCCCGGGGCCGCCAGGCGGCGCGAGAGGCCGCGGGGACAGAGCCCGCAGCGCCCGCCGCCCCGCCCCGCGGCCCAGGCTCCACCCGGCCGCCCCGCCCTGCGCTCGGGCTCGGTCCTGGCGGCGGCGGCGGCGGGCAGAGGGCTCCCGGGGGCGAGGCGGGCGCCGGCAGCAGGTGGGCGGGGTGCGGCGGCGGGGGCGCCGGGCTGCGGGGGCCGCGGCCCTCGGAGCGCCATGGACTTCAACATGAAGAAGCTGGCGTCGGACGCGGGCATCTTCTTCACGCGGGCGGTGCAGGTGAGGCCGGGCCCGATCCCCGGGGCCCGGGGGTGGGTGGCGGGGGGGGGGGGGGGGGGGCCGCCAAGGGCTCCCCTGCAGCCGAGCCCGAGCCCGGGGCGTGGAGAGGCCCCAGAGGCCGCGCCCCCTCCCCTGCGCGCCCCCGGCCCCCCGCATCCCGCTCCTGCTGCCCGGAGAGCGCTCCGGCGCCGGCCGCGGCCGCACCCTTCCTCGACGTGGCCGGGCGGGGAGCCGAGCAGGGCCGGCCCCGCTGGCTGCCGGGGAGGTATCGGGGCGCAGCCGGTGACCCCGCTGCCCGGGCCCCCGCCCAGGGCCCGGTGGGGGCTCCGCTGCAGAGGGGAGAGGCCCCCAGCCGCGCCTGCTCCCGGCCCTTGTCCAGCAGGGACTCCGGCTCCTCCGGCTCCTGGCAGGCCGGAGCCCCGGGCCAGGGATTCGTGCACCCCCCTTCCCCACAAGACCCCGGCTCCCGGCCTCAGCCTGCCCCCCGCGCAATGGGCTGGTGACCCTGGGACTCCTGCACGTCCCTTTCACACGCCTGGATAGTCAGTCCGGAAGCCCAGGGCCGGGGTAACTTCCTTTCTGCTCCCGTGGAGGCCTGTTTCCTCTTACTCCCGGGCCTGGGGGGTCCGGCCGGGGACCTCGGGAAGCTGCCTGTCTGTCCGGGCCAGTGATGCTGGGACTGGAACCAGTCCTCTCCACTGGGAGGCAGGCAGCGAAGGGGACGGTAGAGCTGGGCCAGCGGTGGGTGTGGGGCGCTCCCTGGGGAGGGGGCGTCGCGCTCTGGGCATCAGTTTCTCAATCTGAAACATGGGGACCGCCCTCCCTCTGTCCGGCACGGCTGGCAGGGCTCCTGGCAAAGCCTGGCAGGTGGAGCTCACCGCAGGCAGGCTCCCTGTGGTGCGGACGCTGCACCTGTGCAGCCGGTGACCCTGGGAAGTCGCTCCTGCGGCCTCCAGTCCCCTCCCGCGGAGCTTGACCTGGTGGAACTGGTCTGTGCTGGGCCTGCAGTCCGGTCTGGTGTCCGTCCTTGGCCTGTTGTTTGTTCTCTGGAGGAGCCCAGCCCGTCTCTGGGAAGCCATGTGGCCATGTTTACTAGAAAGCACAGCGGCCCGTGGATGGCTGGCTGGGCCGTTGAGGCTGGCGTTCCGAGCCCTGCAGGTGACTCCAGCCCAGGGGGGACCCCGGAGCCCCTGGGGCAGCCCGCCGCTCTGGCAGGTGGGGGGTCCTCCCCAGGCTGGAGTAGCAGGCATGTATCTCTCACATCTGGGAAGAACTGATCCGGCTTCCTCTGCCAGGAGCCGCGCCTGGCCTGCCAGGACCCGCGGAGCCGGGCGGAGAGGCTTGGGGCCCGCGGCCTGCCTTCGCCTGGTGGGCCAGGCCCACGGGGGACCCGCACCAGAGGGGGAGGCAGGCCCAGGCCCAGTCTCCTGGGTGGAGGAGGGAGCTGGGAACTTTATAAATAGAGGCTTTCTCTGGCTTCGCACGCCCACCCCCTGCTGCTGCCATGTTGCAGGGAGCAGCCGTGGACCGCAGGCTGCAGCTTCTGAAGCGCGGGCCCTTCCCCTCGCAGGGTCGGGGCAGGATCGGGGCAGGGGGCCGGGGGGCAGGCCAGCGGAGGCAGGGCCTGAATTGTGAGCTGAGCAGGAGAGGACACTGGGGACCTGCCCAGGCCAGGCTGTGGGGAGAGGAGTCAGCCAGGAGAGGCGGGAGGGGTGTGTGAGTGACAGTGTCCCAGCAGTGCCTCTGCAGGTCCCGGGGCGAGCTGGGGAAGGGCTCAGCTCTTCCTTGTACCAGGGCCTCGTCTGTTAGGAACAGGACCTGGGCTGAGGGGGGCGGGGGAGAGAATCCGGAGGGCAGGACCCCTTTGGCATGGGCGATCCTGGGGTGGCTTCCTAGCCCCTGAACTGTGCCTTGAACGTCAGGAGGGGTTTGAGACGTGCGTCCAGGGGGTGGGAAGGGCCCAGTAAGGGCAGTGAGGCAGGAAAGCCTGAGGCACGCCTGGATAGGGTGCTGTGGGGGCGGGGCGGGGCGGGCTGTACAGGTGGTGCTAATACTGTCAGTGGTGATTACAGTAATAGTAATAGCAGGAGCAGCAATGATAAAAGCCAGGGAGGTGGGAGCATCGATCGTCATGGTCCAAGCAGGCAGCCGTGGACACGGGGTGGATGCCCAAGAAGTGGGGCGAGCCTGGCAGGACTTTGAACCTGGGTGGACATGGGAGCTGGGACCTTGGTAAGGCAGGTGTGTGTCACCCAGACGCGGCGACTCGTCCCGCTGGGCTAAGGGTCCCTCAGTAGCTCCCGAGAGCCGGAGAGAGGCCCTTTTGTGAGTGCTGGCGACAGCAGCTAACATCCCTCAGACCTGTGCTGGTGCCGGCCCAGGGCGAAGCACTGCAGCTATTCTGAGAGAAGTCCTGTCACCCCCTTTCCCCAGCGGGAAACGGAGGCCCGGGAAGGTGCCAGCGCCTCTGAGCCCGGGCTTCCCCCCCAGGAAAACGGGGCTCAGGCCACAGCCTCGGAGGGCTGGGCGTGGTGGAGTCAGGGCCTGGAAGGCCCGAGGGGCAGAGGTCAGAGGAGGCCGGAGCGGCTGGTCTCAGGCGGGGAGCTGCGTCTGTAACCCTGGCCCGCGGGGCCCTCGGGAGAGAGAAACCCAAGCCCTGTTGCATAATTGATGGCTGCCGGGCAGCCTGGCTCTCAGCGGCGGCCTCCGCTCCCGCAGCTGGAGCTGGCCTGGTCTCTGGATATTGTATCAGCCAAATGGTCCGAGAAGGGCCTCCAGACCCCTGGGCCATGTGACCTGGATCCCCGCACAGTCTGCTCCTTGCTCGGCCTCAGTGAAATCATCTGTGAAATGGGAAACTTGACCCGACCCGCCGTCAGCGTGCGGATGGGCCGTCAGCATAAAGCCCTCAGCACAGGGTTCGGCCCCGGGACGCCAACAGGAGCTGTTATTACCAATCCCATTCCTGCGTGCTCATTCTTCTGCTGATTAGCTGTGACCTTGAGCCGCGCTCTTTCCTCCGGCTGGAGAAGGCCTTCCGGTCCCTGTTTGGAAAACGGGGACCTACGTCCCAGGGCCCTTCTGGAGCAGAGGGGCCAGGACGTGGGCTGGGTTCTGGCTGTTTCTGGTGGCCCACCGGCTTCTGACTGCTCTGACGGGCGGAGCGGTGTGACATCCTGGTACCCGCCTGGCCCCGGTGTGCGGCTGCCAAGCATTGTGGGCCCTGGGTGCGCTCAGGGTTGGCTCTGAGGGGCTGGCGGTGCCCCGTCCACCCACCCGGTGACCAGAGGCCGGCCGTGTGGCCTCCTCCGCGCAGCCCTGCCTCCCCAGCGCCTCTCCGCCCAGCGGCTCCCGGCAGCACCTTGCACTGAACACTGACTCCCGCCAGACCTGGCCCGCATGTCTTACCCACCTCTCCCTTCCTTCGTGCTCACGGCCGGGGGAGGGGGGACTGTGGAAGGGAGAGTACTCAGAGCCTGGGAGGCGGTGCTGCTCCTTACCCTCATTTCAGCCCAGGAGACTGGTGCGTAGAGAGGCAAAGCCATTGCCGAGGTCACACAGCACATCGGTAGTGGAACTGAGACTGGAGTCAGGTCCCTGTGACCTGCAACCCCGGACTCCCCTGGCTCCCTCTCCCCCGGTGCTCCCAGCCCCCTGCGGAGCCCCCTGACAACCCCAGAGCTTGCGTTGAGCCCTGTGTGTCCATCCCATGAGCACCTTCTACCAAATTCCTTCCCGCAGAGCTAGGCCCAGGGGACCCTCTGTGCTGGGTTCCCAAGTGTTTCTTACCCTCGGAGCCGTATGCCAGGTACTGCACAAACGTGCTTTTGAGGGTGGGACTGCCACAGCGTTCACCGGATTTCCAAAGAGGCCATGACCCCGAACCCCGGTCCAACGGCCTCATTTCAGAGGGGCCCACTGAGGCCTCATTTCAGAGGGGCCCACTGAGGCCCGGGGCAGGGTCCTGATGGGTCCGAGTTGCCGAGCAGGTTGGGCAGAGCCAGTTTCTTGTCCTGGGGGCCTGGGTTCCAGCTGGTGGGGAGGGGTAGTGGGGAGCAGTCCTCCCTCCTTCCCTCCGAGCCCTCCCTCATCCCTGGGCCCTCCTCCACACACAGTTCACAGAGGAGAAATTCGGCCAGGCCGAGAAGACCGAGCTTGATGCCAACTTTGAGAACCTGCTGGCCCGGGCGGACAGCACCAAGAACTGGACGGAGAAGATCCTGCGGCAGACGGAGGTGCTCCTGCAGCCGAACCCCAGTGAGTGCGGGGCTGGGCCTGGGGGGACTGGGCCTGGCGGGGCTGGGCCTGGAGGGGCTGGGCCTGGGGGGACTGGGCCTGACAGGGCTGCGCCTGGAGGGACTGGGCCTGGGGGGACTGGGCCTGGCGGGGCTGGGTCTGGGGGGACTGGGCCTGGCAGGGCCGGGCCTGGGGCTAGGGCCGAGGCTGGTGGCTGAGGGAGGCGGGAGGTGGGATTGGTGGGTGGGAGAGATCTGGGGCTGTGGGGAGTCCCAGGAAAGACAACAGCACAGTGGGTGCTGGGCTCAGAAGCGCTCTCGGGGCCGTGGAGATGGTGGGTTTAGCACCGAGGCCTGGGACTGCCTGGGAACTGAGACACTTGGGAGAAGAAGAGGCAGGAGAAGGATCGTCTGAGAGGCTGCGGTGAGGCCCAGTGATGGCAGAGGGCTTGCCCAGGCACCCACAGCACGGAGCAGGCAGACGCAAGCTCAGGAGAGCCCGGGGTGCAGGGGTGTGGGGTGGAGTGGCTGGTCTGTCTGCACGTCCGCTGTGGGCAGGCCGGGGTGGCTCATACGTGCACCGCGTTCTGTATGTGCACAGTGCGACGAGGAGACGTGGCGGGCCCACACTCGGGGCCTGGGGCAGGCATTGCACGTCTGAGCCGGCTTCCTCCTGCTCTCTAGTGTGAAGGCCAGCCTCACAGGAGTGGCATCTGCCAGGGAACAGTCTGGAGGTCCTGTGGGCAGGCCCTGCTCCGGGCTGTTCGGTCACCCGGCTCTCATCCTGGGGGTGGAGAGAGCCCTGTGACTCGGCGTGTCTCCCGCAGGTGCCCGTGTGGAGGAGTTCCTGTACGAGAAGCTGGACAGGAAGGTGCCCTCGCGGGTCACCAACGGGGAGCTGCTGGCTCAGTACATGGCGGAGGCGGCCAGCGAGCTGGGGCCCACCACGCCCTACGGTGAGCCGGGCCCTGGGTGCCAGGGTCCCTCCCTCTAACTTCCTCCCTCCCCGCACCAGACCCTAGGTTCGATTCCAGTCAAGGGCATGTACCTTGGTTGCGGGCACATCCCTGGTGGGGGGTGTGCAGGAGGCAGCTGGTCAATGTTTCTCTCTCATTGATGTTTCTGGCTCTTTGTCTCTCTCCCTTCCTCTCTGTAGAAAATCAATAAAATATATATATTTAAAATATATATATTTAAAATATATTTAAAATATATATATTAAAAAAAAAATATATATATATATATATATATATTTTTTTTTTTTTTAAACCAGACTTTTTTTTCTTTTTGCTTAATCTTCATCCAAGGATATTTCTTTTATTATATATTTTTATTGATTTTAGAGAGGAAGGGAGATGGAGAGAGAGATAGAAACATCAGTGATGAGAGAATCATTGATCGGCTGTCTCCTGCATGCCCCCACTGGGGACCAACCTGGGACCCCTTCAGTCTGCAGGCCAACGCTCTGTCCACTGAGCCAAACCAGCTAGCGCTGTTCTTCAACCTAGCTTTTAACTTGGCGATTCACTCTAGATATCTGTGCACAGTTGCTCCTCTAGAGCCACCTGAGTCTTTATTTTTCTCATCTGTGAAAAGTGTTATTCAGGTATAACTTATATACCATAAAATGCACCTGTCTTAAGTATGTAATTCAGTGATTTTTAGTAAATTTTGAGATCGATTTAAAGAACATTTCTATCATCTGCAAAAAAAATCCTTTATGTCTACTTATAGTCAATCTTCACTGTCCACCCCCAGCCAACCACTAATGTGCTTTGTGGTCCTATTAATTTGCTTGGTCTAAACATCTATAATAATAAAAGGGTAATATGCTAATCAAACCGACATCCTTCCGGTTCTGGGACTAAGCCGGGCCGGAGTGAAGCCTGAGTCCCTGGTGCCTGGGGGGGAGGAGGGAGGAGGCCTACTCTTGCATGAATTTTCGCACAATAGGCCTCTAGTTTCCTATAAATGGAGCCATGCCGTGTATTGTTTTTTGTATCTGGCTTCTTCACTTAGTGTAATGTCTTTGAGGTTCGTCCCTGTTCATTGTGTTTTAGGATTCCATTCCTTTTTCTTGCTGACTAGTATTTCATTGTGTGGATCTGCCCCCACATTTCCTTTGTCCACTCACCATTTGATGGACATTTGGGCTGTCTCCCTGTAAACACTGTCAGACCAATCTTTGTGAGTTCAGATGGTTTCCCTTCTCCCGGTATAGACCCAGAAGTGAACTTGCTGGGTCACGTGGCACATTCACTTTTCAACCAATCACCAAGCTCTTCCCCAGAGTGGCTGTGTGATCCTACATTCCCGCCTGCAGTGTGGCATTGGACTTTCAGACAGCTGTGGATTTTCTGAGTGTGTTTCTGGTTTTGATTTCTGGTTTAATTGCACGTTGGCCAGAGAACGTACTTTGTGTGATTTTAATGCTTTTAATCGTACTAAGACTTGTTTATGGCCTAGAATCTGGCCTCTCCTGGAGACCGCCCCGTCTTCTCTTGAGAAGGTCACATGCTGTGTTGTTGGTGGGTGGATGTCAGCGGGGCAGATTGGTTGATAGTGGTCAGGTCTCCTGGCTCCTGGCTGATTCTGTGTCGTTGTCTGCTTCTGTCCTGACTGTCAGTGTTTGCTTTGTGTGTGTGGGAGCTCTATTGTCGGGTCTGCATGTTGATGTTGTATATTTTCCCGATGAGTTGACTCATTTTTGTAACACTGCTCTTTGTGTCTAGTAACTTTTTAAAAATAATTTCATCTCTTTTTTAATATATATATATATATATATATATATATATATATATATATTATTGATTTTTTACAGAGAAGAAGGGAGAGGGAAAGAGGGAGAGAGAGTCAGAAACATCGGGATGGGAGAGAAACACCAACTGTCTCCTGCACACCCCATACTGAGGATGTGCCCACAACCAAGGTACATGCCCTTGACCAGAATCAAACCTGGGACCCTTGAGTCCGCAGGCCGATGCTTTATCTACTGAGCCAAACTGGTTAGGGCTATAATTTTATAATCTCTTTATTGGTGTTCTTTATTTGATGAGTCATTTGTCACATTTGCTTTTAATTCTTTAAACACATTTGTGATAGCTGCTTCGAAGTCTCCGCTAAGTCTACCATCTGGGCCTCCTTGGAGACAGTGACTGCTGATGACTTATTTTCCCGTTTCCTCTTACCTGTCTCCTTGCATGTTCCATAATACTTTGTGAACATGGACGTTTTACGTAACGCAGCGGCTGGGATTCTGTCCCCCGCCGGGGTCCTGATTGCTGTTTGTTTGTTGAGAGACTTGCCTGAGTCCATTGTGTAACGTCTGTGTCCCCTGCACCATGCAGCTACCGCTGTCTCTGCCTTTTCAAAAGAATCACTCGTTTTCTTTGTCAGCCCAGCTCCTGGGGGCTGCTCCCGGCAGCATGTGTTCTGGTCAGCCGGTGATTGGCCTGAGCTTGTGCTTAACAGCACCGTGGAGGCTTCGCTGACGCATTGCGAGCGGCCGGGGACACATTCGAAGCCGTTTACAAGTCTGCCAGCGTCCCCCGTGTCCCCTGTGGGTGTGCAGAGCATCTCGCTCAGCCAGAATGGCCGGCCAGCGGGTCTCCAGCCCCCACCACGTGTGTTGCACAGGTGTCGCTTCCGGCCAACAGAGGTGGCTGGCAGCTGCCCAGGGCCCCCATGTGGCCTTGTTTCTCGGTCTCTGGTTCTCATGCCTCGGGATGGATCCGGGGACTCATTGGGGCCACTGTTAGAGGGGCCCGAGCAAACACTCCATTGTTTACCATAAACTCCTGTTTTCATGACAGACAGACAGTCAGACTTTGGGGTCTCTAGGAGTCAGTGTAAATTTAGAAACAGTGTCCAGTATTCCCTGAGAATCTGACCATTTCCTTGTATCCCAAGGACAGTCATCCCGATAAAGGGGCTCCTGGTCAACTCCTGACGGGTCTGTTGCTTGTTTGGAAACGTGGTTCCAGCTTCAGGTCAGCCACCATGTTGGCCTTTCCTGATGACTTCCCACTGAGATCACTGTGGGGTTTTTTTTGTTTGCTTGTTTTCTCTCCTTTAATCCTTCGATTTTAGAGTGGGGTCCGTTGGTTGCCTCCCCTATGATGCCCCAACCTACTGAGCCACCCGGCCAGGGCAGAGGCCAGCCTCCAGGGCTTCTCTGAGCTCCATCAGCACAGCCCCTGGCCGCAGGGCTTGTCCCTCGTGGCAGAGCCGCAGCCACACTGAGCTGGAGGGGGTGGGTGCACCCCAGGACACGCAGGCACAGGCTCCCATCGTCCTTCTGAAGACGCAGGAGTTCCAGAACAAATGCTTTTCGATTTGTCCTTTGCCTTCTGTCCATTTCTGGAGTCGGAAACGGTGGTTTTTGACGACTCCGTCCAGTGTCAGTATTGCTCTTTCTCTGCCATCCCAGAAGTGCCCCCATCCCCATCTCTTTCATGGCAGTGGGATGTCCCACTTTTTTATTATCCCACTGTTTTGTTGTCAGTTCCTGATGGATGGATGTGTAGATCGCGCCCACGTTGTTTTCCAGGCCAGCCATTCTGAACGTGGCATCCTTGTGGCTGCCTCTCTAAGGTGACCAGACGTCCCGCTTTTGGCGGGACAGTCCTGATTTTTAACAATTTGTCCGCATTTTAAATGCCGTGGGATGCAGGACAAATTGTTAAAAATCAGGACTGTCCATTTAAAATGCCGCGGGATGCGGGACAAATTGTTAAAAATAAGGACTGTCCTGCCAAAAGCGGGACATCTGGTCACCGTATCTTTTTTTTTTTCTTTTTTAAAAAATATATATTTTATTAATTTTTTACAGAGAGGAAGGGAGAGGGATAGAGAGTTAGAAACATCAATGAGAGAGAAACACTGATCAGCCGCCTCTTGCACACCCCCCACTAGGGATGTGCCCGTAACCAAGGCACATGCCCCTGACCGGAATCGAACCCGGGACCCTTCAATCCGCAGGCTGACGCTCTATCCACTGAGCCAAACCCGTTTCGGCTGGTCACCTTATCTCTGACGAGCCTCTTTCCGAGCTCCCCGCTATCTCCTGGGCCAGAACAGCCTGAGCCTGAGCCTCCTTCTCACCTTCGGCCCCGTGTTCCCAGGGAAGACCCTGATCAAGGTGTCGGAAGCCGAGAAGCGCCTGGGAGCCGCCGAGCGGGACTTCATCCACGCCGCCTCCATCAACTTCCTCACGCCGCTGCGCAACTTCCTGGAAGGGGACTGGAAGACCATCTCGGTGAGGGGCCTGGGACCGCCCGGGACCGCCCGCCGCCTCGTCACCATGGCAGCCCTCTCCCCAGCCACCGAGCAAGGCTCTCCTCCCCGCGTGGGGGGAACCCGGGCCTCCAGCGGCCCCCCAGACGAGACTCCCGCGGACCGTCACTCAGAGCGATGACTTTCCTTCTGCGGGCCTCAGTTTCCCTGTCTTGACCAGCTGGGCCCCGAGGCCAGTCCTGCCACGGCCCAGGGTCTCCCCGGGCAGCCCAGCGCCTCACTGTCCCTGTTCCACCCGCAGAAGGAGCGGCGGCTCCTCCAGAACCGGCGCCTGGACTTGGACGTCTGCAAAGCGCGGCTGAAGAAGGCCAAGGCCGCAGAAGCCAAAGCCGCGGTAGGTGCCCCTGCCGGCCTCCCGCCCCGGCTCTGGGGGGAGCCAGAGAGGGGGCTGAAGGCACCTGGTTTGGCATGACCTCTCTCCCCTGTCCTCGCCTGGAGAGGCCTGGCCGGGGTGCTGGCCTGGACCGGTCACTTCAAGTCACACCTCTCTGCCCCGCCCTGCCCCCAGGGGATCCCTGACAGCCCAGAGCTCAGGGTCCCGGGGCCAACGTGTACAGGGTGGGCTGGCCACAGCGCCCCAACCCGGGCTCCGGGCCCCCTAAGCCTCCCCAGACAGACACAGTGGAGTTTCCGCATGTCCTTGCCTGCCCTTCCTGGATGCTCAGCTCTGTTCCCAGCTCTGCCAGGCATGGCTCCCCTTACTAACCCCACACCCACTGCTCCAGCGCTGGTCCCAGGCAGCCCAAGCGACTGGCTAGGGGCTCCCCTCTCTCTGCTCCCTGAGGCCTGCTCGGCCTGGTGGGCAATGGCGTGCAGCGGGGACCGTTGGATCGGGGCTAGGCCAGGCTGGGGAGAACTGGGCCCGGGGCTGAGCGCGCTCTCGGGATGCCAGGCTGCTGGGGGTGGGGTGGGGGGTGGGAGTGTAAGGGCCTAAAGGCCACTTCACCCTGGGGAGGGAATGCCCAGGTCCAGGCCTTGCGGGGGAAACCCGTGCTCTCAGCCGAGAAGGCCGGACCCAGCCCAGGCTCCCACCGCTGCTCCTCAGAGTTCTGGCCCTGAACCCTCCGTGCATGCCCCTCACAGCGTGGCCACCTGGGGCCGTGGAGCTGGGGCCTGCACTGCCGCTGGCAAGAGCCATGGCCGGGCTCCCAGCTCATCGGGGTGTGTGGGGTCCAGAGGGGAGGCAGGGGCTCAGCCACTGGAGTCTTGTTCGGGTTGGGGAGGGTGACTAGGGCTATTGGAGTGACCTTACTGAGTCCCCTGGACAGGACAGTCTCCCTGTCACTCAGGGATGGACAACCTCTCAAGAATAGCTTGGCCAGAACAAGCTTTCCCTCCGTCAGCCAGGCCAGGGGACCCTCCCTTAGTGGCGGGATCTCTTCTCCAGGTGGTTGGCCCGGACTGCCTCAGGCCTCTGGGTTAGTCCAGGCCGCCCTCTCCAGAGCCAGGGCCTGGCAGCCCAGCTGCCAACTCCCAGAGGACTCGCGCCCAGCAGCTCCCTCCTCCCCACCCTCCTAACCGCTCACACCCCCCCCCCCAGACACTCCAGAGGGCGGGCTGCGTGTGTCCGTCTGCCTGTCCGCCTCGCGCCCCTCCCGCCGGGGCCGGGGGCCTGCTCCCGCCTGTGCTGTGGACTCACTAACTCTTTTGTTTTTGTTCCTTTCCGTTCTGCTTTGGGTAACTTGGCTCAGTGTGAGGGAGATGTGAGTATACCGGTCCCACGTGCTGTGCTGCTTCCTGTGTGCATCTGGCCTGGCGCCCGCGGGGCCATGGCCGGCCCAGGGCGCATCCCCTGGGCCTTTTGCAAGCAGCTGGTCTCCCCATCAGAGCCTCTCCCAGGAGTAGCCTCTGTTTTGGGGGGACGCCAGGCATTGGAGCCTGGGAGTCAGCTTTTTGCAAATGTTGAGAGCCCATCACTCTGTCCATCCATGCATCCATCTGTCCACCTCGGTGGTGGGGGAGGGGCCTGGCCCTTGCTGCAGGAGCGAGAGATGTGTGCAGAGGTTCTGGGACGGAGGACGCGGGGCGGGGTTTGTTGGGAAGACTGGCGGTCCAGGGAGCAGAGGGCCTTGACCCCTGGGCCGGGGCTGCAAAGTCTGGCTTGCCCAGAGGCAAAGGCTGTGACCACAGCCACCGGCTGTCTCCTTGTCACCTCTGCTCTCCTGGCCTCCCCAGGGGCCCGCCCACTTGGTCTCTGTCTTCACGCTCCGGGTCTCCAAGCCCGCCTCCTCTCCGGGCGGCGGGTGTGGGGAGAGGGTCAGTGTTGTATGTCTGTGGCCCCCCGTCCCCGGGGCCAGGGGCTCCGGTGCTGCTCTGTGGGACACTCCGGGGCGGCCCCCTGGCCCCAGCCCAGCCCCGGCTCCCGGTGACGCCCTCCCCCCATGAACTCTGTTCCCACTAGACGGTGCCTGACTTTCAGGAGACTAGACCTCGTAATTACATTCTCTCCGCCAGCGCCTCCGCGGTAAGCGCTCCCACCCCACCCGCCCCTGTCCTCCCCGGTCCCCCCACACCTCGGGGTCTGCTGCACAGGAGACAGGAGACAGAGGGCAAGGCAGGGGCACCGGGTGGACCAATCCTGAAGCTCTGTCCACCTGCCTGTCCCTGGGCTGTGACCACGTGGCTGGCCTCGCTTGTCCCCGGGAAATGCTGAAGGTGGAGACCGGACCAGCTGCCCTGAGAGTCTGCCTGCTCCCAGACACAACCCTGCCCCCCCCAAAGCAGGCACTGCCCCCACCCCCCTCACCATCCCTGTCCCTACTCGGTCCCCAGGAGAGACAAGGCCTGGGTCTGGTCTGCCATGAATTCACAGGCCCCTGAAGACAGGGGACAAGGATGGCGCTGGCTGGCCAGCTGCCTTGCAGCCCAGCGGCTGGGTGTCCCGGGGTGAGGAGCCCTGAGGATGAGCAGGGGAGGGGGAGGAGCAGCCCAGAGGCTTGGGAACAGGGTGTGTCCTGAGAACGGAAGCTGGGCGTGGGGGGGCGGGGCCAGAAGACTTTGACTGTCTCGTATGTTTTTTCTCTCCAGCGTTATGGGGCTATTTGGCATTTACTGTTTAGTCTGGGAGCTAGGCCAGTCTCACGTGTCCCATCCTGCCTGTCACAACCATGCTGTGCCTCCTGCCTCTTCTCTGTCCTCCCGCACAGACCTCTGCTCTCCCTCCCCCGTCACTAGCATGTTCCCGTGTGTTCACGTGCAGCCACTCGTGCTGGGCCCTCGTCCCTCCGGGGCAGTTTAGTCTGCAGGCCCCGCCGATGGGCACCCGCGTCCGTACAGGTGGAGGCGGCTCCCTCACCCACTGGTGGGACCTCCGCCACCGGCTGGCCCCGTTCCACTTGCGTGTCTCAGGTCCCGGTCTCAGGGCAGCTTTCCCGCAGGCGGTGGGAGGAGGGGTCCTCTAGGCTCTGATCGCACCCCCTGCCCCCTCCTGGGCGGAGAGGAAGGAGAGCTGTCCGGAGGGCGGTGGGGGCTGCCGATTTCCTTTGCTGCCGCTCCCGTGTGACTCGGGCCGAGGCTGCCTCCTCTGCTGAAGGACAGAAAGGTTCAGTGACCGCCCAGGGCCCCAGCAGCCTTGGCCCAGGGTCAGGGTGGGGTGGGGACCCTCGGTCTCCCTGGAAACCCCAGTCAGTGCCTGGGGCGTCCGCGGTAGGAGGAACCCAAGCAGGACTCTCCAGCTGGCTGCCCCCTCCCTGCATGCGGCATGTCGGACTGGTCTGAGTGACATGCTCCTCTCCCCAGGCCTCAGCCCAGCCTCAGCTCCGGGGTGGGTGGGGGAGGGAGTTGGGAGTGAATGGGTGGGGCGATGTTGGGATCTCAAGGAGCTGGGGCAGGGCCCTGGCTCTGGGGTTCAGCTGTCCTCCCCTGCCTGCTGCCCCCTGCTGACCGGTGCCCCTCCCTCCCCTGCTGACCGGCCCCGTGTGGTCTCCGCAGCTCTGGAACGATGAGGTGGACAAGGTGAGTGGGGCCGCAGGGGCTGGGGAAGCGGCTTAGGGGGCAGAGGGCGGGAGCCCAGGCACAGCTGCTGCTGCAGGGCTCAGGGCTGTTTGAGTTCCGGGTCAGCCCCACGTGCCCGCTGGGGCTTCTGTGGGGGTGTCACCTCCCCTTGTGGGGAGACACCTCCTCTGTAGGCCCCCGGAGGTGACTGAGTGGGGTTTTCCCCTGATGGGTGGCGATGTCTGTGACTGCTCTCAGGGACTGGACCCCGGGGTCTAGGCAGGGCTGAGGCTCCTCCCGGGGGCAGGGTCCAGGCCTGAAGTGGGGAGGAAAGCGCACCCTGCCCCTCGGATGTCTGTCTGCATCCCCAGGGGGAAGTGACGTTTGCCGGGGAGGGGAGGAGGCTGCTCCTGGGCAGACACTGGCCCAGGAGGTGATGGGAGGGGAGCTGGGGACGACTGGTGCACTCACATTCTCATCCCGCTCTTCCCAGTCTGAGCAGGAGCTCCGAGTGGCGCAGACAGAGTTTGACCGGCAGGCAGAGGTAACCCGTCTCCTGCTGGAGGGAATCAGCAGCACCCACGTGAGTGTTCCCACCTCCTTCATCACCCACTGTCTCGTCACCCGTATGTCGAGGCGTGAACGAACCTGAGCCGGTGGGGATGGTAGTGCTTGGGCGTGTGATCCTTCAAGGGGCAGCTTCGTCTTCAGAGAGCGAGTCCCCAAGGGCGACCTTTCCTCCCCGCGGGAGAGGCCGGGGCGGCAGCCAGGAGCATGCTGGGCCAGGGGCTGTCCTAGGAGGGTGGGAGGGGAATGCTTCGTCCCGAGACACCTCCTGTCGTCAGCACGGCCTCTCCCCGGCAGGTGAACCACCTCCGCTGCCTCCACGAGTTCGTCGAGTCTCAGACGACGTACTATGCGCAGTGCTACCGCCACATGCTGGACTTACAGAAGCAGCTGGGCAGGTGCCTGCTGGGGTCCCCTGGCAGAGGGCAGCCCGACCTCGCTGGGCGGGAGCCTTCTCCTCAGCTCAGGAAGCCCACGGGACACAGGGCGGGTGGAGGGCTGCCGGAGCCCTCTGGTGGGCCATCACGCTCACTCTCCGATGACAGTGTGGGCACTGGTCTTGGACTGGGTGGGCTCCTGAGAGTGGGTGGCAGGGAGCGTCTCACTTTTCCCTTGCTTCGTTTCCCCCTTCATGCTGCCAGCTCCCAGGGAGCCATGTAAGTAGCCGGGTCTCCTCCTCTGCAGCTGCGCCCACCACTGGTCTTGGGACTGGGTATGGCTCTCAGCTACTGAGATGTGCCCCCTCCCATGCTCCTCTCCAGATTTCCGGGCACCTTCGTGGGCACCACAGAGCCCGCCTCCCCGCCCCTCAGCAGCACCTCGCCCACCACCACGGCGGCCACCATGCCTATGGAGCCCTCCGTGGCCGGCCAGGCCCCTCCGGGGGAGGCTGCGCTCTGCCTGGAGGAGGTGGCTCCGCCCGCCAGCGGAACCCGCAAGGCCCGGGTTCTCTACGACTACGAGGCCGCGGACAGCAGCGAGCTGGCCCTGCTGGCTGACGAGGTGGGTCCGTGCCACAAGGATGGCGAGAAAGGGCTGGCTTAGGCTCCCCGGGAACTGGATCTGGGAGCACTGGGCCTGCAGACCCTACACCAGTCTTCCTCGCTGAGGGGCCCTGGTGGCTAAGACTGTCTGTGGAGCAGGGGAGGTGAATGGCCTCCTCTGGAGGTGTAGGTGCCATGCATCACGGTGGTGGTGGTGGGGGGGGTACCCCAGCGCTGTCCCCATTTAGTCCTGGGCCAGTTTGGAGGTACAGGTGCCCTGTATTACGGTGGGGTTGGGGGGATAGAGGGGGTACACTGTCCCCATTTAGTCCTGGGCCAGTTTGGAGGTACAGGTGCCCTGTATTACGGTGGGGTGGGGAGATGGAGGGGGTACCACAGTGCTGTCCCCATTTAGTCCTGGGCCAGTTTGGAGGTACGGGTGCCCTGTATTACGGTGGGGTGGGGTGGGGGGATGGAGGGGGTACACTGTCCCCATTTAGTCCTGGGCCAGTTTGGAGGTACAGGTGCCCTGTATTACAGTGGGGTGGGGGAGATAGAGGGGGTACACTGTCCCCATTTAGTCCTGGGCCAGTTTGGAGGTACAGGTGCCCTGTATTACGGTGGGGTGGGGTGGGGGCGATGGAGGGGGTACCATAGCACTGTCCCCATTTAGTCCTGGGCCAGTTTGGAGGTACGGGTGCCCTGTATTACGGTGGGGTGGGGTGGGGGCGATGGAGGGGGTACCATAGCACTGTCCCCATTCAGTCCTGGGCCAGTTTGGCCCTAGCCATCCAGGCTGTGACCTTCCCTCTCTGCCGCCCCCCTCTTCAGCTCATCACGGTCTACAGCCTGCCTGGCATGGACCCTGACTGGCTCATTGGCGAGAGAGGCAACAAGAAGGGCAAGGTCCCTGTCACCTACCTGGAACTGCTCAGCTAAGCAGCCCCTCCCAGCCCCTGCTTGTCCTGCCTGGGCAGGAGGATGGTCAGCCTGCCTTTTGTCTTGTCTGTTGGTGACCTTGCTGCTCAGGGTGGGGATTAGACTAACCCCTTCCTGTCCCTGCCCCTGGTCATCAGCTGTGAGGGGCCCCTCCCCCAGCCCTGCTTCTGGAGCCCCCATCTGCCTGTGTCCCCCGAGCACCCCAGCCTCCTGGCTCCTCCTCTGAGGGAGGGGCTGGCTGCAGCCACCTCACTCAGTCCTCAGCCTGTGGGGGGTCAGCAGAGAGGGCTTGAGGAGGCCCTGGGGTTCACCTTTGGCAAGAGCACCTTTTAGTTGCCAAAAGCAGCGAGGGGGGAGGGCAGGCGGTCTGTGGCAGGCCAGGGCTGGGCGTTGTCCCTCTGGATGAACTGGAGCAGAGGGGAGCCGGCCGGAGGCAGGGCTGGGCCATGGAGCAGCATCTCCCTGGTGCTACCCTCCCCCTCGTACCCTAGAGCTCAAGCCAAGTATGGTGGCTGCAGCCTGCGCCTCTCCCCACTTTTTATCTGATCTTTTTACTCTGCCTGTCTGCTTTGCTCTCCAGCCAGCGGTGAATAAACCATTCTTCGTGTGCACGTTGACGCGGCTCCTGTCCGGGTGGGATCACGGAGCTCCGGGGCTGGACTGAGTGGGAAAGGGAAGACTTCACATTTGCCCCATTCCTCCTCCTGGGCGGGGAGTGAGGCACAAAGTGCCGCTGGCCCTCCTCCCGGAAGTACTAGGGCAGAGGGAAAGTTCTCCAGGGCGCCACTCACAGCCTTCCCTTCCCCCACAGGGCCTGTGCTCTCAGATATGAAGCTGCATGACAGACATTTTATTCCCGGGAAGAATTTCCTAAATTTGGGCAGCCTGGAATGGACTGTAGCCGGGGGTGGTTCAAGCTCCAGTAATGGGCAGCTGTCAGGGTTTCGTGCAGGCCAGGCATGGAGCCAAGCGTGTTCACGTGTATCCTGGACCTCACAGATGAGAGCAGACCAGAAAGACAGTCACCTCCTCAAGGTTCCGTAACTGGCACGTAGTCACACAGGGGCTCGCCCAGCAAAGTCTGATTCTAGAAACTTCAAATGGTGGGTTTGGGCTACAAGCCAGGCTTTAGATTAAGGCCCTTAGCCAGGCCGGCCCATGAGGAGGCCTAGGAGAAGGCAGGGGCCCCGCTATAAATAGGAAGGAGCAGCTTCAAGAAAGGCTACACCCAGTGATAAGCTCAGCCAGCTGGGAGCTGGAAGTGAGTGTGGCAGGGTGTGGGGACAGGACCAGGCAGGCCACGGAAGGGAAAGTCTGAGTGTCCACACTGCACCCCTCCCCCTTGAACATTAATGGAAGGATGTGAGTCAACCACTCAACTTGCCTTCCCAAGCCTCCACGCCGCCCCGGGCCCCTGTTCCGTGCACTGAGCTGGCTAGCCATTCACTCCTGGGCTTTGAAGGCGCACATTACACAGCTGTCTATAAACAGTATTTTAATATTTGTATAAATAGACCACAGTATTACCAAAAACTGCAACAACAGAGCATGGAAAACATTTTAAAACCCGTGCAGACAGCCCTTCCTGGCTACACATGACATCGGCTCCTGTCTCCCTGGGCTGGGGAATGCTTGAAGGGAAGGAATACACCTCTGGGGCACTTGGAAGGTGAGGGTGAGCACAGCACACTGGCTCCCTCCCCCTGCTGCTGACCTCCATCGTTATAAAAATAATGCCAGTGTGCGGGTGGTTGGAGTTGTGGCTACTCTGGGGAGAGGGTGACAGGAGCAGCTCAGTCCCAGACGGCCCCGTCAGGCTGCTGTGCAGGTCGGTGGCGAACGGCAGGCAGCGCCATGCCACTGCCCTATCTCTGCACGTGCCGAACAAAGGCCTGCACTAGCTGGATCAGAGGCTCCTGGCTCTCAGGGCTGGCCTTGGAGAGAGCGGTGGACTTGCCCTGAGGTGAGAGGAGGAGGCCAGCAGCAGGGGAGCTGGGGGCTCCCCTGCGGAAGTAGCGCGAGAGGCTGGAGAGCAGCGTGCTCTACGAGAGAAAAAGGAGCCTGATGAGGCCACTGCCCCCACCCTCGGGCTGGATTTTCCCCACCAGCTCCACCCCCCTCCAGTCAGGACCCTCGATCTCTTCTTACCAACTCTGAGCTGAGCTCCTGCTTCATCCGCTGTTTGTCCCGGGAGTGCACAGCTGGGTCCCTAAGGTAACGCATCGCCTGGGAGATGAGCAGGTAGAAGCAGTTCTCCATGGTAAACATCAGGAGGGACCTGGGACAGGGCAGGGTTGGCACCGTGTAGAGGGCTAAGTTGGCAGGTGCTAGATGGGCCACTGCGCTAAGAGAAGAGCCAGCCCATGCCTGCCCCAACCCAGACCAAATTCTAGAAGGGCTTTCTTACTTCAGCGTCCTGGTCCCTTCTGCCTGGGTGCTGAGCCCCACAGCCTGAGGGAGGGGCTCCTTCTTCTTATCCAGCTGGAGGAAGAGAAACAAGAGTTAAACAACACCGGGGAACAGTGACAGCTTCGGCTCTGGGAGCTTCCTGTTTGGCAGGTCCTGCCATCTTATCAGTTACATCATTCAAACCTCACGATAATGCTCAACAGTTAGGTTCCATCATACTTCTTCCATGACGAGGAACTAGCTTGGAAGGGGAAGGCCAGGAAAACGTGCCCAAGTCAAGGGTAGGAAGTGGTAAACTGGGAGGAAGAGTTGGGTGAGGGGGCCAGACAGCACCAAACTCACCTCTCCGAGCATGTTTAGGGCCACATTCACCGTGGCCAGAAGGGTTCCAAAAGAGGGGGCCACTTCAGAGTCAAAGGTGGGAGTGGTGAAGCTCAGGGCAAACAGGAAATTGTATTCAGCAAGGTCCAGGGACTGCAAGGCAAAACCAGAGCACTCTAGGGCCCAGCTAGGAGCTCAGACAGCTCTCAAGAGAGCAGGGCACAGCCAAGCTTTCAGATCGCTGTGGGAGGCTGTGGGGCAGCACAGATGGTGCCGGTACCTGATCCAACAGGATCTGGCAGACGTCCGGGGTGAAGTGGCGCAGGGCCGCCAAGGTCCTGCTGAGGATCTTGAGGAGGCCATACTGCACCACGTGTAAGGCTCGCTGCTCCGAAGCCTCTGTGTCAGCAGTGGGCTGCTTGGAGGAGGAGGGGGGGGCAGCAGGGGCAGCTGTGGGTGGCCGCTGAACTCGGGGAGCAACAGCTGAGGGGACACCATCCCCATTTTTGTTCTGGAAGAGACAGAAGTGGAGGTGGAGCACAGAAGCTGGGGTGAGGCACTCCAGGCAGCCAAGGGGGTGGGAGGGTACCTGCAGGTAGTGCTGCAGCATCTTCCGGCTGTGCAGGAGGGAGGTGCAGGCCTGGCACAGGTAACACAGGTTGACCTGTAGCAAACATGGGAGGTTGAGGGGCTTCTCCTGGCAGCAGCCCCAGCCAACGGACTAGGTCAACCACACAGGTCTCTACAGACCACTGTGCTCCCCACTCCGAGCACCTGCACCTGCACCCGGGCCCACTCCGCAGGGATGGTTCCCAGGGACCTAGCTGGAGACCTGGCCCAGTGTCAGTAAATAAGGTGGGGATCATTCCCCCCTTTTACAAGCAGAAAAAGGCTGAGAGGTGAAAAGAGTTGGCCAAGGTCACAACCAGCAAAGACAGACGCCTGCCTGTCAGCTCCAGAGTCTGTTCTTTCCCTGCCATGCTCTCTGGCTGCGTCCCAGCTTCAGGCCTGTTTCTAAAGGGTCTGACTGATAAGCCCAGGCTTTTAACTTACAAGACTGCCATATGCCGGGAGGGAAACATTAGGCTCCAGAGAAAGCAGCATGACACCAAATGTTGTGCTCCCTAAGCCAAACCCCCGCAGGAGCCCCAGAGTGCCCATCACACCGTCCCCAGGCACTTCCCAGGCTCCTCCCAGAGCCCGGGCCTGAGCCCACCTGCACGTCCCGCAGGAGCTGAGGCAGGTGGAAGTGCCACTCCTTCATGAAGCTGGAGAGCTGCAGAATGAAGCCCACCGTGTGGTCTGCCTCCTCCAAGCACGCCAGACTCTGCACTGTTCTCACTGCGTTGAGGCACTGGGAGGGGAGAGAAGGGAAGGATGGGGTGAGGCCGGGACCGGACACACCTGCCCTGCCCTCCTGTGAGGAGGACGGTTCTGGGCACACAAACTGAAATGGCAGTACAGCAGGTGGTTTGGTGTTCCAACAAGAGGTTCCGTCTGAGCTGATCCCAAACTGTTTGCTTCACTTGGCAGAGCAGCTACATGAGTTGGCCAATCAGCCAGCAATCCTTAGAACACAGAAATGGGGGCAATGGCCCAGCCCATGTGGCTCAGTGGTTGAGTATTGACCTATGAACCAGGAGGTCATGGTTCATTCCTGGTTAGGGCATGTGCCTGGGTTGCAGGTTCCATCCCCAGTGGGGCAGCATACGGGAGGCAACGGATCAATGTTTCTCTCTCCTTGATGTTCCTTTTCCTCTCCCTTCCTCTTTCTAATAAAAGTCAATAAAAACTTTCTTTTTTTTTTTTTTAAAGAAATGGGGAAATGACACCCTTTAATTACCAAGCCTCAAGCCCCGAATGGCCCAGACCCCTGTAAGCCCCAAACCCCATGCCTGGCAGCTCCTCACCTGTAAGGTCCGCTCCTGGTGAACACCCACAAAGTCCAGAGCCTCGGTCAAGAAGTTGTAACGCAGGGTTTTGAGAAGCCGTTCCATCAAAGACATGGACAGGCGATAGACCCCTGGCCAAGAGGGGGCATCGAGGGCTTTCCGAGAGGTGCTGGGTGTCTGAGACACAAATGAAAGACAAAATCAGGACAGCAGGGCTTCAATGCAGCATAGATATTAAGGCAGTCTGGTTGCTTAGGAAAGGAAACCTCTGGAGTGGGCATGGTCACTGCCAGGCGACCAGCAGGACCAGAGAGTCTGAGGCCAGCAGTGACGAAGAGCACTAGGCAGAAATACAAGAATCCTGGGTCCTAGCCTCGGGTCTGCCACTAACTAGCTGTGTGAGCTTCTCTCGGGATGGGGAGGATTCCAGTCCATCAGGACAGTAAGTACATAAGCCACTGCAGAGAGCAACTTCTGGGACAAGTGAAGGGGCTGCGGGCATGCTTTTCCCATGCAAGTGCAGTCTGGGCAGTGGCCTGCCAGGCCACTGGACTCACCTGCACTGTCCCATTGGTGCTGAGCTGGTACACACTCAGGAGGGGCAAACAGATGCTCTGGGTGATGCCAGCTCCAGCCACTGCTGCGGCTCCCTGGGAGAGAATGACATGGAATGACATGGGACCTGTCCCTGCAGCCAACCCCCCAGGGACAAGGGGAGCTCTGAGTGGACCAAAGCTTCTGGAGAATGAGACAGTGCCAGAACCCACTCAGCACAAACAAGGAGGCTCCTTCCTGCCTCGTGCTTGCCGCTTACCTGCTGGGTGCGAGCCAGGGTGAGGAGCAGGTGCAATGCTGCCTCGGTGAAATGTAGGTTCTGCTTCATGCGAAGGCTCACCTCCAGGGTGGTAAAGAGAGTTGGCAGGATGGGCAGCCTGCGGGTCACCTGCAGCCAGGAGTCACCCTCCTCATCAACCTCACACAGCTCCTTGGCCAGGTGCAAGCCCAGGACACACACCTGCTGGGGCCCAGAGGTAAAGATGAGTGGAAGAGAAGGAGCAGTGCAGGGGAAGGAAGACGAGGAGGAGGAGGAGAGGACAGCCAGCCGGCACCTGACCATACACTTAAGCTGGACTGGAACACAATTCGGAATTTCTCCCAACCCTGCTCTGCTCCCACACCCACCTCTCAGGGACTGGCAATCTAACCCACACTAATAAGCTATCCAGACTGACAGAACTACCCATGACTTCTTCCCCCATCACCCAAACTGCCTCAGCTGTGCTGGTGCTACTTCCTGTCCTACATCTGCCACTCCATCCAACTCTGATAGCACACAGTCAAAGTGACCTCCCCTCTGCACTATTGCAATTACCCTCCTAAGTGGTCTTTCTTCCTGCTCTCTGGACCCTCCCAAAACAATTCTTCTACCAGTTTTTTCCAACATTTTTTACCATGACTGTAGCAATAAATACCTTTAGACTGTGCCCTGATATTCAACAGTATTCTGACCATGTAAAGCACGCTAATATTTTCTTTTATATCATTAAAAAAAATGCTGGTCTTTACCAAATGAGCTCATTTCAAGACCCAGCAATAAGTCATGACCCATAGCTTGAAAACAGTTTGCTACTGCACCCGGAGTGATCTTTCTAGATACAAATCTCATCACTTCTCACCCTTGCTTACAAGCCTGTTAAACTGGTTCTGAGTCCACTGAGGACCCAGAATAAAAGCCGTGAGGCTGCCAGTCCTCCAGCCGCCAGCGCTGCAGGCCTGCCTTCCTCCCCGCTCACAGAGCCTGCTGTAGGTCCCGCTGAAACGTGCTTTCTCGCCGAGCCTCTCGATTGGTGAGAATCACAGTGTGCTTTCTCCCTGTATTGTTCCCCTGCTGGACCTGCCACGTGGGATTCTAACATTTCTTTGCATAGTCTGAAATTTATTAACTTTCTCACCAAACTGTCCTGTTCACTAAGCACACGTGGGGCCTAGCAGTTCCTCCTTGTTGGTGCACGTGGACAGGACAGACAGCTTCCCATCGTGCGCTCACCCCATCGCGCTGATCCTTGTGCCGGGGCCGAGAGCAGTCATCAGTCTCCATGCTGTCCTTGTCCTCCATGGCGCTGCCCGAGGCCAGACTGTGGCGGGTCTGGTCAAAGAGCGCAATCACCTCTTCTTGGAGGGTTTCACACACGTTCAGCACTAGCTGGGAGTACTGGGGGATGTCACTCACTGCAAAGCGACAGGGAAGAACACTGTCACACTTACCACACTTACTGAACACCCAAGTTTTCTTCCCAGGCACATAGCTGGGAAGAGAGTACGATGCGAGAGGGAGAGTTATTGTCCTAGGAAAGGGGAGGAGAAACAGGTGGAGAAGAAAAATAATTTTCCCAAAGACCAAAGTTCCAAGACTGAGAATTCAACCCCCCCAGGAGGCACATCTGGCTCCACGCCAGAGTGGCCTGGCTGCCAGGAGGGATGGAGACCGCTGCTGCCACCGCCCTGCCCTCACCTCCCATCTCCTTCATCTGCAGCACAGTGATGAACGCTGAGAACACCTTGGCCTTGGTCTTCTCCATGAGCTGCCGGTCTGCCTGCAGCACTCCCTCCAGGATCTCTGTCAAGGGTGCAAGCATCTCATCCCCAGGACCTAACTCTCTAGAAATAATATGGGGTCGAGAGGGAGAGGAAAACACAGTTCACAGAAAGGCCACAACTGCCTTTGCTCCAACCCAGGATGCCCACTGTCAGTCCTGTTGCGTGATGGGAAAGCTAGCCCATTTCACACCCATTTTCTCCCCTCAGGTGGCAAAGGGTCAGTAAAGAGGAGAGCAGGCTCCGATGAGGCAGCCCTGTCCACAGGCCCCTCTCCCAACAGCACTCACCGCTTCCACTGCCGCAGGAGGATGAGCAGCAGGGTGCACAGCATGGAGCCGAGGCGGAGGCAGGTGACTGAGGCGGGGACCAGGAGCTGAGGAAAGCAGCAGACAGCTAGAAGTCAGGCTGGTGCAGCCAGAAGGTTCCAGCTCTGTCCACATGCATGTTTTTCTTTCCCAGCAGTGAACCTCAGGGGCTGGGACATGGGGAGAGGCTAGGGGCTGGCCCAGCACAGCAGAGCTCAGCCTCCCCACCGCAGCCTCAGGCCTCCCAGCCAACTGAGCCCTGTGACCTGACCACGTGGGCCACTGCCGACTCGTGAGCTCCTATTTGGCCTCGGACACCTTGTCCCAGGAAGGAACGGAAATCTCCCAGACACACTTACTAGTGCTTTGGTCCCATCAAGCACATCAAGAAAGAGCTGGCGGCGCACTGCAGAGTCGGTCAGGTGCAGTATCTCTGTCTGCAAAGGACAGGAAAACATGTCAGTTGGAAAAATTTCCCCAACTTTAGAAGCCAAGAAATGTGGGGTCCTCTGTCAGGCGATTGTCACTGACAAGTCACTGTCCCTGACTGAAGTGAGGCTGGAGGCCCTGCTGTTTGTCTGCCCTTAGATCAGGTCAGAATCCGGCCCAGCCGCACCCCTCCTCCTGAAGACACCCTTCCTTTGCTCAGATCCTTTGGGGCTGCCCGGGCACTGCAAAGACCAACTACTCCCCAAGGCTTGGCAGCCCCAGGGGCCTGTGCCAATGCTTCTGCACCACACCACCTGTGCTCCCTCTATTCCAGCCCAATGGCCTCCTTCCTCCGTGAACCGCACGCTCTTTCCCTCTCTGGGCCCTGGCCTTGTGTCCATCTGCCTAGACGCTCTCTTCCACGGGCTCTCCACCTGGAAGACTCCTTCGCACCTTCCGGTCTCAAACTGGACATCGCCTGACGATGCCGATCCTACTCTGGCTTCACTCCCAGTCTCCAGATCACTTCCCTCACAGTGCATTACCACAACCTGGAACTATTTCTTCGTGAGTTTGTTGACAATTTGCCTCCTTCTCAGATCACTCTCCATGAGATGAAAGACTTTATCTGCCTAGTTCACTGCTGAAGCCCTGATGCCTGGCACATGGGCAGGCATCCCATTAATACCCATTAATGAATGAGTGAATCATCAACATGCTGGACTTAACCAGATAGGTTTCCTAGGAGGGGAAAAAGAATGGCGGGATTTTCCAAGAATAATTAAAGAGCTACTGCCTAGCTAGGGTCTAAAAGGCAGGTGACTCAGAGGTTATATCCAGGGGCAAATCAATTACTCTCCAAAGACGGCTGAGCTTTTGGTGTGTCTGCAGTCTCAGACACTGTGCCACAGCAAAGGCCCAAGGTCATGGGCAGCGTGACTAAGTAAACAAGTCACAGGTGTTAAGAGTATGCCTGAAACAAGGGGTACTTATCAAGCTGAAGCAATTAATGAAGTCAATGCATTAATCTGGATTCCCCAGGAAGAACAGTTCAATATCCAGTCCTTACTAAATAGCATGATGGTGTCAAGAGACTAAAAAATACCAAGAAAAAAATGCAACCTCTTCCCAACTGTTAACTCTCTCTCTAAAAACCAAGTCTCAGTAGACACACTGTACAGAGACAAGGCCTCCGTTCTTTTTCTAAGACCAGGAAATGCAGTTTCTAGGACCAGTGAGAACAAACAGCTCTCTAGAGAGGCTGCTGCTGCAGCTGTTAGAGCGACCTCACTAGTCAACAAATATTTGTCTGTTGTCCACAGGGCACACCACACGAGGTAATGCATGTGCATGGAGGTAGATGAAGGGAGCCCTATGCCCTATGCCAGGCTGCAAAGACAGCTACAAGAATCTTATGAAATGACTGAAGGGATTTCAAACTACTTCTCTGCACTTTTCGTAAGGGTTTCTTTTCTAATATCATCCAATACCCCATAGTAGCCCCCATTTTTTTTTTACACAGAACCTGTTACATTTGAACTCTCAGGGAAATACCCTGACTCATTCTTCATCCCAAAGGGCTGTTAACTACTAGGCACCCTGGCACATGGTTGCTAGGAAACCAAGTGAAAACTGGCCCCAAGAGGTGCTTACGTGACTGGTGGCAATGATGAGAAGCATCCTCCAGGCGGAGACCAGCATCTGATACTCGACCAAGGAGGTGCAGCTGCTGCCCTCCGTGTCGGCTGTGTGAACCGCCAAGGACTTGACATACCCTGACCAGTAGGCAAAGCGTTTCTCACTGGAAAATTTCTTGAGTGTATCTTTTAATGACTGGTCTAATGAGCCCCTAGAATGTCAAGAAAACACAAAACCTACCATTAGGTTTTAGAAAGGAGATGGGAATGTGATGGGCACAGTCCCTTGATGAGGCAGAGAAAGCAACCTCACATGGGCTAAGGCAGACGGCTCCGGATCCCTCCAAAGTGTGGGGCTCCTGCTTCTTGCTTAACAAAATGGGTTAGGCCGAGGCCTTTTCCAGGATTCCTCCTCCATAAAATCCCGAGCTCATGGAGTCTGCTTCACAAGAACTCTTTCTGACAATCATAAATGCCATCAATGGACCGGCCAGGGGCACAGCTCAGTAGCCCTCTGTAAATGGCCCCAAACCAGTTCTCTCCTGACTTGGCTCATACCGCCATGCACCCAGGGGTAGGGCACGGTGATCCCCCTCCCAAACCTTTCATTAAACTCTCACAGGGGAAAGAACTCACTTAACTACATAGTAGATCTCCAAGCATATTATCTTCATGATGAGGGCGCAGGTTTCCAGGATGCTGGGCTGTGGAGGGGAAGAGCAGACACCAATCACAAGGCGACCGATCCTCTCCCCTGGTGTCCCTACTGCATGTCAATGGGCATCTGACTTGCAAGAGCAGAAGCCTCCGGCCCGGTGTCTCCAAGTAAGTGGAGAAGACCTCAAGCAGGGCATGCCACTTTCCTTCCCAAAGCAAGACATCAAAGGAGAGGAAGCAAGCACTTCTCTGAGAAAGAAGTTTCTCGTGAAGAAAGCACGCATCCCTTTGTACAGCTCAATCCACAGCCCAGCCTTTCCTCCCAGGATCTCAGTCACTGCCCACCTTCCCCACAGCTTACCTCAGATGTTTCTGAGGGAGGAGAAAGGGTTCCAAACAGTGGTCTTGTTAAATTCTCCCAAAACTTGGGTCTAAAAAGAAAACAACACGTCATAAATCACTCTCTCTCACGTAGACCTTTCCCCGTTCCCCACCTCCCTTTAGAGGTTACTTCCTGTTTTTCCAGCTCCAATTCTACTGTGTCTCAAAGGTCACTTGCTCCTACCAAATGTAAAGGGCTCCACAGATAAAGTATGATTTTATGTAGGTTTTCCTCTTTAGAAACACAACCGTACATTACAGAGTTGACCACTAAGAACTCTCAGGGTTCACTCGGTGTCCATTTCTGACAGCCCCACAAAGAAGAGAGCGAGGGCAAGCAGGACACAGACTCCCATGTTTAGCCATTTTAAAGTTCCTTTCCTTTGTGCAAACAGGGTCCAAGACATAAGATGTGTCATTCAGTTCACTGCTCAAGCGAGCCACACTTATCTGAATCTGCTGTTTCTCAGGAACAATGGGTTTGGGGGTTGGCAGAAGACAGGAATTCTAAGGTTAACACATGAGCAAACATGACGCGTGCTGGTGGCAGCATTAAAAAGAGTAGCTAAACCGAAACCGGTTTGGCTCAGTGGACAGAGTGTTGGCCTGCGGACTCAAAGGTCCCAGGTTCGGTTCCGGTCAAGGGCATGTACCTTGGTTGCGGGCACATCCCCAGTGGGGGACGTGCAGGAGGCAGCTGATCGATGTTTCTCTCTCATTGATGTTTCTAACACTCTATCCCTCTCTCTTCCTCTCTGTAAAAAAATCAATAAAAATATTTTAAAAATTAAAAAAAAGAAGTTTCCAAGTTTAAATATATATATAAAAATAAATAAAAAGAGTAGCTAAGAGTGACACTCCCATTCAGAGACCCAGGCGCTGATATGCTCAAAGATCCTTCACAAGAAATTGCTAAGATAGACGCTATTGTTACCCCACCTCACAGACAAGGCCAAGAGCTCTGGAAGAGTCAGACCTACTTGGTCCTGAGAACCAGCATGGCACTGTCCCGCCGGTCCTGCCACAGGGCATGCAGAAAGGCGATGGCTGCCCGGTGCAGCAGGGGCGGGCACCAGTAGCGGTCCTGCTGCTGGGAGTCAATCAGCTCCAGGACTGCATGGAGACAGCTCCACACCCCAAGGCTGAACTCCTGCAAGAGGGGCAGGTGAGGGTTCAGGGCCACGGCCACTGCCAGTCACTGCACACACAGAGCCCAGCACCTACCTCCCAGGGAGCCGACCCCCGCTTCGCCCCAGGTGCAGGCTCACCTTGGAGCCATCGCTGCCATCCTTCACCTCCAGATTCAGAAACAGTTCAATGAGGCCTGGCTGAGTCTCTACTGCAACCGTGAGGAATTCCAGGATCATGACTTTGATGCGCATGTCCTCAATCTTGCTCCTCAATCGGGTCAGGAAAGCGTCGCGAATGGCAGCCGCATCATTGCCCAAGCAGGCATACACTGACATCGGGGCCACCTGGTGGAGACCGGACACACAGGCTCAGAGCTCTACTTCCAGAAAACCAACAGGCGCCTGCAGAAGGGCGCTGAGAATGTCCAGGCATATAAGCTCTGGGTTAAAAGGGAAATCCTGTCAAGTCACAGGAAAAATAGTAATCAACATATAAAGACACACAACCTCTCTCATGATTAAATGAATGCAAAGTAAAAAGTGAGATAATATTGATTTGCCCACTAGCAAGGATTATTAAAAAAAACATGAAAGCATATGGCAAAGATACAAGACTTCGTGTTAGGAGTATAAACTGTTACAATCCTTTTTGGATGACTGTTTAGAAATTACTAAAAAAATTTAAATATTCACTGATATCTAAGTTTTAGAAACTGTAAAAAAAAAAGTTTACAGAGTTCTACGGGTAATGTTTACTGTAGCACTGTTGATAGCAGTGAATGACAGAAACTAGCCCAAATGAATTAGGATGCATCCACTCTATAGCATACCAGGCAAGCATTAGGGAGAATGAAGTAGCTTCAAATGTGCCTGCATGGAAGACTGCAAGACACGGTGTTAAGTGAAGAAAGCTAGTTACAAAACAGGATGTGTAGGGGAACTCCACTTCTGAAAAGAGCAAAAGCACCCCCCCACACACACTCTTTACTACACAAGCACAGACAACTCTGGGGCAGTGCATACCAGCCTGCTCACAGGGGATCTGGAACTAGGGGATTTAAGTAAATATTTAAAAATAAGTATATAAGACTGTTGTAATAAAACAAAAATACCCTCATAAAACACAATTTGTGTGTGTGTGGCTACTTCACTTTAAGCCAGAGAAGTCCAAGTTAGCTGCTTCTCTTGGGAGAAGGCAAAAGTGGTCACAAACACGACGTCAGTTTTCCGGGGCTTTGGCTGGTCAAGTGGGATCCTACCGTGGCCAGACGTTTCAGCAGCTGGATGGCCAGACGTGGCAGAGCTGGGTCGTGTTTGTGGTAGATGTATTTGGCAAGAACAGCAATGAGATTGTTCCCATGGGCACCTGAAGAAGCACAGGAAATATTTTAAACACCAACTGTGCCTGATTCAAGCTTTTAAGAGAGGGTGCTATTCATAAGGCTCATTCATATGTGAGGGAATGTACTCTCAAGTACTTGGAGGGCCAGAGCTAACATAGGGGCCCTATCATTCTCTCTCTCTCTCTCTCTCTCTCTCTCTCTTAGTACCGTGTTTCCCCGAAAATAAGACCGACTTACAGGTTTCCTTCTGAGTGAAATATAAGGCATCCCCCTGAAAATAAGGCCCCCCTAGGCTAAACATGTGAGATTTGGTCCACGGATTCTGAAAGAAATGGAGTCACAAGAAATTCACCAGGAAATTCAGGAATTGGATTGTTATGATGATATTCTAGAAGATGATGACATGATTGTCACTGAATAAATGAGTAAATTCTTGATACTGTAGGATTCACAGTTTGTCTGGTTTGTGTTGACAACTACCGTACTACTGTACCGTATACAGGTAATAAATTTCCTTTATTTTCATTTAACAATAAATGTGTACCATATTCTTCTTCATGGAAAAATAAGATATCCCCTGAAAATAAGACCTAGCACATCTTTGGGAGCAAAAATTAATATAAGACACTGTCTTATTTTCAGGGAAACAGGGTAACTAAGGCAGGATTTGGGGACAAACAGCACAATGCAATTTATTAAGAGTAAGAAGAAATACATGTTCAAGAAAATAGGTAGTTTTTTTTTTATCAAATAGGCTAGAAAAAGACATCGCACTGAAGCACTGCACTGACATGCAAAAATATTAATGCCAATATGATACAGGTAGGTCTGAGACATTATCCCAATACCTACTTGAAAATGAGCAAACTGGTTCCCAAAGAATTAAATGTGTATTTAAAGTCAAAGAGTAATAACAGTCAATATTTGAACAGGAATTTCTATGTCTTTCATTATAATCTTATAAGGCAGACACTACTATTATCCCTCTTCTATTGACAAGAAACCTAAGGCAGAGATGTTTAATAATGTGCCCAAGGACACACAGTAGTTTGGAGCCACAATCTGAACCAAGGCAGCCTGACTGACCATGCGTTCTAATTATTCTGCCATCAGGATGAGGGAGAAATGAAATATGATCCAGTCCTCTTATTTCTAAGTCCAGGATGGGAGCTGGTGATCATCCCCAAATTTCAAGAAAATTAGATAATACTGTTGATCCCTAAAAACATAGCCTAAAAAGTATATACTTATGGGCAGAAACATGGCTGATTAGAAGAGAAATACATACCATGTTGTGTGAGAGCCTGTTCCAGAGGGGACACCACATTAGAAGGAGGTTTCAGCCGAATAACATTGTTGGTGACGGAGAACGCCAGTTTCACGGTCTTGATCAGCAGCTGGCCCTGCCCCTGGCCCTCTGCCCCATCACTAGGGTGCCAAATGGAAACCAAAGTTGATTCAGGCAACATGACTTCATTCACAACATATGTGTTCTCATGAATTAGATTCCAACCATACCAACCATAATCCCTAGAGTTCAAATAGCTTCTGCTAGAGGCCCCAGGCCAAACTAGGAGACAGGAGGGGCAATCAACTCCCTCTGCTACGTGCCAGTCTATACTGCACCACTAGGTTATAACCAGGCCATGTCCTAGGAGAAATAAGGTTATCTTCAAAAAGCTACTACACACCCTAACGGTTTGGCTCAGTGAACAGAGTGTCAGCTTGTGGACTGAAGGGTCCAGGGTTTGATTCTGGTCAATGGCACATGCCCAGGTTTCGGGCTCGATCCCCAGTCAGGGGTGTGCAGGAGACAGCCAATCAATAATTCTCTCTCATCATTGATGTTTTTATTTCTCTCTCCTTCTCCCTTCCTCTCTGAAATCAGTAAAAGAATATATAAAATAAATAAATAAATAAATAAATAAATAAATAAATAAAAAGCTACTGTGCTCTAACTTAAACTGGAGTTCTTAGAACATGCAGGCACAAAAAGGTAAATGGAGGAAGGTGGGGAGGGAGCCTTACCTGCGGGGCTGAGCAGCCATCACCATGTCGATGGTGTCCACTCCAATGCCCATGATATTGACAACTGTCTGTCCTGCTTCTGTATAGGCCAGGCTACAGATGCAGAGGGACTGCAGGCTGGGAGTGTGGCTGGAAGACAGACACATTCTGAGTTGCCAGAGAGCCACCACGTTTATTACCGGAAGAAAAAGCAATTTTCCAAACTAAACAACTGGAAGTCAGTGATACAGATCAGCTCTTGGCCAGACAAAGGTACTCTGATCACTTTCTCTAAAGAGACTTGATCTTAAAGATCACCCTGAGAATCAATCTAAATATCCATCAATTACTGGGTATGTTTCCTGAAATGAATAATGATTAACTCACACACTGGAATGTGTAGTGGCATGGAAATAGTCCCAGACCAGTTAGTATAAGCAGAGGAAGAAACCTAGAAGAACACACACTAGAAGGTGATAGTCATCTCTGGAAAACAGGTTTGCGAAGGGCATTTTGCACTGACTGAATATTTTCCAATGAATATGCATAATAACTTCTGGAAAGATGATAAAAAGTGATTGAGCAATGCGGGGAAATGGGGCATATGTAATACTTTCAACAATAAATATTTAAAAAGAAAAAAAGTGATATAAGTGTGTATATAACAATATCATTAGGAACAATCTTGTTCACCATTCATTTGTTCTTTTCTCTCAACAGGAAGAGTGAACAATCTACTGAAAAGCAAATCAGAACCTCAAAAGCTGGTCTGGGCTCAACCTGTGGAAGGCTGAGCCGGCTCTGCACAGCAGAAGCCCATGCTTCCCTGGTGACTGGCCGCATACAAGACCACCAAGCTCTAGCAATCGCCCCTCATACCTGCTGTGGTCTGTCTCATGGCACAGGTTCAGTATCGCGTGAATCAGCTCCAGGATCAGGCAACCTAGACTCCGAAAAGACGTAGGAAAGATGTGGCCTGTGTGATGACCCTTGTCCCCCCAGAGAGAGAGAAAGATCTCCAGGGAGCCAGAAACTTCTGACCTTCCTTCCCACACTTTCCTTACCGATCTGCTCTCTCACACCGTGCGAGTTGTAGCGCCACTTGTGGTAGCTGGGAAGCATCTCCTTCAGCACAAACATGATGCAGGGCACCAGTCCTTGGCTCTGGGTACTGCCCAGCTGTCCCTATAAGAATCCGTAGTCAGAGGGCTTATGCTATTTAAGGAAAAAACTTAATTAATGGAGATTTAACTTCAAAACCATAGGTCCAAAGGAAATCTGGGTAAACCTGAGTCATTAGTAGGGGGGGTGGGGGGAGGGGGGGAGAATCAGAACACTCTAGCGCAATGAGTCCAAGCTGTAGAATTCTCTAGAATAAAGAAAAGGACTAAAAAGACAAAGTGACACTGTCACAAAAGGCACCTGTATGTAGGAGAGCAATAAAGGCTAAATCTGGTCAGAGAGGAGGTACCTTAAACATAAAGGCTATGGTACTGTCAATACGGAGAATGTGCATTTCATTGTGGTTGTCCCCAGCCATCCCCCAACCTCTCTCTCACTCCATCACTGCAATACCAGAGAGGAGATCTGATACTCAATATTCTTTGTCCTAATATCACTTAACATCAGCTACCTTATTTTTAAAATGGGAGTTTGGGGGACATTTTTAATACTTTCAATAAAGATTAAAAACATATAAATAAAAAATGAAAGAAAATGGGATTCTTTATATATAAACATCTATATTTACATCCCTATCTTTATCAATAAAGGACTGTTGCTATCTTAAGCATTCATTGGCTGATTCCTACAGGCAGGAAATGTGCCAAGTGCTTTTCACATATGTCCCTCTCAACAACTCCATGAGGTGGAGATCACTGATCATTCCTATTTCACAGAAATTGAAATATTTTATACTTGCCCCAGGTTTACAGCTAGTAAGTGGTCAACCTAACATGTAAACTAACTCTCTCTGACTCCAAAACCCATGCTACACCAGTATTTTCAAACTGAGTTGTCATCCATAGTGCAGTATTTCAACCTTTTTCAGTTCATGGCACACACAAATTACTAAAATTCTGCAGCACATCAAAAAATAATTTTTTGCCATTCTGGCAAAAAACAAAATGGAAAAAAAAGGAACATGAAAACACTATAGTGCAATGAGTCTAATTTTGATTGATTCATACTGGATGAATTCATGCTAGCTACTATTGTGTTGGCTATTGTCATTAACTTGACAATCAAAGGGAAAAGAGGGTGTGTTGAAAGCTTGGCTTCCTCTATTGCCGGGGAAACCCAAGCCTCTCAACAGCCACAGCCATCTTGGTTGGGGTTAATTTGCATACTTGCTCTGATTGGTTGGTGGTGTGGCTGGTGGGTGTAGCAGAGTAATGGTTAATTTGCATGTTACTCTTTTATTAGGTAGGGTGTGTGTGTGTGTGTGTGTGTGTGTGTGTGTGTGTGTGTGTATGGCCAGATTATTATGATCTCTGAACGCATAATAATCTCATCACTTGTGTGTGTGTGTGTGTGTGTGTGTGTGTAGGCCTGGTGCATGAATTCATGCATGGGTGGGGTCCGGCCAGCCTGGCCAAGGGGAAGGTACGTGTGCAGTTGGCTGGCGTGCCTGCTGGTCCAACTCCTGGTAGAGGGGACAATTTGCATATTAGCCTTTTATTATATAGGATATACACAGAGTGGCCAGATTATTATGTGTTCAGAGATCATAATAACCTGGCCACTCCGTGTATACACACATGGATTTACTGGAATGTGATATAAAATATACGTAGTACCTTGGGCTATAGTCAAAATAGCTTGACACTCAGTGTATTACACTAAACTGCCCTGAGGAATAAATAATTCAGATAAAGCACCTACTATAGCATCTGTACATAGTAAATACTCAGTACACACAAAGTATTATCACCATAACTTCAAGCCAACTGTTCTGCCTGCAGAAAAGTAGCAGGGCCAGGAAAATTCTTCCAGATGATTCTATCTGACCAGATTTTACCTTGACAAGAGTGGTGATCAACCGGAGAAAGGCAATAGTAACCCCATACTCGCCCTGGGGCTGTTCACTATTCATCAAGAGGTTTCCGTACCCTCCAGCACTCATCCCCTCCGCACTGGCGAAAGACAGAGAGGCAGAGGGAAATCACAATGGGGAGATTTCAAGATTGCAAGACACTGTAATCACAAAACATTATTATTGTTATATAGCTCGGGCATAAAATAGGAAAGCTCCGCAAAGGAATTAATCAAGTTTAGGCAATTTTATACCCAGGATAAACATTCAGAGCTTATTTTATTGGTATACAACCTTAAGAGGTTTAAAATGAAAAATCAAATAAACATCAGGAAAACATGATCGTCTTTTAAGCAAGAGAGAGCAAGAAGAGAATGTTCGGGTAGTAAGATGGGTCTGTGCGTTAATAACTCGTCTATAGGAGAGCTGGAATATCCATGAAACAAGGAAAAGTACAGAATGACTTTGGCTTAAGAAAGAGAAGCCAAGTGTCTGGATCTAGATACCCCTGGATTCTCTAGGTTGTAAAGTTAATTCCCATAAACGAAGGTGGCTGCTGCTGAATGAGAAATATTCTCCCTCCCCCCCCCCCCCCCCCTCTCTCTCTCTCTCTCTCTGGCTTTAAAGACTGTAGGACCATCAGTGCTGCCTCAGAGAAGAGGAGCCTCTGAGCCCCAAGTCTCACTGTCTCCGATGCCTTGTCCTTATTCATCCCTCCTGTTTCCAGAGGGCTGAATAGCCAAGGAGCAAAGCAAACAGGCACCGAGAAGCTTCTTTAAAACTAAGGAAGCTAGCCTAGACCTGGCATGTCCATGATGCTCCCAGGGAATACACTCTGCCCACCCTTGGACCTGGCTCACCTGATCATCTGACTCATGTTGGAGACCTGGTGGGCCATGAACGGTAAAAAGCCTGTGTGACGAAGGTCAGTCCAGACCTGAAAAGGAAAAGAGGAGTCAATGACCCTGTGTTCTCAGGTACCGAGTGCAACACTTTGGGACTGCTCTGAGGACGTGGTATACCTTTGCCGGGTTCCGGGCAGCCAAAACAGTCAAACAATTGACACAAGAAGCAATGACATCCACAGGGGGCGAGATCACTGTCGTTAGCCTGGTTGGGGAACAGTACACTGTACTCAGTAAAATGAGTCACACACCCTGCTCCCTCACAAATGTTTTCCAGTTCTCTCTTCCCAAGGCCCTCCTCTCAGCAAGGATGCTGAAAGAGAACGGCACTCGGCTGGGAACAGTTATCGCACCAGAGCTTCTCAGACAAACGTGTGTGGACTTGAACCCCAGGGGTGTGAGCAGCACTCACCGCTGCAGCAGCATGTAGATGCGGGAGGTGATGGGCAGGAGACAGTCTGCTATCGACAGATCCGTACTGATGACCTTATGGACCAGATCAATGATAGGTTTGACCCGCTGGCAGTGCTGAATCACATCTGAGGAGAAAAGAAGCCTGTGACCTTATGAAAACAATTCCTTTAAGATCACTGAACAATCGCTGAGACCCAGATAAACAAATTACACTAAGCATAACCTGGGTGACTCTGAATTGTGTTTTGCGTCCGTTTTTCTTCCCTATAGGATGTCTCCCAAAGCTGCCCTCACCTGCAGTGGAAACCACGTGAAGCAGCATTTCGATCTCGCAGGTGAAGAGAGTCCAGCTGCTGTAGGAGTATTCCCAGCGCACCAGGTAAGCCCTATCGTCCAGCATCACTTGGCCCACGGTGCCTTGAGGTATGCGAAGGTTGGTCTGACCCCCTAGGGAAGGAAGAGAAATCAGTCTAATATCTGAGGACACAACAGGAAAGGGTACCTCCTATATCAGACATCAATATTTAAACACACAGGCTCTCTTCCTAGTAGCTAACATTGCTACACATCTTTCCATTAATAAGAAAAAAGCCT
This sequence comes from Pipistrellus hanaki, assembly GCF_964339955.1. Lineage (NCBI taxonomy): Eukaryota > Metazoa > Chordata > Mammalia > Chiroptera > Vespertilionidae > Pipistrellus > Pipistrellus hanaki. Next base: position 4,039,061 of record NC_140513.1, read on the forward strand.
CTTTTCATTTGGGGAAGCGAGTCTTTGCATGCGCCTACACAGCTGAGTGCACAGAACGGTGTCACACTCACATGGCTGCGGGAAGACCACCTTATGGGACTGTAGGTCACTGGCTAAGCTGGTGGTGGTGCCAGGATTAGAAGAGCAAGGCTGTTCCTTCTATATTTTGCTCCTTTGAGCACCTGAAATACACATAAGCTTACAAGTTTTAGCTGGTCACTCTTAAGCACTGCCTGTAGAAAAATAAATTGCTAAAAAAAAGAAAAATAAAAGAAAAATAAATTGCTACCTTTTCTTACTATGTATTCAAAACTTGTAAATTATTTTTAAAATCTATTTTATTGATTTTTATAGAAAGGAAGGGAGAGGGATAGAGAGTTAGAAACATCGATGAGAGAGAAACGTCCATCAGCTGCCTCCTGCACACCCCCCACTGGGAATGTGCCCACAACCAAGGTACATGCCCTTGACCGGAATCAAATCTGGGACCTTTCAGTCCACAGGCCAACGCGCTTTCCACTGAGCCAAACCGGTTAGGGCTAAATTATTTTTTAAATTGTGGTAAAATATATGAAATAAAATATACAATTTTAAGCACTGAAGTGTACAATGCAGTGGCAATAAGTACATTCACACTGGTGTGCAACCATTGCCACCATTCATCTCCAGAACTTTTTTTCATCTTGCAAAACTGAAACTCTGTCCCCATTAACTAATAATTCCCTATCCCTCCATCCCTCAACCCATCACCCACCATTCTATCTTCTGTCTGAATTTCACTACTCTAAGTATCTCATATGAGTTGAATCGTATATTTGCTCTTTTGTGACTGTCCTATTCAGTCTGCATGTCTTCTAGGCTCACCCATATTACAGCATGTGTCAGAATTACCTTCCTTTTTAAGGCTGAATAATATCCCAGTATGTGTGCGTACATACTCATATACACTTATGTATATACACAGATACACATTTTGTTTATCTATTTCATATGTTGGACTTAAATCTTTATTATGTATACCCTTTTATCCAACAATCCCAATGTATTCTATGTACTAAAAACAAAAGCACCAGTTTATAAAAGTTTATGTACCAAATGCAACATTGTTTTTGGTGGCAAAAATGTGACACAACCTAAATGTCCTTTAGAAAGAGAAAAATAAAAAATTATAGAACATCAAAAATAATGATGTAGTTACTAAAAAAAAGTCAGAACGATCTGTAATATCAGGTTGTAGAATGAATTTGTGAGTATACAGACACATGTAAGAGGACATGGTAAATTCTTAACATTAATTCCCTAATGGAGGAAGTTCTGGAGAGAAAGAAACTTTTTAAAATGAATCTCTGCATTTTTTTTACCTTATTACAATAAACATCATTATTTTTTATGCATGCATTATTTTTTAATGCATGTTCCAGTCAAAGTGCATTTCTCTCTCTTCCCCAAAAAATTAGTAAATTTTTTTTAAAAAAAAAGGAAAGTAAAGGAAAAAGAAGAAAAAGGGATTACTAAACCAAGATCTTTTTATCTTACCAAGTGGGTAAAGGAGTTTGGGTGTTTGCCTCCGCCAGAGAGTTCCATCTTCATGGGAGATCACATCATGGGGCTTATGCTTATAAAGCTCATTGTAGAAAGACATTTTATCCAAGAAACTATATACCTGCCAACATGCAGGGGGAAAAAATAAAAGACCAGCCACACATTTAGCTAGGGGATATGTACAGGTTGCACATCTGGCTTTCTGCTCTTTCAGCCAGACTGTATGTAGACTCTCAAACATCTTACAAACCCACCACTAGAACTCTCCTGGAACTGCCTCTGCACTCCTTGCCAAATCTTCACCGTTCTTCAATCTTCAACTCAAGGTCCCCTCCCCCCACGCCAGATACTGCCTCACCTCAACAGTATGGTCTGTACTACTCAAATGACATTTACTATACATCACCTGGCTTTATTAGCTACTTATTTCTTATTCTACTATCCTCTTCCAATTGATACTAAGGAACTTTATATGTTATCTTATTCCTACAGTACCTACAGTAAGGTACTTCAGGAAAATATTTCTATAGAATTGAGGCACTATCTTAGGTATTTTTATTCAACTTCAGAGTAATTCTTGCCATGGCAAAGGGATTTCGATGTGGAAAGCAGAAAGGATTCCTAAAAACCTTCTCCCACGCTCGTTAGGCATCTAACTGGACAGCCTACCTTTTTGGCAGTAGACTTCCCTGACACGAGGGCCCGCAGCAATTGCAGGAGTGGGGAGAGGAGATGGGGAAACATTCCACAGACACTGTCCAGAATGATCCCAAGACCAGAGGTTGGCTCCTATGGTGAAAAGAAACAAATCACTGACCTTCTCATGACCTATACATTAACCCCTCTCTCTGGAAATTAAAAACTTCCGTATTTCCACTGAAAAAGGCTATCAACAACTGATTCGGTTAGGACCTGAAAAGAGACTTCTACAGCCTCCAGCGACCTCTTCGGGCCATCTTCTCTAGAGAAAGACCACATTGTTCACCTTCGCATGACATGTTTCCACTAAAGTGAAAAACACTAGCTACATGTCAGCATTTAGCCGCCATATACATGCAACAGAGCCTCAATCTAAATATTATTTCTCCTAGGAACATTGTAATTCGGTAAGACTTAAATGGCATATCAGGAAAAAAAGAACAAAATATACAAGAAGACTAGTCAGGCCAAAAAATAAGTACAAATTTATTCATCAGCTGGACCTTGAAACTTGAGGCTGTTGCCAATGCTAAGACTAAGTACTGGTACCCAGCCTGTGTGGCTCAGAGGCTGAGGGTTGGATTTATGAACCAAGATCACAGTTTGAGACTTGATCAGGGCATATGCCCAGGTCGTAGGCTCAATCCCCAGTAAGGGATGTGCAAGCAATCAATGTTTTCTCATATCCATGTTTCTCTCTCTCTCTGAAAATCAATAACATATCCTTAAAAAAGAAAAAAAAAAAAAAGAGTTACAGCAATGAGAGGAGATCTTGCTCCTTGGAATGTCTTCAGTTTGATTCAAATAAACTCACAATTCTCTAAAAAAAAAGTTACAGCAATACTGGTGCCTGCGACTCCCAATGTGAAAAAAGACTTAGTAGGTAGGCTAGATAACACACTGGTTAATAATGTAGACTACAGACTCCAGTCAGAGAGAACTTGATCCCGATCCTGGAAGTCTAACTGGTTGACCTTAGACAAGTCACCTCACATCCCTGAGCATCACCTTTCCTCATATGCAAAATGGAGATAATAATACTACTTCACAGGTTTTTATAAAGATTTAATAAGAAAAGGGACATAAATGCTTAGTATAACACCTTTCACAAAGTGCTTAATAAACTCTTTTGTTACAGAAGTATCATAGCCTGACTCCCAATGGCATACTTACTGTTCCCCAGAATAGTTCTGGAAGAGAAGGGTCTGCCAAGACTTCACATGCTGTGTCAATTATATCCTGTTGGGAGAAGGGAAAGAAAATGGCTTATTTTCCCTAGGTGAACCAGTCTTTTTTTTTTTTTTTTTTTTTTTTTACAATATTCTATTGAAATAAAAATACCAATGAGCCTGACTGGCTTGGCTCAGTGGCCGAGCATCACCGATGAACCAGTTCGATTCCCACTGAGGGCACATACCCGGGTTGTGGGCTCGATCCTCAGTGGGAGACATGCAGTATGCAGCTGATCAATGGTTCTCTCTCATCATTGATTTTTCTGGCTCTCTCCCTCTCCCTTCCTCTCTGAAGTTAATAAAAACATATTTTAGCCCTAGCCAGTTTTGCTCAGTGGACAGATTGTCACCTGTGGACCAAAAGGTCCCAGGTTCAATTCCAGTTCAATCACGTACCTAGATTGCAGGCTCCTCCCTGGGCTCTGGTCAGGGCACATGCAGGAGGCAACCAATCAATATATTTCTCTCACATCAATATTTCTGTCTTTCCCTCTCTCTTCCATTCTTTCTAAAATCAATGGAAAAATATCCTCAGGTTAGGATTTAAATACACACACACACACACACACACACACACACACACTCTCATTTAGCATGTCAAAAAGAACAAAAGAGCCCTGGGTTTAAAAAGATTACGGCCCATCTAGGGTATATACTATTTATATCTGTTGTACGCTGTTAGGCAAATTCTCTGAACTTCAAATTCTTAATCTGTAAAATGGTGACAATATTCTCTGCTTCATAGTACTGTTGTAAGGATTAAATGAGAATGTACAGGGAAGTGAACTGTGTATTTTCAAATGCCATGTAAATGTGAGCTAGAACTAGGATCAGCTAAACTCTTCTAGAGAACAAGAATAATGCCTTTAAATTTTGTTTGTTTATCCTCACCCAAGGATATTTTTCCCATTGATTTTATTTTATTTTACTTTATTTATTTAATTTTTTAAAATATATATTTTATTGATTTTTCACAGAGAGGAAGAGAGAGGGATAGAGTCGGAAACATTGATGAGAGAGAATCATCAATCAGCTGCCTCTTGCACACCACCCACGGGGGATGTGCCCGAAACCAAGGTACATGCCCTTGACCGGAATCGAACCCGGGACCTTTCAGTCCGCAGGCCAATGCTCTATCCATTGAGCCAAACCGGTTTAGGCTCCCAGTAATTTTTAGACAGAGTGAGTGGAAGGGATGGAGAGAGACAGAGAGAAACCGATGTCAGAGACACATCACTTGGTCTCCTGCATACACCACAACCAGGACGAATATGAAGCCTGCTAACAACGTATGTGCCCTTTACTGGAATCAAACCTAGGACCCTTTAGTCGGAGGGCCGATGCTCTAACCCTGAGCCAAACTGGCTAGGGCAGTGGTCGGCAAACTCATTAGTCAACAGAGCCAAATATCAACAGTGCAACGATTGAAATTTGAGAGCCAAATTTTTTAAACTTAAAACTTCTTCTAACGCCACTTCTTCAAAATAGACTCACCCAGACCGTGGTATTTTGTGGAAGAGCCACACTCAAGGGGCCAAAGAGCCACATCTGGCTCAAGAGCCGCAGTTTGCCAACCAAGGGGCCAAAGTATTTTTTTTTTCTCAGCCCCTAGCACAGGCTTGGCACACACTGGGAATCTAATCAAGTCCTACAAAATTATTTTTTTTGCATTGACTGGGTAACTCAATTGGTTAGAGCGTCATCCTGATTTGCCAATGTTGTAGGTTCAATCTCTGGCCAGAGCACATATAAGAATCAACCAATGAATACATAAGTAAGTGGAATGACAAATCGATGTCTCTCTGCCTCCCTCTCCGTTCCTTCTCTTAAAAAAAAAAAAAAAAAAAAAAAAATCAATAAGATAAAATTTTTAAAAATCCAAGTACTTGGTCTCTTGCAATCCCAGTATGTTAATGCCAATCCTCCAAGGGTATAACAGAACCCAAATGTGACCAGAATTTTGGCAAAAGTTGCAAAACTTGTTCTAAGCCTCTAGAACTTTGGAAATTGATTCTTTCAATTAACATCAAATGTTTTTCTTTCTAATAATAAAACATTTTCAGCAAATTTATCAATTTTTTTAATTTTCATAACAGGTCCCGAATTATTAAAAATGAATACAATGATTTCTTCATAAAAAATTACTTCAAGACTCCTTGGAGAAATGGCAGATTCCAGGAGTGGGGCAGGAATCATATAAGATAATCCTGCAACAGTTGTCAGGTCAGAAAGCAACAGAGCTATTAAAATATGTGAAACAGAACCAGAAGCTAACCTAAAAAAGTTTTTACTGATCAAAGATGGGCCAATCTGAACATAAGAATATTAACTCCAATGGATTAAGTAAAACAAAGCTAATGTGTTTATCACGAGTTCACGCTGACATGTAAAAAATTTAAAACCCTCACTGGCCACCTTTGGAGAGTCCTAGGGGAAAAGGAAATATAGGAAAAGCAGAGTATCAAATAGTTAAAAAGAGCAAAAAAATTTTTTTTTAAACTAAGGTATAACTGATATACATTACATTAGTTTCAGATGTACATAATAATTCACTATTTCCACACACTGTGAAGCAAACTTCTTTTTTATAGCAATGTTCTAACCACTAAACACAAGAGGAAAGGTAGAATTAGGGCAGTGCCATTTGTAAATACCAGGGAATTAATGAGACTAGACAGTGTTGTGGCTTGTGGCTATCATAGTGGACAGCACAATTACAGACTGAAAGAAATTTGACAGATTTATCAACTAATAATGTATAGATCTTGTTTAGATTATTTTCCAAACAAGCTTATGACAAATTTATAAGATAATGAGATTTATAAGATAATTAGAAATTTGATTCCTGATTTGATATGTACAGATGTTGTGTTTTTAGATATAATAATAATTGTGAAAGTGTACTAAAATATTCATGAAATAAAATGATGACTGAAATTTGCTTCAAAATAATCAAGAAAGGCGTGGGCAAAAATGAATATATCAGCTGTGAAGCTGGTGAAGGGATCAACAGGGTTCATTATACAATTTTTTCTACTTTAGTGTAAGTTTGAAATGTTTCTTTTTTTTAAAAATGCCACAAAAGTATAGTTATTAGCACCCACAGATGTTTAGGCCAGATGCACTAGAGTAAAAAAATGAGATTACAAAACAGTGTATACACTGTGATTCCATTTCTAGAGAAGAGTTATTCTGCTTTTACATATGTACGCAGAAAATATTTTGAAGGAAACCCAATAAAATGTTAATGGGTTATCATGTGTGGTAGAATTACACTTTTTTCTTTTTATCGGCACCTCCTGATTTTTCTAATATCATGTGTATAACACGAGTGAAAACAAAGCAATACACCTGAGAGATATGGGTGTGTGTTTTATCAGCTCCTAAGTGGTATCTTGGGGATATGACTGCAAAGCTGGGCAGGGCAGGCAGCCTCACAAAAGCCAGACACTGACCTGCTGATTGCCCAGTGTGTGCAGCTCCAGCGAGGTCAGCACGAAAGAAAGGAGTCCATAGACACACATGCATGCGGTGCTGGTGGTGCACTGTAATGGCAAAGGAGTCAGTGAATAATTCTGAGTAACACAACTCTTCCCCAGATTCAGCATAATCTTATCACATTAATATAGTCCCTGTGACACATGGGAAGGGAAACTGAGGCTTCATAATTTTCCTAATTTAGTCCCAAGATCAGGAAGACAAAGGAAGAGAAAGCAGGAACCAAAACTATTATAAGAGCCCAGCTAGTGTGGCTCAGTGGTTGAACATTGACTGACCCATGAACCAAGAGGGAGCTAGTTCCATTCCTGGTCAGGGCATATGCCTGAATTTCGGGCTCAATCCCCAGTTGGGGTGTGCAGGAGGCAGCCAACTGATGGTTCTCTCATCGATGTGTCTCTCTATTCTTCTCGCTTCTTCTCTTTCTAAAATCAATAAAAAAAACGTATTTCTAAAAAATATTATAAGAAAAAAATCAAAAGAAAATCATTTTCAAAATGATCAAAGTTTCCATGGGGAAGAAAATCATATCCGATCTACAGAAAGGATAGCCTGTACGTGCTAATATGAACTCTGCAGCTGCTTGAACTGTCACCAAGATAAATCGAACAGTGCCAACAAGTGGGGCCCGTTGGTTGAGGTTTCATTTCAGCATATCAAAACAAGCTGACTACACAGTATCATTCAAATTAAGCTCCAACACAAGACTCAAGAGAATTTCTAGTTCGTCCTGTTATAGCTGAATAAGTAACCTCCCCAAAAAGATTTCTCCTGTCAATATGGCCAAAGCTATCATCGAGGACATAAACTATACTGGAAAAAAGTCAGACATAATGGGTTCAAACTGCATCCGCCACTAAGTGGTAATTTTTATTCCTGAGGGCAAATTTTATCTCCCTGAATGTCCATTTCCTAATGCAAAAAACAAAAACCAAAATGCTAATCCATACTGCAAAAAAGTGATACAAAGATGAAATAATGTACCAGAAAGTGATGAGCACAATGTCTATAAAAAACAGTTATAACATCATCATTATTATCCACATCACTCTTACAATTATTATTACTACTATTATCGTGATTTATTAATGGGCTTCCACCTTGCTCTTTGCCCATTCTCAAGTTCAAACACCAATAGCCTGAGTCTCACATCATTTCCCCCACTGGACAGTGAGCGCAGTAGTCGGGTCAAGTACTGAAATACATTCAGTTGGATGGCTGTGCCACCTATCTTCCGGACAACACTGCTCGTCTCTTCTGGATTCAGGGTGTGGCGGAGGAGAGCCCAGGCCAAAAGCACTGGGGCATGATGTGAAATGTCCCCCAAGGTCAACATCAAACGGTCCATATCCTAATGAAAAAGGAACACTTCTGTGTCAATAACCAGAAAGAATCAGGACCCCTCCACAGGATCCTTCATATGCATAATTAAAGCCTTCTATTCATCCACAGAGGCCCTCTCCCATTCTGGTATTTTACCCTTCCCAAACCCCAGCCACCTCCCTAATCAACCCCTCAAGCACTCTTCGCTTTACCCATACTTTATTTCCTTCTGATTTTTAGCATTCTTAATCTAAGATTATAAAATACATGCTCAAATAGAGACTGCAAATTTCCCCTGATCCTTCTTGAACTTTCTCTGCTTTCTCCTCATTTTCTATCTTCCTAACCATCCCATCTCACAAGTCCTTCCCCTTTCCTCTTCCTGCACAGGCTCCACAGATACATACCCCTCCCAAAGGCTCTATCCTTGGGCGTCTTTTGTCCTACATCCTCTCCGAGTGACTCTACTCACCCTCACAGATCCCACTGTCACCTCTGTGCAGATAACTGACAAATCCAGTCAACTTAACAATGCAGGACCTCAAATTCCACAGCAAGGAAAACTTTATGGAGCAGTATAGTTGAGTGGTCAAAAACATACTACTATGAAAGATCTGAAAAAAAGGCAAGAGGCTGCTCAAAGTTCACCTGGCAAATCAGCCCATCCTGCGCAAACTGGTGCAGCTCTCTTCTGTCATCCAAAGCATACTTGAGCAACGACTCAATATCCATGCCTTCCACCAGGATAAGGGCACTGAAGTAGCTAGAAAGGAAAACAGTATCATGGTGTCATGAATGCTACTCTGACCTCATTGGAAAATAGGTGAAATCTTAAGACACTTCAATATCAAAGAAATTATGATTGTTAGGTTACATTCTTTCTCACACTAAGTCTTGTAAATCCAGTATGTATTTTACACTCCCAACACATCTCAATTTGACCAGCCACATTTTAAATGCTCAACAGTCATACATGGCTTATGCCTACCAAAGCACAGAGCAAGTCCTGAGGTTTCTACTGCCACCGATTACATCTGACCTTGATAAACTATCTGACTGCTCAAGTGTATATTTTTGTCCACAGAGGGAACAGACCTCTAAATGTAAATATTTCCATTGCCATAAAATTCAAAGTCCATGAACGGATCTCAGAGAGGGAAGGAAACAAATCTGCCTTATTTTTCATGGTCTCAGCGTTTGCAGTGTCTGGCCTGCAAGAGGTGCTCAATAAATATCTTGTTGAATGAAACTCTTCAATAAAACAGTAAGTAAACTAATAGAATGCAATATTTACTTTGATACTCCATGTCCTCTCAATCCCAGTCTTTATCCCCTATCTGACCTGGATCATGTTAGCATCCATCTATCGATAATTCCCCACCCACTAAGTGAAAAGTACTCCACCCTCACCCATTCACAGAATCACTATAATATCAATGTAACATTCTATGACCTCAATTAATTCAGCCTTACCCAATCCGATCCACAAAAGGATCCATGGTCTCATCTACCAGGTGCCTGTTGGTCTGCCTACTACCAAATCCTTGCTCTTTAAACAGCTTGGTTAATATCAATAGGTCACTAGGTGCCATCTCAAAGTATGCATAATAAAGGAAGATAATTTCTAGCAGCATGGACTGTTCCCGAAGGCACTGGACAAACCAGCGAGACACCTGACGCTCAGTCTGCACAACCAATGAAGAAAAAAATGGAAGAGAATTAAAGTCAGATTTACAAACATATTTAAATTTGTAAAGTTATTTTTACTAGGTGTTACATGTATAGTGGTCCCCCTTACCAACAAGGGATACATTCCAAGACCCTCAATGGATGCCTGAAACAATGGATGGTACTGAACCCGATATATACGCTTTTTTCCCTGAGAAATTTATGCTTTTGTTGCTATTGTAAATGAGCCCTTTTCTTCTATTAAATATTTAAAATATTTAAAATATTTATTGTTTTGGTTAAATTGCTTTAATAAACACATATCACTTTCAAAACAAAAGATTATAACAAGAACATTATTAATCTATAAATGCAGATTGGCTTTAGATTTAAAATAAAATAATCAGACTAGTGTCCCACACTAAATAATGATAATAAAGAAGACAAAATCTTGAGTTTAGAGTTCCATTAATCATTAAGAGAATATTTTAGGTAAGAGAGAAAGTAAATGTTTTATCCATGTGACATTTAAATTTTTCTGAAGACTGATAACTTATAAATATTTTAAGTTAACAAATGAATTAATAATTTAACTTGGAGCTCTATGAGAAAGAGTATATATTCTTCTAAGAATTATAGGAGGGTCCAATAACCACATACCATGAGGTTTCCATGTGTCTCCCATGTTGGTGCTTCAGTTCTATAAAGCTCTTCAAACTGCTGTCTATATTTTGTAACTAGCTCCTTCTCCAATTTATCAACACAGTCTGCATATTCAACCTTTAAAAAAAAATCCAAAACAGGGTAGCTTATAATATCTAGAGTAAAAGTTAAATAGTCAAATGAATATGATTGTGAATAATATAAAATTATTTAAAAGAGTTGAATTTTACGGGGTAAAGAGAATCAAGAAGACAAAATGGGCTTACCCTATAGGGATGTCTTTCATCTTGGAAATAAGTGAGAAGGTGTAAGACACAACGAAGAATACACATTCTTTCTTCATAGTAATAATCTGCAATCTGGGAAAAATATTCAAAATCAGCTACTCACCATTACATAGGATACTCAATTATAAATTTACTGATAAAGAGATCACTTAAAGATGTGGTTAAAAAGTTCAATTTATAATCAATCACAGCCCTGGCCGGTGTGGCTGTTTTTTTGTTTTTTTTGTGTGTGTTTTTTAAAAATATATTTTATTGATTTTTTACAGAGAGGAAGGGAGAGAGATAGAGAGCTAGAAACGTCGATGAGAGAGAAACATCGACCAGCTGCCTCTTGCACACCCCCATCCGGGGATGTGCCCGCAACCAATGTACATGCCCTTGACCGGAATCGAACCTGGGACCTTTCAGTCCACAGACCGACGCTCTACCACTGAGCCAAACCGGTTTCGGCATGGCTCAGTTAGTTGAATGTCATTCCTTGCAACAAGAGATCACCAGTTTGATTCCTGATCAGGGTACATGCCCAGGTTGCAGGCTCCATCCCCAAGTAGGGGTATACAGGAGGCAGCCAATCAATGTTTCTTTCTCATTGATTTTTCTCCTTCTGTCTCCCTCTCCCTTACTCTCTCTAAAATCAATAAGAACATATTTTTTAAATAAAATAAAATAAAACCAATCGCAGAAATGGAAACAGTATAAGGCCAAAAGAAAGCAAAAGACCTTCATGAACTGGGATACAGGTAAAGTCATGCAAGATAAAAGCAATTATCCTATATAATAAAGAGGTAATATGCAAAGTGACCGTTGCTCCAACACACAAGATGGCCACCCCCACGTGATCAAAGATGGCCACCCCCATGTGGACACAAGATGGCCGCCACAAGATGGCTGGCAGGGGAGGGCAGTTGTGGGCAATAAGGCCAGCAGGGGAAGGCAGTTGGGAGGGACCCAGGCCTGCAAGGGAGGACAGTTGGGGAGAACCAGGCCCGAAAGGGAGGGCAGTTGGGGACAATCAGGTTAGCAGGGGAGCAGATAGGCATCGATCAGGCTGGCAGGGGAGTGGTTAGGGGATGATCAGGCGGGCAGGCAGAAGCGGTTAGGGGCAATTAGGCAGGCAGGCAGGTGAGCGGTTGGGAGCCAGCAGTCCTGGATTGTGAGAGGGATGTCCGACTGCCCCTTTAGAGGCATCCCTTGAGGGGTCCCAGATTGGAGAGGGTGCAGGCTGGGCTGAGGGGACACCATCCCCCTAGTGCACGAATTTCGTGCACCAGGTTCTCTAGTTTAATAATATAAACAAATTCTTCTGGCAGTTAGATCATTCAAGTAATACACAATACTATAAACTGACAGACAAATATGTGAAAGCAAATATAAAAACACCACTGGTGCATGCCCCAATTCCTTATAACTAATGTTCTTAGTTCTCCCTAAATACCAAATAGGAAACTACTTCAGCAGTCATGGTCAAATTCCATTTTAAAATCAGATCCTGGGTGAGAAGGTTGCTTTGGGAGGTAGGAGGAGTTAAAGAAATACAAATTAATCCTGTTGCATTTGGATCTAGAGAAAAAATATCCATTAACCAGTTTCACCCCAATGACTGAAGAATCTCCTTTGGAAAAAGAACTCGGTTGGTTCCAGTGGATTAAAAACCTCTTGTTTCACAAAACAAGTTAATTAAGTGTCCTCATTAGAACCTCAATGCTTTAATGCTCAGGAAAACAAGGTTAAGAAACCGGCACTCCATTTTACATCTAAGAACGGAAATGGTGACTTCTACTGACCTTCAAGATTAAGGCCTGGCTCTGCCTCTCATCTTGCAGTACCGTCTGAAAGAAAAAAGAAAAGACAGGAAGCCACCTTAGTAGCAATACTAAATCCACAAAGAAAAAAGGTAAATATCTTCACCTCACCCTCCAAGATTATAACTGCCCATTCATTTCCGCAAACATTTTACCCAACTATATATTCAAGTCTGTGCTCCAATCCCTGCCCGCTTCCTCTGGCCTTGGTTTCCTATACATAAAATGGGAAACCGGACAGGCTCAATGTTGTTCTAGGTCCATTTCAGCTCTGATCCCTGAGACTCTGAGGAACAAGTCAGTATTTGACCTCTCCCCACCTTCAAGTCTGAGCACAGACCTCAGCTTAAGCATATTTTTTTAGGCCTTTAAAAAGTATTGCCTCGCCAAAACCGGTTTGGCTCAGTGGAGAGCGCATCGGGCTGAGGACTGAAGGGTCCCAGGTTCGATTCCGGTCAAGGGCATGTACATTGGTTGCAGGCACATCCCCAGTGGGGGGCGTGCAAGAGGCAACTGATCGATGATTCTCTCTCATCGATGTTTCTAACTCTCTATTCCTCTCCCTTCCTCTCTGTAAAAAATCAATAAAATATATTTAAAAATAAAAATAAAAAAATAAAAAGTATTTCCTGAAAGTAGATTTATCTGATTACCTATCTCTTTTGCAAGGAACTGGTACCAAAACCTTAAATTATCTAAAACTAACAAGGAAAAGGATAAATGCAAAAGAATGGAGCTGAACATAACCACCAACCTTTAACAAGTCCCGAGTTCCTCGGTAATCCTCTTGAAGGTAACACTGGAGTAACTGCACACTCTGTTCTTCGTCAAGACCCTGAAACACAGAGGTTATAAGGGGGGAACAGTCACCTCAGCTCAGAAATCATATATTGGATGCAAAGTGTTCTAAAGATGTGTCCTCTGGAATGAACACAGAACTTGAATAAACAAAAATCTTGAATAAAGATTTCATACAACGTAACAATTTTAACCGAAATAGGAGAAAACAATGTGGCATGTAGTTTATGTGACACATGTGCATGCCAGAAACAATTTGCCCATTCACCAAGCACATTAATACAGCCGCAGATATTCTCTGGGTTTACAAAATTAAAAGGAAACAGCTACATATTTGAATACAGTCTAGTCAATTTAAAGAACATCACGTGTTCGCTGAAGAAAACACTATGTTATACAGTATATGGGTCAGGCAACTGGATTTGTGGCTCTTTGCCAGAAGAGTTGCAATCTAGATATTTATAAAGCACAGTATTCAATTTAATTTCTCAAAACTAAAGTAAACTAAATTTCCACTAATAACCACTAACAATAAAACTATGCACATCCATACTCCAGGTAATAAATTGAGCCAATGCTAACTTTTACTTACCAAAAACTTGCTGATTCGTAAACCCAGTTCCTTCAGTGGTAAAGGTATATCTTTATTAGCTTTCACTTTTTCAGCTGAATTTGGACTATGAAAAGAACAATGAATCATTTCCTCATTCTCAGTGACCCTCTGAGGGTTAAAATAAAAATACTTAAAGATATTTTTACTACAGACCTTATTTTGCCCTTTAGGTGACTACAAAATACACACATACACACACAAGTTCATTGCTACAGACTTTTAACACAGAACTATTTATGCCTAGGTAATAAATATAGTTTAGGTCTGTTACAAATGATAGCTATAACAATATTATTTATAAATGAGTTATATTATTTTTTATCCTTACTACTCTGAAAGGTAAATATTACTATCCCCATTTTACAAAGGGAATTATCAACACTCAGAAAACAACTTACCAAAAATCCCACAGCTAATAAAAAGTTGAAGTGAAATTTAGACCAGGTGTTAGTATATATACACTTATTACCTACTCTGTCCACTGAGAAGGCCTAGAAGCTATGACACCCCACCCCATGCCCACCGCAGCAGTGAGCACACCCAGCACCCAGATCTTGGGTTCTAATACCATTCTCAATAAAAGGTATCAGGAATCGTTGGTGAAATGGTTGATCTAGAGCTGGGGTGGAGTACTAGATGAACCTGGAACATCTTATAATGCCAGAAAATAAAAAAAATACTCAGGAAACAAAAGGAGGGCACATGTCAAAAGGTCACAGAAGCCAACCTAAAAAAACTCCCATTGGCCAAAGCTGGAACAGGTATAAACAAGTATAAGCTAAATATACACGAGTTCCTAGTTATATAAAAGAATAAACAGACAAACAAACAAATAGGGGAGACAGGGAAATCTTCCTTACAGAAAAAGTCCAAATAATATACATAAGTACTATCCCCTTTAGAAGGTGAACTTTAATTCCACTATACCCCTACCTTCAGAGTGGCTATATTTAGTGATTTATTTCCAAAAATAGAGGACAGAAAGAGAGAAAAAGTGACTTTACAGAGGAGAAACTTGGCAAATGCTACTTTAGTCGAGGTAGCAAAGTTAACATCACCAGTGATTTCATATGGATAACCCTTTCAATGCATATCCTCTGTTATGATGTGATAAGAATGATACTTTACCTTTCTGAATTCTTTTCAAAACCCATAACCCAATCTAATAGTAAGAAAAACATCAAACAAATCCAAATTGAGGGCGTTTTATAAAATATTTGATTGGTCCTCCTCAAAACTATTCAAGGTCATGAAAATCAAGGAAAGACTGAGATACCATTAACTAAGAGCTAAGGAGACATGACAGCTAAATGCAATATGGTACCATGCATTGATCCTACAACAGAAAGAAAACATTAAAGCAAAAATTTGGTGGGTGTCAAATTAAAATAAAGCTTCAGTTAAAAAAAAAAAAAAAAAAAAAAAAAAAAAAGTATGTTAAGACTTCAAATCCCATGCTACCAGAAAGGGAAGTTTTGTCTTTAAGAAAAGAAACTAATGCCCTAAATGTCTAGTCTGTGAACTAAAGCATGTTGTTGTTGGATTTTTATAGACTCACATTTCACAGAAAATCCACAACACAAAGGCTAGTATAAGGTTAAACAATAAGTTCTAAAAGAGGCAACACAGAATGATGGTTAAGAACACAGACACTGGAGTAAGACTGCCAGGTTTGAATCCTGGTTCTACCACTTACTAGCTGTGTGACCTTGGGCAAGTTATTTAACCTCTTTGTGCCTCAGTTTCCCCATCTGTAAAATGGAAACAATAATAAAAGTACCTAAATGTGATAATATAGTGATTATCTTTTTTTTTAAAAGTTCATATATTTTAGATACATAGTAAAGTATTTACAGATAAAATAACTGTAATGATGTCTGTGCGTTACTTCAAAATAATTATGGGGGAAGGGTTAACAGATGAACAAAAAAAAGTTCTTCACTAGCCTAAGAGAATGAAGATGGAAGGTGAAGATGGAATAAAATCAACAGATGTTCAGAAGCAGAAGGGAAATGGGAGTGGGGGGGAGCGGGCCTTGGAACTGCAATGCCTAACACAGTGAGATCTGAACTAGGAATTAAGGTAAAAGAGTCTAGTCCTTCCTACAGGTATAGTCTTTTCTTTTTTTTCTTTTCTTTTTTTAACTACTTTATTTTATTTTTCCACTGCCCAGTAAAAAAAAAAACAGAAACAAACTTACATTCACCTCCATAATAAAAATTGTTCATTGCTACGTTCCAGCATTTGGTGCTGACAGTGCCTCACACAATTTGGACCAAAATATATATTTGAATACTTAATTGAGTATTTAATAAACCCTCATCCCCAGACACTACAGTTATATAATTGTATTCAACAATACTCTACTTTTAGAAGGAATTTCCCTTCCTTTAAAAAAACAGGTTTCCA
Organism: Pipistrellus hanaki; assembly: GCF_964339955.1. Taxonomy (NCBI): domain Eukaryota; kingdom Metazoa; phylum Chordata; class Mammalia; order Chiroptera; family Vespertilionidae; genus Pipistrellus; species Pipistrellus hanaki. Next base: position 4,055,595 of record NC_140513.1, read on the forward strand.
CTGGTTTCCTTTATAAAAGACAATTTGGTTTCTATTGCTAACCAAACTGTATTCTCTCTGATCTACCTAACCCAGCAATACCATTCATGAAAATGGTTTCACCTACACCAGCTTCTTCAGGGGAAATACTCTGAGCAGATGCCTACGATAGCCATACCTGGGAGGTTTGTAGTAGGAAAGTCCTTCTAATAGCCGCTGCCAATGTTTATTCAGTTCTGCCTCAATCTGATTCTGGAAAAGAATAAGGAATACAAATGCAATTTTAATCAATTTCACAATCACAGTGATGATTATATATTCCTTTCAGTTTTTTTTAATATGAAAAAACTGGGCGTTCTTGCCTAGCTGGTGTGGCTCAGTGGTTGAGCATCGACCTATGAACCAAGCTGTCACTGTTGATTCCCGTTCAGGGTACATGCCGGGGTTGCAGTAGAGGGCATGCAGAAAGCAGCCAATTGATGATTCTCTTTCATCAATGGTGTTTCTGTCTCTGTCTGTCTCTCCCTCTCCCTTCCTCTCTCTGAAATCAATAAAAACACATTAAAAAATTATTTTGAAAAGAAAAAAAAAATGTGTTCTTCCCCACAGTTGAAATCATTTTGGATAGAGAATTCCGTAGCCTTTTCTTTGCTTAACATTCTAACATAATGATTTCACCTTATTATGAAAATCTTGATAAACATTCTTAAGTGATTGCATATTTTACCAAGCGACTAGATCATAATTTATTTACCATTCTTATAATGTTAGATACACTTAAGCTGACTGTAACTCCTTATTAATATAAATAATGCTATGGTTATGAGCCTTGGGCACAAAACCTTTTCAGGATTCTTTTCTTTTAAGAGATACAGTTCTGCCGAAACCGGTTTGGCTCAGTGGTAGAGCGTCGGTCTGCGGAATGAAGGGTCCCAGGTTCAATTCCGGTCAAGGGCATTTACCTTGGTTTCGGGCACATCCTCAGTAGGGGGTGTGCAAGAGGCAGCTGATCGATGATTCTCTCTCATCGATGTTTCTAATTCTCTATTCCTCTCTCTTCCTCTCTGTAAAAAATCAATAAAATATTTAAAAAAAAAAGAGAAAGATACAGTTCTTGCCCTAGCTGGTCTTCTCAGTAGTTGGAGCATCAGACTATGCACCAAAGGGTCGTGGGTTCGATTCCTCATTAACGGCACGCACCTGGGTTGTAGGTTTGCTCCCTGCCCCTAGTCGGGGTACGCGCAGGAGGCAACCAGTCAATGTGTTTCTCTCACATCAGTGTTTCTCTCTGTCTTTCTGTCTCTCCCTTCTACTCTCTCTGAAAAGCAATGGAAAAAATATCCTCAGGTGAGGATAACAAAAAATAAAAATAAAAATGATGCAGTCCTAGAAGTGGAATTATCAGATGAAGGCATATCAAAAAAATATTAAGGCTCATCAAAACCGGTTTGGCTCAGTGGCAGAGCGATGGTCTGCGGACTGAAAGGTCCCAGGTTCGATTCCGGTCAAGGGCATGTACATTGGTTGCAGGCACATCCCCAGTAGGGGGTGTGCAAGAGGCAGCTGGTCGATGTTTGTCTCTCATCAACATTTCTAGCTCTCTATCTCTCTCCCTCTCTGTAAAAAACCAATAAATTAAAAAAAAAAAAGTTAAGGCTCTAAAAAAAGTGTAATATTCCTTTTATTAATTACAATAAAAACAATAGTAATAGCCGAAACCGGTTTGGCTCGGTGATAGAGCGTCGGTCTACGGACTGAAGGGTTCCAGGTTCGATTCCGGTCAAGGGCATGTACCTTAGTTGCAGGCACATCCCCGGTGGGGGGTGTGCAGGAGGCAGCTGGTTGATGTTTCTCTCTCATTGACGTTTCTAGCTCTCTATCTCTCTCCCTTCTTCACTGTAAAAAACCAATAAAATATATTAAAAAAAAAACAAAAAACAATAGTAATAATTGAGTGTCATCTTAACATTTTACGCTCACAGAGTCAGAACACTAGAGGATCAATATGAAGAACTGTCCTTTATAGATTATATACTGGAAAATGTCCTAGAAACCACAGCCTCTCTGACCTAAGGAGCTAGCTAAATGGAAAAGGGAGAAAAGGCAAGTAAAGTAGGAGATAGAAAAGGCCTGAGAATCTTTTTAGCCTGAGGTAGCAGAACAGTATTTGTACCATGACCCTCAGTAGCCAATCAAGCAGCACTGTTCTCTTTTCAGAAAAGAAATCACTAAGGAACAAGAAAGGCAGAGATTTAGAAAACTTTTAGCAGTGAGACTATAAGACACACTACATTTCAGCAGAGAAAAGAAATGTATAAAGTTTTAGAATTTAAAAAATGTGTTTACTTCCTACTTCAAAGAGAAGGCACTTAAAAAACACACAAAAACAATACAAACTGCACGAAGATCCATAGAAGCCACTCAAAAACACCACCACTTACCAGTTCTCTCAGAGCTGACCTTCCAAGCAGAATTGTCCACAGTTCTCTACTGCTCCTGGAAAATGACAGAAAGCAGACTGGACTAAGCTATCTCACAGCTATTTTATCTATTCTCTAAAGCAAAAAGCTCAATGTACAAAACAATTTGTTAAAATTTTGGACAGTAACCCTATTGTATTCTTAGAAGTTTGATGTTCAAAATTAAAATCAAAAAACTAAAAGATAGCCCTACTTGGTTTAGCTCGGTGGACAGAGCGTCAGCCTGCAGACTGAAGTGTCCCAGGTTGGATTCCAGTCAAGGGCACATGCCCTGGTTTCGGGCTCGATCCCCAGTAGGGGGGTACAAGAGGCAGCCAATCAATGATTCTCTAACATCACTGATGTCTCTATCTCTCTCTCCCTCTCCCTTCCTCTCTGAAATCAATACAAATATATATATATTTTTTAATTAGTATTTGGCCTTTTCACGAAGATGGCGCCGAAAGCAAAGAAGGAAGCCCCTGCCCCTCCCAAAGCGGAAGCCAAAGCAAAGGCTTTGAAGGCAAAAAAAGCAGTGTTGAAAGGCGTCCACAGCCACACAAAAAAGAAGATCCGCACGTCCCCCACCTTCCGACGGCCAAAGACACTAAGGCTCCGGAGGCAGCCTAAATATCCTCAGAAGAGCGCGCCCAGGAGAAACAAGCTTGACCACTATGCCATCATCAAGTTCCCCCTGACTCCCAAGTCAGCCATGAAGAAGATAGAAGACAATAACACACTTGTGTTCATTGTGGATGTCAAGGCCAACAAGCACCAGATCAAACAGGCTGTGAAGAAGCTCTATGACATTGATGTGGCCAAGGTCAACACCCTCATCAAGCCTGATGGCGAGAAGAAGGCATATGTTCGACTGGCTCCTGACTATGATGCTTTGGATGTTGCCAACAAAATTGGAATCAACTAAACTGAGTCCAGCTGCCTAATTCTAAATATAAAAATTTTACACTGTAAAAAAAATAATAATAAATAAATATAAAAAATAAAAATTAGTATTTGATCATAACGAGAATCAACATTAAGCAGTTGTAATTGCCAGGCACCGAACACCTTGACTAGTTGATTATGAACAACTTATGAGGCAGACACTGTTATTATCCCCAGTATTTCATCTGAAAACTACGGTTTAAGGGTGGTTAAGTAAGTTGCCTAACATCACAAAGCCAATATATAATGGAGCCAGAGCTGGGACCCACGTTTGCACAAATGCAGAGTTTAATCCTTACATTACACTGCTTCAAGGTGCACCAAAGAATTCATCCTACAAGCAAAGACTGAGGTGAAGCTTTCTGCTCTAGAAGGGCTCACCACACCCATAATACAGGGGCTGGCACACAGGAGAGGCTCAAAATTACATGCTGATGAATGACTACCACAGGAGGAGAGTAAGTCCCTTTCAGACCTGTAATCTAATTGGAAGAGAAAAATTAGAAAAAAAACAAGTCTCTGCAGAAGTGCCAAGAGAAGACAGAATAAAAGAGAAAACAGTAATTTAAGAGGAAGGGAATCCTTGGGGAAATGAATGTTACTGGTTCCTCAATTCTACACATTTACTGGTCTAGGAATAATGGGAATCCAAATAAATCTAGAACTTCATGATGCTAATATTGGGATTGACAAAGGATGTGAAGTACACATTACACACACATCAGCAAAAAAGTAGAAAGTAATGAAGAGCTTAATCCTAACAAACACTCCAAAGTAATATAATCTTATCTAAGACAAAAAGAGGGTCAGAGAAGAGAAAGATCACTGGGAACTGATCTAAGGACTAATGAATGACTTCACCTCAAATAGGGACTTGAAGGTTTAAGCAGGTGATTCTCAGGACACAAGACATGGCTTGAACTGTGACGTCCAAGCCAAAGACTCAGGGAAGCATCTTCAATATATTTTTTCACAAACAAAATATATACTATCATGTCTCATTTATTTATACAAATAAACTTGCAGTAAGTATTTGTAGGAGAAACTAAGGAACAGAAATCAAATAAGTAGCCTGAAGGGTAATGATAAATTTTATTGACTTCCAGGCCAATGTTCTGGCAGGCAACATGGAACTCCATTCCTAAATGAGCTGAAACTGGAAATTATCTTCCTTAGAGAGATCCATATCACTGGAAAATGTTGGGTGAACACTGGGAGGCTAGGAATAATAGTCTCTACAACTGCATCCTTTAGGTAGAAAGCTGAGACACAGCCAACCTACTCGGAGTAGTTCTTTTGAGAAAGTTATATTCCACATGAAGATAATAAACAAAAGTGGTCACTGCTTGCCTTGGCCTGCATTTCTCAGTGGTTAGAGCATTGGTCGGGGCACCAAAGGGTCCAGGGTTCGATTCCTGGTCAAGGGTATGTACCTGGCATGCAGGTTCGATCCCCAGCCCTGATGGGGCAGTCGGGGTGCATGTAGGGGGCAACCAAGCAATGCCCCCCCACTCCCTTCCACTCTCTAAAAAATAAAAATGCATCCACCCTCAGGTGAGGATTAACAACAAAAAAGAAAGTGGTCACTGCCCACAGATACTCTCACTCCATAGATGAGGCTCATCTCTCCTGCACGATTTAAGCATAGCAGAAAGCTTTTCACACCACCATTTTTTTTAGTACAGGTACACCAATCCAACACCTAGAAACATATTAACTGAAAAACACGATACCCCAAAATGCCAATATTCAAACAGAGTTTCTGCCAAACCTTGACTGACTTCCCAAAGCCTGACTGATCTAAGAGTATTCCATGTTTGACTACTGCCAACTCACATGGCTTTCCTACATGCTTCAGAGCCACCTCAGAACTATTCTAAAAAGGGTTCACATCTGGAGAAACAAACCAGGTTGGCAAGGTGGCCTGTCTGAAGTCACTTGCGTATCAGCAGGCACCAGGAATCGAAAATTAAAGTGTTCTCGGTCCAGATCTTTAGGTATTTCAACAGAAGGAAGCTGCACGGATTCGTGCACCAGTGGGGTTCCTCAGCCTGGCCTGCAGGATAGGCGGAAACCGGCTCTCCAACGTCCCCGGAGGGGTCTTGGATTGCGAGGGCGCAGGCCAGGCTGAGGGACCCCACCAGTGCATGATCAGCTGAGAGAAACGCTGGAGGTTGGAGGGGCGGGGGGCGCGGAGACAGACACCGTGGGAGAGTCCCAGGGTGTGTCTGGCCTGTCTCCCCCAGTCCTGATCAGCTGGACCCCAGCAGCAAACTAACCTACGGGTGGGAGCGTCTGCCCCCTGGCGGCCAGTGCCCGTCATAGCGAGCAGTTGAGGGGCCTTAGCCTATTAGCAGCATAAGCACTCTGATTGAACAGCTGTGGCCGTGACAACTTGGCTAATATATTAGGCTTTTATCATTGAGGACGGAGGATGTTCTCCTGACACAGGCTCTGAGCTGAGCGTCAAGTCCTTAGGTCACTTCTTCCGTCTTCAGGTATGAGTTGGGAGGGTTCCCAGGACGATCAAAGCATTTTTTCACGCTTCTCTTCCCTTGTTCTATTTCATTGAAGAAGACGCCTCGCCTCCCCCTGCAGGAGCTAACCTGCACCCAGGCTCCACCACGATGACGAAGAGGAGGACGCAGGGACCACCCCGCCGCCTGTGGCTCAGAGCTGACAGGAAGCAGCAGAGGAGGAAAAGCAAGCTGGTCCTCACAAGCCCCGAAGCAGGGCCCGCAGCCGGCAGGGGAGGGAGCGGGTCCGCCTGCAGTACGTGCCGAGCGCCGGCCACCTGCTCCTCGGGGGCCCGGGCCACGGCGGGCAGGGAGGCAGCAGGGCCGGGGCCGCCGGGGATGGGCGCTCCGAGGAGGGCGGCAGCAGCACGAGCCTTCCCGCCGCGCCGCGGAGACGGAGGAGACGGAGACGGAGAACCCCCGCGGCTGCCCCTCGCCGTCCGGGCCGGGCGGTGAGTCAGCGGCCATGAGCGCCTCCGGAGCGGAGCGGAGAGGGGCGGGCTCGGCCCGGGACGCGCCTCCCCGGGGTCTGCGCCAGGCAGAGCGCTTTCCTTTTCCTATTTCACCTCCTGGTCCCCGAGCCCAGGGCGGCGCCTGGCACCTCGTGCGGGAACCGGGCGGGTCGGTGACGGAGCCGCCGCCCGAGAACGTGAAGGGACGGATGAATGAAAGGCTGCGCGGGGAGAGGGCAGGGGCGGCGGCGGCGGCGGCGGCGCGGCGCCACACGAAGCCCCGGGGAGCGAACGGGGCTCCCCCGGGCGACCGCGAAGCGCCCCGTCGCGCCCCGAAGGGGCGTCACGCCAGACGAGGAAGCGCGGCGGGGGCCGAGGGCGCGCCCTTGGGGAGAGGGAAGGAAGGGGAGGAAACTGGTGAGGAGACCGGAGGCCGGCGCCGGGAGAAGGGCTGAGGCACCGGCCCCCTTCTCGGAGAAGTCGCCTCGGATCCCCACGCGAGGGGACCGTTTGGACGTAACCGCCTCCCGTCTTGGCGCCCGTTCACCAGGCCGGGCTTCGCCCCGCTCCCGCCGCCACATGTCGCTCCCTGTTCCCGCCCCGTTTCCACTCGGCCTCGAGCCCACGCCTCACGGCCGCCCCGGCCGCTTCGGCCCGCTCCGCACCTCACACACAGCTCGCCGGCGGCAGCCGCCATCTTCGGCGCCCGCGCGCGCGCCCGCCCCGCCCCCAAGCGCCGCGCCCACGTGACCGCTCGCCTCCACACGGGCGCGTGGGCGGGGCTTTTGCATCACGTGACGGCGGGGCGGAGCCAAGATGGCGGCCTCCGAGAGAGGTTAAGATCCCGCGGCTGCGGCAGCCCAGGCTGTGATGAAGGCGGCGGAGTGGCAACTTCTGCGCAGTAGGTGGGAGGTGGTGGAGGGTGACCGGGCACCAGCTGCCAGGTGTCAGAGGGTGCCCGACCGTGGAGCTTGCGTCCTCTCCGCTGCAGAGCGAGGAGAGAAGGTGCCGGCCGCGTGAGGCTGCGGCTCTGCCTGGGAGGGCTTGCGGGGCTCAAAGTCCAAGGCGTCCCCTGTCACCCCTTTTTGTCCGGGTCCCCGGCCTAGAGACATGACCCGGCATCGCGCGCCCGGGGCCCCCGAGACCGGCGCCCCGCTGAGCGGGTCGGTGCTGGCCGAGGCGGCCGTGGTGTTCGCCGTGGTGCTGAGCATTCACGCCGTGGTGATGGACCGGTACTCGTGGTGCGCCGTGGCCCTGGCGGTGCAGGCCTTCTACGTCCAGTACAAGTGGGACCGGCTGCTGCAGCAAGGAAGCGCCGTCTTCCAGTTCCGAATGTCCGCGAACAGCGGCCTGCTGCCCGCCTCCATGGTCATGCCTCTGCTCGGACTGGTCATGAAGCAGCGCTGCGAGGCCGCTGGGAACCCGTACTTCGAGCGCTTTGGCATTGTGGTGGCAGCCACTGGCATGGCAGTGTCCTTCTTCTCATCGGTGTTAGCGCTGGGCATCACTCGCCCCCTGCCCACCAACACATGCGTCATCTCGGGCTTGGCTGGGTGCGTCATCACGTATATCATGAAGCACTCGCTGAAGGTGGGTGAGGTCATTGAGGTCCTGGAGGTCCTGCTGATCTTCGTCTACCTCAACATGATCCTGCTGTACCTGCTGCCCCGCTGCTTCACCCCGGGGGAGGCGCTGCTGGTGTTGGGTGGCATCAGCTTCTTGCTCAACCAGCTCATCAAGCGCTCCCTCACTGTGGTGGAGAGCCAGGGAGAGCCCGTGGACTACTTCCTGCTGGTGGTGGTGGTAGGGATGGTCCTCATGGGCCTCATCTTCAGCTCCTTCTTTGCCTTCATGGACCCAGGTACCTGGGCCTCCTCCATCTTCTTCCACCTGATGACCTGTGTGCTGGTCCTCGGCGTGGCCCTGCCCTGGCTTTATCGGCTCACCCGTAGGAACCCCTTGTTATGGCTTTTACAATTCCTCTTCCGGACGAAAATCCGCATCTACCTCCTAGCCTACTGGTCTTTGCTGGCCACCTTTGCCTGCCTGGTGGTACTGTACCAGAATGCCAAGCGGTCATCCTCTGAATCCAAGAAGCACCAGGCCCCCACCATTACCCGGAAATATTTCCACTTCATTGTGGTGGCCACCTACATCCCAGGGATCATCTTTGACCAATACCTGCTCTACATGGCCGCCACCGTGTGTCTGGCAGTCTTCATCTTTCTAGAGTATGTGCGCTATTTCCGCATCAGGCCCCTGGGCCACACTCTGCGCAGCCTCCTCTCCCTCTTCCTGGACGAACGAGACAGCGGACCACTCATCCTGACACACATCTACCTACTCCTGGGCATGTCTCTTCCCATTTGGCTGATCCCCAGACCCTGCACAGAGATGGGGAGCCTGGGGGGAGCGAGAGCCCTAGTCCCCTACGCCGGCGTCCTGGCTGTGGGCGTGGGTGACACCGTGGCCTCAATCTTTGGCAGCACCATGGGGGAAATTCGCTGGCCCGGAACCAAAAAGACGTTCGAGGGGACCATGACATCCATCTTTGCCCAGATCATTTCTGTCGCTCTCATCTTAATCTTTGACAATGAAGTGGACATAAACCAGAGTTATGCTTGGATATTGGGGTCCATCAGCACAGTGTCCCTTCTAGAAGCATACACTACGCAGATAGACAACCTCCTTTTGCCCCTCTATCTCCTGATACTGCTGATGGCCTAGCTCTTATACAGCAGCGATGATGGAAACGGGGACGTGGAGGGAACCGATGGCCCCCACAGCAGCCAGCCACGTGGACGTAAAGAGGCGAGTGATGAGAAGCAGGTTTGATTTTTCAGTTGATTCAGATTCAAAATAAAAATTAAAGCTCTCCTGGTTTTAAGTTTTATTGATATTCAAAAGCAAAAAGACCGCCCGGCTGGTGTGGTTCAGTGGTTGAGCTTCGACTTAGGTACCAGGAGTTTGAATCCCGGTCAGGGCACGTGCCCAGGTTGTGGACTTGATCCCCAGTGGGGGGTTGTGCAGGAGGCAGCTGATCAATGGTTCTCTCTCATCATTGATGTTCCTATCCCTCTGCCTCTCCCTCTTGAAATCAAATTATATATATATATATATATTTAAAAAGGGCTTAGCCGAAACCGGTTTGGCTCAGTGGTAAAGCATTGGTCTGCGGACTGAAAGGTCCCAGGTTCGATTCTGGTCAAGGGCATGTACATTGGTTGCGGGCACATCCCCGGCAAGAGGCAGCTGGTCGATGTTTCTCTCTCATCGATGTTTCTAGCTCTCTATCTCTCTCCCTTCCTCTCTGTAAAAAAATAAATAAATAAAAAATATATAAATAAAAAGGGCTTAAAAGATGGTGCAACAACTCGACTTGCATACGCTATGGGGCCCTGCCTCTCATCTTGCAATCCTCAGAGGGGGCCAGAGTGGACACTGGAGGCCATATTGCATAATGGTTAACACTTCAGGCTCTGTGTCAATCCTTGGCTATGCCACTTCTTTTTAAATATATATATATATTTTTATTGATTTCAGAGAGGAAGGGAGAGAGAGAGAGAAACATTGATGAGAGAGAACCATTGATCAGCTGCCTCCAGCACACTCCCTACTGGGTTTTGAGCCCAAAACCCAGGCATGTGCCCTGATCGGGAATCGAACCTGGGACCCTTCAGTCTACAGGCCGACGATCTATCCACTGAGCCAAACTGTACCACTTCTTAACTGTGTGACTGGCTTCCCCATTCTGGGCCTCAGTTCTCTGCAAGGGGAGTGAGCCTGCACCTCAGAGGGCTGTGAGGACCCGATGAGGTGCGGTGTGTACTGATCCAGCCCGGGGCCCACACTCCATAGCAGTCAGTAAGGGAAAGTGCACTGTTACCCAAGGCCAGTCCTCCCCGCCAGCCAGTGGCTGTCCTCCTGTGGGTTATACTCGGCGGCCAGAGTGACCTTGGCTTCATTTGGAGACGAACCCCGGGGAAAAGAGCCAAAGGCACGCGGTTTCTCCGTGGGGGCGGCTGGGAAGAGCTTGCTGCATGTGAGGGAGGGCTGGGGGGAGAGGAGCAGCTCCCCACTTCACCCAGCCTGCAGGGGGGCCACGGGGAGGGCTGAGAACTTGGGCCCACTAAGGCCAGACGCCAGGAGGGGAGGTCCGGGGAGCTCGCGGGCTTACCGCCACGTCCTTTCCCTCCGAAAAGAATTGAGACATTCTTTTGGAGCTCAAAGACTCGACAAACCCTCCCCTTCTCTGACTCCCTTCTGCTGGCCACGGGAGGCGGCAGGACGTCGAGGAAGAGCAGCGGTTTTGTCTCTCCTCCTGTGGCCTCGGGAAAGGCGTCTGTCCTTGGTGCCGGGCGTGTCCATGCGCACAGTCGGGGCTGGAAACGGGCACACACTCCCACGGCGCCGAGGCCAGCAGGAATGCAGTGACCGAGGACAGGGGACGTTGTCAGCATGGCAGCCCGCTGGCCCAGTGCTGTTGACCTGTTCTTTCAAGGAAGCTTAGAAATCTTGTTTTGTGAAATCGCTCAATTTTAAGAAATTTTTATGAAAATATCAAGGTGCCCTACCTGGTTTGGCTCAGTGGATAGAGCATCAGCCAGGGGACTGAAGGGTCCCAGGTTTGAATCCAGTCAAGGGCACATGCCCGGGTTTCAGGCTCAATCCCCAGTAGGGGGCATGCAGGAGGCAGCCGATCAATGAGTCCCTGTCATCACTGATGTTTCTATCTCTCCCTCTCCCTTCCTCTCTGAAATAAAAATGTTTTTTAAATAACAAAAATGCCAAGGCCCTGACAAAACATGTCTGTGCTCTGCAATCAGCTAATAGCCCCTGGTTTGCAATCTCCGGGGGAGACCCCAGCTAAACAGGGTCTGGATTTGGTAGATGTTCCTACAAAAGGTCTGCCAGCCAGTCCCAAGCAGGAGGGACCCTTGGAGGCCCCCTGTCAGGGCCAGAGAGAGGAAGGGCGTGGCCTGAGGTTAGGAAGGTACTTGGGCACAGAGCCAGGACCAGAATGAGCCAGGACCAGAATCGGGACTAGGTTCCCAGCCCTGATAGATAGTCTTCTCCCTCCGCAAGGTGAGGCACACAGGCTGAGCTCCTGAACATCTCCACAGCTGTGTGACCTGCACAGCTCCCTTATCCTGCGAACGTGGTGGTCCATCGGGGTGAGGACTCAGTGGGACGCAGGTGAAGCTCAGCTCAGGGAGTGAGTGCCCACTAAAGGTGACTTGTTAGGAAAATGACAGTCCTCACCAGGCAGGCTGGGATACGTGGGATGGTTTTCGTTAGGGCCTTCATTCTGGCAACGTGTCTGCTCGGGAAAGAAGGATCGGGAAGCTGCATTCGGAAGTCATTTTTATTCGGTGCCTTGCGCTGTAATAGCGTTCTGTCTGAGGGGCGAGAAGAGGAAGAAGCTGGCAGAGGAGTGGCCAGAACCCTTTTGTAGCCGAGAGCCGCCTCCAGAGGGAGCTTGTGTTGGGGCAGCGGGGAGGGTTCCCGCTGCCTGGGCCCCCCCTGTCCTTGCCCGCCTGTCTGCAGGGCCAAGGGGCACAGACACTGGCAGAAGGAAAGCTCAGGAGCAGAGAGGTGACTTCCCGCTGCAGGAGCAGAGAGGTGTCTGCGGCCACAGCTTCCCAGGAGGGGCCGTGCCCAGGCCTGCGGAGCCTTTAGGTGTACAGTGCGGGGAAGGGCAGCTCAGCTGTCGGCTGGAGCCTGCAGGAGACAGGAGATGACCTGAGATGTCAGTATTACCGCTCCCCCCGCCCCACCCCCAGCCTCCAGGGCCTCTTTAGGGGACGGGGGCACACCTACCACCTACCAGTTCTCGGGGCTCCAGGTGGTGCCAGAGGCCTCCATGAGGTGGAGAGTGTAGGCCTGGCGCGAGTGGTCAGAGAGGTTCAGCTCGCTCTTGTGCACCACTTCTCCGTGGATCAGGACAAGGGCCCCTGGCGGGGATGCAGCAGGTCAGGAAGGGACACGGGCCCTGCAAGGCTCCAGCAGTTTTGTGGCCTGTTCACCTCCCCATCCATTCCCATCACGAGGGCCTGCAGCCTGCCCCGGATCAGGCTGTGCTGTGGGACGTGGGTCCCCGGGATCCGGGCCCTTCTGAGGGCCTGTGCCCCTGGCCAGCTTTCGCAAGGGCATCCTTCCGTGGTGTTTGCAGAACCAGGCGGAGCTGGGCTGGTCAGCTGGGCTCTGGCCAGTGAGGGCTGAGTTGGACCTCAGTTTTCCCTTTTCCAAAAGGGAGAGGGGCACTAGGAGCTGGGCATCGGGAGCACTTGCTGTGCGCCACACGGGTTCTGTGTGACACCTTAGGCACATCTCACCAGCTTCCCCACTTCCCATCTGGAGAAAAGGGCTCGGGGAGATTCAGTCATTTGCCCAAAGTGCCCAGAAATAGCGGGATCCGGAGTCTAGTCTGACTGGGGGGCTTGGTGTTTCCCGGTGTCCAGTGACCTCGCATTCTGTGACCCCACAGCACTCCGGTGCGTGGGGGCTCAGGGCCAGCAGAGACCCACGGGCAAGGCCACAGGCCCTGCCTTCCTGCCCTCTGCGCCCCGCCTACCTCTCCGCACTGGCGTAGGCACAAAGAGGCTGTTATCCCGGGCTGGCTCCGACCCCAGGAAGCTGGTGCCAGGCACCGAGCCAGCAGGGGCCCGGACCATCCTTCTCGCCACTCCACCTGCAGACCAAGGTGGAGCCTTTGGTTTTTTTTCCCAGGGCCCTCTCGGGGCAGGTGGGGTGTGAGTTGGCGGGGAGACGGGCGGGTGGGGTATGTGAGGGCGGGGAGACGGGGGCGGGTGGGGTGTGAGTTGGCGGGGAGACGGGGGCGGGTGGGGTGTGAGGGCGGGGAGACGGGGGCGGGTGGGGTGTGAGTTGGTGGGGAGACGGGGGCCGGTGGGGTGTGAGGGCGGGGAGACGGGGGCCGGTGGGGTGTGAGGGCGGGGAGATGGGGGCGGGTGGGGTGTGAGTTGGCGGGGAGACGGGGGCCAGTGGGGTGTGAGGGCGGGGAGATGGGGGCGGGTGGGGTGTGAGTTGGCGGGGAGACGGGGGCCGGTGGGGTGTGAGTTGGCGGGGAGACGGGGGCCGGTGGGGTGTGAGTTGGCGGGGAGACGGGGCGGGTGGGGTGTGAGTTGGCGGGGAGACGGGGGCGGGTGGGGTGTGAGTTGGCGGGGAGACGGGGGCGGGTGGGGTGTGAGTTGGCGGGGAGACGGGGGCCGGTGGGGTGTGAGTTGGCGGGGAGACGGGGGCCGGTGGGGTGTGAGTTGGCGGGGAGACGGGGGCCGGTGGGGTGTGAGTTGGCGGGGAGACGGGGGCGGGTGGGGTGTGAGTTGGCGGGGAGACGGGGGCCGGTGGGGTGTGAGTTGGCGGGGAGACGGGGCGGGTGGGGTGTGAGGGCGGGGAGACGGGGGCCGGTGGGGTGTGAGTTGGCGGGGAGACGGGGGCCGGTGGGGTGTGAGTTGGTGGGGAGACGGGGGCCGGTGGGGTGTGAGTTGGCGGGGAGACGGGGCGGGTGGGGTGTGAGGGCGGGGAGACGGGGGCCGGTGGGGTGTGAGTTGGCGGGGAGACGGGGGCCGGTGGGGTGTGAGTTGGTGGGGAGACGGGGGCCGGTGGGGTGTGAGTTGGCGGGGAGACGGGGCGGGTGGGGTGTGAGGGCGGGGAGACGGGGGCCGGTGGGGTGTGAGTTGGCGGGGAGACGGGGGCCGGTGGGGTGTGAGTTGGCGGGGAGACGGGGGCGGGTGGGGTGTGAGTTGGCGGGGAGACGGGGCCGGTGGGGTGTGAGGGCGGGGAGACGGGGCGGGTGGGGTGTGAGGGCGGGGAGACGGGGGCCGGTGGGGTGTGAGTTGGCGGGGAGACGGGGGCCGGTGGGGTGTGAGTTGGCGGAAAGACGGGGGCCGGTGGGGTGTGAGTTGGCGGGGAGACGGGGGCCGGTGGGGTGTGAGTTGGTGGGGAGACGGGGGCCGGTGGGGTGTGAGTTGGTGGGGAGACGGGGCGGGTGGGGTGTGAGGGCGGGGAGACGGGGCCGGTGGGGTGTGAGTTGGCGGGGAGACGGGGGCGGGTGGGGTGTGAGGGCGGGGAGACGGGGGCCGGTGGGGTGTGAGGGCGGGGAGACGGGGGCGGGTGGGGTGTGAGTTGGCGGGGAGACGGGGCGGGTGGGGTGTGAGTTGGCGGGGAGACGAGGGCGGGTGGGGTGTGAGTTGGCGGGGAGACGGGGGCGGGTGGGGTGTGAGTTGGCGGGGAGACGGGGGCCGGTGGGGTGTGAGTTGGCGGGGAGACGGGGGCCGGTGGGGTGTGAGTTGGTGGGGAGACGGGGGCCGGTGGGGTGTGAGTTGGTGGGGAGACGGGGCGGGTGGGGTGTGAGTTGGTGGGGAGACGGGGGCCGGTGGGGTGTGAGTTGGCGGGGAGACGGGGGCCGGTGGGGTGTGAGTTGGCGGGGAGACGGGCGGGTGGGGTGTGAGTTGGTGGGGAGACGGGGGCCGGTGGGGTGTGAGTTGGCGGGGAGACGGGGGCGGGTGGGGTGTGAGTTGGCGGGGAGACGGGGGCCGGTGGGGTGTGAGTTGGCGGGGAGACGGGGCGGGTGGGGTGTGAGGGCGGGGAGACGGGGGCCGGTGGGGTGTGAGTTGGCGGGGAGACGGGGGCCGGTGGGGTGTGAGTTGGTGGGGAGACGGGGGCCGGTGGGGTGTGAGTTGGCGGGGAGACGGGGCGGGTGGGGTGTGAGGGCGGGGAGACGGGGGCCGGTGGGGTGTGAGTTGGCGGGGAGACGGGCGGGTGGGGTGTGAGTTGGCGGGGAGACGGGGGCGGGTGGGGTGTGAGTTGGCGGGGAGACGGGGGCCGGTGGGGTGTGAGTTGGCGGGGAGACGGGGCGGGTGGGGTGTGAGGGCGGGGAGACGGGGGCCGGTGGGGTGTGAGTTGGCGGGGAGACGGGGCGGGTGGGGTGTGAGGGCGGGGAGACGGGGGCCGGTGGGGTGTGAGTTGGCGGGGAGACGGGGGCGGGTGGGGTGTGAGTTGGCGGGGAGACGGGGGCCGGTGGGGTGTGAGTTGTCGGGGAGACGGGGGCCGGTGGGGTGTGAGTTGGCGGGGAGACGGGCGGGTGGGGTGTGAGGGCGGGGAGACGGGGCGGGTGGGGTGTGAGGGCGGGGAGACGGGGGCCGGTGGGGTGTGAGTTGGCGGGGAGACGGGGGCCGGTGGGGTGTGAGTTGGTGGGGAGACGGGGGCCGGTGGGGTGTGAGTTGGTGGGGAGACGGGGCGGGTGGGGTGTGAGGGCGGGGAGACGGGGGCCGGTGGGGTGTGAGTTGGCGGGGAGACGGGGGCCGGTGGGGTGTGAGTTGGCGGGGAGACGGGGGCCGGTGGGGTGTGAGTTGGTGGGGAGACGGGGGCCGGTGGGGTGTGAGTTGGCGGGGAGACGGGGCGGGTGGGGTGTGAGGGCGGGGAGACGGGGGCCGGTGGGGTGTGAGTTGGCGGGGAGACGGGCGGGTGGGGTGTGAGTTGGCGGGGAGACGGGGGCGGGTGGGGTGTGAGTTGGTGGGGAGACGGGGGCCGGTGGGGTGTGAGTTGGCGGGGAGACGGGGCGGGTGGGGTGTGAGGGCGGGGAGACGGGGGCCGGTGGGGTGTGAGTTGGCGGGGAGACGGGGCGGGTGGGGTGTGAGGGCGGGGAGACGGGGGCCGGTGGGGTGTGAGTTGGCGGGGAGACGGGGGCGGGTGGGGTGTGAGTTGGCGGGGAGACGGGGGCCGGTGGGGTGTGAGTTGTCGGGGAGACGGGGGCCGGTGGGGTGTGAGTTGGCGGGGAGACGGGCGGGTGGGGTGTGAGGGCGGGGAGACGGGGCGGGTGGGGTGTGAGGGCGGGGAGACGGGGGCCGGTGGGGTGTGAGTTGGCGGGGAGACGGGGGCCGGTGGGGTGTGAGTTGGCGGAAAGACGGGGGCCGGTGGGGTGTGAGTTGGCGGGGAGACGGGGGCCGGTGGGGTGTGAGTTGGTGGGGAGACGGGGGCCGGTGGGGTGTGAGTTGGTGGGGAGACGGGGCGGGTGGGGTGTGAGGGCGGGGAGACGGGGCCGGTGGGGTGTGAGTTGGCGGGGAGACGGGGGCGGGTGGGGTGTGAGGGCGGGGAGACGGGGGCGGGTGGGGTGTGAGGGCGGGGAGACGGGGGCCGGTGGGGTGTGAGGGCGGGGAGACGGGGGCCGGTGGGGTGTGAGTTGGTGGGGAGACGGGGCGGGTGGGGTGTGAGTTGGTGGGGAGACGGGGCCGGTGGGGTGTGAGTTGGCGGGGAGACGGGGGCGGGTGGGGTGTGAGTTGGCGGGGAGACGGGGGCGGGTGGGGTGTGAGTTGGCGGGGAGACGGGGCGGGTGGGGTGTGAGTTGGCGGGGAGACGGGGGCCGGTGGGGTGTGAGTTGGCGGGGAGACGGGGGCCGGTGGGGTGTGAGTTGGCGGGGAGACGGGGGCCGGTGGGGTGTGAGTTGGCGGGGAGACGGGGGCGGGTGGGGTGTGAGTTGGCGGGGAGACGGGGGCCGGTGGGGTGTGAGTTGGCGGGGAGACGGGGGCCGGTGGGGTGTGAGTTGGTGGGGAGACGGGGGCCGGTGGGGTGTGAGTTGGTGGGGAGACGGGGCGGGTGGGGTGTGAGTTGGCGGGGAGACGGGGGCCGGTGGGGTGTGAGTTGGCGGGGAGACGGGGGCCGGTGGGGTGTGAGTTGGCGGGGAGACGGGCGGGTGGGGTGTGAGTTGGCGGGGAGACGGGGCGGGTGGGGTGTGAGTAGGCGGGGAGACGGGGCGGGTGGGGTGTGAGGGCGGGGAGACGGGGGCCGGTGGGGTGTGAGTTGGCGGGGAGACGGGGGCGGGTGGGGTGTGAGTTGGCGGGGAGACGGGGGCGGGTGGGGTGTGAGTTGGCGGGGAGACGGGGCGGGTGGGGTGTGAGTTGGCGGGGAGACGGGGGCGGGTGGGGTGTGAGTTGGCGGGGAGACGGGGGCGGGTGGGGTGTGAGTTGGCGGGGAGACGGGGGCCGGTGGGGTGTGAGTTGGCGGGGAGACGGGGGCGGGTGGGGTGTGAGTTGGCGGGGAGACGGGGGCCGGTGGGGTGTGAGTTGGCGGGGAGACGGGCCGGTGGGGTGTGAGTTGGCGGGGAGACGGGGGCCGGTGGGGTGTGAGTTGGCGGGGAGACGGGGGCGGGTGGGGTGTGAGTTGGCGGGGAGACGGGGGCCGGTGGGGTGTGAGTTGGCGGGGAGACGGGGGCGGGTGGGGTGTGAGTTGGCGGGGAGACGGGGGCCGGTGGGGTGTGAGTTGGCGGGGAGACGGGGGCCGGTGGGGTGTGAGTTGGCGGGGAGACGGGGGCCGGTGGGGTGTGAGTTGGCGGGGAGACGGGCCGGTGGGGTGTGAGTTGGCGGGGAGACGGGGGCGGGTGGGGTGTGAGTTGGCGGGGAGACGGGGCGGGTGGGGTGTGAGGGCGGGGAGACGGGGCGGGTGGGGTGTGAGGGCGGGGAGACGGGGGCCGGTGGGGTGTGAGTTGGCGGGGAGACGGGGGCGGGTGGGGTGTGAGGGCGGGGAGACGGGGGCCGGTGGGGTGTGAGTTGGCGGGGAGACGGGGGCGGGTGGGGTGTGAGGGCGGGGAGACGGGGGCCGGTGGGGTATGTGAGGGCGGGGAGACGGGGCCGGTGGGGTGTGAGGGCGGGGAGACGGGCGGGTGGGGTGTGAGTTGGCGGGGAGACGGGGCGGGTGGGGTGTGAGTTGGCGGGGAGACGGGGGCCGGTGGGGTGTGAGTTGGCGGGGAGACGGGGGCCGGTGGGGTGTGAGTTGGCGGGGAGACGGGCGGGTGGGGTGTGAGTTGGCGGGGAGACGGGGGCCGGTGGGGTGTGAGTTGGCGGGGAGACGGGGGCCGGTGGGGTGTGAGTTGGCGGGGAGACGGGGGCCGGTGGGGTGTGAGTTGGCGGGGAGACGGGGGCCGGTGGGGTGTGAGTTGGCGGGGAGACGGGGGCCGGTGGGGTGTGAGTTGGTGGGGAGACGGGGGCCGGTGGGGTGTGAGTTGGTGGGGAGACGGGGCGGGTGGGGTGTGAGTTGGTGGGGAGACGGGGGCCGGTGGGGTGTGAGTTGGCGGGGAGACGGGGGCCGGTGGGGTGTGAGTTGGCGGGGAGACGGGGGCGGGTGGGGTGTGAGTTGGCGGGGAGACGGGGGCCGGTGGGGTGTGAGTTGGCGGGGAGACGGGGGCCGGTGGGGTGTGAGTTGGTGGGGAGACGGGGGCCGGTGGGGTGTGAGTTGGTGGGGAGACGGGGCGGGTGGGGTGTGAGTTGGTGGGGAGACGGGGGCCGGTGGGGTGTGAGTTGGCGGGGAGACGGGGGCCGGTGGGGTGTGAGTTGGCGGGGAGACGGGCGGGTGGGGTGTGAGTTGGTGGGGAGACGGGGGCCGGTGGGGTGTGAGTTGGCGGGGAGACGGGGGCGGGTGGGGTGTGAGTTGGCGGGGAGACGGGGGCCGGTGGGGTGTGAGTTGGCGGGGAGACGGGGCGGGTGGGGTGTGAGGGCGGGGAGACGGGGGCCGGTGGGGTGTGAGTTGGCGGGGAGACGGGGGCCGGTGGGGTGTGAGTTGGTGGGGAGACGGGGGCCGGTGGGGTGTGAGTTGGCGGGGAGACGGGGCGGGTGGGGTGTGAGGGCGGGGAGACGGGGGCCGGTGGGGTGTGAGTTGGCGGGGAGACGGGCGGGTGGGGTGTGAGTTGGCGGGGAGACGGGGGCGGGTGGGGTGTGAGTTGGCGGGGAGACGGGGGCCGGTGGGGTGTGAGTTGGCGGGGAGACGGGGCGGGTGGGGTGTGAGGGCGGGGAGACGGGGGCCGGTGGGGTGTGAGTTGGCGGGGAGACGGGGCGGGTGGGGTGTGAGGGCGGGGAGACGGGGGCCGGTGGGGTGTGAGTTGGCGGGGAGACGGGGGCGGGTGGGGTGTGAGTTGGCGGGGAGACGGGGGCCGGTGGGGTGTGAGTTGTCGGGGAGACGGGGGCCGGTGGGGTGTGAGTTGGCGGGGAGACGGGCGGGTGGGGTGTGAGGGCGGGGAGACGGGGCGGGTGGGGTGTGAGGGCGGGGAGACGGGGGCCGGTGGGGTGTGAGTTGGCGGGGAGACGGGGGCCGGTGGGGTGTGAGTTGGTGGGGAGACGGGGGCCGGTGGGGTGTGAGTTGGTGGGGAGACGGGGCGGGTGGGGTGTGAGGGCGGGGAGACGGGGGCCGGTGGGGTGTGAGTTGGCGGGGAGACGGGGGCCGGTGGGGTGTGAGTTGGCGGGGAGACGGGGGCCGGTGGGGTGTGAGTTGGTGGGGAGACGGGGGCCGGTGGGGTGTGAGTTGGCGGGGAGACGGGGCGGGTGGGGTGTGAGGGCGGGGAGACGGGGGCCGGTGGGGTGTGAGTTGGCGGGGAGACGGGCGGGTGGGGTGTGAGTTGGCGGGGAGACGGGGGCGGGTGGGGTGTGAGTTGGTGGGGAGACGGGGGCCGGTGGGGTGTGAGTTGGCGGGGAGACGGGGCGGGTGGGGTGTGAGGGCGGGGAGACGGGGGCCGGTGGGGTGTGAGTTGGCGGGGAGACGGGGCGGGTGGGGTGTGAGGGCGGGGAGACGGGGGCCGGTGGGGTGTGAGTTGGCGGGGAGACGGGGGCGGGTGGGGTGTGAGTTGGCGGGGAGACGGGGGCCGGTGGGGTGTGAGTTGTCGGGGAGACGGGGGCCGGTGGGGTGTGAGTTGGCGGGGAGACGGGCGGGTGGGGTGTGAGGGCGGGGAGACGGGGCGGGTGGGGTGTGAGGGCGGGGAGACGGGGGCCGGTGGGGTGTGAGTTGGCGGGGAGACGGGGGCCGGTGGGGTGTGAGTTGGCGGAAAGACGGGGGCCGGTGGGGTGTGAGTTGGCGGGGAGACGGGGGCCGGTGGGGTGTGAGTTGGTGGGGAGACGGGGGCCGGTGGGGTGTGAGTTGGTGGGGAGACGGGGCGGGTGGGGTGTGAGGGCGGGGAGACGGGGCCGGTGGGGTGTGAGTTGGCGGGGAGACGGGGGCGGGTGGGGTGTGAGGGCGGGGAGACGGGGGCGGGTGGGGTGTGAGGGCGGGGAGACGGGGGCCGGTGGGGTGTGAGGGCGGGGAGACGGGGGCCGGTGGGGTGTGAGTTGGTGGGGAGACGGGGCGGGTGGGGTGTGAGTTGGTGGGGAGACGGGGCCGGTGGGGTGTGAGTTGGCGGGGAGACGGGGGCGGGTGGGGTGTGAGTTGGCGGGGAGACGGGGGCGGGTGGGGTGTGAGTTGGCGGGGAGACGGGGCGGGTGGGGTGTGAGTTGGCGGGGAGACGGGGGCCGGTGGGGTGTGAGTTGGCGGGGAGACGGGGGCCGGTGGGGTGTGAGTTGGCGGGGAGACGGGGGCCGGTGGGGTGTGAGTTGGCGGGGAGACGGGGGCGGGTGGGGTGTGAGTTGGCGGGGAGACGGGGGCCGGTGGGGTGTGAGTTGGCGGGGAGACGGGGGCCGGTGGGGTGTGAGTTGGCGGGGAGACGGGGGCCGGTGGGGTGTGAGTTGGCGGGGAGACGGGGCGGGTGGGGTGTGAGTTGGCGGGGAGACGGGGGCCGGTGGGGTGTGAGTTGGCGGGGAGACGGGGGCCGGTGGGGTGTGAGTTGGCGGGGAGACGGGCGGGTGGGGTGTGAGTTGGCGGGGAGACGGGGCGGGTGGGGTGTGAGTAGGCGGGGAGACGGGGCGGGTGGGGTGTGAGGGCGGGGAGACGGGGGCCGGTGGGGTGTGAGTTGGCGGGGAGACGGGGGCGGGTGGGGTGTGAGTTGGCGGGGAGACGGGGGCGGGTGGGGTGTGAGTTGGCGGGGAGACGGGGCGGGTGGGGTGTGAGTTGGCGGGGAGACGGGGGCGGGTGGGGTGTGAGTTGGCGGGGAGACGGGGGCGGGTGGGGTGTGAGTTGGCGGGGAGACGGGGGCCGGTGGGGTGTGAGTTGGCGGGGAGACGGGGGCGGGTGGGGTGTGAGTTGGCGGGGAGACGGGGGCCGGTGGGGTGTGAGTTGGCGGGGAGACGGGCCGGTGGGGTGTGAGTTGGCGGGGAGACGGGGGCCGGTGGGGTGTGAGTTGGCGGGGAGACGGGGGCGGGTGGGGTGTGAGTTGGCGGGGAGACGGGGGCCGGTGGGGTGTGAGTTGGCGGGGAGACGGGGGCGGGTGGGGTGTGAGTTGGCGGGGAGACGGGGGCCGGTGGGGTGTGAGTTGGCGGGGAGACGGGGGCCGGTGGGGTGTGAGTTGGCGGGGAGACGGGGGCCGGTGGGGTGTGAGTTGGCGGGGAGACGGGCCGGTGGGGTGTGAGTTGGCGGGGAGACGGGGGCGGGTGGGGTGTGAGTTGGCGGGGAGACGGGGCGGGTGGGGTGTGAGGGCGGGGAGACGGGGCGGGTGGGGTGTGAGGGCGGGGAGACGGGGGCCGGTGGGGTGTGAGTTGGCGGGGAGACGGGGGCGGGTGGGGTGTGAGGGCGGGGAGACGGGGGCCGGTGGGGTGTGAGTTGGCGGGGAGACGGGGGCGGGTGGGGTGTGAGGGCGGGGAGACGGGGGCCGGTGGGGTATGTGAGGGCGGGGAGACGGGGCCGGTGGGGTGTGAGGGCGGGGAGACGGGCGGGTGGGGTGTGAGTTGGCGGGGAGACGGGGCGGGTGGGGTGTGAGTTGGCGGGGAGACGGGGGCCGGTGGGGTGTGAGTTGGCGGGGAGACGGGGGCCGGTGGGGTGTGAGTTGGCGGGGAGACGGGCGGGTGGGGTGTGAGTTGGCGGGGAGACGGGGGCCGGTGGGGTGTGAGTTGGCGGGGAGACGGGGGCCGGTGGGGTGTGAGTTGGCGGGGAGACGGGGGCCGGTGGGGTGTGAGTTGGCGGGGAGACGGGGGCCGGTGGGGTGTGAGTTGGCGGGGAGACGGGGCCGGTGGGGTGTGAGTTGGCGGGGAGACGGGGGCGGGTGGGGTGTGAGTTGGCGGGGAGACGGGGGCGGGTGGGGTGTGAGTTGGCGGGGAGACGGGGCGGGTGGGGTGTGAGTTGGCGGGGAGACGGGGGCCGGTGGGGTGTGAGTTGGCGGGGAGACGGGGGCCGGTGGGGTGTGAGTTGGCGGGGAGACGGGGGCCGGTGGGGTGTGAGTTGGCGGGGAGACGGGGGCGGGTGGGGTGTGAGTTGGCGGGGAGACGGGGGCCGGTGGGGTGTGAGTTGGCGGGGAGACGGGGGCCGGTGGGGTGTGAGTTGGTGGGGAGACGGGGGCCGGTGGGGTGTGAGTTGGCGGGGAGACGGGGCGGGTGGGGTGTGAGTTGGTGGGGAGACGGGGGCCGGTGGGGTGTGAGTTGGCGGGGAGACGGGGGCCGGTGGGGTGTGAGTTGGCGGGGAGACGGGCGGGTGGGGTGTGAGTTGGCGGGGAGACGGGGCGGGTGGGGTGTGAGTAGGCGGGGAGACGGGGCGGGTGGGGTGTGAGGGCGGGGAGACGGGGGCCGGTGGGGTGTGAGTTGGCGGGGAGACGGGGGCGGGTGGGGTGTGAGTTGGCGGGGAGACGGGGGCGGGTGGGGTGTGAGTTGGCGGGGAGACGGGGCGGGTGGGGTGTGAGTTGGCGGGGAGACGGGGGCCGGTGGGGTGTGAGTTGGCGGGGAGACGGGGGCGGGTGGGGTGTGAGTTGGCGGGGAGACGGGGGCGGGTGGGGTGTGAGTTGGCGGGGAGACGGGGGCCGGTGGGGTGTGAGTTGGCGGGGAGACGGGGGCGGGTGGGGTGTGAGTTGGCGGGGAGACGGGGGCCGGTGGGGTGTGAGTTGGCGGGGAGACGGGCCGGTGGGGTGTGAGTTGGCGGGGAGACGGGGGCCGGTGGGGTGTGAGTTGGCGGGGAGACGGGGGCGGGTGGGGTGTGAGTTGGCGGGGAGACGGGGGCCGGTGGGGTGTGAGTTGGCGGGGAGACGGGGGCGGGTGGGGTGTGAGTTGGCGGGGAGACGGGGGCCGGTGGGGTGTGAGTTGGCGGGGAGACGGGGGCCGGTGGGGTGTGAGTTGGCGGGGAGACGGGGGCCGGTGGGGTGTGAGTTGGGGGGGAGACGGGGCAGGTGGGGTGTGAGTTGGCGGGGAGACGGGGCGGGTGGGGTGTGAGGGCGGGGAGACGGGGCGGGTGGGGTGTGAGGGCGGGGAGACGGGGGCCGGTGGGGTGTGAGTTGGCGGGGAGACGGGGGCGGGTGGGGTGTGAGGGCGGGGAGACGGGGGCCGGTGGGGTGTGAGTTGGCGGGGAGACGGGGGCGGGTGGGGTGTGAGGGCGGGGAGACGGGGGCCGGTGGGGTATGTGAGGGCGGGGAGACGGGGCCGGTGGGGTGTGAGGGCGGGGAGACGGGCGGGTGGGGTGTGAGTTGGCGGGGAGACGGGGCGGGTGGGGTGTGAGTTGGCGGGGAGACGGGGGCCGGTGGGGTGTGAGTTGGCGGGGAGACGGGGGCCGGTGGGGTGTGAGTTGGCGGGGAGACAGGCGGGTGGGGTGTGAGTTGGCGGGGAGACGGGGGCCGGTGGGGTGTGAGTTGGCGGGGAGACGGGGGCCGGTGGGGTGTGAGTTGGCGGGGAGACGGGGGCCGGTGGGGTGTGAGTTGGCGGGGAGACGGGGGCCGGTGGGGTGTGAGTTGGCGGGGAGACGGGGGCGGGTGGGGTGTGAGTTGGCGGGGAGACGGGGGCGGGTCGGGTGTGAGTTGGCGGGGAGACGGGGGCGGGTGGGGTGTGAGTTGGCGGGGAGACGGGGGCGGTTCGGGTGTGAGTTGGCGGGGAGACGGGGGCCGGTGGGGTGTGAGTAGGCGGGGAGACGGGGGCGGGTCGGGTGTGAGTTGGCGGGGAGACGGGGGCCGGTGGGGTGTGAGTTGGCGGGGAGACGGGGGCCGGTGGGGTGTGAGTTGGCGGGGAGACGGGCCGGTGGGGTGTGAGTTGGCGGGGAGACGGGGCAGGTGGGGTGTGAGTTGGCGGGGAGACGGGGGCCGGTGGGGTGTGAGTTGGCGGGGAGACGGGGGCCGGTGGGGTGTGAGTTGGCGGGGAGACGGGGCGGGTCGGGTGTGAGTTGGCGGGGAGACGGGGGCGGGTCGGGTGTGAGTTGGCGGGGAGACGGGGGCGGGTGGGGTGTGAGTTGGCAGGGAGACGGGGGCGGTTCGGGTGTGAGTTGGCGGGGAGACGGGGGCCGGTGGGGTGTGAGTAGGCGGGGAGACGGGGGCGGGTGGGGTGTGAGTTGGCGGGGAGACGGGGGCCGGTGGGGTGTGAGTTGGCGGGGAGACGGGGGCCGGTGGGGTGTGAGTAGGCGGGGAGACGGGGGCGGGTCGGGTGTGAGTTGGCGGGGAGACGGGGGCCGGTGGGGTGTGAGTTGGCGGGGAGACGGGCCGGTGGGGTGTGAGTTGGCGGGAAGACAGGTGTCCTCACCGGTGTGCGAGCCGGGGATGAACCACAGGCAGCCGTTCTCCAGCGTGGCGTCCTCCAGCGCCATCCACAGGCCCAGCACGCGGCCCAGGGGCTCCGTGTACAGGAAGGAGGCGTCCTGGTGAGAGGAGACTGCAGCGGCCCGCGGGCATGAGCCGGCCCGCTCACCTGGGGCTTTTCCCGTCCCCAATCCTCTCCCAGCCCTCCAGCCCAGCTTCCCAGCATCCGTTAGAGTTTTGCCACCTCCTGGCCTGGAGACTTAGAACAAGAGGTTTCACCTCTCCAAGCTCCAATTTCCTAAACTGTAAAGTGGCCCCAACAACACTAACTGCCCCCTGGGATTGCGGGAGGATTTCACGATGTGAGAAAGGTGCCGATACCACCTGTGTTACCTGCTAAAAGGCAGCTGCTAACTGGAGGAGGAAGAGGACAGAGAGGGGATAAATGGTGATGGAGAAACAAATAAAAAGCAGCTGCTATAGCCCCAGCTGGTTTTGCTCAGTAGCTAGCTAGAGCCTTGGCCCGCAGCTTGAAGGACCCCGGGTTCGATTCCAGTCAAGGGCAAATACTTCGGTTGAAGGTTGATCCCTGGTCAGGGTTCTGTGGAAGGCAACCAGTCATGTGTCTCTCTCACATCAATGTTTCTCTCTGTCTCTCCTTGTCTCTCTTCCAACCTAAAAATCAATGGAAAAATATCCTCTGGTGAGGATTGACAAAAAATAAAAAAGTAGCTGCTATTTAACTCTACCCAGTGGTGTAAGTCTGGGCACTTGAGCACAAAGTGTGTGGGGGGAAGGGGGGTGGTGGGGGGAACTACTAATAGCAGCCATAAGTACCCCTCCCCGGTGCTGCGGCCCAGTCAGGTTGGGGACCACTGACCAAAGGCCGTTGTCTTGGTAACAACCAAGTGAAGCAGTACTAGCCTCTCCCTCCCTTCCTGGGGAACTGTGTTTTCTGAGCACAAACTGGAAGGGGCACACGGACAATTCAGACAGCGGCAAGAGAAAGGTGTCCTAATGGGGCGCCCCAGAACCTTTGGAGAGGAATGGCTGAAGGACGTGGGGGTGCCAGATCGTCAGGGACAGTCCTGACCGAACGGCGGAGGTCACAGGAGGCAGCTCGGGCTCCTGTGAGGAGAGTGGCTGCCTGTGAGGGGCGAGCTCCCGTCACGGGAGGTGTCTGAGCAGAAGAGGCTGGCCGCCCACGAGGGGGCGTAAAGGTATCTGTGCATCCAGGGCGTTGGAATTAATCGGTTTCTATGCTGAGTGGGTATTCCGGGGAATTTGGTGAGAACACAGGATTCCCGGCCCCGGCAGCCCTACTGGCTGGTGATCGCAGGGAGAGGGGCCCGGGAACCTGTGTTTTAACCAGCGAGGAGTGCGCCCGGTTCGGGGACCACTGTGCCGGCTCCAGGCTGCCCCCATCCACTGTCCCAGGAGGGACCGGACGGCGGCCTCTCTTCCCCGGCCCACGGGCATCGCGGCCAGCGCCGTCCCTCCCTCGAAGACCCAGCAGCCACCATCCCAGATCTCCCGCCACGGCCTCTGCTGGGCACACAGCCCGCCCTGGGCTCACCTTCGCCGCCAAAGTGAGGCTGCTGCAAGAGAGAGGAGGAGCCGGGTGAGAGCAGAGGAGGCAGGGGAGGGGCCGCTCTGGGTTTGCAGGCAGCTCCTCCCTGGCCCGGTGTTTGCCTGCAGGGCACCCCCAGGCTGACGGTGCCCGTGCCTAACAGAACATGAGGCAGAGGTGAGGGGCAGCCACAGAGGCCGGGACCAGGCCAGTGCCTCTTCCCAAGGGAGCTGGAAGGCTTCTTGGAGGAGGTGGTACTGAGCAGGGTCTTGAAAGCTGGGAGCAGAGCATTTCAATCGCCAAAGGGAGGAGGTAGTCCAAGGGATCCCCCTCCCTCCTGCCACCACATTTTAACTGAGCACCAACCAAGTGCAGGTGCCTTAGCCAGAGAAGACCGATTCTGCATGCTCTTCCCCCGACTTAGCAATAACCTGGGAAGCCATTTTTTACTTCCTCCAAAAAGGAGGGGCCTGGTATGAGCACTCTGCCCGTTTTACTGGAGGGTAAACTGAGGCCTGGGGAAGCCAGGGAGCTCACCTTAAAGATGTACATGCTCTGCACCACCACAGGCATCTGGAGGCCCAGACTTCTGGCCAAGGCCTGGAAGGGGGCAGAGGTCACACTGCCAGCCTAGCCACACTCACTTCCGGTCTAGCCAGCCACCCTCACCCCTGCCTCTGCTCACCTGCATCTTGGGGGAGTGTGTGACACGCTTGAAGACAGGGTCATGGGCGTGCAGAGCTGCAGGACAGAGGTGGGCTGATGGGCCAGTCCCCAGCCCTGACGCCCGCCCCCCCACGCCTAGCCCTGGCCATCCAGACTCGAGTCTCGTTCTCACCGATTGTGTGTGCATTAAGCTTTCTGCTTGTTTATAACCAGGGAGTGGGCCCCACAGACAACCTCACCCCATCACAGGTCCCACTTCACCCATGACCGTATTCTTGACCTTCCAGACATCTGAGAATCACTCCAGCCCTGACTCCCCACTCCTCAGAGGACAGAGGGCTCCCAGGGGCCCAGCACGTGGTGACAAGTCTCCGTATTGCCACGCACTCCGTGTGGCCTCTCTCTGTAAGCCTCAGTGTGCCCCTCTGCACAATGGGACGAGCAGGCCAGCCCCCTCCCATGCTGCCTCGGACTCACAGGGCCAATCATGCAACCACAGCCCAGGGCCTGCATCAGCCACTCCTCTCTTATTGGCTGTGTTACAAAACAATCAAAAATCGGTGTGTGTGTGTGTGTGTGTGTGTGTGAGAGAGAGAGAGAGAGAGAGAGAGAGAGAGAGAGAGAGAAATGTTATATGTCAATCATACCTCAGTTTTTAAAAAGTGAGGGTTGAATGTACTTAAATGCCACTCAGTTGTACACTTCAAAATTGTTACAACGGTAAAATTTATATATGTACTTTATGACAATTTTTTACAAAACTACGATGATACAACTTTAAGTTTAAAAATAAGCAATATAGCCCTAGTCAGGTGACTAAGTTGGTTGGAGCGTTTCAAACACCAAAAGGTTGCGGGTTCGATTCCAGGTCAGGGCACATATGGGAGGCATCGGACTGATGTTTCTCTCACACATCAATGTTTCGCTCCCTCTCCCCCTTCCTCTCTCTCTAAAAATCAACAAAAGCATTTTCTCAGTGATTAACATAAAACAGTACCGTAATAAGCAGTCTACCAAATAAATGCTAATGTATCATACTGAAAACCAAACCAAAACCATAACACCCGCTTCCTAGCTTGGTTTGGGGTCTCAGAATAGGGACCGTGTCAGCAGGCTAGGTGCTCCTTAAGGAGACTCCAGAAGCAGTGGGACCCAGAGCCCCATGCCCAGGGCCTGGATCAGCCCCAGGCCAGGGGAGCGGACGGCTCTGCCTGTGCCCACCTTGGTGGGGGGTTCTGTGGACCCCTCGTCCCAGTGCCATGTGATTAGCATCATGAGGTGCAGAGGAGCAGGGGGCACTGCTGTCAGAAATGCCACTTGTGCCCTAACCGGTTTGGCTCAGTGGATAGAGCATCGGCCTACGGACTGAAGGTTCTCAGGTTCAATTCCGGTCAAGGGCATGTGCCTTGGTTTCGGGCACATACCCAATGGGGAGTGTGCGGGAGCAGCTGATTGATGTTTCTCTCTCATCAATGTTTCTAGCTCTCTCTTACAGAGAGAAAGGGAGAGGGATAGAGAGCTAGAAACATCGATGAGAGAGAATCATAATCTTCAATCAGCTGCCTCTTGCACATCCCCCCACTGGGGATGTGCCTGCAACCAAGGTACATGCCCTTGACCGGAACCGAACCTGGGACCCTTGAGTTCACAGGCCGATGCTCTATCCACTGAGCCAAACCGGTCAGGGCAATAAAATACATTGGGAAGAAAAAAAAAAGAAAGAAAAAGAAATGCCACTTGCTGGGCCGCTAACCTGCTTGCTTTGGGTAACCCTTAACCCCCCCAGGCCAGGCCGCAGTTTATCAGGTCCCCCCCAAGGTGCCTGCTCACCATGGCCAATCTTGTTGATGGCTTTCTCCGGGGGGACCAGGAAGTTTCCTGTGGCACAAGGAACAGGGACGGGCTGAAGAGCTGGAGTCCAGCCTCCCTGGGTAGCATTCCCCCCCCCCGCCCTGGGGGCAGATACCCGAGTCCAGTGTACCCCCACCCCTGGGCCCCAGCTCCAAACCTTTCTTGTCAAAAACGCCTTTCTCAAAGAAGAATCGAATCTTGTCGCCGCTGCTCAAGAAATAGTCTGTGCTGCCCTGTGGAGAAGGGACATCAGAGACTGAGCGGGCATCGCCTCGCGGGGTCAGAGGTGGGCCTGGCGAGGAGGGCAGAGGGCTCGCAGGCTTCCCACCCACAGGGCTAGCGGCCCCGTGGTGCTCCCCAAACCTGCCCACCGAGGCAGAAGGGAATGGGAGCACAGCTGGGAGCTACGAGCACGACATTTCTTGGAAACCTCTTAATAAGTCACATGACGCAACCTGGACACGGTGTGATTCCTAACAGGCGCTGGAATCAAACCGGCCTGGGGCCCTACAGGCTGGGGCGCTTGGGATGCCTCGCAGAGCCTCCGCTTCCTCCTGCAAAGGGGATAGTAACAGAACTGACCTCCAGGGGTTGTTGGAGGCTTGAGGTAGAGGCGAATCTTATAGCAGGGACAGCACGGGCCCTGCAGCCAGAGTACTGGGGTTGGGGTCCCAGCGCTGCTGCTGACTGGCTGTGTGACTGTAACCACGCTGCTGAGCCTCTCTGCACTTCATTTCCTCGTGAGATGCAGCTGCTGTTAGGGCCCCTGTCTCCCGGGGGGTTGTAAGGATCAGGAGCAGGTACATACAGAGCACTAGGACCGTCCTTGGAGAGCCGTTGTCACATGCATCTGCTTTTGCTAACGTTACTGCTGCTAACTAGAGAACACTCCACAAGGGCATGGCTGTGCTTGATGAATATGAGCGATGCCTGTTCTTTATGTCTTAGTCACCTCTCCCTGTTAACTTTAATATCATGTCCGATTTCTCAGCATCACCTGGAAATGATGTTCCAGAAAGATGTCCCCTGTTTTCCTGTGGCTTCAGCCACCCTTGGCCGCCACCTCCCTGCCTTTCTGCACGGCCAACGAGTGGAGTGGGTGGCACCAACCCCCACACGTGGGTCCTGCCACCGCTTTACACGTGTCTACATGGCCTCTTCAAAGCCTTCCTCACTGAAAAGTGAAAGGTTTGTTGTTGTTGTGTGTGTGTGTGTTTTTTTCATTATTCTTAGCCCCTCTGCACCAGGATAGGGGGAGAGAAACACGTCGGGGAAGCGTAATTGATATTAATGACATTGCAGGTGACGATGCTAGATGTAGAAGGCTGACAAATGAAACTAACCCTTTAGAGGAAATTATCATTCTGTAACCCTTTTCCTCCTGAAGTCCCTGTCCTGTTTGATTGCATGGCTTCGGCCATTGTGATTCCCTTTGTGCCCACCAGGTGGCAGCAGCTCCTCAGCATGAGTGTGAGTGAGGCCCATTGGGGGGCCTGGACCACAGACAGTGTTGGCTTGGGGGCTGGGTAGAGAACTGGACTGAGTGGTATTAGGTCCCTGGAGGGAAACGGGCAGAGTTTCCAGCCTCACAGGGGGGCTAAGCCCTACCCAGGTGGGCACATCAGAATCACCTGGCTCATGTTGGGTCCCTGGCCACCAGGAGGCCCTTTGAGACAGGAGAGCTACCGAGGAAAAGGGCAGAGCAGTGAACGGCATGGTTTGGTACCAGACAGACCTGGGTTAAAATCCCATGGTTTGGGCCAACCTTCACTTTCCCCACCTGTCAAATGGGGACAAGAATGCTGGCCTTAGACATTCATACTGAGGATCGGAGAAACTATGCATACAGGACACTTAGCCTGCAGCCTGGCACATGGAAGGCTGGAACCTGATCCGTTTTCAGAATGAGCCGAGGCCTCCAGGCTGCCGCTCTGGCTGGGGCCTGAGCCCCCATCAAAGACCAGACGGCACCTCACTGCCCCAGCACCCACCTGCGCCCGCAGCTGCTCCTCCTCCTGTGTGGAAAACTCTGTGCGGCAGTGGAGCGGGACGTCCATCTCGGCCACTATCTCCGCGATCCTCTGCCGCATGGCTGCACACTCGTCTGCAGACAAGAATCCTTCCAGCACCAGGAACCCATCCTCCTGGAACTACAGGCAGGAGGGGGCTCAGACTTCCCCGCCCTCAGTCATTCTTTCCTGGAGAACTGACTGGACCCCAAACTATGTGAAGGCAGGACCAAGTGTCCTGTCCATTGCTCTGTCCCCACTCTGGCCACAGTGCTCGGCCCCCAGTGAGGAGCAGTCCATATTGGCTGGAAAAGCCCAGCCAGTGTAGCTCAGCTGTTGAGTGTTTTTAAAAATATATATATTTTATTTGATTTTTTTACAGAGAGGAAGGGAGAGGGCTAGAGAGTTAGAAACATCAATCAGCTGCCTCCCGCACACCACACCCCCTACTGGGGATGTGCCTACAACCAAGTTACATGCCCTTGACCAGAATCGAATCTGGGACCCTTTAGTCCCCAGGCCGACACTCTATCCACTGAGCCAAATCGGTTTCAGCAGCTGTTGAGTGTTGTCCCATGAACCAAAAGGTTGCGGGATCGATCCCCAGTGGGGGCCTGCAGGAGGCAGCTGGTCAATGTTCCTCTCTCATCAGTGTTTCTCTCTCCCTCTCCCTCTCTCTGGAACGATGGAAGGGGGAAGGGAAAGGTAAGGTGTTCCCCATCCCCGTCCTGGTCCAGAGAGCCTGGACCACAGGGGAATATAACCTCATTCATGTTATAACTGAGGGAGCACAGCCTGTGCACCAAACACGGTTTTAGCAGCCGGAGACTCAGTGACAAGAAACCAGCCAGGACGCCTGCCTTCCCGGAGCTTCCAGTCCAGCGGAGGAGGCTGGCTGAAGGGAACAGGCCACACCAGGGGAGCAGATGTCACAAACTGCTGAGAGCCAGGAGGAAGAGGGCGTTCTAGAACTAAAGGCAGAGTCTAATGGGAACCAGATGGGGAGGAGGGAGGTCTCAGGGCAGCAGCCCTGAGGAAGTGACATTTAAAGGGACCAACAGGATAATGGGAGGGGGAGGGGCCAGGAGGAGCACTCCAGGGGAGGGAGCAGGATGGGGACCGGATGGTGCAGAGTGGGGGAGGCCTGGAAGGGAGATGGGAGGGTGGCAGGGGTCAGGCCACACCGGGGGCTGGGCTTTGGCATGAGTGCAGCTGGGCATTAAAGCCCTTGGCTTGCTCTGATTTGCCCCGTCCCCTCATTCTGAGGCTATGGGGGTAGGAAAGAACCTGCATGTTTCCTTGCAGGTTTGAAGTTGTCGCCTGAATAGGGGCATTGAGTCACCTCCTGAACCCCTGCGAAGTGTCCGATGTCCAATGACTGACCCCATTCCCTCCTCCACGGATGCTCAGCTCCGCCTCCCATGCACAACAGGGTGTTGGGACATTTGTGTGGGCCCCCCCATCCCCCACAGTCTCTGGGCAGCTCTGCGTGATGGAAACTCAATCCTCATCTCAGAATCAAGCCGAAAACCACCCCCCTGGGAACTGGGTCACCCGCAGCTAAGTGTGCATACCCGAGATCCTGACACAGGGCTAGCGGTCTTGAGATAAGACATTGGAGGGCTCTGGCTGGGTGGTTCAGTGAGTTGGAGCCAAGTACACCAAGAGGTTATGGGTTCGATTCCCAAACAGGGCACATACCTAGGTTCGATCCTTGGTCAGGGTGAGTTTGGGAAGGCAACCAACTCATGTTTCTCTCTCTCTCTCCTTCCCTCTCCCTAAACATATTCTTAAAAAATATATTTTTATTGATTTTATACAGAGAGGAAGGGAGAGAGATAGAGAGTTAGAGACATCGATGAAAGAGAGTCATCGATCAGCTGCCTCTTGCACACCCCCTACTGGGGATGTGCCCACAACCAAGGTACATGCCCTTGACCGGAATCGAACCCGGGACCCTTCAGTCCCCAAGCCAACGCTCTATCCATTGAGCCAAACCGGTCCCGGCCTAAACATATTCTTGAGTGCGAATTTAAAATAAACAAATGAACAGAAGTCGGAGGATTATCAAACAGGGGAGCAAAGATGGAGGTGAGGGGGTGTTCATAAGGCTTGTTCGGTGACGGCCATGAGTCAGAAATAATCTACACGCTCAGCACAAAGGGGTTTGTTCACCCGGTCTGTCTGGGACACAACATCTGAAAAACATCATGTGGTAGAAAAATATTTACTGACATGGAAATATATTCCTGATGGGGGAAAAAAAAAAGCCAAATGCAAATGAGTACCCTGGCCACTGTGAGAACTTGGGCAGATGGCTCAAGGCAATCATTCCCAGCTATCACCAGGGCCTTATAAAGATTCCGCAGCTGCATACCAAAACGCTGTGCCAGCGTAAGGACTGAGGGCGTGGCTTTACGTTTTCTTGTGAGTCCCTCTGGGTCTTCCCGCACTTTTCTCTCGTCATCAGGAACGAACAACAAGGGTCATGTTATTGAAAAGCCTGTGTCTCTCCCATTCCCATGAGCTAGGCTTTTGTGTTTAAAGTACATGGACCCTGGCACCCAAGCATGGCTCAGAGAGACAATCACCCCGGCCGGCCGGCCCCGCCCCCGAATCGCAGGCCCAGGTCCCGGGCGGCTGGGACTGGCTGGGACTGGCAGATCCCGGAGCCTTATTATGGGTTTCGGTCACATATGCACACACTCCCCTCCCACCCCGGGGCTGTGGTCTGGACGCCAGGCTTTGTGTTCAGAAGCCAGAGGTCCTGGGGGGAATCGAGCCCTCTGCCTTCCGTTTCCTCTGTTGAAAACTGGCATGGGATGTGTGCCAGGGGTTGTTCTCGGAACCAGGGGTACTTTCCGTCCAGTCCAGAGGGTCTTCCCACTCTTACTCAATCCTCCCTGCCCCCACCCGGCAGGCCCCTACCTTCTGGAGCTGCGCGGGGCTCAGGCAGGCCATGAGGACGAGGCTGAGTGGTCGGCGGCTCTCAGCGCTGGTGCTGTGCCCAAGGCTGGAGGGGAAAAGGTCGGGAGGGAGAGTGGGAGAGTGGATAGAACCTGGGAGGCCCAGAAGGACTTAACCATTCCCTACCCAGAGGAAACTCGGTCTGGGCCACAGCCCCACGCCAGACCAGCCTGGGGCAGTTTTTTCAGGCTCTCTCTGACCCATGTGCCTGGAGGGGTCCTTCCACACCCTGGGTCTGTCTTCCCAGCTAATCCAGGATTAACCCTTTCTGACCTCCTTCAGGGTTTCTCCTGCCCCCACCCCCATGCCCTCCCTGGGGCTGGCTGCTTCCAGGTGCCCAGAAGTTGAACTTAAGAGATATCTGGGCGAGCTGGGACCGGTTTGGCTCAGTGGATAGAGCGTCGGCCTGCGGACTGAAAGGTCCCGGGTTTGATTCCTGTCCAGGGCATGTGCCTTGGTTGTGGGCACATCCCCTGTGGGGGGTGTGCAAGAGGCGGCTGGTCGATGTTTCTCTCTCATCGATGTTTCTAACTCTCTGTCCCTCTCAATTCCTCTCTGTATAAAATCAATAAAATATATATATTTTTTAAAAAGAGGTATCTGGGCGAAAAAAGTTGGGCAAACAAGAGGACACCTGAGGGCCAGCCCAGGTGCCACCACTAATTGTGACCCAAGTCCCCAGACCCAGCAGCAGCCTCTGGGGAGGAAGGGTGGGGGACATGCACGCAGACTGGCCCCGGCTGGCTTCACATCCCCAGGCCAAAGGTGGAAGAGGTCTCTTCAGGGCATTGTCTGGCCCCTCCCAGCTGGACACTCCCGGTGCTGGGAGGTTTGTGGGAGGGAGTGTGGAGATCAGTCTGCAGCTGACAGGAAGGAAAAAGATAAGGAGAACCTTAGGAGGAGGAAGAGGTAGCCCAGCTTTCTTTTTCTCCCAAAACATGCCTCAGTGGTTGAGCGTAGACTTATGAACTAGGAGGTCATGGTTAGAGTCCCCCTCAGAGGACATGCCTGGATTGCAGGCTTGATCCCTTGGGGGGTGGGAGGGGGGTGCAGGAGACAGCTGATCCATGACTCTCTCTTTCTCATCATTGATGGTCCTATTTCTCTCTCCCTCTCCAAAATCAACACAAACCTTTTTTTTTTAAAAAAAAAAAAAAAAAAAAAAAAAAGAGGAAGAGGCTGGAGAGCAGGGGCCTGGGTCTGCAGAATGAGGGAGAGCCACAGTTCCTGTTCCCTACCTCCAGGCCCAAGGGGGTCTCAAGCTAGGCTGGCACAGCGGCGGCCAGCGGGGAACAGCCTGCACACCCCACCTCCTGGCCAGCGCTGCCCAGCCGCACACAGGCCCTCTGGCTGCCGCTTCTGAAAAACCGGCCACTGGCCTTCCCTGAAATGACGTTTTCCGAACGGCCAAGGGACACAGTGTCTCGGGAGTGAGTGCAGGGACACGCTGGGCCTCAGGAGCCCTGGCCCAGAGTCCAATTCTGCTTCCTGGGCACCGCAGTGGGCGCAGATGCTTGGCCCCAGCCTCACAGGGAGGGCAGGGGAGGGAAGCCCGCCGAGCTCCGAGCTCCGGGAGCTGGAGGGACAAGAGGTTCGCAGGGTCAGGCTGGGAGGGGAGGGGGAGGCAGAACCATGTGGAAGATACTCGGCTCACTCGCTCGCATGGCCCCTTCGATGCAGCCACCCAGCGGATGGACATGTGCTGGGAGTGCAGTGAGGGCCACCTGAGGGCCTAACAGCTCCCAGGGAGCCTCGGGGGCAGCCTGGGCTCCATCCACGCCCGGCCCTACCTTCCCCGCGATAATCTGGGGATAGCAGAAGTCCCTCTCTTGTAAGGAAGACGAATAATTCACCACTAACAGAGTGTGGCACAGGTCTGGCACTTAGTAAATGCCTACTGTGAGAGAAAAGAGCCACATGCTGACCTGACAAGCTCAGGGGAGGCCTGCGTGGCAGTCCTGCAGACTCAGAGACCTAAAATAACCACAAAGAATGGTCTGAAAACTAAATATTTTAACTACACACAGGTTATAGTGGGTAGTCATGTCCTAGGCCGATATTTTCCCAGACAAAGATCAACTCCGATCTACTTTACTGAGCCCATTTGCCTTTTTTTTGCCTCTGAGATAACATATCTGAGAGATGTCTGGGTAACTTGTAACTTCCCTTTTTCTGGAGCCCCTGGGGCACAACCTAAAGTGGAGGGCGCCAGGACAGATGCCTCAAATTCCTTCGTTATCAGGTTAATTGTTCCTGCACCCACCACTTTGCTTTCTCCGGCCTCCTTACTCCATCACCAATGAATTCCATGTAACCCACCTACGTCCCTCCTTTGATTTCAGTGTATAAATAGAGAAATGTAACCCGCCATTCTTCGGAGCATTATCTCAATCCACTGAGGTTCTGCTTCTGGCATATGTCGACAGTTTGGCTCAAATAAACTCACAAAAATTCTTTACAGGTTTCAGTGGTTTTTTTGTTAACACTACCAACTACTCACCAAAGGTTAGTGGGGCTGTTCTGGGTAGGATGTGGGGCGTTTTTATTTTTGAATTTAACCCGAATTTTCCAAACTGCTCTTGCAATCAGAGAAAAGACAACCACTGGGTTTTAAGTGGAGAATCCTGGCGGGGAGGGGGAGGAACTGGGTCTCCTGAGATTTGTTCATTTATTCTGCTCTGGTGTTTTGTCTTATTTAAAAACTTCTTTTAAAAAATATATTTTTATTAATTTCATAGAGGAAAAAAAAGGGATTGAGAGACAGAAACATCAATGATGAGAATCACTGGTCAGCTGCCTCCTGCATGCCCCCCACTGGGGATCAAGCCCACAACCTGGGCATAAGCCCTTGACCGGAATCAAACTTAGAACCCTTCAGTCCACAGGCCGACGCTCTATCCACCGAGCCAAACCGGCTAGGGCCTGCTCAGGTTTTGAGCAGTGGGTGGGTGGTGTTTGTTTTCTCCAAAAACTAACCAGCTCCAGATCAAACACTCCTGCTCCGGACACTGGGCAGGCCCAATGCTGGGGTGGGGACAGGCAGGGGAGGGGAGGGAGTGGCCAGACCCGAGTAAGCGAAGACCCCACTCACAATGGAGTAGAGACTCAGGCGGGGCCCTAGAGGGGCCCAGGCCCAGCATGAGTCAGCCTCAGAACAAGCCTGCAACCCCACCCTTTCACAGATAAGGAAACTGAGGCCTCACAACAGGGTAGCAGCGCTAAGATCTGAGGGCAGGCCTTCGGCAGGCCCCCGAGGTCACTGAGGGCCCAGGGTCACTTCAGCCCCACCTCTGAGGAGCCCTGGGGACTGGCTGTTGGGATGACAAGAATCTAGGACAGCGCAGGAAGTTCCCATTGGACAGATGAGGTGAGGAGCTGGGACACAGCCTGAGACGACTGGCTCCCATTAGGTACCCTCTACCCCCCCCCCCCCCCCCCCGCAAAGCTCAGAGGGCCCACCACAGGCACCCTGCCCACAGCGCACGTGCCGGCTGTGGGGCCGATCGCCGGGCCCACTCCAGCACCAGCAGGTGCTGCGGCTCCGTCCCCGCGGTGAGCGCAGCAGCCGAGCTGAGGGGAGGGTCTCCCCGCGACATGGACCCTCCAGAGGCCGCTTTCTGTTACAGCTTTATTTGATATTCGAATGAGTCTACAGTTCAGACCCACAGGTAACGGATTGCTTCGTGGTTGTCAGAGGCTAGTGTGCGTTATTTCCGAGGGTAACATTCAATGACGCGACGCAGAACACACAGAGGGACAGAGACGTGATTGTTCAGACGAGAGACGCTGACACGTGCCTTAGTGTCCAAGTGATTGATCTAAGGCGGACCCCGTTGACCGATCCACAGTGAGGGCTTCTCGCCCCGGGTGCTGAGTGGGCCCCGGGTGCCAGGCTTGGGGAGCCCCCTCTTCCGGAGGCGACCTCCCCGCCGCCGCCCGCCTCCTCCCACCGTCTGTGCGGACGGGAGCAGCGGGGGCGAGGGGCGGCACCGGGCACGCTCATGACACAGGAGGTGGGGAAGCAGAGTCCGAGAGGCAGCCCCTCCTGGCTCCTAACACTGTCGAGGGGCAGGGAGGAGGGAGCACCGTTCGCCCGGGGAGTAGCCAGCCCGAGTCTCCTCCCATCTTGGCAGCTCCAGAACATTCCCTCTGGCCAGCGGCCACAGCGGTGAGCGCCTGCCAAGACACATGGGGGAGAAGGAAAACAAGACACGGAAAACAAAACAGCAAAGTCCCCCCCCCTCCGCCCCCCAGGGGAGGAGAGGAACAAAGAGAACTCTGGACCAAGGTCAGCAGATTCGGAAGACACCCCGGGAGGAAACACGGTCCTGCCGCCCGCGGGGAGCTGCGCCCACCCTGAGACTCCAGCTCACTGGCCTTTAGTGTCTTTTTTTTTTTTTTTTAAGTTTTTTTCTTTTTAATACCCAAACCCTCCGTTTTCAAAGCTTAAAAAAAGTGTGACTTAAAAAAAAAAAAAAAAGCCAAAGCGGGTGAGGCAAGCCCCAGGCCCGGCCTTCCCACCTGGGGC
This sequence comes from Pipistrellus hanaki, assembly GCF_964339955.1. Classification (NCBI taxonomy): domain Eukaryota; kingdom Metazoa; phylum Chordata; class Mammalia; order Chiroptera; family Vespertilionidae; genus Pipistrellus; species Pipistrellus hanaki. Next base: position 4,093,880 of record NC_140513.1, read on the forward strand.
CTGCTCTCCACGCGGCCCCCGAGCCCAGCCCGGCACCCCGGGGTGATCTCCCTGGCCACTCTGCTCAGGTCCCGGTGGGCACTGAATGCTGGCGGCGCCACAGAAGGAAAAGCAAAACAGCCCCCCTCCCTCCAACACCCCCACGGGAGCGCTCCTTGGGAATGTGTAAGTTATTGGAGGAGGGAGCGGAGGTGGAGAAAATAAATACCAAGAGCTAAGGTGATGTCCCCGAACCTCTGCATGGCGCAGCCCCTGGGGCAGAGACGGCCTCCAGGGAGGGGGCCTGATTGTCCAAACACGGCTCTGAGATGGATCGCAGGTCCCCAGCTCCCCGCAGGCGCCTGCGGCACAGTCTCAGAGGCAAAGGGGCCAGCCCCTCAGGTGCTGCGGTCCCGGGCCCAGCTCCCGTCCTGCCGGGCCGAGGCGGGCTCCTGGGCCGGGGCCGGAGGAGGCCGGTGGTCCCTGCGCTCGGCGGCCCGCGCGGTCAGGCCTGCTCCTTGTCGGCCCGCCACAGCCGCTCCTTCACCTCGGGCGGCAGCGTGTTGAACAGGTCCTCCTCCACCACCAGGCCGCTGCGCTTGAGCAGCGGGCACTCGCCCAGCTCCACGGGCAGGCACTCCAGCCGGTTGCCCCGCAGCTCGATCTGGGTCAGGTTGGTCAGCTCGCCCACCCGCGAGGGCAGCGACTGCAGCACGTTGTTGCCCAGGTGCAGGGCCCGCAGCTTCCGGCACTGGAAGAGCTCCGGGGGCAGCGCCTCGATCTGGAAGGAAGGAGGGGGAGGTGAGGTGGGCAGGACTCAGACCGAGGGCCTCTGGCTCCCAGGCTGCCCTCCCCTCCCCTCCCCCGGGCACCGGCACCTTCTCTGAGGCCCGCTCCAGCACCGCTCCAGCACCACCGGGCCAGAGGCTGGCTCACCGCCGCCTGCACGTAAGGCCTCAGCTCTGTGGTCACCTTCTCCAGGAGCCTCCCATGCCCTCCTGAGCAATCCGGCACCTGTGCCCCCAGCACTGCCGTCCCCGTGCTGCCACTGCCTGATCGCCTGCCACCCCGGGACTTGGAGCTCTGAGCGGGCAGGACCGGGTCCACCTTGTAGCCCGCTGTCTCCATACCTGGCACCCTAAGAGCACATCCCGCTAGCCAGCTCCTATGGACACTCCCTCCCCCCACCCAGGGCTCCCGGGAGCCAGGCTGTGGGTCCTGGCTGGTGAAGGACAGTTTAGGAGAGCAGAGCAGCACGCTGAGAAGACTCCTCACCCTTACGTGTTGCTGGGAACAGGGGGAGCTGGCACAGGCGGGAGAATCCCAGCTGTGTCACCCCCTCTTCCCTGGGCCCGTTTTCTCCTGTCAAGTCCCAGGCAGCTCAGGAGAGCACAGAGCCCAGTGCAAGGCAGAGTCCCCTCTTTCTGATTTTGCAAAAGCAGAGTAATGGGCAACACTCAGCTCAGCACTCATCCGGTTTAACTCTCTTAACCCTAGAACGGAGCTGTAAATATTCCGCAAACACTCTTCCCATTTTACAGATGGGGTAACTGAGGCCCCCGAGAAGCTAACTTGCCCAGGAAGGTGGAGTTAACATTTAAACCTGGTTCAACAGCACACACTCTGCTAAGCGTCTGCACTGTTGGTGGAACAAGGAGCGAGCACAGGGCCGAGTGGGGACGGTCTGCGGGCACAGGGAGGCCAGCTTCTCCCCGGCCCTCCCCGAGTGTCAGCTAGCAGCACGCGCTCTTACTGAGCCAGGGCGTCCTGAGATGACCTCCTTCAGAGGTAACGCGCAGGAGGAGTCCTAACCACTGAGGCTGCCCGGCCCCGGCCCATTGTCCTGCGAGGAGGCCACGCTGGGGAAGTGAAATGGGACGTGCAGAGCCAGGAAGGGCCGGCCCTGCTTCTGCTGACTCAGAGCCCCGCCACAGCTCCCTTCTGCCAAGTACGGCGCTCGGCGGCCCGGGCAGAGCCTTCCCCTGCCTGGGCCTCAGTTTCCCGCTGCAGAATGCGAAGGCTGAGCTGAGGACGCCTCTCGGCCGGATCTGTGCTGCGGCCTCTGGGCAGACGTGGGCCTCCACCTCGCAGGCTCTCGCCCTCTCGGCCATCTTTGGAGAGGAACTCGTTCCAGGTGAGGAACGTGTCCTTGTAGCAGAAAACCCGTGTGGCTGTGGCTGTGGCAGAGGCCACGCTGTGCCCAGCGGTCAGGAATGGGCCAGTGCAGGGACAGACGGCGAGAGGAAGATGGGACAGGGGCTCCAGCAGAACCGAGAGGCCAAAGCTTCCAGACACCCACTGCCCCCACAGTGGCACGCTCTGGTGGCACAGGCCGTGGTCAGAGCCCGGGAGAGGCTCCGGGGATGAGGGACGGAGCCAGGGTTCACATGCAGAGCTCCCTCCCTGAAAACCCTCTCCCGGACCACCCCCGCCCAGCCATGCCCTCTCTCCAGACGCACGAAGGAGGCTGCAGTGGCTCCCGCCCTTCCTCCTGAGGTGCTGTTCGTCCCCAGTCCTGCTCGGTCCCACCTCCTCAGGGACCTCAGTGTCCCCCCCACCAGCACTGAGGTGGCCTCCAATCTACCTGATCTTTGAAAAAGACAACCTCCCAGAAGCCTCTGGGGCTGCTCCACCATTCTCCAACCTCCCCAACAATGGCCTGGAAAGCTGCCATCCCTCCTCAGCCCGCGGTGTGACCCAGCCTCCTCCCCATCCACCCCTGAAACCTGCTCCTTCCCCCTGGCCCCTCAGTGCCATGAGCCCACACCCTGCCTGGCCTTGCTCTTCTGCCCTCTACCCGGAAGCTCCACCAGACTTCCTTCCTTCCCCGAGCCCTGGGCAATGACACCTGAGCTTTAGGCTGACTCAACATGGCCTCCTGGACATCCCAGGGCCCCAGACACCCGGCACTGGACATACAATCTCCTCTGAAAACCTGCCTCCTCCCGTGTCCTGTCTCAAACACTCTTCCCATTCTCCCCCCGGCAGCCTCAAGTCACCAGCCAGCCCACATTCTGTGGGTCCCACCCCAAACCCTGGAAATCCTCTCTCCCCATCCCTGCAGCCTCTGCAGCCACACGGGTTTCCACCAGCACCGTTCTGCTCACCTTGCCCCCTCCACCCCACCCCGCCCCTCCCGGGGCAGCAAGAGCAATCTCGAAACTGCAAGTCAGCTTGCTCCTCTATTCACTTAATCTGCAAGAGCTCGGCGGACCTCTGCATTGAGCAGAAAAGCCAGGTCCTGTCCCGAGAGCCTGGCCTGGTCGGAGGAATGGGAACGAGGTAGAGCCGCTCACTGGAAGGGAAGTGGGAGGAACAGGATGCTCCTCCCAGCCTGGCGGACAGCCTGGGCCTGCCCCCAGGGAAAGTCCAAATTCCTCTGGACTTCGCTGGCTCATGGTCCTCCCCGTTGGTCCTCGCCCTCAGCTGTCAGTTACTCCAGGGACTGGACCTGCCAGACCCTCCCCTCTCACCTGGCTGCCTCCTCCTCCTCCTGCAGGGCCCGGTGGAACCTCCTTCCTCCCAGAGGCCCCGCCCCGGGTTAGTGTGGGCGCAGGCTCTCTGTGCCGAGTGTCTCTCCCACCAGACAGTGCGCTCAGGGTGGGCACACCGTGGGCCTTGCTCATGCCCGTGTCCCCGGCACCACGCTCAGAGTGCTCAGAACACCTGCCACATCGATGAACAAGTGACTGAGTGAGTGGACAGCGGATGCCTGCTTGTCAGGGTCCCCTTAGCACCAGTGACACTGGGAACAGGCTCGTCAAGGGCCTGAGCTGGGCCACCCACCCTGCTTTTCCACCTGCAGGCTCCTGAGGCCGGAGAGGGCTCCAGCTGAGGAGGAGGAGCCTGAGACTGGGAAGTGAGCTGTTTCCCGGGAAGGCCCCTGGCGTTCCAGGCGGCGGGACAGGACGTGACTAAGCAATGCACCGAACAGGGTCGCCTTCCTGCCTGCCACCAGCTCCTTCCCCGAGGGTGACCTCAGCCAGCAGAAGGACCTCACAGGCACACTGGGGTGGGCAGCTGGGGTGGGGGACAGGATGGGGAGCCTGGGAGGAGGGCCCATCAAGCCCTGGGCTGGAGCTGTGTTCTGGGGCAACCCCCCGGCCCAGCTCCAGGGGCAGATTCTCAGGGTGAAGCCACCTGGGGTCTGACCTTCTCCCCTGTCCATCCTCAGGCATTCTCACAGTCCGAACGGGGAAGGGACCAGGACGTGCCCCCGTCTCTGATATACGGGGACAGGCTGTTTGCAGTCAGAGAGGCTCCGGGAAGAGGGGCGCTTCTAAATGGCACAGCTGGACCCCCAGTCCAAGTGACACCGAGAGGCGTGTCCTTGCCTGGGCAGGGCGTTTCAGGGCTGCTGGGACACGGGGGATGCAGGGACACTGCCCCCTCAGGGCTGACACACAGCACGGCTCTGACCCACCGGGCTGCTCTATGCCACTGTGTCCGATGAGGCGCAGGCGCGGTGTCTGAATCAGCCCCATCCCAGCCCGTGGCCACGGCTCCATCGCTGCCCACCTCACTAGGAGTTGCCATCTTGGGAGCAGGGACTCAGACAACTTGCTCTTCCCACCGTCACCCCCCCTGCAGGTGCCGGGAGGGGAGCGGGAGGCCTCCTCAGTGGCCGTGCTTTCTCACTGCACAGGCCAGACCACAAAACCGCGGGAGCACCTGCCCTGACCCCACCCCGCCTCTTCGGAGGGGCGGGGGGCTTCCCAGGCCAGGGATGGCAACGGTCTCCAGGGCGTGGCCTCCCGAACGGTTTGCACAACATCCTCTCCAGAGAGGTGGTGGCAAGTCAGCCCCAATCACGCCCGGCTCTGCCCTCCACCGCCCAAACGCGGGGGCGAGGGGAGGGCGGCGCGCCAGGAGCTGTGGAGGCGGCTGGCTTCCCCTCGGCGCACGGCAGCCACCACAGTTCCCGTTCCTGCAGCCCCAAATCTGGTCTGGACCCAGCTGGGGAAATCCCGCTAGATCCAGGCTAAGTCCCACCTCCCGCACCCAACCCCGAGATGGACAGAGAGAGAAACACAGGCCGTGGACCTCCTGCCCTGCACATCCTGCCTCTGAGAAACCTGCACGCGGGCACCAGGGAGACAGACCCCACGTGACCGCACGTCCCTCCGGGCAGAACTGTGGTCCTGATCTGGCCGGTCTGGAGTGGGGCCGGGAAGTCTGTATTTTTAGAGGCCCCTCTAGGCAGTTCTGGGAACCACAGGTGGGGGTCCCCAGACACCGGGCCTCCTGAGCACCCCCACTCACCCGGTTGGCTGTGATGGCCAGGTTCTGGAGGTTCTGCAGGAGGCCGATGTCGGCGGGGAGGAAGGTCAGGTTATTGTGGCTGAGGTCCAGGTAGCGCAGCTTGCGGCAGTAGAAGAGCTGGGGCGGGATCTTCTCGATCTTGTTGCGGTTCAGGTAGAGGCGCTCGAGGTTGGTGAGGTTGCCGATCTGGATGGGGATGTAGGCGATGTGGTTGTACCAGAGCTTAAGGCAGGTGAGGCGGTGCAGGTGCTGGAAGCTGATGATCTCCTCAATGGTCTTGAGGTTGTTGTCCTTGAGGTCGATCTCCTGCAGGTTGTGGAGGCTGAAGATGGAGTGGGGGATGCGCTCCAGGTCGCAGCGGATGAGCTCCAGCTCGGTCAGGTTCACCATCTTCTTGAGGCTGTTGAGGACGATGAGCTTGGTGCCCTCGTTGTTGATGGACAGCTTCTGCAGGTGCACGCCCACGTCCGTGACCACCTGCGGCAGCTTGCTCAGGTTGCTCTTGAGCCGCAGCACCTTGAGGCGCTTGAGCTCGCGCAGCCCGTCGATGACGATGTAGCGGTTGTTCTCGGCGCTCAGGTTGCCCGTGAGGTGCAGCTCCTCCAGCGTCTTCAGGCTGTAGATCCACAGCGGGATCTCCTTGATGTCCGTGAACTTGATGTGCAGCGCCCGCAGGTTCTCGCGCAGGAAGGCCAGGGCCGGCGCCTCGATCTTGGCCGCCGTGTGGTACAGCCACAGCTCCTGGAGGCCCGTGAGCTGGGCGATGCTGGGCGGGATGGTCACGTCCGGGATCAGCTCGAGCTTCAGCACCTCCAGCTCCACCAGGTCGAACACGGTGTCGGGGATGCCGCTGAGCATGAACAGGTGCAGCTCCAGCTTGTCCTGCGCGTTCTTGGTGAGCCGCTGGCGCAGCTTGTCCAGCGTCCACTCGTTGTTGAGGTTCAGCTGCCGCAGCTTGTTCTCGCTCACCTCCGACAGGAAGACGGCGAAGCGCTTGGAGTAGAGCGGGTCGTACTGGTCGATGAGGTGCAGCATGAAGGCGAAGTCGTTCTTGACGTCGGGGATGTCGCTGTAGCTGCTCTCCTCCCGGATGGACTCGAAGGAGTACTTCTTGAGGGAGCGGCGCAGCATCCACCACAGCGTGTACATGCAGATGAGGCCGTAGAAGATGACCAGGCTGATGTAGAAGGACGCCAGGATCTTGAAGAGCGTGGCCAGCGGGTGGGCGCACCGGTAGGTGCGGTAGCCCGTCAGGCTCTCGATGTCCACGGTGCAGTCCACGTCGAACTTGATGTTGTGCACGTAGTAGACGGTGTAGCAGATGATGAGGATGAACTTGATCACCTTGATGATGGTCTGCCGCATGTAGAGGCGGTACACGATGTCGCCCTCCTCCACGTGGGTCCGGAACTTCTTCACCTTCTCGAAGAGCGCCTTGGCCTGCTCCCCCTCCTTCTTGTCCAGCACGCCCGTCTCCGAGCGGTCCACGATGCCCTGCTCGATCCGGGACTTGGTCCGCTGCAGCATGGGCACCGTGGCCTCCACGTCCTCGCTGACGGTGGAGGACTTCTTGTCCATGGAGCCGTTCATCTTGCTGAAGGCCGGCTTGGGGTCGCTCTCCTCCACCACCGTCTCTGACAAGGCCCGCGTGGTCCACGGCGAGTCGAAGCACTTGAGCAGGATGGACACAAAGTGCTCCAGCTTGGAGCTGGTGCGCGGGAACTTGAACCAGAAGTTGCTGCAGGCCAGGAAGATGAGCGTGTGCAGCAGCACCAGGTAGGGGAAGTACTTGGCGAACCAGTGCAGGCGGTTCTCGTAGCACACGGCGTCCACGTAGTTGTACTGGTGCCGGTCCAGGTTGTACTTGATGCCCGTGGGGCCGGTGTCGGGGCCCGGCAGGACGGTGGAGTTGGGGTAGACGGGTTCCGGGGCGGGGGCGGCCCAGCCCCGGAAGGAGTCGTTGCAGGAGTCCTTGGTGACCCACTTACAGGGCAGGCAGATCATCTTGTCCTGGGTGACCTGCAGCGTGCCCCCGAAGACCGCGATCATCAGCATGACGATGGAGATGTAGTCGGTGAACACGTCCCACCACGGCTTCAGGATCCGGTACGCCGGCTGTGTGTCCGCAAAGTAGCGGAGCTCGGTCACCGGAATCATGGTTCAACCTGAAAGGCACCCACAGGAGGGGTTACTGCAGGGCGGCCTGGCTTTCTGGGACCCAGGGGTCAAGGGAAGGGACAATGACCTCGTTGTCCAAAATTCCACCTCTAGTCTAGCTGGGAGTCAGAGCTTGCCACTCGTGTGGCAGCCCCCAGATCAGCCTTTCTCCGGAAACCACTGTGGGGGCGGCAGGCAGCCTCCCCATTTCACAGACAGGAAGACTGAGCACTGAGCTGAGGACCCACAATGACAGGTGGCTAATGCAGGCTCACAGGAGCATTTGGGATATCGGCTAGACCCTATCCTCTTATTCAAGCATGTCAAACTCGTGGCCTGTATGCCTCATTTATTTGGCCCGTTAGCCTCTGAGTTTGACATGCTTGCTCTTACTGGTCAGACCGACTGGAGGGGCTTGTTGAAACCACCAGTTCACTCAGAGCCAGCTGCCGGGAAGCTGAGCCAGCGACCTGAAGCCGTTTCTCAGAGTCTGAGAAAAGCCAAATGCAGAGGGGGGCTCACTTTTGTAAGCCAAACAGGGAAGTCGGAGCACGCCTCAGTGTGTGCATAGAGTTATGTCCACACAGGATTCTGGGAGCCCTGGGGGAACCGGAGGACACACACCGGAAGTGTAGGAGCAGCTCCTGGGTGAGGGGACAAGAGAACAACATGTTCTCAGCTGGAAGCAGAAAGGCAGATCCTGACGATGCACTACGGAAAATGGCCTCTGGCTGCGTCTGCCGTGTGTGTGTATACAGAAATTAAAAGCAGCAGCAGCAGGTCCCTCCCAGAAGAGGCCAATTCCGCAGATCCCGGGTAGAGCCAGGAATTTGATTTTTGGGGGTGATGTAGGGGGTGATTTTTTAATACGTGACTTCGGTGACACTAGTGATTGGCCAGGTTTGGGAAGCACTAGCTGAGAAGCCACATTCAGGAACTCAGCCCGTGGCGTACAGGAGGCTGCCACGGAATAAACGTGGGCAAGGACTCTCCTCTGTGTCGCTCTGCAAGGCCCGGTGCTCCGGTAACGAGCCATGTCAGGGATGGGACGAGAAGGTACCTGATGTTTGCAGAAGGCCTGGGAAAAGACGAAAAGCGTGAGGCTGGAACTGAAGTCCCTGTGAAAGCACGCCCAGAGTTACCACTGCTACCTTTTCAATGAGTAATGACCTTCTAGTCCTTTCTGTGTATGTTTTTAAAAATAAAACTGTGGCCGAAACCGGTTTGGCTCAGTGGTAGAGCGTCGGTCTGCGGACTGAAAGGTCCCAGGTTCAATTCTGGTCAAGGGCATGTACCTTGGTTGCGGGCACATCCCCAATAGGGGGTGTGCAAGAGGCGGCTGGTTGATGTTTCTCTCTCATCGACGTTTCTGACTCTCTCTCCCTCTCCCTTCCTCTCTGTAAAAAATCAATAAAATATATTTAAAAAAATAAATAAATAAAATAAAAATAAAACTGTGATTTTTCTTTATACCCTATTTTGTACTCTAGACTTTAAACGAAGGTTAAATCCTGTGTTTTGACAAATGGATCTGTTTCTCTTGGGAGAGGAACAAGGGTGCCAGGTTATGGGACTGGGCCACCTTATTTTGATTACTCATACTATAAATAATGACAACAGCATGAATGTTTCCTAAAACAGGGCTTCCCTGCAAACTCCCCATCCTGTCCTTCTAGAGCATGCTGGGATGTGTGGGGAGGATAGAAGGAAAGCAAAACAGGACCCTGTGGAAAAACCGGGGCACCGAGCTAGCCCTCACCATGGGGTCCTCTCGTGGAACCCTTAGATGCCAGGATGGAGGGCTATCTTCAGCCCCATTCCACAGATGGGGGAACTAAGGCCCAGAGCACTCGAGTCACCCGCCCAGTGTCACTCTTATAAACCGAGGACAGAGCTGAGACCAAGCCCCGACACCTCCCTGCTCGGGTCCTTACCAAAGCCTGGCCTCTCTCCACCTGCCCAGGGCCCCAGGAGACAGAGCACAGAGTGCCGCTTCCCGAGCCCCAGAGCCCAGGTCACTGCAGGGCCAGCAGACACCAGCTCCGCCCTGGCCGGTGGCTCCGTCCCAGGTCAGCCTCCCGCTGAGGCCAAGAGGCGCAGGCCAGGAGCGCAGCCACAGGAAGGCCCGGGCCCTCTAATGACCAGCTGCTCCTCACCACCCACACTCCCGGGAAAGTGGCACTCCAGGGGAGGCCTGCTGAACCAGGCAGCCAGCCTCCTGCCGAGACACCCAGACATTCGACCCACCCTCCTGGCTCCCCAAATCCTCCTCCGGGGGACCGGAAGAGAAGAGGGGCCAGGAGGAGAGGGCCCGGGGCCTGCGGCAGCCTGCCCGGAGAATCCAGGCTGAGTGGGTCATGCAGGATGCCAGGCGTGGGGGGTGGAGGCCGTTTGTGACCAGGCAGGATGTGGTTTCCAAGGGGAGTGGGTGTGTCAGGACCGAGAACGCCCAGCCTCACAGCGAGGCGGCTCCGGGCCCTGCTATCCTGGGCTGTGCACACGCTGCCGTCCTGACCCTGGTCTGAGGCGGGAACTGTTCACAGAGCTGGTTCCAGGTGAGGGAGCTTGAGGCTCAGAGGGCAGGAAATGGTCCCATCTGTTCTGACCCAGCATGCCTGGCTCTTAACCCCCAACCCCATCCCCACCCAAACACCTGGTCTCGAAGCACATCCTGGACTCTGCTTAGCCCTGGGCTTGGTCCTGTGGGGCAAAGTGACCGAGGTGTGTCCCCACTGCAGGGGCCTCGGTCCAGTGTGAGTGTGAGATGGGTGGGGGAGGCAGAGGAGTGCCCGGATAACGACCCGTGTGCCGGGAGGGGCACCTGAGGCTAAGGAGCAGAGAAGATGCCGACCGGGTGCTGAGGCGGCTGCGGGAGGTGGGCCTGGGGCAGGCTCTGCGCTGGCCGGCAGCTTTAGGTTCTGCACGAGCACAGGGCGGGACACCTCTCGGGGCTGCTGGGAAGGTCCACGCTCCTTCGTGCTTTGCAGAGCTTAGTGCGGAGCGGGGGCAGTGAGCGCTGGCCGGTGCACACCTCTCCTCACGCTCCTCACCACGTGGGAGAGGACCAGGCGCCCACTGGGGACAGGAGTCTCAGCGCACAGTAGGTGCTCAATAAACTCAGAGGTCACAAGAGCCCCCCGAGAGGGGCCTGGGCCAGAGTGGGTAGAGCGAAGGGGTGGGCCGCAGGGGGTGGCAGACCTGGGCTGCAAGGGCAGAGGGAGGAAGCAGCCCAACCCAAGGCCGCTGGGGAGCGATGGATGGATCCCCACAGGCAGGGAGCTCCCTGCAGCCACCACCCCCGGAGCCGGTGACTCAAGGTGACTAAACACCCAACCCCCACAGCTGGAGCGGCTCCCCTGCCCAGGCTGACCGAGGGCCACGCCCAGGGCTCCCCAAGCCCCGGAGGGGTGCATTGCTTTGGTGCCATTTTTCTCCTCACGCTGCTTTCTTGTAGTAAAATACATACAACATAAAATTTACCATTTTAACCATTTTTAGGTGTACAGTTCAGGGGCATTAAGTGCAGTCACATAAACTCTGTCCCCATTAAACACTAACTCCCCAAGCTCTCTCCTCCCTGCCCAGCCCCTGGCAACCACCATTCTACTTCCCATCAACCTGACCCCCTGGGCCCTCCTATCAGTGGATTCTCACACTACCTGTCCTTCTGTGACCAGCTCATTTCACTTAACACAATGTCATCAGGTTCACCCATATTGCAGCATGTATCAAAATTTCCTTCCTTGCCAAAACCGGTTTGGCTCAGTGGATAGAGCACATGTGTCAAACACAAGGCCCACGGGCCAAATCCAGCCCGCCAGGCCTTGCAATGTGGCCCGCACCGCGCTGTCATCACTGCACTCGGCTGTCAGTTTATGACATTGTCAGTTTATGACTGTTCAGTAAACCATTCGGCCCGCGATTTAGGCTGGATTTTAGATTTTGGCCCCTTCTCTGATTGAGTTCGACACCCCTAGGATAGAGCGTCGGCCTGCGGACTGAAAGGTCCCAGGTTCGATTCCGGTCAAGGGCATGTACCTTGGTTGCGGGCACATCCCCAGTAGGGGGTGTGCAGGAGGCAGCTGATCAATGGTTCTCTCTCATCGATGTTTCCCTCTCTCTTCCTCTCTGTAAAAAATCAATAAAATATATATTTTTTAAAAATTCCTTCCTTTTTGGACTGGATGTTATTTGTCATGCCCATTTTACAGATAGGAAAACTGACGCTCAGGGACAGCAGTGATTTGCCTGTCAGTTACAGAGGGCACCCTCACATCAGATCTCCTCCAGGAGGCCCTTCAGACGGAGCAGACCTCACCGGACAGCTGCCCTGGGACACACTGGGTGTGGTGGGAGAGCATGGAAGGAAGGAGGCAGAGTCAGGGGAGGGGCCTTTCCTGCAGACAGAGCATCCACCCCCTCCCTCGCTCAGCCCTCCAGAGCCAGCAGTGCCTCCTAGCACAGGTGTGGAAACGGCTTCTCGGCCAGGATCTCAGTTTCCCTGTCTGGAAGGGAGCAGAGAATCTGTCACAGACGTGCCCATATTTTGTAAAACGTGGTCAAGGAACCAAGGGGCATGTGATCACAAATCAAACGCCGAACTCCTAGAACCACTAGAAACAGGCAGTCGAGCCCGGGACGGCGGCTCAGCTGGTCGGAGCGCTGTCGCCTGCACCGAAAGGGGCGAGTCCCATTCCCGGCCGGGCACATCCCAGCTTCCGGGCTCGATCCCCGGCAGAGGCACATACAGGAAGCAACAGATCAATGTCTCTCTCTCACATCAATGACTGTCTGTCTCTCCCTCCCTGTCTTTTTTTCTCTAAAATCAATTTTTTTAAAAACCCTCAGGTGAGGATTGAAAAAAAAAAAAAGGAGAATCAGTTGAAAGAAAAAAAAAAAAGGCCAAATATATGAATAGACAAGTTAAAGAAAAAATGCAAGTGGAAGTTAACGTCTGAAGTAATTATTAATCTCCCTGCTAATCAGGGAATGCAAATTAAAACAACCAGATGCCGGTTCACTCCGCTGCGCCTGCAGCAATGCTGAATTCCTAGAGGGCGCTTGGGCACACGGGTCCCACAGAACAGCATTACACATACATGTGAAGCCACACATAGGAATACTCATGGAAGAGTTTGCTGTTCCTAATAGCAAAAGGTCAGCGACACGCTAAGTATCATCAAGGGGCGGAAGGATAAACTGCTATAATCATAATACAACTGAACAGGAAAGCAAAGAAAATGCTACCTGGGTAGACAGACCTCAAAAACAACGGACTAAAAACAGGCTATAGACCGATACACACATTACATAAGGTTTTCTGTCGCGTGTGTGCCATGTGTAGTGAGGGCATAAAAACATGCATGGCGGGCCCCAAAATGAAGGTAATAATTTCACTTGTGGGGAGAAAACGGCATTAGAAAAGATACTTTAACTGTGCCTGAAATAATTTGAGAGAGAGATCGGAAGCAATTATTGCAAAAACTAAGTCTTATATATAAAAACATGTGTTTTAGTTTTATACCTTTCTGGGTGCTTAAACTATTTCATACAAAATTTACCAAAACCATCACCCCGGTTGGCCCTCTCTGGCCCTCACACCTGCCAGGCGCAGCTGGAGGCAGTGGCCACCGGCCCTCACACCTGCCAGGCGCAGCTGGAGGCAGTGGCCACTGGCCCTCACACTGGCCAGGCGCAGCTGGAGGCAGCGGCCACCGGCCCTCACACCGGCCAGGCGCAGCTGGAGGCAGCGGCCACCGGCCCTCACACTGGCCAGGCGCAGCTGGAGGCAGTGGCCACTGGCCCTCACACCTGCCAGGCGCAGCTGGAGGCAGTGGCCACTGGACCGGCTGCCAGGGCAGCAGATGCAGCCTCCTCCCAACTGGCCGGCTGCTCGCTGCGCAGCAGCACCTGTGGGCTGAGGACCCAGCAGGTCCGGACCACCCTCCTGCTCCTGCCCTGCCCCACGGAGATGCGGAAGTGGCCAGACCCTTCCCACGGTGCCCACAAGGCAGGGAGAAGGGGGCTCCGGTTCCAGCACCCCTGCTCCTGCGAGTCAGATAAGCAACCCTGAGGCCCCAGGGGCGGCAGACTGATCTCAGGAGTGCAAAGAACAAGAGCTTTGGAGCTGGGGAGACACGGGTTCAAATCCAGCTCTGCCATGAAACAATCCATGACCCCAGGCAAATTACTTATTTCATTTTTAAAAAATATTTTTTTATTGATTTCAGAGAGGAAAGGAGAGGGAGGGAGAGAAATATCCAGGATGAGAATCACTGATCAGCTGCCTCCTGTATAATCCCCACTGGGGATGGAGCCCACAGCCCAGGCATGTGCCCTGACCAAGAATCAACCGCGACTTCCTGGTTCATAGGTCGATGCTCAGCCATGGAGCCACACGGTTGGGGCCAGGCAAATGTGGTACTTTTATAAGGAGGAAGAAGCCAAAGGCCTTCCTCACGGTGTGGTCTCTGAGGATCGTAAACGTTTACGAGAAGTACCTGCCGTCCATCCCCTGCGTTAGAAAAAGGCCTGTCCTTCCCAGGAGCGGGCACTCCCTGGGCACAGCCCTCACTGGGGGAGCCAGTCTCAGGGAGGGTGAGCTCAGACCCACAGCTGCTCCCCTCTGAGCCTCAGTTTCCCCAGCGGTAAAGGGGACTGTTATGGTCCCCACCTCAGAGGCTTATTGTGAGGATTACACAGAAGATGCATATCGTGAGAACCCGAGTCTGACACAGGAAGGCACGCTATAGTTACCACACCCACTGCCAGGGCAGAACACCTCCCAGGATTCAAGGGGGTGGGGTGGGGGGACACCCAGGTGAGGGCTGAGCTGCAAACACAAATACCTGAGGCCGGGCCAGACACCTAGAGGCCCCGAGACCACCCCTTGGGTATCAAGCCTGGTCCCCGTTGCTGATTTCCTTCTTCAGCTTCTTACGGACAGAACAGGAGGCACAGAAACGGCACGCTGCCCCTCGGGCCCGGAGTAAGACCACCCAGCAAGCTCCAGCCCTCTGCAGCCTACAGAGCCTTGGGTTCCACACCTGAGCGGTGCCAGCAGGCAGGGCAGCGGGTAAACAGGCACAGAGAGCCTTTTGTTGAAGCTCAGAAAGGCTGGGAAGACTTCCCAGGCGGGAGGTAGGGGGGAGGCTGTCTCTCCACCCCTCTCCCAGGGAGGGGGGGCAGGGCCCTTTCCAAGAGGCCCCAGGAAGACACCGGGTCCCTGGCCTCGTCCCAGGAGGGCTCTGAGCCTGTGAATCTGCTCCCTGGCCAGCGCCCCCAGCCTCCTTGGTCCCCGCGGCGGAGAGAGGAGGTGGCCTTGTCATGTGTGCTCACAGCCCACACCCGCCCAAGCAAAGGCGCTGCCCTCGGGCCCCCACACCCGCTGCAGTGAGTCAGCGGCTGGGGCTGGGGGCTCTGCCGGGCTTGGCACTCTCCCTGCGGAGAAGGGCACACCCTCACTTCCCGGGGAAGGGAAAAGGGGGGACGTTCTGGGCCAGAGCGGGGAGGGAACCAGTTTCAGTTCCAAACTGCTCTCACATTCGGGCTGGGCCTCCCAAACAGGCTTGTCCTCCCGCAAACTGGCACGGGCGGGGCCTGCCTTAGGACAAAGGGTGCAGTAAGGGACACCCACCTTGGGCTTCCCCCACGGGGAGCAGGGGGCCAAGCGGGAGGTGAGGGCTGCCCCCCACCCCTCCAGGCTGGCATTAGAGCGGCTGGTTACTCACACTGCACCCAGCACTTCCTGTGCCTCAGCTCCCAGCTCCACCCAGACCAATGGGTGGCGCCAGTGTGCGGCCTTTGGAAAGCCACTTGGCCTGCCAGGACTCTGGTTTCCTCATCTGTAAAATGGGCTGATGAGTCCAGCCCTCAGAGGGTGGTGGTGAGGACTAAAGGAGGCAGTCCGAAGAAACCTCTGGCCCAGCACCCCCCACTGTGATGTTAGCTGCTGTTACCATTATGGCAGGTTTACCAGAGTCTTTAAGGGCCTGAAGTCTGAGGCCCAGGGAGGTGAAGTGACCTGCCCAAGGACACAAAGCCAGCTGGTGGGAAAGATCCCCCAGATCTGACTCTCCATGTGCCAATCGCCTCAAAGGCTGGGCTCCTGGCCTGCCCGGCACCCAGGCCCAGAGATGCTTCCTGGGACAAGACCCCTTTTCCAGAGGGAGCATGGGAACCAGGTCTCTTTCTGGAACCCCAGCAGCCATACTCGGATGCTTCTGTGTCTCTCAGGTGCACTTTAAGGGGCTGGAAGAGAGCCCGGCTCTGGGGCTGGGCCCAGCAGCTCGGTGTCAGTGTGGGCCCGCGGGGCAGAGGCCTTAGGGACAGGTCTTGGTCTGCTGTGAATACCAGTGCCCTGGTATTGGGGGCTCAGCTGGTTGGAGTGTCCATCGTCCTGTACGCCAAAAAGATTGTGGGCTCGATTCTCACTCGGGGCACATACCCAGGTAGCAGTTTTGACCCCCTAGTCGAGGCACATATGGGAAATAACTGATCAATCCCTCTCTCTCCCCCTCCCTTCCTCTCTCTAAAGTCAACTTTTAAAATGTCCTTGGTGAGGACAGAAAACACAGCACTGCCTCTGGACAGGTTACAGAATGTGGGCAGGTGCCCCCAAGCTGCCGATGCAGCTTCTGCTGAGATCCCGGGGCCTGGGGCCGAGGGGCTGCCCCGGGGATGCTGCCCAGGGCGCCAGCTGGGAGATCTGAAGGATGGGATCGCCAGGTCGCCCCACCCCCGGTCAGTGCACCTGCCCACACCCCGACTGTTAGAGGGCGCGAGTTTGGCCGCGCCTCTGAGTGTCCGGTTGGCACGTGAGCGCGGTGGAATTTTACAGCCACTTTGGCTCCCGCGGAACGCCACTCAGCAGAGGCTCTGTGGTAGCTGTCTACTTAATTTGAGGTTTTCAGCCTCAGGAGATGTGTGAATGTAGAACTTGCTACGAGGTGCAGTAGGAACGCATCAGGAGAGTCAGCAGGGATGTCTGCGGCTGCAGTGAACGTTATTCTAGGAACGTCGGCCCCACGCATCCTTGAGGAGGGAAGGTTAATGGCCCCACCCGACACACACATCCGGGAGGCCACTAACACCCGGTCTAAGGGGGCTCCGCCGGCTTCACACCCAGGGCTCGGCTCTGGGGCAGAGGCCTGTCAGCAGAGGTGGGGCCAGGGCTGAGAGTGGCCCAGGTCGGTGACCACCGGCCTCGCGCCAGCCTGGGGAGCTTCTCCCAAGCACAGACTCCCGGGCCGGCTCCCAGGCTCTGCCTGCAGCTCCCTGGGCGGTGGGCTCAGGGGAACCAGCATTTTCAACAAGCGCCCCGGAGACTCGAAGTACCCCCGCCCCAGCCTGAGAACGGGAGAAAAGAAACGCGGAGGGTGGGGTGAAAGCGCACGCTGCCCGGGCAACCAGATCCAGGTTCGGTCCTGACTTTGTCGTTAAGGCAACTTTGGGCAAGAGCCCGTGTCCGCGCCAGCCCTGGTCCCTGGCCTGTGAAACGATGACACCACCTCCACGGTGGCTGCGGCAGGGAAGGTGCAAATGTATGTCATGACCCAGCACGGCGCCCAGGGCTCAGACTGCGGCCACGGAGGACGGCCAGACACGGGGCCCGAAGGCCCTGCTGCTGGAAGGAGGGAGGTGGAGGTGGAGGCAGAGGCCCACTCCAGGCCACGCGCCCGAGACCCCTGCCACGTGAGGGAGACTCCTCGGGCACAGATCTCATCCCCAGCTTGGTCCTGCCACATCACTCCCCCGGTTCCACAAAACCAGTCGCCAGGCCCGGAGTCCCTCCTGCCCAAACCCAGCCTGAGGTCTCTGAGCCCCAACACTGAGGCCCCTCCATCCTCTCATCTGCCCACCCTCAAGGCTCAAACCTGAAAGCAGCATTGCCACAGCTCCAAGACCAGGGTTTCTGCTAGGAGCTGCCAGGGTAAACTGAGTCAGGGCCAGACTCAGGCAAACACAACAACTCGTGCATATCCCCTGAACCTCCCAACTGCCCCCTCCCTGCCTTAGGCAGCCAGGGAGGCCGAAACCTAAAGGCCAGACCTCTCAGGCCGGCCCGTGCCATCCCTCCGCGCCGGCCCTGGCACGGGGGAGGAATTCTGGTCTCAGATAAGTAAGACCTGCTGCTTCCTGCTCATCGCTGGCCAGAGCCCTCAGCTCCGGCCTCCCTCTCTGCAGGACGGAGTTCCTCCAAACCAACAGGAAACTCAGACAGGGCAGGGCCCAGAGCTCCTGACCTTGTCCCAGTAAACAGGGGAGGCAACAAAATCACACCAGGCACTTCCCACCCACCTCTGCGGCTGCAATGCCCCAACGCACCGCAGAAGCCCCGCGTGGAGGGGGAAGGGAGCAAGGGGCACGGGTTCGAGAACCAGTGTCGGGACCTTCAGACAGGACACACACTCTCAGGCCTCCCCTTGCCTGGGAGCGAGGCCCAGGGGTAACCATTAATGAAGCCGGAGCAGCAGGGAGCAGCGGCTGTAACAGGACGTGCTCTGGGATCAATAAGCAAATAGTAATGATACACGTGGAAGAACAGACCCTCCCCATTCACACTTCCGGAGAGGGGGACCTCGGAGACCTTCACTTTCCATGTGACATTAAAACCACAACATGATAAAAACACAACGAACACGCAACTACCCGGTTTCCCCGAAAATAAGACAGTGTCTCATATTAATTTTTTCCCCCAAAGTTGCGCTAGGTCTTATTTTCAGGGGATGTCTTATCTTTCCATGCCCTAGGTCTTATTTTCGGAGGATGTCTTATTTTCGGGGAAACACGGTATGTTGGTAATTACGAAATGATAACAACAAGATTATTTCTTTTAAAATCCGGGCTAGGGAGGGCCAGACTTTCCTTCACCGGAAGCCGAGGTGGGAGGTGGGTCAGGGAGGCCTGGGGCAGGGAGCGAAGGACCCGGGCCCAGGATCCCAGGGTCAGGTTCACGTCCCATGTCCCTACCTTCTTTCCTGGTGAGTCTGGGTAAACTGCTTCTTCCCTCTCAGCCTCAGCTTCCATGTCTGTGAAGAGGGGATGGAAGCCACTGTCTGAGCTCCCCCAGATGATCCAAGGAGCTCACTGGTGAAGGTGATTTTTCCAAGTCACAGAGCAGTCCGTACACACACCGCTGCGATGAGGGAGCGAGCTCTGGCACACACTCAGCTAAGGGCCTTTCCCTGCGTCAGCGTCTTTAACCTTCAAACTCTCCCCAAGGGGGGTGGGGGCTGACATTATCCCCTTTTTATCCACGAGGACACAGGCTCACAGCTCCACATCGCGCATGGAGACAGCCGGAGTGCAAACCCAGGTCTGACTGCAAGGCGCTGGTCCTGACCCGTGCCTCCTCCCACCGTTAGGAACTGTTTTCCAAAGCGCAGGCCGAGGCACCCCAGGCCCCAAAGAGGCCCGCCCACACGATCAGGTAAGTGTGGGGCACACGCCCCGCTCGCTCCCTCTCAGACTCCCCGTGCTCACTTCAATGCACGCAAGGCTCTGAGAAGTCCTGCAGCCAGACAGTCGCTGTTTCCCACTGCGACCCAAGAAACTGGCGTGCCACGGAACACACCTCGGGAAATGTGCTCACGAGACAAGCCGGGCTGACAAGACCTGGGCTGAAGGAGAAAAACCAGGGGTTGGCAATGAAACTTAACATCGGCGTTTGATGAGCACGGCAGCCACACACGGCTCAGCAGGCCGCTGAGCTGGGCGGAGCAGGAGGAATCCTGTCCTCCGTCACCTCTGCCCTAAGCGCCAGGATGTGCAGGGAGCAGAGCAGAGGACTGAGAGACGGAGGAGATACTGCCCTTTGCTCCCGGGCTGGGCAGGCGCCTGAGAGGCCTGCTGGCCGGAGGAGGGCCGGTCCTTACCCCGGGGACGGCTCTGCTATCTGCGCGCTGGCTGCCGGTGCTGAGGCTGGCCCGCTTCTGTCCGGGCAGGGTCCTGGCATTTCTTTCGCTCCATGGAAGCTGCCTCCCTACGAGGAAGCAAGAGCTACTGTCAGCAGGGAGGTGTGTGACTATCAGGGCTACCTGCTGTGCCACCAACATTTTCCGAGCGCCTGCTTGGTGCCAGGCCCTCAGCTGGGCACTGGGGTGACAAGAGGGAATCAGACAGTCTACTGGGGAGGTGCCAAGTCGACAGTTACAAGTGGCTCTCGAGAGCCCAGGGCCCTGCTGCCGGGAACCCAGAGCCTCTGAGCAAACCTCCACTCCTCCGTCTCCTACGCAGGAGACCCATGCGGATGGGGTCAGGGAAGGCTCCCGGGAAAAGGTGTTGTCTGAGTTGACTGCTGAGGAAGAGGAGGAGTTGGAGAAAGGGCATTCCAGGCGGAAGGAACAGCACCTGTTTGCCCAGAGGGGAGGAACATGGCATCTGGAGAATGCTGAGCGGGTCACCCTGGCTAGACCCAGGGCTGGGAGTGGGATGTGGAGAGAGATGAGCTATTTTGGGGTCGGCCAGACCCAGGTAAAGACAAATCCTCAGCACAGACACATGATTTCAACTCAAAACACAAGGCACGGCCATTATCAAGAAGCATTTAGTGAGCATCTACTACATGTCGGCATTCTGCTCTGAAATGTTCACAAGAACGAACAAGACAAGTTAGCAGGGGACAGAGTGGACTCAGACAACCACCGGGGTAGGGAGCATCAGCCGGGAGCTGGGAGTGTGGGCCGGCCATGGGGAAAGCCAGAGGAGAAGCAGGAGCTAGCAGGAAGGAGGTGGGGGGAAGAGGGAAGTGCAGATGAAGAAGGAGGGGGGTGCAGACAGAAGGGTGCTAGGAGGGATTATGAGCCTTTGGACCATTTACGCCCTGGAGCGTTTACCGCCCACTGTCTAGGCCACATGTGTCAAACACAAGGCCCGTGGGCCAAATCCAGCCCGCCAGGCCTTGCAATGTGGCCCGCACCGCGCTGTCATCACTGCACTCCGCTGTCAGTTTATGACATTGTCAGTTTATGACTGTTCAGTAAACCATTCGGCCAGCGATTTAGGCTGGATTTTAGATTTTGGCCTCTTCTCTGATTGAGAAGAGGCACTGTGCCGGGAGGAAAGGAGCAGAGGACGGTCCCTCCAGCCCCACCGGGAGACAAGTCAGTGAACCCACGTCTGGTGATGGCAACGAGGCGGGAAAGCTCTAGGCCAGTGGTCGGCAAACCGTGGCTCACGAGCCACATGCGGCTCTTTGGCCCCTTGAGTGTGGCTCCTCCACAGAATACCACGGCCTGGGAGAGTCTATTTTGAAGAAGTGACGTTAGAAGAAGTTTAAGTTTAAAAAATGTGGCTCTCAAAAGAAATTTCACTTGTTGTACTGTTGATAGTTGGCTAATGAGTTTGCCCACCACTGCCCTAGGCAGAAGCCAGAGGCCATCTAAGCAGCCTCCGCCCCCGCCCTGCCCTCCTCGGGAGGCTGGGAGACACACTACGTGGTCCAGGTACCTGTCGGTGGCATATCAGGACTAGAAGCCCAGCCTCTGCACTCCCTGTGACCGATTCTTCCACTCCTTCCTCTTTTGGGAAACACAGGGACCAACCCCTACCTATTGGCCCGGAGCTAACGCCTCCTTCCTCTGGGCTGCGCTGTCAGGTTTCTATTATTAAGCTGCAGCGGTGTTTTCCTGTCTGCCTCTCTTCCGAGGCTGCAACTCAGACCAGGCCAGGAACTGTGTCCTCCGCGCACAGCTCCTGGGCCAGGCCAGGCACTTCCTAAAGGATGGCTGCGTGAGGGGACGCGTGAGTCAGGGATGGAGAGGGTGTGCTGGGCTCTAGGGTGCCACACCCATCCCCCCTGACTCCCCAGGGGGCCTTAGGCCATTCCCTATGCCTCAGTGTCCCCACTCAGTGTCCCCTCCGCTCTCAGAAGGAGTCAGGAATCAGACTGATTCCTTCTCTCCAACGCCTACCAGCCGGCGAGGTCCAGGCGGCAACCCCAAGCCAGGCCCCATCCCCGAGTTCTGACCTATCGGGGCTAACCCTCAGTGTCCAGCAAGGCCACTCCAAGTCTGCAGAGGACACTGCTTCCTCGTGGGCGTGCCCAAGGGATGGAACACAAAAGCGGTCTGGGTGCCTGCCAGGGGTGTCACCAAGATGTCTCCAGCCCCTGCTCTGTGTCCCACAGCCCCCAAAGGCAGCGGGGCACTAGACCCAACCCCAAGGAATCTCTAAAGCTGGGAACACAGGGAGGCAGACCTCATGTCACTCACGCCCAGCATCTTCCCAAGAGCCAGCCTCGGGGACAAGTCATCCGCCCTCGCCGCCCTGGCGAGCCAGAGGGAGACCTGACCTTCACAAAGGCAACGCCAATGGGAGTGAGCGATGGGCACTGCCCCGTCCCTCCGATCAAACTCCCACTCCTCCCTCTCCTACACAGGAAGTGCCACGAACAGCAGACCTCCCATCTGCCTCCGGTCTGCCAGCCCGCCTGCTCAGAGGGCGGGAGCCAGGGTGGCAGGGGTTCGAGGGGGTCCTGATTGGAAAGGTGAGAGGCCCTTGGGAGGCTTTCAGCTCCTCCAAACCCTTCCTCCACAACCGAGGCCCGAATTCCCTCCCCTCCCCAAGCTCCCTCCCTCCTCCTCCTCAAAAGGCTCCCTGGGTAGGGCAGGGAGGAGGCAGGTCAGGGGACTGTGGTCACCAAGGGGTGGCCCCACCCTTTCAGTCAAGTCCCTACCAGGGGGAGGCTGCCAGACACCCCCAACCATCCTCTTCCTTTCCAAAAAAGGCAGCAGTTGCATCAGCTGGGACCGGCCCAATCTTGGTTCATCCCAGTCCAGATCCAGGGGAAGAAGCCGCCGACCAAAGGAGCAGCATCATCCTGAGCCACAAGGACCCTGGGCGATGTGCCTCCAGCCAGGGAGCCAGCTCTGCGGCATCTCCAGCTCCCCCATAGCGGACCGGCCGGCCCCCGAGGCCCATCTGGATGCACAGGACACGGGCAGACTCCGGGGCCTCAGAACCAGGACCCGTCCTCCGGGAAGCCCAGCCCGGACAGGCCCCCGAGCCTAGCCGGGACCCTGTCCCCAAGTCGGGGCACTGTTCCCGCCGGATCCAGGGGAGGAGGGGCGCAAGGGGAAAGGAAGGGTCGGGAGCCCGGGGGAAGAGAGCAGGGGGACCTTTGGACAGGAGAAAGAGCTGGCCAGGGGAGAGAGGCCAGAGGTGGAACCTCTACGAAGCGGGGAGAGTGCGTGTGGAGGGGCGAGGAACTGGGGGGGACCCAGGGGATGACAGGGGACCTGGAGGAGCCGCGGCGGAAACTCCCAGTATGTGGAGCGCAGGGAGGCACGGGGTGCCCGGGAGGGGGCTCGCGCGCCGCGGCACCGGGGAGAGGGTGCGGCCGCAGACACCCCAGGGGTGGGGACGCCGGGCGCGGGGCGCAGGCAGAGAGACCGGGCGGGGGAGGCCCCCGGGAGCCGGCCCCGGCGGCGGGGCTGGAGCTGCCCCGATGCCCGGAGCCCGGCAGCTAGCGGCGGGCGGACGGGTAGGAGTGGGTTTTGAGAGGTGACAGCTCGCGCCCCTGCCCCCACGCCACCCACTCACCTGGGCTCGCCGCGCCCGGCCGCCCAGCAGGCAGCCCCCGGGCCCCCGCCGCACCGTCCGGCCACCGGTCTCCGGGCCCCTCCGGCGCCTCCTTTTGTTTGTCCCTCACTGCACCACTCAGTCTCCTCCGCCCCGGAAGTGACGTCACCCGAGGCGCGAACGCGGCGGCCTGGGCGTCGCCATCTTTTTAAGGGGTGCCGTGTCGGCGCCCTCACCGCCCCCCCCCTCCCCTCCGACGCCATGTTGTTTAGGGGCGGAAGTAGCGGAGCCCCGACTCGGCCCCTTTAAAGGGACAGGGACGGTCCTAACCTTCGCGGAGTCCTTGTGACCGGGCGCAGCGGCGGACGCAGAGGTGAGTAGCTGGTCTTGCTGAGCATTGCTGCCCCGACGTTAAGCGCCGAGGCCGGAGGGTCTGGTAGCCGGTGCGGAGCTGGATTGCGCCAAAGCGCTCGCGGCATTGGTGCTGCCGTTATTGCAGATCGGCTGCCCCAAGGATCCCCCAGCCGGGCGCCGCCGGCGAGAATGAATTACGCGCGCTTCTCGCTGACCTGCTCTCCGGTCCTGCCTGCACCCACACCCCCTCATGCGGGTAGGGGCAGGTCCGGACTCCAGCTCCGAAGCTCTGGATCTCGAGTCCTCGCAGCTCCCGGCCTGATAAGAGTAACGTTTGGCCACATTAAACAATAATCATACGGTGGCGTCCTGTGCAGCTGCTAAAATGAACACGTTCAGTCCGCACGAATACCGGACGATTTCCGAGTCACCTTAGATGGAAAGAAAGGAGCAAAAAGGTAGAACAGCGTGGACGGGCGCTGTCGTTTCAGGAGCGTGTGTGTGTGTGTGTGTGGTGGTGGTGGTGGGGGAGTCTGCCAGTGTGTGTATCACTGCTCTGCTAAGATGCATAGGAAGCTAGCTGCGGAGGCCCCGGGCAGATCGGGGACCCGGGGACCCACCCTGGCATGGGGGAAGAAGTTATCAGCATGTGCACAGGTTGGTTGTTGAAACAAGAGGATGGTGACAGCTCTCCTCTGGTGTCAGCCCTCCTGCTGGGAGGACTTACCGTCCCCTGTTATTAGGGGCGGAAACGGGCTGGGAGAGGCTGGATCTTAGCCACAGCTCCGAACCAGCGAGTGGAGGAGCCGGAATGTGAGCCCTGGAGGATTTTACACTAATACCTGTTAGGTGGCCGAAGGAGGAGCGCAGGAGGCCAGAATGGAGGGGGATTGGGAATTTATTCCATCTCCGCACACCAGGTGGCTGAGCCTGGATGGCTTCAGCTCCCAGGGAGGGGAGTCAGCGCCTTTTAAAGACTTTGGGTGGGCTGTTTCTGGGCGGAGGCTTCTTTATGCATACCCCAAGGGGAGACAATGGAATGTGGTCTCAGCAAAGGTGGTGAATGACCTGAAAAGCCAGTTCCCAGGGGAGAGGTGTCCATTCAATTATTTGATCAGACTTAACCATGCCCGCATTCCTGGCCCATCCACTCCCTAGGAGAAGCTTTTTTGTTATCAACCTTACTACACACGCTGGCCCTGGGCCCAGCACACATCGGGTGTCCACTAGCTGTTTATTGACCACTTTCTGACTGAACAAGTGGAACAAACAGACGAAGAGGGGCAGCATCGGAGGCCAGATTCCGGACTGGAGTGCAAGGCTTGCCCCGTTCCAGCCTTGACGCAGTGGCCCTGACCCCCTGTCCCCACCTGTAAAAATGAGAACCACGGCCGCCTGTCCTGCTCAGTGCTTTGCATGCAGATTGGCCCCATTTCTTTCTTTTCTTTTTTTTTTAAAAATATATTTTATTGATTTTTTACAGAGAGGAAGGGAGAGAGATAGAGAGCTAGAAACGTCGATGAGAGAGAAACATCGACCAGCTGCCTCTTGCACACCCCCTACCGGGAATGTGCCTGCAACCAATGTACATGCCCTTTCCGGAATCGAACCTGGGACCTTTCAGTCCAAACCGGTTTCGGCAGATTGGCCCCATTTCACAGAGAAGGAAGAGCGGAGAGAGTTGCCCCCAAAGAGCCCCCACAAGGCCTCACTAGTGTAGGGAGAGAAACCCAGCATCCGTGATGGGTGCTGCGGGGGCTCGGGCCTTGGGAGCACGCAGGAGGGAGCGTCTGGCTCATTCCTGGGTGGAGTGAGTCCAAGAGGGCTTCTCCGATGACTGAAAGTGACAGATGAAATAAAGAGGGCCGGAGATCGGGGTCGCAGGACACACACAGGCTTTATTGGAGGGAGGAGCGCCCCCGCCTGCTGCTTCCACAGAGAGGCTCGGAAGAGCGAGGGCCGGGGTACAGGCACCTTTAAGGATAGGGGCCGGGGCTTAGGGCACTCAGCACACACTGATTGGTGATTAGGGACCTAGGGACTTAGGAATGGGGGCTTAGGGTATTTGGCAAGTGCTGATTGGTGGTTCAGAGCTCAGGAATGTCTGGCCGCAGGTGGGGTTTACGTCTGTCCCTCAACTGGAGGAAGGGAGGGTCTATCAGAAAGATGCATAGATGGCTGGAAGGAGAAATGACAAGGCTGGAGCAGTGATTTTCTTTTTCTTTTTAATATATTTTATTGATTTTTTTACTGAGAGGAAGGGAGGAGAGAGAGTTAGAAACATCAATCAGAAACATCAATCAGCTGCCTCCTGCATGCCCCCTGCTGGGGATGTGCTCGTAACCAAGGTACATGCCCTTGATCAGAATCAAACCTGGGACCCTTGAGTCTGCAGACCGATGCTCTATCCACTGAGCCAAACTGGTCAGGGCTGGAGCAGTGATTTTCAACCGGTGTGGTGCAAGAATTTTAAAAACACGCGATACCTGACTATTTAGTCAGGGGTACTGACCTCTTACCTTAGATTTTGAAATAAAAAATGACAACAGCCCTGGCTGGTGTGCTCAGTGGTTAGAGTGCTGGCCTGCACACTGAATGGTCAAGGGTTTGATTCCCATCAAGGTCAAGGGTATGGGCCTTGGCTGTTTTGGCTCAGGGGATGTGCAGGAGGCAGCTGATTGATGTTTCTAACTTTATTCCTCTCCCTTCCTCTCTGTAAAAAAATCAAGGGTATGTGCCTGGGTTGCAGGTCCCCTCGCAGGCTCCTGGCTGGGGTGTGTGCCCGAAGCAATCAGTCGATGTGGCCCTCTCACATTGATGTTTCTCCCCCCCCCCTTCCTTGCTTTATTTGGCCCGAGGGCCGAACGTTCCCCACCCCTGGACTAAAGGCTCAAGCAGAGACTCTCACGCCTGCAGGTAACGGGCATGATAGACGCTGCAGCTTAGAAACATTCCGTGCGAATCGCTCTTTCCTCCCGGAGAATTACCTCACGTGGCGGCATCGGTGGCTTCCCACCCTCCATGCCACCCTTCCCTCCCATAACTCAAGGAGGACGACTCCGGTTTTGTATTCAGATGGGGGTGACAAAGAAACACGGGAGAGTCCAGAGCAGGGGTCTTCAAACTACGGCCTGCGGGCCACATGCGGCCTGCAGAGGAGTCTGGACCCCTGGTCCAGAGCAATGAGAAAGTCCTTCCCACTGAAGACCCCCCCAGCGGCCCCCCGAGCGGCAGTGAACTTGCTGACTCTGCCATGGAATAAGTGTCCGCGCAGGAGGCTGCTGGCTGCCGCCTGGGTTCTCAGGTTCCAATGTGCCCGGACACCTGGCTGGGCCTGCTCCCCCCTCCACAGCCCGCAGTCACTCCAGCTGCCCTAGCAAGATGTGGGCACTGCCAGCTCCCTGGGAAAGTCCCCGAACGCCCGTCTGACCTCCTCATCCCGGGACTGTGTTTGAGCTTTGAATCGACCATTGGGGTCCTTCTGAGCTTTTCTGGGGCTGTGACTCTGCATACGTCATTTCCCCGCTTTAAGCCTCAGTTTCTCCATCTGTAAGACTGATGTGACTCTCTCTAATGTTCCGGATACTAAATATATATAATATATTCCCCTCGTGTGTATTTCGGGAGGAATAAAGAGTGGGGTACCTACTGTGTGTCTCACTCAGGGTCCCCACCACCAACCCCTCGGTAGGCCCAAGAACCTGCATTCTGGGCTCCAGGAGTCATTTCTCCTCCGCTGGCTCCAAACCCGGGAGGACCTGTAAATGAGTCAGTGTGCTTGTCAGACTCCCCAGGCAGGCTGTCACACTCCCTCGGGACCGCTTTTCACAAAACCCTTGTCTTACAGGGCCTCTGAGTTTTTAGGTCTCACCTCCCCCCAAAAACAGGATTCCTTGTCTGACGAGAGACTTTGTTAACCTGCTTGGTTAGCTACCTTTACGGGAAGCCTTAGGTTTAAAAATTAACGGTGTGTGGGCAGGCCCTGCGCTCAGTGCTTTCTGTGGATGATTGCACTGTGTGCCCATTGGACAGATGTGGAAGCTGAGCCTAGAGAGGAGCTGGGATCATTTTACCCACCTTCAAGCCAGGTACATGCCCTTGACTGGAATCGAACCTGGGACTTTTCAGTCTGCAGGCCGACGCTCTATCCACTGAGCCAAACCAGTTTCGGCCTGAAAGGGGTTTTTGGAAACGAGTTTGGACTTTGGAGACAGGTGAACCGGGATTTGAATTCTAGCTCCAGCTCTCACAGCCGAGTGCGCTTTGCTCATTCTCCTCTTGGGAGCTAATAGGGATAACAATGCCTGCCTAGCAGACTGCCGTGAAGATTCGGGAATTTAGCACCCAGGTCAGGCGCATAGTAGGTGCTGTCTGAGTTCAGAGAAGCGCCCAGGTGGACACAGAAAGCTTCAGAGAGGAGGCAGAGCTGGGGCTGGGCCCTGCCAGGGGGATTGGGTCAGAGGGCACGCCAAGCAGGGGTACGTTTGAGCAAAGGTGGGTGATGTCTAGTCAGAGGCACAGGATTCATGTGTTGGGAGAGGAGAGAGGATAGAAGCCGCAGGGTCTGGATTCGGGCCCGCTGCAGCGTCCAGGCTGAGAGGTGTTGGACTTTATCTGGCATCAGCGCAGGCCGCTTGGCAAGGCCGGTCCAACGGGAGGTGTGGCCCACGTCACAGGATGGGCACTGAGGCATTTCCCCCCGAATCATGCACCTACGGGTCACGGGGACTTCTGGCCAAGGTGGCAGCGGCTGCTCAGGCTGATGGAGGCATGTGTTGGGAGAGGACACTGGCCGCTGCCCACCGGCCCCCTGGCCTGGCAGCCAGGAAGCCTGGGCTCTGAGGTGCCTGGGCAGCTGCAGTAGGAGGGTCCTAGGGGTCATCTGCTGCCGTCCAGGCTGGTTTGGCCTCCTGAGTGCTTCCCCCCTCTCCCCCAGCTGCCTGCATGGCTGCACTTCGCCATGGACTGGTGTTTAATAATGATAATGTTGATGACATTGTTGAACATTGACTGCCGGGTACACGCTAAGTGATTCCATGTGTTATCTCATTGCTATCTCGTTGCCTAAGTCACAGCTAGTCAACGGCTTCAGCTGAGTTCTGTCTGATTTCAGAGCTTCACACTCTCTCTCTTTTTTTTCAATCAAACTGTATAGTAGTTTATATGACCCCAACCCCAAAGAATGCCGTGGTTAATGATTGAGTGATGTCCCTGAAAACGTCCGTATGCACAAACACACACGTAATTAAGCAGTTCTTGCTTTGCACGGTTCTGAAATGGACGCATTCCATAAATTTTAACTTTGGTTAATTTTTAGTTAAAAATTTTTAAAAAAAGATTTTTTTTTTTTTGCGTCAAGGGACACCAAGTTCCTCAACAGGGTTTGCATTCCAGCCGCTGTGTTATATTAACTCTGAGTAATTGCATAAGATGTGGATTTTGCTGCTAGCTCTTCAGTCCACAAGTGTGCCTAATGGTTAGTGGCCAATCACATCACTTCTTCCAAAGCCTGTTACTGATTGGGCATGCTATTCAGCTCACCTCCAGACAGCGAAGTTAGATCATCAGAAGAGGGGATTGGCCAACCAAGATGAAAGTGCAGTGAGGAAAGGCAGAAGGATAACCCTGAGGATGAATTTGAACCGAGCCCTGGCTGGGTAGTTCCATTGGTTAGCGTCATCCCCATACATCAAGGTTGCAGGTTTGATTCCCCAGTCAGGGCACATGCAAGTATCAACCAATGAGTGCAGAAGTAGGTGTGACAACAAATGGATGTTTCTCTGTCTCTCTGTCTCTCTCTCAAATCCATTTTTTTAAAAATTTGAATCAAAAGTAGGTGCAGCGATTAAATAAATAGCTGACCGTAGGACTGTGGACACTTCAACTATTCACTGCTCCAGAAACGGGAGATATAAACTCGAGATGTGCAGCCAGAGGAACTTGGTGGCGGCACATTTATGACATAAATGTTGAAAACGCTCCTGGCAAAAAGGACGAAGTGTACACAGCAGTGGCATTAAGTGTATTCACAATGTTGTGCAACCACTGCCTCTATCTAGTTTCAAAACTTTTTCATTTTCCCAATGAAGAACAACCCATCCTCACTAAATAAACATTCCACATTCCTCCCTCCACCCCCGGCAGGTTCATCTAAGGTGTAGCAGGGATAGGAGCATGTTCTTTTTTATGGCTGAATGACATTCCATTGTATGGCTGTGCCACAATGGACCCATGCCTCTATTGAAGGCCTTTGGATTGTTCTCACCTTTTCATTGCTATGAAGAATGCTGCTATTAACATTCACATACAGGTTTCTGTGTGAACGTGTGCCTTCACTTCTTTCCATTATATGCCTAGCAGTGGAATCACTGGGTCATAGGTAAATTCTGTGTTTGGACTTTATAAACATTAAAAACATGTGCCTCAAAGGACATGATCAAGAATGAGACCAAGACCATTGATTCATTGTGAATTAATTTTTGTAGGTGGATCGAGGGAGAGGCCTGACTTCATTCTTTGCATGTGGCTATCCAGTTGTCCTGGCACCATTTGTTGAGTAAGAGATTATTTTTCCCCCATGGAATGATCTTGGCACCCTTTTCAAAAATCCATTGGCCATGCCCTAGCTGGTTTGGGTCAGTGGATAGAGTACAGTAATGAAAGTACAGTAAATAAAAGGCAATTGTCATCACCCTTAGGACAGACCTCAGGGCTAGAAAGGGGCTGGCCCCGGAAGACCTGCTTCCTGGAAGAGGAGGGATGAGGCGCGGGGAGTGGAGGGAGGGATGGCTGGGAAAGGCTGAATGGGTGAATGAGTGCCCGCGAATGAGGTCCCCCTGGAGGTCCCTGGGTCAGCCCGTCAGTGGGAGAACGCTGGGCTGGGAGGATCTAGACCAGTACCCTCCCCGCCTGGGCCTCCTCTAGGCAGTGAGTCTTCCTGTGCCCGTGTGTGGGGCAGCAGCCAGTGAGCCCAGTCTAACACGCTGGCTCTGCGTGCCCCCTGCTGGCAGCTTCAAGAACAGCAAGCCCACAAGTCCTCACCTGTTAATGGGGGATGTCAAAGACCCGGCTGTTGCTGGGGGAGGGCAGCCCAAGTGGCCACCGATGCCTTTCCCTCTTAGCTGGGACCCCAGTGGTTTCTCCCTCCCCTTCCATTTCCTGGAAGCTGCCCCCACCGCATCCACATGCTCACAAACACAGAGGTGTGCGCATGCTCACGTGAAACGCTCCTATTTGCCCGTGAAGTCACAACCACACATGGGCTTACCTACGTTCAAGGTCACAGTAAGCCTTTCACGGGCCCCTTTCTCCATTAGAAAGGAAATCAAATTTATATTTTACACCTGTGTTACTATATAAAGAATGAATATCATCCAGGCTGAATTCATTATTATATACTCATTGTTATTATATTCTTTCTTCTTATTATTATTTTAAAAGAAATTAAGATGAAAACATTGTCGTGATCCCCTCAGAGTGTGGCGGGCCCCGGCACTCCACCGTCTGAGACGGTCTGACGGAGAAGTCAGCCCGGCCAGCAAACCGAGCGAGTTCACACACTGCCAGCCCCTTGTGCCCTGTTATATTAACTCCATGAATATTCATGAGGCCCCCAAGCTGTTGTTAACATCAGCCATTTCCTGGCACCTTTTCTGTGCCAGGCACTAAGTGATCGTGAATTACCGCATTTTATTTCCTTGACAGACAGGGAAAGGGACCCTTAGAGACGTGAAATGACTTGCCTCATGACACCACAGCCCGTGTTCTAATCCTCTCCCACGGGCCTGGGCCTGGGTGGGCACCAAGGGTTCAGTGATGCTCACTCCCTTGCCCACAGACTCTCTTGGGCACACCCCCTGCCCTGGCAGCCTCCTGAAGCAAAAGCCCCGCCCTAGTTCCCATGCCCAGGCCGGGGGCAGTGAGCCTGGCTGAGCCTGGCCGATGGAGCCAGGTGGCCCAGGAACCTCCAGCCCCGAGTCAGCAGTGCCCCACGGGGCTGAGGGGCTGAGGGGCTGGGGTTGTGGCAGGGAGGAGGTGGAGCCAGGAGCAGGGATCTTGTCCAGGGATTGTATGCCTGGACCCCTGGGCCCTCCTCCCACCTCCGGAGCTCAATATTAGTGTTAGCTGTTATTTTGTCGTTGTTACCAGGTCCTTGCCTAGGAATGCGGGCGAGGAAAGCACCTGTTTCCAGGCTGAAAGGTCCCATGACATACGTTCAGTCCGTGCGGCAGCGCCTGGTGCAGAGTGAGCGCTGAGTCGTTCCTCTGTCCCCACCACTGCGGGCCTGTGAGTGAGAAAGGCACGGTTAGGGCAGAGGAGGTGTGGCCGCTTTAGGAGAGGACAGAACTGGGACACGTGGAGTGATGTGGGTGAGGGTGTCAGAGAGAGGATCAGCCGGATTTGAGCCAGGTGGTTAGGAGGCGGCGACGGAGGGCCCTGTAGGATGGAGTACTGGGCGAGTCAGCAGGACATGAGGCCCAGGACAGGAGCAGCGGCCTGCATTCTCCCAGCCGAAGGGAACCAGCCACCCCCTTTGCCCAGGAGGGTCCCGTTTTGACACTGCAAATCCCATGTCCTGAGAAAGCCCTCAATTCCGGGCAGGCGGGCCAGCTGGTCCCTAGAACACCCAGCAGGCACGGGGCACCACTGCCCCGCACTGGCTCAGACCTGGCCTTGGCCTCCAGTCCCCTGGCTGAGTGAGGCCGAAGCGTGCTGACGGCATCTCCTGAGGTGTCAGCCTGGAATGTCCCCCCTCAGATAATGATCACACCACCTTTCTTGCTCCAGCTCGGTGCTCAGCCCCGGGCCAGGCAGTGCTTCCTGCAGGATGTCGCTGGGAACTGACTCAGTTCTGAGAAATGAGGGGTGAACTCTGGCCTGACTTCGTTCAGCTCCTGGAACCTCCCAGCTCCCTTCCTGCTCCGGGGCCTACACGCTTTCCCTCCCAGACTCTTTGGGAGCCCTCCCCAACTCCCACAGGACTGGGCAGGTGCCCACAGCGCCCTCTAGAGCAGCCCCCGGCCCTACGCACCCACTCCTGCTTCGGGGCTGGGCCTGACCCCCTCCAGGAAGGGGCAGTTCTCAGAAAGTCCCAGTGAAGCCAGTGGGAGCCCTTGAGAGCACGTGTCTGCCAGCCACAGCGGGTCTCACTGTCCAGGCACTGCCCGGGAGCAGCCCTGGAGGCTGGCCTCGGTGCTAAGGGCACAGCTGTCCCCTCAGTCACATCAGAGAGACACATTCCCATGGCGATCATAAGGGCACTGCCTTTTTTTTTTTTTTTTTTTTTTTTTTTTTATCGTGGCAATCTAAAGATATATATATTAATTTTTTACAGAAAGGAAGGGGGAGGGATAGAGAGTTAGAAACATCTATGAGAGAGAGACATCAATCAGCTGCCTCCTGCATACTCCCTACTGGGGATGTGCCCGCAACCAAGGTGCATGCCTTGACTAGAATCAAACCTGGGACCCTTCAGTCTGACGCTCTGTCCACTGAGCTAAACCGGTCAGGGCTGCAGCGGCATCTTAAAGTGACATTTCCCTAATGACTAATGATGTTGAGCATGCTGGTATTTTCATGTGCTTATTAGTCATTTATATATTCTGATTTCAAATACTTTCTCCCGTGGCATGGGTTGTGTTTTCACTTTCTTGGTGGTATCCTTTGTGGCACAAACGTTTTTCATTTCAATGAAGTCCAATTTATGTTTTTCCTCTGCTGCTGCTGCTTGTACTTGTTGTTGTACATGAGGGACCATCTTCTAACCCAAGGCCACAAAGATGTACTTTTCTTCTAGGAGTTTTATCATTTTAGCTTTTCCATGTAGGTCTGTGATCCACTTTGAGTGAACTTCTGTATGTATAAATTTATACTTTAGCATGTGGGCATTCAGTCGTCCCCACACCATTTCCTGAAAAGGTGATTCATATTGAGTTTCCTTGCCACTCTTGCCAAAAAGCAATTGGCCGTGAACGTGAGCGTTTATTTCTGGACTCTCGGTTCCACTCCGTTGATGGATATGTCTATCCTGGTGCCAGTACCATCCTTCCTTAGTTCCTGTAGCTTTTACAGCAAATGATTTTTTTTTAGAGGCATTGACCTGTTAAATATGTGTCTGCTGAGTCTCTTTTAATATACAGTGCCCCAGGTTTTTCCTCCCTTGTTTTTTATTTGTTGAAGAAGCAGGGTCATTTGTTTTATGGCATTTCCATCCGTCTGAATCTGCTGGAACGATTTATTTTAGGACATTTTCATCAGGCCAAAAAGATGCCCCGGAGCCATCATCAGACATTCCTCATTCCCTGATTGCATCTCTGCGGAGTCATTTAACGCAGTGTTTCCCAACCTTCTCTCATGATGAGAATCACCTGGTGGAGTTGTTAAAACAGATTCCTGAATCCCAACTAAGAAGTGCTAAACTAGAATTTTTGGGAACATATAGGTAAAATTGTATACTTAACTAGTGCTCTAAGACAGATGTTATATACAGAGCACTAAGTTAGGTATGCAATTTTACCTATATGTTCTCAAAAATTCTAGTTTAGCACTTCTTAGTTGGGATTCAGGAATCTGTGGTTTAACAACTCCACCAGGTGATTCTCATCATGAGAGAAGGTTGGGAAACACTGATTAACGTGTTCTCCTGACCCCAGAGGCCTTATTTGATGTAGATTTGATTTTAGCGCAAGGATAACATGCAGGTGGTGTGTTTCCAGAGTCAGAACTTAGAGTTGAGCCCTCACCGGTGTGGCTCAGTGGATAGAGCATCGGCCTGCAGACTGAAGGGTCCCAGGTTCGATTCCAGCCAAGGGCACATGCCTATGTTGCAGGCTCCATCCCCAGTAGGGGGTGTGCAGGAGGCAGCCAATCAATGATTCTCTCTCATCACCGATGTTTCTCTCCTCTCTCTCCCGCCCCCTTCCTCTCTGAAGTCAACAAAAATATATTTAGAAAAAGAAAAAAAGAGCATAGAGTTGACTCTGTGATGTGAGGAGCTATTCATGATCTTCACCGGGATCGTCCCCTCCTCCCCCATTAGAGGTGATTTACAGTTTGAAAGGTCACCCTGGTTGCTGGGGTGTGGGGGTGTCACTGGTGGTTTTGAGGGCTGAGGGGTAACCCTACGACAGAGCACGAATCGCTATGCCTGCTGCACGGTGGCCACTCATAAATACTAGCCCTTATTGTTATTGTTATTAGCGCTGTGTGTGTGAGGCCCCAGCCCGGGGCCAGAGTGCTCCACCCCCTCTCCTCTGCCCCAGAGGAGAAGCCGTCAGTGCCCCATGGCTCTGGGAGGCATGTTCAGGAGCTCGGCAGCCCTCTCTGTGCGCCTGGCGGGGTCCCTCCAGAGAAGGAAGGCCGGAGCTTCCCTCCGCCGGTGCCTGCACCAGACTGTAAGTGCCCTCTGCTGCCTGCATGACCCAGGGCCCCTGGGATCTGGCTTCAAACCCATGCACGAGCCTCCTCCTCCAGGAAGCCTTCCCTGACTGCACCCTGGATGCGGGTCCCTCCCTTGCCTTTGCTTCCAATCTAGAACGTATAGCTCTGCATCGGAATGGTTGCTTGGGGCTGCTGCCTCCCCATCCCCCGCTGTGCCCAGCCCCCTGTTGTGTACACAGTCAGTGCTCAGTAAATGCTCAATTATGTGTAAGCCTGAGAATGGGCACTGCTGCCTCATGGTCCAAGGGCTGTGTGGCATACTTGAAGGTCACTCCTCTGAGCACCCCAAGTTTTGCAGACCCCCTTTATTTTTATCTCCTTCCTAAAAGTGCATTCACCTCCTTTTTCTCTCTCTGTGCCCCTGCACCCTTCTACTCTTGCCACCCGAACCCTCCTCCAACTTCCCCCCTCCAACTTCCATGCCCCTCTCCTCCCCACACTGCTCCTGACTCCTCTTCGCTTTTCCAAAATTTAAATAAATAGGATGCATCCCTAATTCAGAAGTAATTTGTTGCATCTGTGTATCCAGGATGCCACCAATTGTGAGGTGCGCTGTTAGTTTTTGGATGAGTGAAGGGAACATGCCATTCAAACGCATGCTATAGATTGTCAGACACCAGATTCAGAGCAAGTGCAATGCAAAACCATGCTCACACCGGAACCCATGGAACTTGGTGTCATCTTCCTATGAAAAACTGGGAGGCAGAAAAGCAGGCATGTGGAATTAAGTCACCTGTGATTTGCATGTGGAAGTATGTCTGCTCCTCATTCCTTTGGGAGCAGGAATACCTCCATAACATGCTACATGAAAGGAGTTCTCAGGGCTGCCAGCCTTACAGGTGAGGTTGAGTAGTAGTATATTTCTCCTACATAAAAGAAAATTTTTTTAAAATAAATCACCTGTGATGTTGCCACTCGTATAGAACCTCTGTTAACATTTTCATATATTTCCTTCCAAACTTTTTTCCACTCCTATAGGGTCATAGAAAAAAATGTATGTATATACACATATATGCTAGGGTATGTTTTTTGTTTTTTTATAAAATATCATCTTATTTTGTAGCCTGTTTTACTGACATCAGCATGTCACATTGATAAATATTCTCCTAAAATGTAATTTTCTTCCACATTTTTTAGTCATAGAAAGAAAAATTTATTTTAGAAAATGAGGCCCTGGCTCCCCTGAGTAGTTCAGTTGGTTAGAGCATCATTCCGACATGCCAAGGTTGCGGGTTCGATCCCCAGCGAAGGGCACATATAAGAATCAACCAATGCCCAGCCAGCGTGGCTCAGTGATTGAGCATCAACCTGTGAACCAGGAAGGAGGTCAGGGTTTGATTCCCGGTCAGGGCACATGCCGGGGTTGCAGGCTCAATCCCCAGTAGGGAGTGTGCAGAAGGCAGCTGATCAATGGTTCTCTCTCATCATTGATGTTTTTATCTCCCTCTCCCTCTTCCTTCAAGGCTCTCTGAAGTCAATAAAAATATATTTTAAAAAAAATTAATCAACCAATGAATGCATAAATAAGTGGAACAACAAATTGATCGATATTTCTCTCTCTTCCCCCGTTTTCTCTCTCTTTCTCTCTAAAATCAATCAATACATAAAAATTTAAGCTATTTTGACATGTACTGAGCGCAGGCCTGGTGATGGGTGTCAGGGACTTAGTGAAGGGATGATGCCAATGTCATCAAAGCACCCACTAGGTGCCACCTCTGCTGGGCTCTTTGAATGGCTCACACTGGCAGGCCTCTCGGGCTATGGAGAACCCTGACCCATACGCAGATGGTCCCCGGGCCAGGGGCTGGTGCCTGCAGCCCTGCTGTTGCTGCTGCCCCACCAGGGTCCAGTCCGGCTCCTCCTCTGACCTTGGGCAGGTCCCGGAACCCCTGAGCCCCGTGTCTGCACCTTCAGATGGAGGGTCTCAGGGCCCCTCTGATGGGGACGCAGTGGGGACAGCGCCAGACCAGGAGAAACGGGGAGGGCTCCCTGTTGGCATAGCAGGTGGCAGAGGAGAGCATGAGAGACCTGGCTCTGCTCCCAGCCAACCGGAGACACAAAGTGCTGAGGGGCCACGAAGCCCACGCTCCCATGATGCCGCTGGGGAGGCTGAGGCAGGAGGAGCTGACACCTGTGGCTGAGGAGGAAGCTGCCCCGGAGGGGGTACAGGGGAAGGGGGGTGTGCCTGGAGAAGGGCGGCTGAGCCCCCCAGAACTGAGCGAGTTCACCTGAGTCAGAACATGGCCTCATCGCAAACAGGCCTGCGTCTGAGGGCACTTGTTGTGGGACCTTGAACACTGCACTCCCCACCTGCAGCGGGCCCAGCCAGATGGTTCTGAGAAGTGCGTGGAGAGCCGCTGTCACTGCTGCCGTGATCCTCCCCTGCTCTCCCCTCCCCTGCCTCCTGCTCCTCCGCCTCAGCCCCCAGCCTGGCCTCAGTCAAACTTGTTATCCAGGCTGTGGGGCCAGCCTGGCAGGGGGGGCAAGTCCAGCCGGCTGAGCCCGGTGACATGGGGAGGAGCCGGGCACCAAGGGACCGGAGGCACAAATGGGGGTGGCGGAGGGCACAGGTGGGTAGGCAGGCACAGGTGGGTAGGCTGGGTGGCGGAGGGCACAGGTGGGTAGGCTGGGTAGGCGGCTGGGCCCCGCTGGGAGTGCTGATCCCCGCCTCCTCCTGGGGAGTGGGTGGGTGGGCGGGCGGTGTGGAAGGTGGTGGCTCGGATCAGATTGCCTTTCTGTCCGACAGAGTGCAGTGCCTCCTCCACTCTGACCTCCCGTTTGCTGTTTCCAGCTCACGATGGCCAAAAGGCTGCACGCGCGGAGGCTGGACGGGATCGACCACAACCCGTGGTGAGTGCGCAGGCGCGGGGCGCCGTGTGGTGGCCCTCGGTCGGTCGTGGGGGCCGGACGGGGCTGGAGGTCCCAGGCCCTAGGTCTGCAGAAACTCGGTGGTGCCAGGACAGTCAGATCTGCAGCCACAGCCCATGAGGGGCGAGACCTGAAGCAGAGGCTTGGGTTCCAAACTCAGCTGCACCCCGCTTGGCACTGGCACTGGGGCCGTGCCACCTGCCCGGACCCCCAGCTCCCCAGCTGCAGAAGGGAGATGATTTTATATATTTCCCTCGGGCAGCCTTGGGAGGTTAAGACAAAATACTGTGTGAGAGCAGTAGGCTACCCAGGCTCAGGGTAGGGCTCATTAGGGACTGTTTTATGTCACACGTAGCGCGGAGGGAGTCACGCTAGGAAGGTAAGATGCAGGCGCTCCTCACTGGCCGTAAACTGAGATTAGGCTCCTTTCTTCACCCGCTTGTCCTAAATCCGGGAGGACCCGTGCCCATGGTTACTGGTGACGGACGGATGCAGTGGGAGGGCCTGTGAGGAGGAGTTTCCGGCCCACTCCGACCTGGGCCCGGGCCACAGAGACCCCTCTGTTCCTTTAGAAGACTGTTGGCTGTTGTCTTTACACAAACGGGAAGATTCTTTCTTTCAAACTGCCCCCGGCTGCAGAACTTGGTGTTTTGTGAAGATCTTCCTCCTCCATCTTCTCCTTCAATGCTCCATGGTGTTTGGGATGAGGGAGCCAGGCCCACAGTCCCTGTAAAGTCTGGCTGATCCTCAAACTGCCCCTCCGTCCTCTGTGCAGCAGGCTAGGCGGCCACCTCAGCCACTCATTTTCTCAGTGTCCTCCTTACAAACTCTCCGACCGAGTCAGCGCTCCCCACACTACACATAATGATAGTTATTGTCATTCAGATGATCCCAGCCAAGTCTGACTGCTCTGCCCCCAGCCAGCCTGGAACCCCGTGCCAGCCTCCTCCGGCCTCTCCGCCTCTCGCCCATCTCTCTGAAGAGGCGGCCACCAGGCAGGCCCAGGAGAAAGGTCGCTGAGGGCAGACGGTGGGCTGGTGGGGCGCCCGTGTGTCCAGAGTAAGAACCCAGAGCGTCAGCTTCGCTCCGGACAGACGGGGGTCACTCTGGCTGTGCCATGGACACTCAGGGCAGGTCCCTCCAAACTTCAGCTTCTCCGTCCCCGCTGTGACCCAGGACAGGACGGGCCTCGTGCACATCGGGGAGGCGACAGGAGCAAGCGTTTCACACTGGTGATGACAAGTGCACCAGTGGGTCATGAAGTCCATTGGGCGGGGCCCCACAAGAAGTGTTTCGAAAGAATTGAGAGGGCTGGGCTGGGCTAGGAGCTAGATCACACCAGGAGAATGTAATTCCAGGAGGGTTTGTGATATAAAGATGACTTCTTACTATGGATCACGGTCTGGAAGTTTGCAAGCCCCTGGGCTGAGACATGGGATGGGCACAGTGCCCGGCCCTCCTGACGGAGAGCATGTACCAGCGATGAGCCTGGCACTGGTCGCCAGGGTGGACGCTAGCTGTCCAGTTTCTCTACGGCAAGCCCAGTGCTTGCTCACCCAGCCTTGGAAACAGGCGGAGTCCAGGTCGGGGTGCAGGGACGGGCTGGTGCCGTCTCTCCATTTGTCGCCCAGGGTGGAGTTCACCAAACTGGCCAGCGAGTGTGATGCTGTGAACTTGGGACAAGGTTTCCCCGACTTCCCGCCTCCGGACTTCGCCCTGGAGGCCTTCCGGCACGCCGTCAGCGGGGACTTCATGCTCAACCAGTACACGAAGGCATTTGTGAGTCTCCCGGCCCTCCCGGGCCCCCAGACACAGGCTTCTGATGGGCCCTGGGGAGGGGGGGAGGAGCCCAGATACTCAGTCCAGCCATAGCTCAGTGTCCACTGAGGACGTCCTGTTTCAGCCTCTGGCTGGGACAGACCATGGTCCGGGAAAAGGCAGGCAGACACACACACAAAAAACACACTGGTCGAAACCGGTTTGGCTCAGTGGATAGAGCATCGGTCTGTGGACTGAAAGGTCCCAGGTTCGATTCCGGTCAAGGGCATGTACATTGGTTGTGGGCACATCCCCGGTAGGGGTGTGCAGGAGGCAGCTGGTGGATGATTCTCTCTCATCAATGTTTCTAGCTCTCTAGCCCTCTCCCTTCCTCTCTGTGAAAAATCAATACGACCCAG
Source organism: Pipistrellus hanaki (assembly GCF_964339955.1). Lineage (NCBI taxonomy): Eukaryota > Metazoa > Chordata > Mammalia > Chiroptera > Vespertilionidae > Pipistrellus > Pipistrellus hanaki. Next base: position 4,133,638 of record NC_140513.1, read on the forward strand.
GCTTCCTCTCCCAGTGGGATCCTTCCAAAGCTGGGCATAAAGCCCTGTTCCTGCACTCCGTCTGCGGTGACCTTGGGCAAGTCCCTTCCTTCTTCTGAGTCTCTATTTTTCTACCGGCCAGATGGTGGGAATCAAATAATGCCTTTCTTGCCCTAGCCAGTTTGGCTCAGTGGATAGAGTGTCAGCCTGTGGACCGAAGAGTCCCGGGTTCGATTCCAGACAAGGGCACATGCCCTGGTTGTGGGCTCGATTCCTAGCAGGGGGGTGTGCAGGAGGCAGCCGATCAATGAATCTCTCTCATCATTGATATTTCTACTTCTCCATCCCTTCCTCTCTGACATCAATAACAAATGCCTTTCTTGCAAGGTCGCTAGGAGGACCAGAGGGCACGAATGTGTGCCTTGAACTTAACAGGAGGTGCTCTGGGTGTCGAGCGGCCGCTGCTTTGGCGGCTGTATAGGGCTGTGCTCCATGGAGGCACACCCTCTGGTTCCCCACCACATCCCTGCCCTGGCACTGGGCTGGCACAGAGCAGGCAGTGTGGCAGATGTTACGGGGGAAATTTAAGGACTCAGGCTGACTTTGCCCCAGGCCTGTCCCTGAAGATGCTCCAGTAGCCGGACTGCAGCTGAGCTGGTGGGCGGGCCGAGGCTGAGCCCGGCGCTGACCCCTCTGTCCTGCAGGGCTACCCTCCCCTGACGAAGGTCCTGGCAAGTTTCTTCGGGAAGCTGCTGGGGCGGGAGATAGACCCGCTAAAGAACGTGCTGGTGACGGTGGGCGCCTACGGGGCCCTGTTCTCGGCCTTCCAGGCCCTGGTGGACGAAGGAGATGAGGTGAGTGGGGCGGGGCTGGGGCCTGGCGGGGGCCAGGGGTCAGGGCGATTCTGACCTCAGCTGATCTGACCCTTGTACCAGGTCATCATCATCGAGCCTTTTTTTGACTGTTACGAGCCCATGACATTGATGGCAGGGGGCTGCCCTGTGTTTGTGCCCCTGAAGCCGGTGAGAATGCTGGTTGGGGTGAGGGTGGGCAGAGGAGCCCAAGGAGTGTGCTGCGTTGGACCTTAGGGGTTGGGGAGGGAGGGAGGGAGGGAGGGAGGGAGGGAGGGAGGGAGGGAGAAGGAGGGAAGGAGGAAGGGAGGAAGCTGTTTCTCCAGGATGGGGAGAGGGTGGGGACAGTGGCAGGGGAGGAGAGTCAGATCCTTAGCTATGACTGTCAGGGAACTAAGTATCGCCCGCCCTCTTGCAGACCCCCACCCGGGATGGGGAACTGGATTCCAGCAGCAACTGGCAGCTGGACCCCACGGAGCTGGCCAGCAAGTTCACACCTCGCACCAAAGCCCTCGTCCTCAACACACCCAACAACCCCCTGGGAAAGGTACGGAGACCTCCTTCCGGGGACCCTCCGCGCCGGGTTCAAGCCCACACTCTTACCGACCTGCCACCTGGGCCTCGGGTTCTTCCTCTGGAGCGGGCAGCCTGTGTGGGCGGTGAGGCTGGGGCTCCCGCCGGCCCCGGGGAGTACGAGGGCTGATGGCGGAGCGGGCTGGGCGCCTCCATGCCTCCTGCCCCACGGCCCGGAGACAGGGGCCTCGCCTCTCGGAGTGTTTTCTCATCTGTGAAATGGGAACATGGCCAAACCGATGTGAGGGAAGACCCAGCCTTCCTCCTGGGTGTCCCCCACTCTCCACACTCACACTTCTGACACCAGGTGTGAGGGTTCCCCCACGCCCAGCAATCCTGCGCCACCTGCTTGGTGTCCTACAGCTTCACTCAGGTCAGCTCTGACCCTGGCTTCCCGGAGAGCATCCGGCCCACAGGCGAAGGGCCCAGCCCCCGAGACGGCCCCCGCCACCTCAGGTGCCAGTCCCCGAGTCCAGGCCGCCACCTGTGCTCCTGACCAGCTGAGTCTGAGCTCCCCATGACCCCTCCTTGGGCTCCATTAACTGCTAGAGCAGCTCCCAGAGCTCCGGGAACCTGGTTGCCAGCGCATTAAAGAACGCGGTAAAGGACGCAGGTGAAGAGAGAGACGGCGAGGTCTGGAGGGCCTCAAGCACGGAGCTCTGTCCCCGGGGAGGAGGGGGCGTCACCCTCTCTGAGCCCCACATGACTGGGTTTTATGGAGACTTCCCATGTGGGCACAACCACCGAGCCCCTCCATGCCCAGCCCCTCCCCCTCTGGAAAAGCTTCCGGCTTGGTCTTTCCGGGACCGCCGCCCAGGGCCCCCCCGCTCAGAGCTGCCTCATTAGAACAAAGGGTGTGCCCGGCGCTCCTGTCACGTAGGCATTTGCAAGGGTTTCGGGAGCTCTGTGCCAGGAACCAGGGGCAGAGACCAAATTATTTTATTTTTTTAATATTTTTTTATTGATATCAGAGAGGAAGGGAGAGAGAGAGAAAGAAACATCAATGATGAGAGAATAATGGACCAGCTGCCTCCTGCATTTCTTCTACTGGGGATCGAGCCTGCAACCCAAGCATATGCCCTTGACCAGAATCAAACCCAGGCTTACGCTCTATCCACTGAGCCATACCGGCTTGGGCTGTGTTTTTCTATTATCCAACAGGGTCAGTGCCGTGGGGATTCCACGGGGCGGGGCAGAAAGGCTCTGGGTTTGGGTGGACCCTTCCCCGCTCTGAGCGGGCCTCTGTGTCTGGGGACGGCCCACAGGTGTTCTCCAAGGCGGAACTGGAGCTGATAGCCCGCCTGTGCCAGCAGCATGACGTGCTGTGCATCTCGGACGAGGTCTACCAGTGGCTGGTCTTCGATGGGCACCAGCACATCAGCATTGGTGAGAAGCTGGCCAGGGTGCCCCCATTCCCCTGGCTGTTTGGGCCAGGGCAGTGAGCCCGGTCTGGGAGCCAGCAGCAGGCCTAAGGGTCTGGAGGCTCCCAGACCATGTGACCAGAGGCAGTGACTTACCCGCTCTGAGAACCGGGGGTGCCATGGCACCTCCTCCCCCCGGGGGGCTGTCATGAGGATAACCTGGGATAAGCCCCGTAAATAGCACGACCGGAGCTCTGAGAGCCTGAGGGCCCCGGGGGTCCGGCCACCACCCCTCCCTGCCCCGGCCCCCCTCAGCTGTTCTCTCTGGCCCTGGGCAGCCAGCCTCCCTGGCATGTGGGAACGCACTCTGACCATTGGCAGCGCTGGCAAGACCTTCAGCGCCACCGGCTGGAAGGTGAGTGGACAAGGTGAGGGGTTCCCTGCCCGCTGTGGCCCCGGCGGGAAAGGTGGCCTGGGAAGTGAGGACTGCTCTGGCCAGGCCCTGAGGCCTCACCCCACCTGTTTGCGGTCTAGGTGGGCTGGGTCCTGGGCCCCGAGAGGCTCATGAAGCACCTGAACACGGTGCATCAGAACTCCATCTACCACTGTCCCACGCAGGCCCAGGTGAGGCCAGGGGACCGCACCCCGGGGGGGGGGGGGGGTGAGGGCCCAGGCTGGCTCCAGGCCAGGTCGGTCTGACGGGCTTGTGCATCCCTCCCCCTCCCACCCCCTACCCCCCACACCCCACCCCCGCAGGCCGCAGTGGCCGAGAGCCTGGAGCGGGAGCAGCAGCACTTCGGCCAGCCCAGCAGCTACTTCGTGCAGCTGCCGCGGGCCATGCAGCTCAACCGCGACCACATGATGCGGAGCGTGCAGGCCGTGGGCCTGAGGCCCGTGATCCCCCAGGGCAGCTACTTCTTCGTCACGGACATCTCGGACTTCAGTGAGGAGAGGCCGGGCCGGGCAAGGTGTGGGGGGCCGGAGGCCGCCCAGGGCTCAGCATGGCCTCTGTCCCCCAGAGAGCAAGATGCCTGACCTGCCCGGGGCTGGGGCTGCGGACGAGCCCTACGACAGACGCTTCGTCAAGTGGATGATCAAGAACAAGGTGGGCGGGGCCTCCGCCGGGCTCCCTCCAGCCCAGCCTCTGCGTGAGCCCTGGTGCAGGACCGTATCCGTGTCCAGGGTGGCGAGCCTGTCTCGTTTGTACAAAGGTGGCATGAGGGTTGGCAGAATGAATTCCTGGCCTCCCAGGGCCTCGGTCTTGCCATCTGTACAGTGAAGAGTTGGCCCATTCACTCTGTGGTCGCCCAGCTCAGAGCTATGATTCTCAGGCTGGTTTCCCCTCTGGCTCTGCCCTGACCCCTCTCTCGGCCTCCACGTCCTCTACACACGGGGGGGACGTGGGACGTTCTGGGATTCTTTCCCTGTGACCTTGCCATAGCCCTGGAGGTGCGCATGGGCGCGAACGCTGTCCCCCCACGCCATGAAACCCCTCTGCCTCCCGAGAGCCGGGCTGCCGGGCTGGGAGGCCCTGCTGAGACCCGGGCTTCCTCCCCCAGGGCTTGGTGGCCATCCCCGTGTCCGTCTTCTACAGCGCGCCCCAGCAGAAGCACTTCGACCACTACATCCGCTTCTGCTTTATGAAGGTGAAAGGGCGGTGAGGGGGGAGGGGGAGGCTCCTGCACGCTCCTCCCCATGGCCCCCGGGGGTCTGGGAGAAGGTAGGACCCGTCTGTGTTGCGCAGGATGAATCCACGCTCCGGGCCATGGACAAGAAGCTGCAGGAGTGGAAGGATGAGCTCGGGGCCTGACGGCGCCCCTCGGCCCCCTCGCCGGGTTGGTCCCCGCGTGCTCCGCAGGGCCGTGTCCGGGAGTTGGTCATTCCCTCGCTGGGATAATGGCACCGGTGAACCCCTTTTCTGTGACTCAGGGAAGAGCCCTCCTTAGTCTTGGGGGAGTTGGTAGCAACTCCCCATGATGCCTACAGTCCTGCTGCAGAGGGAGGGAGGCCTGGCCTGGGCCCTCCCTCGTTTACGTCACCGGCTCTTGGGTCCCTTCTGGCCTGAGCCTTGGCTGGAATGCCGTGGGCAGAGTCCAACAGTGGACTGGCCTCGAGTACCAGCTCTGACCCCAGCGAAGGCTCAGGCAGCCCTCCTTTTCCTTATCTAAACTTGACTTTGGGAAACTGTCTGTACATTACTTTTTCTCAGAATAAAATGTTAAGTTATTCAAACCTTAACTGGCTTTCCTCTGCTTCACTCTGGTGCCGATGGCTGGTGGGGATTTGGTGAGGGTGGAAGGCATCTCAGTGAACCTCAGACCCTACACTTCTCTGTACAGATGTATTTTGTGGAGTAAAACCGAGTCCCAGGCAGAGCAGGGACATGTCTGAAGTCAGTTAATTAATGGTAAAACCAGGCCTAGAAGCCAGGGCTCAGTGGGTATGTGTTCCTGGTCCTGGGTGTGGGTGTGGGTGTGTGTGGGTGTGAGTGTGAGTGTGGGTGTGAGTGTGGGTTTGAGTGTGGGTGTGTGTGGGTGTGTGTGAGTGTGTGTGTGGGTGTGGGGGGGGGGGGCGTGTGTGTTTAGGAGATGGGAGCCTCATTTGAGTGTCTGACAGGGAAGACCCAGACAGTCCCATCCCCCGGGGGTCAGAGGACTCGGAGTGCAGGACAGGAGGGCCAGGGCTTACCTAGACAGAGGAGAGGGAAGTAGCTAGAGTTTATTGTGTGCCCTCGAGTGCCAGCCACTTGGTACCCATCATTTCATTAAGCAATTCCCTGGGACAGGAATCACTTCTCCATTTTACAAGTGAGGAAACCACTCTGGAGGTGAGATGACTCGCCCAAGGCCTCCAGCTGGCAAAGGGAGAGTGGGATCAGACCCTGGGGGCGGGCACCCGAATGGGAAACAATGACAGCACCTGGATTCATTCAGAAGGAGGCGCCAGAGACTTCTCTTGAAGTTGGATTTGCAGAGCAAGCCCATGGGTTTTGCTTATGTAGTTAATTGGGGAGCTGATGGGCACATACAGTATAGTAACATATATTGGGTCTGTGTCACTGGTTCCTGGCACGGAGCTAAAACCCTTGGAATTTCCCGAGTGATAAGGAGGGTCTTCTGGTATTCCTAACAAGTCCACCTGACCATGTGATTAGAGGCCAGAACTGCCAGCACCAAAGAAAGGCACTGGACACTGAGTCCAGCCACAGGGCCAATGGTTTAATTGATCATGCGTCTGTATAAAGACCCATGCAAAAACCCTGAACCTAGGGGTCAAAGGAGCCTCTGGGTGGGGAGCACATCAATGTCCTGGGAGGTGGGCGCATCCAGAGAGGCACGGAAGCTTTGTACCAGCCCCCAAGTCCTTACTCTGCCACCCGTCCAAGTCTATGCTCCCAATCTCCAAAATGCACAATCTCCAAAATGCATCAGCGTCTGGAGGGAGGAAAGGCTTATTGACTGAAGGTGCCAACTGGGAAGATGGGGGCCCTAGCAGGACCTCAAATCCATCTTAAGAAAATACAGAGTTCAGGCTTCTTGCCTGGCCCGTGTAGCCCAGTGGCTCGTGGTTTGATTCCCAGTCAGGACATATGCCTGGGTTGTGGGCTCCATCCCCAGTGTGGGCCGTGCAGCAGGCAGCCCATCAATGATTCTCCCTCATGAATGTGTTGTGGGGTCGAACCCTGCGTTCAAAATAAGACCACCGAGGCTGATGATTGATTAAAAAAAAAAAAAAGCAGGCAAGGATTTATTGAAAAACTGGCCAGGACTACCATGAGAGCACCACACACAGGTGGCCACACTCAAGACCACACCGTTCCAGGTGTAGGCAGTCTTTAAAGGCCCAAACCACAAGAATTTTCCTTTGTTCTAAATTCTAAATTCTAAAGGCTGGGAACAGCCCGCAGGGTCATTCCCAGTCACATCCTGCTGGACACTGGAATGTGGCCCTATCTTGCGATAGCCGATAATACAGAAGCAGAGCTCAGCGGTTAATCTCTAAAAGTTATCTACAGTTCCTACCCCTGAAGCTACTGAGTCAGTGGGAATCAATCTCCTACGGTTCTGGTCCCAGGCAAGGGAAAATAGCCTCCAGGTCTCCACCTGGAAGCTGAGATAACTACCCTAAGTTTAAGCAAATAAGCGGATGCCGAAGCCAGAATGGCAGGGTTAAAATTCAAACAGCAGTTTTTACCCAAGTATGGTTGCTACCATATTTCAATGGATGTTTCTCTCCCTCTCCCTTCCTCTCTGAAACCCATAAAAATATTTTGAAAGTAAATAAAGTCTGGCCCTAGAGCGCATATCTATCCACTGAAAGGTTCGATTCTGGTAGATGGATATTTTTCTCTGTCTCTCCCGGTCCCTTCCACTGTCTCTAAAAATCAATGGGAAGCGGAAACCGGTTTGGTTCAATGGATAGAGTGTCGGCTTGGGGACTGAAAGGTCCCGGGTTCGATTCCCGTCAAGGGCATGTACCTTGGTTGCCGGCATATCCCCAGTAAGGGGAGTACAAGAGGCAGCCGATTGATGACTCTCTCTCATCAATGTTTCTAACTATTTCTCTCCCTTCCTCTCTGTACAAAGTCAATAAAATATTTTTTTTTTAAATCAATGGGAAAATATCCTCAGGTGAGGATTAACATACATACATACACAAAACGTCTCAATTAAAAGAGAGAGGAAATGAACGAACCTTGTAAGGACTGGATTAAACGGTCTGCAAGGTCACTTCCAGCTCCGAGTCGCCTCCAGTGCGGGGCCCCGGGTCCCCATGGGTAACCCCAGGCTGAGGTTTGAGCGTCGCGCTCCGCACCGACCCGCCTCCGGCCGCGCCAGCCACTGCGCAGGCGCCCCAGCCGCGGGCACAGCCCCGCCCACGCTCTGTGCCCAGGCCACGCCCCCGCGCGCCGCCGCCTCTCTGATTGGGCGGCTCGGAGGAGGGGAGTCTGATTGGCAGGACGTGGCCGAAGGTGCGTGTCGGCCATGGCGGAGCGCGGGAGGAAGCGGCCCTGCGGCCCGGTAGGTGGCGGGAGGTAGGGCTCCGGGCAGGACGGGGGCTGGGGCGTGAGAAGGAGCCGCGTGGGGCCGCGTGGCGGGGCCGGGCCGTGCCTCCCGCTCCCTCCTCGTTGCCGATCCGAGGCCGGAAGCCCCGAGGTGTGGCATGCTGGAGGCCGAGCGCGTGCGGGAGGTGGGAGCCGGGGTCTGAGCCGCAGCCGGGACAGCGTCAGGGGCGGCCCCTGGAGGCTGCCCTGGCCTGGCCGCATTCAGGAGGCGGCACCCTGCGCCCCATCCCGACCCCTTTGTGGCCCATCTCTTCTGACTCCCAGGACCTGTTCCCCTGAACCTGTTTCCTCTTCTCTCCAGCGGGAACTTATTCAACAATTTTTAAAAAAATGTTATTGATGGATTTGAGAGAGAGAGAGGTGGATGCACGCATTGGCTGACGCTTGTATGTATACCCTGATCGAACCTGCAACCTTGGTGTATCCTGACAAGGCTCTCACCAATTGAGCTCCTCGGTCCTCGTTCAGCAGTTTATTAAGAGCTTACTCTGTGCCAGGCCTGGTCCCAGGCCCTGGGGTACAACAAGTGGGACCCCTCCCAAAGGGGCCAGTTAGCCTCACTCCTATACTTCCCATTCCGCCAGGGTGAACATGGCCAGCGGGTTGAGTGGCGAAAATGGAAGCAGCAGAGTAAGTAAGAGCTGGGGGTGAGGGTGTCTGTGCTGACCCTTCCGCAGGCCATTCCAGTAGTGCACATCCGGACTGGGAAAAGCCACCAGGTTTTCCCCTGTGGGTCCCACAGCGCCCAAGATGGGAGGAAAGGGTCAGAAGCCCCGGGAGGCCCCTCTGGCTGCTCACCCAGCTCACTGGAGCACCTCGGCTGGCCTGACCTGAGAACTCGGACAGCACTGAACGGTCATCGTCTCCTCCCTCCAAAATCCCTCTTCTCTCCACCTATTGGGATGTCTTCTTATCCAGAGAAAGAGGAGAAGAAGAAGTGGAAGGATCTCAAGCTGATGAAAAAACTGGAGCGGCAGCGGGTGCAGGAGGAACAGACAAAGCGCCAGCAGGAGGAAGAGGCAGCTGCGCAGAGGGAGGACCAGGGTGAGCAGAGGGAGGACCGGGGTGAGCAGAGGGAGGACCAGAGCGGACTGGTCCTGGGCAGGCAGAGAAGGCCATGTCTGGAAGGGACCTTAGACTGACCGTGAACACGCCTCCCTTGCCCACAGGGAGGCCCTACACCCTGAGCGTGGCCTTGCCCGGTTCCATTCTTGACAATGCCCAGTCTCCCGAGCTTCGCACCTACCTGGCTGGCCAGATTGCCAGAGCCTGTGCCATCTTCTGTGTGGATGAGATTGTGGTGTTCGATGAAGAGGGCCAAGAAGCCAAGTGAGGGGCCATTCCGCAGGGCACCAAGCTCAGGGAGCAGGGAGGGGCTGCAGGAATTGGCTTGGGCTTGCCTGAGGGGAGAACCGGGCCTGAAATGCCCCCGTTGTAAGCCTGGTGGGCAGAGCTGCAAAGCAGGGAGCTGCAGAGGTCAGGCTGGGAGGACGAGGTGCTGAAGGGAGCACAGAGCCCTGTCTTTTTCTCTCCAGGACTGTGGAAGGGGAATTCAAGGGCGTCGGCAAGAAGGGGCAGGCATGTGTGCAGCTGGCCCGGATCCTGCAGTACCTGGAGTGCCCGCAGTAAGGGGGTGAAGGCAGGCTTTCTGAGCTGGGGAGAGGGAGGGCCCAGGTATACGTCGGGCAGAGGTGGCCTCCCTGGGGACTTCCTGAGATCTGTGTTCTTCACTAGGTACCTAAGAAAGGCATTCTTTCCCAAGCACCAGGATCTACAGTTTGCAGGTAAGGCTTGGGGGTGGGGGTGGGGGTGGAGTCTGACCCCCATTTCCCATGGATCATTCCCAGATCCTTAGAAATTGCTAGAACAGCTGGGAAAACAGGCTCAGGCAGAGCAGGCCTATGTCTGGTGGCAAGAGGCAGTCTGTGACAGAGCTGGACCTTGAACCAGGGTTCCCTGCCATACCCCCGTGTGCTTTTACACACACACACACCCGACCCTTCCACACCCACAGGGCTCCTGAACCCCCTGGACAGCCCTCACCACATGCGTCAGGATGAGGAATCGGAGTTCCGAGAGGGCGTGGTGGTGGACCGGCCCACCCGGCCGGGCCAGGGCTCCTTTGTGAACTGCGGCATGAAGAAGGTGGGAGTCAGAGTGTGGATGAGCCCACACTTCCCAGATAAACCCTGGCGATGAGGGCAGGGCAGTGGGGGGTGTGGGTGGGGAGCCCGGACCCAGGCATCTCTGCCCGCTAGTTCCCCACTGATGCTGGTTTGGACCAGAGGCGTGCTTAAATTGGGGCCCAATAGGTAAAGCCAGGAGGGAATTTATTGTGTTGCTGTTTTTTAAAGCAAATCAACAGAAAATGATCCTCCTGCTTTTAAAAACAAAACCCTACAAAAACAAGTTCAAAGTCCCCCTGGGGCTGCTCCAGGCCACGCTGGGGACGGGAATAATTCCTAGGTCACCTTTGACTCTCAAGACTCCTAGGGTCGGAGGCAGAGACATGTCAATATGCCGGGTGCCCTCCCCTTGAGCAGACCAGCTGGAGGGGGTCAGTGGAGGGGAAAAGAGGACATATATAATACTTTCAACAATAAAGATTTATTTTTTAAAAAGAACAGAAATAACTGGTTGCATGGATGGAGAAAAGCATAAAAACCCTCAAAAGAGAAAGCAAGCACCCTATCCAGGATCAGAATTGGCACAAATAGTGCCCTTGCGAGCGGTTACTTCATGCCAGGCCCGTGCAGCGTAACAGTAGCTGTTGTTTGTGGAAGGCCTTCTGTTTGGTGGGTGAGGAAACGGGCTCAGGGGTTAAGTGACGGTTAGTAAGTGGCTGTGCCACCAAAATGAGAAAGCTGAGATTTCATCTATTTTCGAAATATTTACTTCCTGCTCTGCTGGCCCAGAGCATTCATTTGGAAAAAAAAAAAATGCTTTTGTTGATTTTTTTAGGCAGAGAGGAAGGGAGAAGGAAGAGAGAAATAGAAACATTAATAAGAGAAACATCAATTGGCTGCATCCTACATGCACCCCTCTGGGTATCAAACCCGCAACCCCGGCATATGCCCTGACCAGGAATCAGATTGGTGATCTCTTGGGTCATAGGTCCGCTGAGCCATACCAGCCGGGCCCATAGCATTCCTTTTTGACCAGGGTCCTGTGATAGCCATTTTGCAGGAATGGTATCTTATAAGCAGGTCTGGCTCAGGTGAGAGGACTAAGGTTGACCCGGATGCTTGAGGTCCCTTGCCAGTCAGCTTCTCCCACATCTGGGCGAGTGGTGACCCCTACTGGTCTTGTGGGAAACCACACCCGTGTCTGGCTTCTCCCTAGGAGGTGAAGATTGACAAGAACTTGGAACCTGGGCTCCGTGTGACTGTGCGCCTGAGCCAGCAGCAGCTCGCAGGTATCTGACAGCTTCCTCTGCCTGGCCCGCCCAAGGCTCAGACCCTCCTCTGTCCTCGTCTCTCACCTTGTCTTCACAGCCTCTCTGCTTCCTCCCCAGAAAGCAAGACCTACCGTGGAAAAGTCGTGTCGTCTCAGGACCCTCGCACCAAAGCTGGTCTCTACTGGGGCTACACGGTCCGGCTGGCCTCCTGCCTGAGTAAGGACGGAGCTCCATTTATGAATCTCCTTCCTCTGTGGGGCAGGCCACAGCCTTGCTTGACCCAAAAGTCAGACCAGAGTCCTTGTCCTGCCAGCTTGCTCTGTGTCCTCGGGCAGCTGCCTTTCCTGCTCTGGGCCTTGGTCTCCCTGAGTGCTCGGCCTGGGTGCTGTTAAAGACTTCAGAGGGAAAGTATCGATGGATTAATGAGGTCTCCATGGGGTGGGAAGGGGGCAAAAGGACCAGAGAAGTCAGGGGTGCGGTACCTGTTCTCCAAGTCCTTCCTAGCCGCACTCTGCTTTGCTTCTGCAGGCTCGCACAGGCGTGGCCTCTCCCTGACCGGTCCCTGACCTCCGAGGAACCAGGAGGGCCTGGATCATTCACTCCCTTACCTGGTCCCCTTCTCCACACCCCACCGGAGCACACACACACAGCCAGGCAGCTGAGGCTCCTGGGAAGCAGGACCCTTACTGAGCTGGCCTCACCCCCAGGTGCTGTGTTTGCCGAGGCCCCCTTCCAGGACGGGTATGACCTAACCATCGGGACGTCAGAGCGAGGCTCGGATGTGGCCTCGGCCCAGCTGCCCAGCTTCAGGTGGGTTCAGCGTGGGGCAGGGGCTGGAGAGGAGGAACGGAGCAGAGGACCAGGCTGGTGGGGGCAAACTATAGACTGGGCCCCTCCTGTGTACGGGGCTGAGAGCGGGGGGCTGCTTTCAGTGTGGCCTTGAGCAGTCAGTGATGGCCGCTCCTGTGGGTGCCAGGCACGCTCTGGTGGTGTTCGGGGGCCTCCAGGGCCTAGAAGCTGGCGTGAATGCGGACCCCAACCTGGAGGTGACCGAGCCCAGCGTCCTCTTCGACCTGTACGTGAACACCTGCCCCAGCCAGGGCAGCCGCACCATCCGCACAGAGGTGAGCCGCCTGCCTCCCTGCTTCCGGCCCGGCTGTCCTGCAGGTTCCGCCGCCGGCCAGGGCCTTGGGGTCTAAGGTGGTTGTAACTCCCTATGCATACTCTGCCCAAGGCCGCCCCCAGCCGGCCTCCTCTGGACATGGCCTCCGCCCCTCTCAGCCTCTCACCACTGCAGACTGGTAGCAGGGACTGGGTCTGAGTGAGCTGGGCGTTTAGACTCCTGGGTGCTGGTGCCTGTCCAGCTGCTCCCAAGCTGGGTGTCCCAGGAGACCCCACCCACCGCTGCTCCGGGCCTCCATTTCCTTCACTGTATGTGTGCTCAGTTTCCACGTCCTCGAGTGTGACCACAGTGGACAGGGGCCTCTCCTGAAAGCTTAGTCCTGGGCGTCCACAGAACCTGTGGCCCCACTTCTAAACTCGGCACAGGATGCTGTACCTGCGGGCTCTGCTGGCGCTGCTCCAGGGGCAGACTGGCAGGATGACCCTGGGCCTGACCTCAACCGCAGGGCCCTGATGGAGGCGGCAGACCCCAAGGCGCTGAAGACAAAATGGGAGCCAGGGCACCTGCCTGCCTCCCAGGCCCCAGCCCATTGCCGCACTTCTCTTCCAGGAGGCCATCCTCATCTCGCTGGCCGCCCTGCAGCTGGGCCTCACCAGGGCGGGTGCACAGCGGAAGGTCTGTCCGGCACTGGACAGCGAAGCAGCAGCGGCGAAGCCAGAGGTTCTTGAGGTGCCACCTGAGACCAACACAGCCAAGACTTTCTCCAAAAATAACCATCTTTAATGCGACCCAGCCCGCACCCCCTCAGTCTGGCTGGGCTGCTGGCTCACTTGCCCCCTGCAGTGATGGCCTTGAGGCTGCCGGCCCTGGCCAGGATGTTTGGCACGAAGAGCAGCCCCGAGGCGCGCTCGATGCTCTCGATGGGCACCAGGAAGCGCTCCAGCGGGATCGCCTCGTCCACGGGCGCGTTGGGCATCACATAGGAGCGGAGTTCGATCTGCCCGCCTGCTGCCTCCAGGATCAGCACCTTGAAGAAGTGGGTGGGCACTGCCACGTGGTTCTTGCCGATTACCTGGTACTTCACATAGGATTTCCCATCAGCCTCTGTCCTGCAAGCAAACCCAGGCACACGTGGCCTTTCAGGCTCCCGGGGAGTCTGGTTAGACCCAAGCCGCTGCCTCCAGGAAGCATTCCTTGACTTGACCCCCAAGCTGTGTCAAGCTGTTGGAACAACCCCTCATGAGGCTTCTGTGCTCTCCTTGGCTTCCCTCACAGACTGGGAGCTTACCCTGTGGTCTGCCGGGCCAGGCAGAAGGGTGGCAATAAACGCTACTGAGAGAATCCAGCCTCCTGCAGGTCCGCACTCATCCACACAGACACTCAGTGGCTGCCTGCCTTCCTGTGCAGAGTCAACACCAAGTGGGCCGGCAGTGACAGTGGATTCCCAGCACAGCACGGGGCAGGTGTACAGCGGGTGCCCAGACACTGCCCTGGGGGGTGACTTCCACGCTAACCCTCAGACGAGTCTACTCCATAACGCAGGCCTCAGGAGGCACTTGGTCATTAACGTTTATCAGTGCCCCGGCCAGCCCATGCTGAGCCCTATGGTGACGTCCACCTGGTAGGGCCTGGATCCCATCCCGACCTATGGCGTCACCCAATCACTGAGCATGCCCAGGGGATGCCCAGGTCCTTCTCCCTGGGAGGTAGGCCCGCAGAGGGACAAGAGGGAAATCTCAGGGAACAGAGGGTTGCTCCGAACAAAGGAGAGACAGGGCAGGAGCCTGGTACAAGGAGTTTTGGGCAGAGCACGGGGTTGGGGGTGGCAAGAGGTGATGTAAGAGGAACAAGGGCAGATGCAGGGCCTGGTGCCCATGGGCAGAGGAGACAAGGTCTCTGTAGAAGTGAATTCGGGAGCCTGGCAGGTAATGGAGAGGCTCACCAATAAGCCAGATGACCAGTGACCTGGCAGTGTTGGCCCAGAGCCTGGGATGTGCCTGGAAGGGGTGAGGGAGACCCTGGTACCCCCATCCCCTCCCCACCGGCCTTACTTGGGCAGGAAGAGCGGCCCGGTGCAGACATAGACGTTTTGGTAGGTGCGGGTCAGGCTCCGGCTGTACTTCTCCAGGTTGTTCCAGGCATTCTGGTTGAGGTGGGGCACCTGGCAGGGGAGAGGGGGCTCAGAGACCGGCTGGGACCTTTCCTCTGCCAGAGGCGCCACCCTGAACCCTGAGGAGTAGGCACTGCAGGGTGGAAACTGGTTCAAGGAACCAGAGTCACTGCTTTAGGCCACTTGGCCATGAGGGTGGGGCCTGGGCAGAGCTCAGGAGGGTGCCCCCCAGGGGCTCATGGGAAGGCCAGCTCTCCCAATCTCCTTTCCCCACTTTGAACCACATGCAGAACCCAGCTGGGGCCGTCTCCACCTGCTCCCAGTTCCATCACTGAGCGCCCCCGGCCTCAGTATACTGTCTAGTCAGATGGGTAGGGGGCTGCGCCTCTGGGAGAGCAGAGGTCGGACCCCACATCGGTCTTCATCCAGTGGGTGCCAGGCCGCTGAGGGAGGGGGTCTTGCTGGGAACACAGTGCCTGCTGGCTACCGGGAGCTGACTGCCGGCAGGGATCTCCTGTTACTCCCGGGAGGCAGGCGAAGTGCGACAACGGCTGAAAGCGCAGGGTCCTACATATTGCATGGGTTCCTTCCGAAGTGACAGTGGGCAGTCACTTGGCCTCTGAGCCTAATAGTTACTGAAAGCTTGCCGTGTGCCAGGAAGTGTGCACCAGGTCTGCAGTCCTCGTCCCCATCGCTACTGCAAAACGCAGGTACAGGGCAGTAATATCCCCATTTTACAGATGAGGAAACGAAGCCCGGGGCCTCGGGGTCGGACTGCAGAGCGGGTGCTGGGCGCCGAGGCTCGGTCCCTCCGGTAGGGTGAGCCCTGACCTCGCTCCGCACTCGGCTTCCCGGGCCGCACAGTAACCGCGGCTGCAGAGCCCCGGGCCGGCCTCGCCTTCCGCCGGCAGGTCGGGGCGCGGGCGCTACCTGGGGCGCGACGTTGCTCAGGTAGAAGGTGTCGTCCATGGCCTTCTGGCTCCAGCGGTGGTTGGCGGCGGCGGCCAGGTGGCCGCGGTCGAAGCCGCTGCCGCGGTAGTCGGCGTTGGTGGCGCGGTGGTACGCGTGCACCGACTCGTCCTCGCGGAAGTCGCAGGAGCGGCGGTCGCCGTCGCCGCGGAGCCGCTCGGGCCGCAGCTGCTCCACCACCCAGAGCGCGCAGCGCGTGCGCGGGTCGTAGCTCAGCACGTACGACTCGCGGCTCTTGAGCTGCGCCAGCCCGGGCAGCCCGTACTTGGCCAGCTCGCCGGGCCCGCTGCCCGCCAGGGCCCCGGGGCCGGCGGGCACGACGGGCAGCTCGGCCGCCGCCGCCACGGGCAGCACCGGCAGCCGGCCCAGCAGCCCCGGCGCCGGCCGCGCATCCGCCCGCCGCCGCCGCCAGCCCTCGGCCGCCGCGCCCAGGCCGGCGCCCAGCGCCAGGGTCAGGGCGGCCCGCAGCGTCCGCATGGCCGGAGCGCGTCCGCGGCGCGAATGGAGGGCGGCCCGGGGCGCCGGGAACGCCGCGACCTCGAGGCGTTCGGACCAGCGAGACTCTTAAAGGGGCCGCGCCGGCCTGTGGGGCCCACCGCGGGGATGGGGCTGGGTGGGGGCTTGAGTGGGCGCCGTGCCCTCTCCTTCCGCTCTCCAAGGCTCGGAAGGGCTTAGGACTCTAATGAAGGGAGAAAGACTAACGGAGACCCCTCATGATTGGAAGCCATGGTTCCTTGTCCTTTAAGATGCGGACCTGGGGGGCGCGGCACCGGCGTTATGGCTTGTGATTGGCCACCGCTAGGGCCGGTCCACGACGCCCCGCCTCCTCACGGGCCTCCCGCGAGGACCCCTCCTCTGCGCCTGCGCAGAGCTCCCACTTTGTCAGTGCCTGGAGTGTCAGTTCAGTCCAAAGCGCTTCCATCACTGCATTTAATCCTCAGAAGAGTCTAGAGAAGAGCTCCTCGTGGCAGAACAGGGACCAGACAGCGGATTGCGTCCTAAAAACTGCACCACAAACCAAAAGTTCTAAGGCCAAGATTTTCTTAACACCCAGAGAACAAGGATGCGGGTGGCCCATCCTAACTGCTGTTTGGAGTAGAAACTGGTACAATTCCAGAAAGCAGCTTGGCAGTATGTATGAAAAGCCTTAAAAAGGTGTTTACCTTTAAACCCAGGTAGAGGACTGAGCTGGGAAAATGAATCGGGAACGCAAGGATTTCAACGAAACTTCCTCGCAGTTATAATATTCAGAAATAGAGCCTGGATTTCCAACACTGTTGGTATATTAGAAAGAATAGTATATAGCCTATAAAAAATTAAGTCATCCAGCAACTTGCTCAACACCTACCATGTGGGAGCTGGCAATACACAAAACTATATATCAAGATAGTTATGCATTTCATGGGATTCTGGGCATAAAATGAGATACTTGCAAGGGCCCTTGAGGGGCAAGGGAAGAAAAGCAAGGATTTTATGCATTGGACCCTAAAATGGACAGGGACTAGGTATGTTCCAGGTTCACAAATTGTCCAGCTCTAAGTTCACTTGAATAGCAGACCTGACAAGTATTTGAGGTCAAGACCCTACCACACATTTAAAAATTTACCATGTTAATGAAAGTATTCATTTGCTTGGAAAAAGACAATTATGTAATAAAAATTACATCTGCAAAGAAAAGACTAACGTATTGTCAGGGATTTCCTCCAGATTGTGGGATATGAATGACTTGTTTTATTTGTGTATGAGTTTTCATAGTTTCCCAATCTAAAAAAAAAAACTTGCCCTGAAACCATGATGTAATTCCCTTTTCCCCAGTCCATGCTCCCTCCTTCTCCCAGCTGCAAACTGCATGCCTGAATGAGGGGCCAAACAGGCTACCAACAAGGCCCTCCTGGCCTTTTCTCAGACACCTCTAAGAGCCTCCTGACTCCACCCCTGCCCAAACTTTTCTTCCTTCTTCTGAGGTCTCCAAGGTTCCAGCCCATTACAGCACCGATGCCCTTTGCAAAGAACACATGATTTATTAGACAACTTGTCATTAACAGCATTGATTCAAGAAACAAAACTGATTTCCTTTAAAAAACAACAACACAAAAAACAAAAGCAGACTAACTGACCCTCCGGGGTGAGTGAGCCCTGCTGAGTTCATACAGCCCAGTCTGTAATGTCCAAACTCCCGGGACAGCTTCACAGGCAGAGCCAGGGCACGTGGCTGTCTGGGAACCT
Source organism: Pipistrellus hanaki (assembly GCF_964339955.1). Classification (NCBI taxonomy): domain Eukaryota; kingdom Metazoa; phylum Chordata; class Mammalia; order Chiroptera; family Vespertilionidae; genus Pipistrellus; species Pipistrellus hanaki. The sequence continues at coordinate 4,151,292 of NC_140513.1, forward strand.
CCCTGTGAGTTTAGAAAGAGAATCACCGAAGGTAGGTTCTTTCCTCAGCCAAACCTGGACATGGTCCCTGTGCTCCTGACCTTCATCCCAAAGTCAAGGAGAGGGCACTGGCCTCAGGCCTGCCACTGAGGCAAATTAGATGCAGTGATTCAAGTAGTGTGGCCCCAGAAGGGAAGGCAAGGGGACAGGCGAGAGGGAACGCATCAGGTGCCCTGGGCAGTGTCTGCTGGGTCCCAGGCGGTGCCCACATCTCAGGCTACGAAGGAGTCAAAGCTGGAACTGAACAAGCCAACAAGTTCTGGGAAGGTGGGCCAGGATGGTGGGAAGCAGTGTCTGTCCGGTGCAGGGCCTTGGAGTCTTTCTTACCCTCAGTTCCAGTACAGAGCTCAGAGCACTCCCAGCAGGCCGTGCTGGGGAAGCAGGAAGGTTCCAGAAGAAGGGGGAGAGGATGCTGAGTCTGACCTCAGAAAGCCCAAAGAACATGCTTCTAACTCCTTTTCTGCCTTCCCGGGTCCCCCCATCCCCCAAACCAAGCACTTGCCAATCTGCAATAAATATCCAGTTTGAATAAATAGTAGAAATCTCCCAAAAACTGGGTTATGAGAGGAGGTGGCGCACAGGCAGGTGCAAAAAGTCCCAGCAGCATCCAAAGCAGGAGGAGCTGCCTGGGGGCAGCTGGGCCTGGCCCACAGCCTGACCGCTTTGGGGGCACCAGGGTACCTCCCTCCCAGTCTGAGGAGGAGGAAGACCCTGTCTGTCCCATTACCCAGCTGTCCAGACCCAAACCACCTGCCTCCTTACAAAAGGAGGGAGAGACTTGATCAGAATAAGCCCTTTCTTCCCACCGCCCAGCAGTGGGAGTAGCCAACAGCTCCTGCTCTAAGCACACCCGCCCCCAATCCTGGGCCCAGCCCAAGGAGGTGACAGCACCTCTTCTGCTGCTCGGCTCCCCTGGCGCTGACAGGATCCAGGGCCTCCGAGCTCAGCGCTGCCGGCCCGGCCCGGGGAGGCTCCCTTTGGTCCCGCTGGCCAATCATGGGACTCACCTCCCTGGATGGGCCCTGAGAGCCGCGGAAATGACTGCTCTTCTGAAGCACATGGACCCCAAACCCTGGCCCAGCACTGCCTTCCTGTCCTTTGCCTTTGGGGAAATCTCTGAAGACTCGGCTCTCCCTTCTCCACCCCTGGGCAGAAAGGAGGGTAAGAGGCTCAAAGCCTCATGGGCCATCATTTCTCAGCAGCTTTTGGTTTCCAAGATTTGGGGGAGGGAGGCAGGTTCAGGGCCCTCTAGTGAGGCACTGCGGACTCCCTCCCAGTCTGAGGACCTGGGAGCCTAGGGCTGGGGGTGGGAACAGGGTGCAAAAACCAAGGGTGGCTTCCAGGGGCTTTGCTAAGCCAGACTCCTCATTCTTTCTCTGGGTTTCACAGGCGTGGAGGGGAAGAGGGAGGGGAAGAGGCTGGGGATAAGGCACCCCAAGAGAGGAGGGCAGAGGGGGAGCCATGTTGAGGAGCAAAGCCTCTGTGAAAGAGGTGGAGGGAGGAGACAGGCAGAGACAGAAGGAGAAGCAGAGACCTAGAGGAACTCAAAGACCCTCCCCCCTCACACCCACACTGACAGACACAGAGGAGACTGACCACAGACACACACACTCGGTGAGAGAGGGGCAGAGGGTGTGGCCTGGGCCTGGCAGCTTCTAGCGCCCTCACAGTGTCACTGTGCCCACGGAGAAGCCTAAGCACCAACCCCAGAGGTGGTTTCTGGCTCATCTGCCAGGCACCTCCCCCACCGGAGCAGGAGGGATCAGCAGGGCAGCGGCAGGCGCGACCTGTGCCAGCCCAGCGCCCTCATCTGCCCAGGACACAACTTCCGGAGCTCCAGCCTTGCCCAGCGCCTGGGGGAGGGTCCCAGGGTGCAGGGCAGAGGGAGCCAGGGCTTGGTGGTCAGGCAGGAGCGTGGCACAGTGTGCCCCCAGTGGGAGTGGCCTGGGGGGCGGAGCTTCCCCTCGGCTGTGATCCCACAGGCTTCTGTGTTCCAGAAGCCAGGACGCCGGAACAAGTGGTGGCCTCTCTCCATGGGCCTCCGCTGCCAGGCTACTTGGAGTCTTGGAGTTCCTTGGCTTTCTGTAGGATCTGGCAGACATCTGTGATGGGGTAATCCTGAGCACGGGAAAAGCCAACAAGAGGCCTCTGAAGTCAGCTCCACCTGCGCCCACCCGTGCCCTTCCCACCAAGGCCTGTCACCATGCTGCATCCGGGGCCCTAGGCAGGGGCCACAGGTTATCACCCTACATGCGGCTACCATGGCGCCCACCTGGCACTACGTAACCAAGCCAACCAGCTCCGCCCACCGGTCCGGCTGCCCTTCCCTAGACCAGGGCCATTCTGCTCCTCCCTCCCCACCTGGCACTGGGCTTGACTGCCCATACATCCGCTCACAGGGGCACCTCAAAAGCCCAATCATGGGGTGCTTATGCCTGTTTACCAATCTACTCAGTAAAGTTATTGCAAACGAACCCCAGGGCAGGTGTCGGTGAAGAAACTGAGGTCTAGAGAACTTATTACTGCCTTAGGTCACATGGCTAGCAGAGCAGAACGAAGCTGTGAACCTAACACTGTCTGACGGCTGAGCCGATGTCCTTAACCACTGAGCCCCACACTTTCCTGCTTCTGAGCACCACCACACACTGGGCACCGCGGTGTCCCAGGTACAACGAACAGGTAGAGCGCTCGTTCAGAGAGGTCAAGTCATTCCGTCAAGGCCACACTACACTCCAGAGGTCAGTACCAAAGCCGGACTCACACCCAGCCAAACCCAGATCTGCATCAGGGGTCCAGACTCCTAAGCCTTGCTACACTCTACTGTTCTGACCCCGCCTGTCCCAGCAGCTGGCATGGAGTGGGCGCTTGGTAAGTGTCTGCCTCTGAACACCATTACCTGAAGGAGCCGCATGTTTACAGTGAAATCCCCTTCCAGCAACTGCTCCCGGATCAATCTGAGGAAGGAAAACAAGCAGCAAAGCGCTGGGACCCTGGGCTGCTCCGAGTGCAGGCCCCATCCGGCCCCTTCCAGCTCACCAGCCCCTGGCGAGTTTGGTGTGACACTGGCCCAAGGTTCCCAGCGGCCCCCTCCAGCCCAGGGAGAGCAGTCCCGCCCGCCCTCTGCTCCAGGCCACACTCACATGAGCATGGCGCAGCACACCAGGAGGAGGAAGTCAAAGCGGCTGTCGTCAGCGAAGAGGGAGTCCCAGATGCGGATGACGTCAGGCAGCAAGAACTCCTGGGACAGCAGCAGCGTCAGCCAGCGGAAGGCGAAGAACTGGGGCTTGATGTTCTGCTCTTGCTGGGGAGAGAGGCGCCAGTAGGTGCAAGGATCCGTGTTGGCTGGTCGCCATGTGACATCATGCGGTCTTTACATGTACATTCAGATACACAGCAGGGCCCGAGACCTAGCCGAGGAGGCAGCAGGCCAGGGGTGAGTGCCGGGCACTCGCGGGGCTAGCGCTGGGCCGCCTCCAAAGCCTTGCTCGGTTAAAGGGGTAGCTGCTGCTGCTGCCAACCCACGCTGTCACATCTTCTGATATTTTTAAAGAGAAGCCATAAACCCAAACTTACATAAGCTCTCTAGATTTTAAATGACAGCTCAGATTATTTTAAAACACTGTACATCCCATGCACCAACAGATTGCTGGTTCAATTCCTGGTCAGGGCACATGCCCAGGAGGCGGGCTGGATCCCCAGTAGGGGGAGTGCAGGAGGCAGCCCATTGATGGTCTGCTCTCACATCAATGTTTCTCTTTCTCTCTTGCTCTTCCTTCCTCTCTCTAAAAATCAATAAAAATATTAAAGAAATAAAACACTGTACAGATTACGGAGAGAGAGAGACCATTAGCCGGGCACTTACTGTAACTCAGTCGTGTGCTTAGCATGTTAAATATGTTACCTCATTTGTTTCCTCCATAGGACAAGCCTACAAGCAAATTATTCCCAGCAGAGAATATATTGTATTGATTTTTTTTAGGGAGGAAGGGAAAGGGATAGAGTTAGAAACATTGATTAGCTGCCTCCTGGGGATGTGCCAGCAACCAAGGTTCATGTCCTTGACCAGAATCGAACCTGGGACCCTTGAGTCCGCTCCATGGGCTCTCAGGGCCTCACACAGGCCGACACTCTTATCAACCGAGCCAAACCGGTTCGGGCCATATAAATTTTTTTATTCCCCAAACTCTTTATATATAACTTCTTTACTGAAATGTGTCCTGAAATAAACATAAAATACACCAGGTTTTAAAAAAATTTCTGAACTTTTAAAAATGAAATTCACCCTTCTTTTCTGAGATGACAAAAAGGCTGAACGAATTAAGTGCCTGGTAAACGTCTCCCATTGTGCCCGGCACACAACGGGCACCCTATCAACTCCCCTTCCCTGCCAGCCTGGGCTCTCGGCAGGGGGTCACCGTTCCCTAGCAACGGCAGCCACTTTCAATCCCCAGAACTCGCCCTGGACCTGGGATGCTCAGCAAGCCTGTCCCTTCCCACCTGGCCTTTCCGGGTGGGCCTGGTCCTCACCAGTTTCAGGTAGAGTTCCACATCCTTCTCCTTCAAGGTGGAGTACACCTTCTCCATCTTGTAGGTGATGCCGCACTGGGAGTCGTCCAGGCTCTTGATGAAGTTGTCCCGTATCTCGGCCATAAGGTTGGTGAAGCAAAAGAAGGTGTCTGCCTCGGCGTGCTCTGGGCGAGACGGGCAGGGTGAAGGCAGCCCAAGGGAGCCGGTGCCTCCTGAATCCCACCCCAAACCTCACCTCTGACACCCTCCCTTCACCCCCACGGGCAGGCTCAGTGCCTTCGCTGTCCCTGACCACTCTCCATCCCAATACTAAGGACATCCCCTCTTTCCTCTCCTCTTCTGGGAACACTGTACACCCGCTTAGCAACTGATTACATCTCTTCTGATGACATTTTTCAAATCACTATTTATTTAAGTCCTATCATTCCATTTCCTGTATAACATCTCCTGTCTGCTCTCAGACATTCAGTTACAAGTATCAAGAGCTCGGTCTTCTTCCAACATTCTAGCAGGTCTGAGCTGGGATGGCTCTGAGAGGTCCAGGCCAACCCCGTACCCGACGGGGGGAGGGAGGCCCAGAGAGAGGCTGCGGGCTGCACAGTCTGGTAAAGCCACTGGCCTGGCTTCCTTTGGTCCGCTTTTTAAGGAGCCGGCAACAAGGGATGGGGGCAGCCAAGAGCCCTTTTACCTTTCCACTCGTTGTTGGGGTCGGTGGCAAAGGTATAGTAGAGGGGCCCCACGATCTCGTTCATGCCCTGCACGTAAGCGATGCCAGGGTTGAGCTTGGCATAGATGAACAGGATCCGCTCCACCACCTCCCAGTGGGCCTCGCAGCCGTTGGGCAGCACCTCGTACTCATTCAGGGATGACGGCGTTGAGTGCTTGTGTGGGGAGCTCATCTGAGGGAGAAGAGGAGCCCAGTAAGACGATGGGTGGCATTATGGACAGCATGTTCTCATCAGCAATGTCTACCATTAAGTTTAAACTTAACCTCCAGCTGATGGGGAATACAGGGCTTACAGGAACGTGCCCAGGAGGAAGAGAAGACAAAGCCAGAAGGTGGGATATTCGACAAGACAGCTGGACCAAAATTAAATCTACAGTGATAAGCCCTGGACAGCTTTGCTCAGTGGTTAGAACATTGGCCCAAGTTCCGAAGGGTCTCAAGTTCAATTCCCAGGCAAGGAGACAAGCCTCAGCTGCAGGTTTGATCCCAGCCCGTTGGGGCGAGTATGGGAGGCAAGCAGTTGATGTGTCTCCCTCGCATCAATGTTTCTCTCTCTCCTCCTTTCCACTCTCTCTGAAGACCAATGGAAAAAATATCCTCGGGTGAGAATTAAAAAATAAATTACAGTGATGGAAGCCTAACTACTGCTTCCCTTTGGGAGAGGGGTACTGACTGGGAAGGGGCATATTCTGCAAAATAGAAACATTCTGTGTCTTGTTCTGGTTGGCGGTCACACAGATACCTACGTAAGGAAAAATTCATCCAGTGTATACCTAAGATTTGCGCGTTTTACTGCATGTTAAGTTATACTTCAATTTAGAAAACAAAACTTCAAATATGTCAAAAATAGAGAACAGGCTGCCGAAACCGGTTTGGCTCAGTGGATAGGGCGTCGACCTGCGGACTGAAAGGTCCCGAGTTTGATTCCGGTCAAGGGCAAGTACCTTGGTTGCGAGCACATCCCCAGTGGGGGGGAGGTGCAAGAGGCAGCTTGTCAATGTATCTCTCTCATCGACGTTTCTAACTCTATCCCTCTCAATTCCTCTCTGTGTAAAATCAATAAAACATATAAAAAAAAATGTTTTTTTAAATTGAGAACAGGCTAAGAATCTCCAAAAAGTGAAATGATGTGGGGGCTGGGGGAAGGGAATGCTGCTCCAGATCAAAAAACTAAAGAACCAGCAGCCCAAGGTGGCCCACAGACCTGGACTGGGGCCTGGTTGGGAGTAAAAACACAAAAATACTCCGAGCGCAACTGAGGACACACGGCATGGACGGGGCATTAGGAGTTATTAATCATCTGCTGTTCTCCTCCTGGAGGTGTCAGTGCTGAGGAGGGGGGCCTTATTCCCAGGAGGGGCCTGCTGAGGTGCTTGGGGGAGTCTAGGACACAAAAACCAATATGGCCCGATGTTAACTGTTGATAACATTAGCTGTGAAGAACATATAAGTATGCATTGTACTCTCTTTTTCAATATTTCTGAATGTTTTGAGATTTTCATAAGAAGAAATTGGAGAGGATAATCCCTACTTAAAACTTAGGAAATGCAGCAGAGGTCACCAACACCGGCTGCCCATCAGGTCCTCGGGAGCTTGGCACAGACTCGGGTGCTGGGGCCACCTGTGTGACAGCCACAGGCAAGCCAGGCAGGGACAGTGCAGGAAACTGTCCTGCAAGTGCAGCGCCCTGGGGCGTTTCAATTCCCTTTCCCATTGTACGTACACGTGCATGCGTATACATGCATGTACATGTGCAGACACACATACATGCCTACGTTTCCTGAGAGCTCTCTCAGTGCTCCACAACATGCCTCAATGTCATGCTCTGAACAACCTAGAATATTCTCCCAACATTCACTTTCAAGACTAGGAAACACAGGCTCAGAAAAGACAGGTCACTCATCATGTCTCCCATTAAATGGTGGCATTAGGATTCGATCCCAGGCTTGCTGACTCCAGAACCTGAGGTTCAGGCCTCAAAGTGTGCCCAGTGGTTTCCAGCTTTCCAGGAATCTGCATGGCCATGACCTCGTTTCATCTTGGCAATTCAAAAGCCAGGCAGGGCAGAAAGGATTATGCCCAGTCCACAGAGGAGGAGATGGAAGCCGAGGAAGGGAAGCCCAGATGACTCGCCCAGGGTTAAGCAGATGGTCAGCTCTGACTCAATTGCCCCGCCACGGGTCCAGAGTCTAGGAATGAAGCTTCTGGTCAGCTGCTCTGCCCCCAGGACAAGGTCCAAACCTAAAATGGGTAAGAGCTCAGCTCCCGGCCCTCAGTGACTAGTGAAAGGAATGACAGAGCCAGGCGCTGCCGCCAGGACACACAGCCAGCCCCCGTCACTCAGCCAGCATTCTGCACCTCCACACACCCAGCTGTCGCAGGCACGCGGCCACTGGGACCAGCTGTAACTGCCCATCAGCCCTGCAGCGGGAAGTGGCTGCTCTCCTACAGACACAACAACTGACCAGCCGTTCCACTTGGAGGGAAAAGCTCCATAGTGTCATGTCTCTAGCTTCTGGAAGGTTACAGGGAAGCTTTTCCTGTGTAGGAGGCAGTGAAAAGTCAGAGCTCCAGGTACCGAACCGGTAGGTAGGCGTTAGGAAGTAAGCTTACACACTCAGCTGGCGGTAGTTACAGAGCCTGTAGAAGACGGGGTTCAAGCACTCAGCATGGCCTGGCAGCACAAGTCCATCAATCCTCCCTCCCCAGCCCCTCAGATCTGTCTTTGCCCCAACTCCCCCCGGCTCCTGCCTGAGCAATGCAGCCACCTCCCAGGCCCCTCCACCCCGCCTCCGCTGGTCCTGCCCCTTCAGGTCAACACCCCACCGCGCCAACAGCGGCCTTTTACAAGAACAGACCCGGATCACATCACTGTCCTCTCAGAATGCCACCAGCGCTCCCCAGCCCTCAGGACAAAAGCCCCACGGCCTCACCACCAGCCACCTCTCAAGTGTCCTCCAGCCACCTTCTCTCCCTTGCCCTCCGCTCCTAGCCACACTGCACACCTCCATTCCCTGAACACACCACACTACCTCGTGCCCAAAGACCGCCACATATGCCCTCCTACCTTCCGGAATATTCTTTCCTCCCAGCTTGAACATAAGACTTCCTCTGGGAAGTCTTCCCTGATAGCCAGGCCAGGTCAGCTCCCCACCCATCAGTGCTCCCATCACACCTGGAGGTACTTTTGAAAGAGCCATCTCCACTCCAAGAGCAGCCTGGCTCCCCCACCACACAGCAGGGACCTCCCCCAGCAGCCATTACATCAGCCTTGACCTTGATCCCTGGCTTTCCAGAAAGAGCCCCGGCAGAACTGAACTTGTCTTGAGTGACTGTCGGGACAGACGGTCGTGGGGCCGGTGGCCAAAGGGAAGCAGGAAGGAGAAGGCTGTCACGGGGCGCCCCCGGGGCCCGCAGGCGGCCTCACATTGGTGACCCCGCTCCGGTTCCGGGCCACCGTCTGCGACTTCAGCGTCGTCTGCTCCACCCGCTTACGGAGGGTCTCAAAGTCGTTCTGGGGGTCCAGGATGAGGAGGCACGGGTACTCGGTGGCCCTCTGGAAGAAGGAAATGTCCGGGCACAACCTCCTGCAAGAGGGAACAGGAGAGAGCACTGTTAGTCAGGACCGAGGCGTCAGACATTCCAGCTCCCAAAAGACATTTAAAAAAATAACATTATAGATTTTTAATTTAGTTTTTAAGAGGCAATCATTATAACATATAACCATATTCTTATGTGTATTTGCAAATACACCCACACACACACACACACATATACATATAATATATACTTTTTAAAGTCTTCTTATTGAACTTATGATCCAACTCGTCCCTTAAATCACAAACATCTTTCCATGTCAAGAACAGCTAGTATGTACAAGAGTGCTAACTGAAGTGTGGTTTAGGATGGTTACACTGCACATTGTACAGAACATTCTACAGCTGCCATGGGAAATAAATGTCCAAGACAAAGTGAGCGGAGAAGCAAGTCCAAGGTCCAGCCGTCTCCCTCCCGTGGCTCCCTGGGCTCTCAGGGCCTCGCACAGGCAGATCCCACGCCCCGCGGCCTTTCCCTCCCTCTCCCCAGGCCCCTGACTCCCCGGAGCTCAGCCTGAACGCTGCTCCCTCAGCAAGGCACCTGAACTCTCCCTTCAGAGCATTTACCATCAACGCTGATTACACGAATTTGTTGAACACCTGTCTTCCCATCGCCCCCGCCCCCAAGGCTCTAGGCTCCTTTGGGAGAGGGACACCTGTCTCGGCACTAGAGCAGGGGGTCAATATCGCCATAGAGCAGGGGGTCAATATCCATCTGGTGAAGGAATGATCAGGTGAACCCATAAACGCCCAGGACAACTGAGACCAAGGCAGGGAGGAGAGAGCTGGCCGCCGGCAAGCACAGTGACCCCACACACACTCACTGCACCCGCCAGCCCATTCTCAGGCCCCGCATCACTGACTGCCCAGACACCACCCACAGCTCCTCATGCCCCACTGCACCCTGCTGGCCGGGCTGGGAAGGAAAAGGACAGAACTGGGACCGCCCAGGAGTCCCAGGGCCCCCTCCCAGCCTAGCGCCCGCTCACCGGACGTCTTTGTCGATCTGCAGCAGCACCTCGTTGTCCTTGAAGTAGGTGTTCCACCGGCTGTCGGGGTTGGGGTTGAGAGGCTGTGGGGAGGACACAAGCTGCTCTCCCAGGCCCGGCGGGAGCTCCAGAGGCATTGCCTTCAGAGGCCTGAGCAGTGGCCTCACACCATCAATCCCATCACAGGCCCCGCTGGGGCTCCGAGACCCCGTTCAACTCCGCAGCCAACAGCCAAGCCCAGCTGCCTGCTCTGAGCACACATTCCTTCTGCCTCCTGCTCTGGCTCTAGGATGCTCCCAGGACAGGTTCTCACTAAATGCTTGTCGACGGAATGAATGGATGAATGAATGCCGGATCTTGAGGTCTAAATGATGCTCTGAGTCACTGACTGCAACCCTTGGAGGCTGGGCCTGCATGGGCCCCACCGCCACGTCTCACACCTCGAGGCGCGCAGGCCGAGCTCATACTAAAAGAACGAAGGGGCTTCCTCCAGGCCAGAAAGGCAGTCCGCCTCACTCCCACCTGCCCTGGCTCCCTTCAGCTAGCAACCCACAGAACCTGCGTCAAGGAACAGGGTGAGGCGGGAAGGAGACAATGCAGGCAGAGGCCGGGCTCAGTGCTGCTCACAGCCCTCTGAGCTGCCACTTAGATTCCCGCCTGGGCCCGGGGCAGCGGGGAGACCACCTTCAGGGGCAGAGCAGCCAAATGAAGAACGGAGGTACTGGAAGGGCCAACTGCCCACTCAAAGCCCACCCCCCTCTCCACCCTGTAGCCCCCGTCCCCGCTGCTGACCCCTACTCACATGGTCCTCAAAGGTCACATCCTCTCTGGACACCCCCATGTTGGCCTTGGCAATGCCGGGCTGGATAATCATTTCCCTCAGGAACTGGGAGTACAGCTCCCTGCAGGAGAGAAGAGCGGGGAGGGTAACTCCCAAGGCCTTGCCCGGGAGCCCGGAACAGGAGACAGGTCAGACTCAGCACCACCTGCTCTGTCTGATACGAAGACCCTCCCGCCATCCTCCTCTCCCAGGTCTCACCTACCTCTGCTTGGCCAGGATGGCGGTCCATGAGGCGCGCTCCAGCGGGAGGTAGTTTAAGAGAATCTGCACAGAGCGAGAGGAGCACAGCGCTGGTGACCCCCAGCCCAACGCCGGACAGCAGGTGGAGGCCGACAGGCCTCAAGCGAAACCTCCGATGACGCCCAGCGAGGGCGTGCGGGGCTGAAGCCCAGGAGCGTGGGCATGGGCCGGGGGCCTCCCCTTCCTCCCCACGCCTCCCTCCTCCTTTACCCCAACCCAGGCCTTTCCTCCTCTCCTCCTCACAGACCCTTCCAGGGGATCATAAGACCCTGTGCTCCAAGGGGCTGGAAACCAGGAGACTGGGCTCCCACAGCCACAGCACTTCATCGTTTGGGACAAAGCACAGCCTTTTTCGTCCCAATATGCTTCACTGCCCCTGCTCTGTCTGAGCCAGGACCCACAGGGCTTCGCTGGCATGACAAAGCCTTCCATCCCCAAAGGGATCCTGCAGGGGACACCGAGAGGAACCGAAAGCCCAGGACTTCCCAGAAAAGCTCCCCCAGACAACGCAAGGAAAGGCACAGAACAGAAAGGGGGGCCGGGGACAGGAGGGGGGGGGGCACAGCAGCCTGTGCAGGAACCAGGGACTCTCAGCAGAGCAGAAGCCCCCCCCCCCCCCCAGGCACACCCACCTTCCAGCAGAGGCACCGGAGTCCGCCCTCACAGGGGATGCCTGTGGACACAGCGGGCAAAGGTCACACCTAGGCCAGAGCCCCCCACCCCCACCCCCCCGGCCCTCCACCTCGGAGCCAGTCGGCAGGGAGTGGAGTGAGCAAGAAGTACTTCTTCAAGAACCGTTTACTGCCACAAAAGTTACTAGACTAGGTGCTCATCCTGTGTGTGCTTTCTCTCCGTGACCCCTGACCCGTCCCCAGCCCAGAGCTCCCTCTATCTGGACTATTCCTTGGAGGATTAACCTCCTCATCCTGGATATTTCTTCCTCGGAGCAGCCTGTACCAACCACCATCTCTTCCCATTCAGGCCAGTCGCCCCCTATGAAGAATGGCTCCGTGACGTCCCAGCAAACCCCACAGCCCGGATGGCGGAGCGGAATCTGTGTACATGGCTACCATTTTAATGCTCACTGAGGGTAAGCCCCAGGACAAGAACCTCATCTGACTGACATTCCCGGCGCCTGGCACCGGGCACGGCACACAGGAGACCGTACACTAAGCTACAAATGCTAGATCTCTGTGCTTTCCGGACCTGACCGCACTTCACCCTCATTATAACCCTTGTAAGGAGGGAAGGTCAGCTTCACTGTCCTCATCTTACAGATAAGGAATGTCATCAAGGACTCAAGACACAGGTCAGTCTGTCTCCTGGGGTCAAACTTTCCCCACTGCCGCAGACCGCGCCCTCCGAGGCCTGGCAGATTCCTCAGCCCCGCTGTCCCCAGCATCTCAAGAGCCCAGTTACCACCCCCGACAGAAAGGCAACTTCTGCGCAGCCGTCAGAAACCTCGAGTGCAGCTGCTGTCCGAGGTCCCTGCCTACCCGGACCGGGAGCTCATGACCCCATCTCAGAACCTGCGAGGGGAAGCAGATCCCTAAGAATGCCTTATTGACAGAAGTACAAAGGCTGAGCAGCGACGAGAAGCTCCACACAACAGCCTGGGGTTTTTAAAAGATGAAGGCTGACCGAGCCAGCAAGGGCAAAGTCAAACACTGCCGGGGAGCAGCTCTACCAGCCAGTTGTCTCAGGCTGGAAACTTTCTCACCGCTAACCAAAGTTCACTATCGCCTCAGTAGGCGTTGGTCCCCAGCCAGGGACAGAACCAGGAACTACCCTGCAGCTACCAAATTCTGCAACACAGGAAGCGTGGGGAATGAGGGAGGACGGGCCTCAGCTCAAGAAGTCTCCTCCCCACGCTCTTCCTGCCATCCTCTGTCCTCCCAGTTATTCCAAGGAGGTGACAAAGCGTCCTTCAGACACCAATGAAGCCCCCTAAAGCCCCCGGCAAGCTAACTGTGGCCACTCACTGTGGCTCAGGGAGTTCCTGGTTGGTCGGCTCCACAGGATCTGGAGAAGCCCCAGGAGGCAGGCTGGCCCCCAGAACCCAGCAGGCATGGCCCTGGGCATCCTCACCACAATGCCGCTCTGGGAAAACTCTGAAAACGGGGCGCTGCCTCTTACCACTAAAACTGAGTTCCCGGAGCTTCTCCAAGGCGATGGTGGGCTCCTTCAGGACCTCCTGGAAGTCCGCAATCCTGGAAGGCGGGAGGGGGAGGCAGATGAGATGCACCCAAACCGAAGATGACAGACAGGCTTAGTGAGCACTCCGAAGCCCACGGCTCCCTCAGACCACCCATCTCCAACCTGCTGCTCCCTCCCCTTCAGATGGCAAAGCTCACGAAGGTGAGCATCATGAAGCCAGACACATTCTCACATGTAGTGAGCTGGCATTTATTGGGCACTTCCTGCCAGCCAGGTCCAGCCCACAGCTCCACTCTCTGAACTCAATGAACCCCGGGAACCAGGAGTAATTTGATCCACAGACAGCGGACCTGTGTAACCTGCAGGCAGCTCTCCAGGCTCAAAAATATAACCATGAGAAGGCCTCCGGGCCTGCCTGCAGGCCAGGGCAAAAGGTCTAAAACAACAAATCCTGCAGGAAAACTGAAGATGGAGAGAAAATTTAGCCAATGCTGCAGGATTTGGCCTGGGAGAGGGGGCAGACGGGAAAATTCAGGTTTCCTAGCATTTCTAGTAAGAAATGAGCACGGGATATGGCAAGTATTTGGAGGAGGGTACTAAAGGTTAACAAGAAAAAGGGTGGGAGGCCTGAGGAACTGGGCACTGAGGCCCTGAATGAGGAAGGCACCAGGGGAAGAGGGAACCCAGGGCGAGAGAGAGAGAGAGAGAGAGAGAGAGAGAGAGAGAGAGAGCGAGCCACACACAGAGACAGAGACAGACAAGCGGTGACACCTCGGGGTCCAAAAGTGCCTCCTCCCCGTGCCCACTCAGGCCCACCGGCAATGAGGCTGGGAAGTGGGCGCCCGAGCCCCTCCGCCCGAGACTGCGGGCGCCTGGCCGCATCCGCGCGCGCTCCGCGAGGCCGGGGTGGCGGCCCGCCCGGGTGGGCCCCGCGGCTCCTTACCGGCTCTTGTGCAGACTCGACATGGTGTTGACTTCCGGATCCCCCCTGCCGCCTCCGCCGCCCCCGGGACGCGGGGCGCTCCGCACAGGCCTCCGACCGGAAACGCGCCGCCCGCGTGCGTGTTCCGCGCCGCTCCGCCCCCCACTCACGTGCCGCCCCCTTCCCCTAGGACACGCCCCCTCCCTAGACCTCGCCCTTCTCCAGGCCCCGCCCCTTTCCGTAGGCCCCGCCCCGGCCAAGTGTGAGGGCGCTGAGCGGGTGCCCTAAGGTTCTTCCTGGCGCTTCCCTGCGCCTCCGGTTCCATCCATGAAATATACCCGTCGCCGCCTCCTTGTCACCGGCATTTAGCTCTCGTGTCCTTGTTCCAGGAATGTACTCCTCCGCCACGCTACACAGGAATCTTCCCTGCCAGATCTTCACCCCGAGAGCAGATATTGGACGGAAAACAGGACTACAAGCCAGTGTTTCGGTGACTTTTGGATTTCGTGAAGACAAAATGTGCTATAAAAGAACAATAGAGCCCTAGCTGGTGTTGCTCAGTGGATAGAGCATCAGCCTGAGGACACCCCCACCCCTTCGATTCAGGTCAAGGGCACGTGCCCAGGTTGCGGGCTCGATCCCCAGGAGAGGGCGTGCAGGAGGCAGCCCAGCAATGATTCTCTCTCATCACTAATGTTTCTAACTCTCTCCCCCTCTCCCTTCCTCTCTGAAATCAATATATATATAAAAATAGCCAAAACCGGTTTGGCTCAGTGGATAGAGCGTCGGCCTGCGGACTGGAAGTTCTGGGTTCGATTCTGGTCAAGGGCATGTACCTTGGTTGTGGGCACATCCCCAGTAGAGGGTGTGCAAGAGGCAGCTGATGGATGATTCTCTCTCATCAATATTTCTAACTCTATCCCCCCTCTCTTCCTCTCTGTAAAAAATCAATAAAATATATATTAAAAATAAATAAATAAATATGAAATCTTACCAACATGGATATAATGGAATTTTTTTAATAAAAAGAATTAATTGTACATAAAGGGAAATCCACGCTGTGTACTTACTTTTATCCGCCTCCTCTCACTCAGCATAATTATTTTGAGATCCGTTGTAACGGATCATCCTTTGTGTTGCTGTGCAGATCCCATCGTCTGGAGGGACCATAGTCTGTCCTTTGCACACTTGGATTGTCTCCAGTTTGGGGCTATTACAATAAAGCCACAGTGAATATTTGTGCACAAGTCTTTACGTGGACACATGCTTTCATTTTTCTTGGAGTGGAATGGCTGGATGTATTTAAAATTTTTAGAAAATATCTAGGCAAACCATTTTCTAAAATGTTTCTATCCCTTTATACCCATACTGGAAGTGTATGCGAGTTTCTGTTGTAACATATCTTCATCAACACTTAGTATGGTCAGCCATTTTTTTAATATATTTTATTGATTTTTTACAGAGAGGAAGGGAGAGATATAGAGAGCTAGAAACATCGATGAGAGAGAAACATCGACCAACTGCCTCTTGCACAACCCCCACCGGGGATGTGCTCTCAACCAATGTACATGCCCCTGACCGGAATTGAACCTGGGACCTTTCAGTCCACAGACCAACGCTCTACTGCTGAGCCAAACCGGTTTTGGCATGGTCAGTCTTTTTAATGTTAGACATTCCAGTAGTGGTATCTTGTCATTGTTCTAATATGCATGTCCCCAAAGACCAATGACATTGAGTGTGTTCTCATGTGTTTGCCATCTGTATATCTTCTTTGGGGAAGTTACCTGTTCAAAACTATTTCCCAATCTTCATTAAATTGCTTGTTTTCTCACTGAAATATACTTTTGAGAATTCTTTATATTTTCTAGACATCTTTTTTTTTAAATTTTGGTAATATATACATAACACAACATTTCCATCTTAGTCATTTTAAGTGTACAGCTCAGCAGTGTTGGGTGTATTTACACTGTACTGTAATCTCCAGAACACTTTTGTTGTTCCTGCTGTTACTGGTGATCCTCAATGGAGGATGCTTTCTCCGTTGATGTTTAGAGAGTGGAAGGGGGGATGTGTTTTCTCTTACATCGATGCTTCTCTCTCTCTCTCTCTGTCGGAGAAAACACACCCTTTGGTTGCCTCCCAAACTGGTTCTGACCAGGGCCAGGGATCGAACCTGCGGCCACAGCACGTGCCTTGACTGGGAATCCAACCTGAGACCCTTCAGTGCGAGGCCAATGCTCTAGCCACTGAGTAACACTGGCCGGACTCCAGAACTCTTTTATCCAGCAAACTCTAAATGCACTAAACGACAACTCCCCATTCCCCCTTCCCAGCCTCTGGCAACCATCATTCTTCTCTCTGTCTCTATGACTTTGACTCTCTAGGGACCTTATATAAGTGGAATATATAGTAGGCTTTTAAAAAAACATTTTTATTGATTTCAGAGAGGAAGGGAGAGGGAGAGAGATAGAAACATCCATGATGAGAATCATTGATCAGCTACCTCCTGCACACCCCCTACTGGGGATCAAGCCTGCAACCCGGGCATGTGCCCTTGACTGGAATTGAACCCAGGACCCTTTAGTCCTCAGGCTGATGCTCTATCCACTGAGCCAAATCAGCGAGGGCTCATATAATATCTTTTTTAAAATTTAACTCTTGCCGGGACCGGTTTGGCTCAGTGGATAGAACGTCGGCCTGCGGATTGAAAGGTCCCGGGTTCGGTTCCGGTCAAGGGCATGTACCTTGGTTCCGGGCACATCCCCAGTAGGGGGTGTGCAAGAGGCAGCTGATTGATGATTCTCTCTCATCGATGTTTCTAACTCTCTATCCCTCTTTCTTCCTCTCTGTGAAAAATCAATAAAATATATTTTTAAAACAAAATTTAATTCTTGACAGTATTAGAGATGTTCCCAAATTTCCCCCCTTTACTCCCCTCCTCCCAGTCCCTGCCCCATCCCAGTCCTTCACCACACTGATAGACTGTGTCCATTCCTTATGCAAATACCTCTTAAAGTCCCTGGGGTTTTTTTTTCTCTCTTTTTTTTTTTTAATATATATTTTATTGACATTTTACAGAGAGGAAGGGAGAATGATAGCTAGAAACATCGATGAGAGAGAAACATCCATCAGCTGCCTCTTGCACACCCCCTACTGGGGATGTGCCCGCAACCCAGGTACATGCCCTTGACTGGAATCGAACCTGGGACCTTTCAGTCCACAGACCGACACTCTATCCACTGAGCCAAACCGGTTTCGGCAGAGTCCCTGTTTTCAATGCTTTTGGGTAGGAACCCAGAAGGTGAATTGCTGGGCCATCGGTAATTCTGTTTTTAATTTGTTTTAAGAACTACCATATACTGTTTTCCACGATGGCTACAGCCATTCCTATTTTCTACAACAGTGCACAAGGTTCCAGTTTTCCCACATCTTCACCACCAGTTGTTATTTTCTGTTTCGTTGTTGTTTTCTATTTTTATGCCATAGCCACCCTAGTGGGTATGAGGTGGTACAAGTCTTTTTATGTATATAAAAATATTTTTATTGATTTCAGAGAGGAAGGGAGAAGGGAGAGAGATAGAAACATCAATGATAAGAGAGAATCATTGATTGGCTGCCTCCTACACGCCCCACACTGGGAACTGAGCCCACAACCCAGGCATGTGCCCTTGGCTGGAATTGAACTCGGGACCCTTCAATCCATAGACCGATGCTCTACTTGCTGAGCCAAACAGGATAGGGTGGTACACGTTTTTTAAGTTAAGATATGTGAATTGTAGATATTTTTTCCCAGTCTGTGGCTTGCCTTTATATCCACTTAACAATGTTTGATTAAAAGCTCGTAATTTTCATACTAACGTCTGCAGTTTCTTTATGTCATATCCAACAAACCTTTGCATAACCAGTATCACAAAGATTTTTCTCCTATGCTTCCTCCTACAGGCTTTATCATTTTAGGTGCTACATGTAGGTCTATGACCCATGTTTTAAAGTTTACAATTCATTTTGTCTTAGTAATTTTTGTAAGTGGCATGAGATACGGATCAAAGTTTATTTATTTCCATATTAGTGTCCATTCAGCAGTTGGAGAACATGAGGGTTACTGCTCTTCTGGAGTACTATGGATAATGCTGGGAACATTTTCTCCTGGGTACACACTTAGAATTTCTAGGTCCTATGGTAACTCTATGTTTAACTTTTTAAAACATAGTTTTTATTGTTTTTTTGTTTTGTTTTGTTTTTTTACAGAGAGGAAAGGAGAGGGATAGAGAGTCAGAAACATCGATGAAAGAGAAACACCGATCAGCTGCCTCCTGCGCACACCCCATCGGAGATGTGCCCACAACCAATGTACATGCCCTTGACCGGAATCGAACCTGGGACCCTTCAGTCCACAGACCGACGCTCTATCCACGGAGCCAAACCGGTTTGGGCTATGTTTAACTTTTTAATGAGGAATTGCCAAGCCGCTTAAAGCCGCTGACCATTTCGCATTCCCAGAGCAATGCAGGGGTGTTGTTCTGCTTCCTTGATAAGACTTGTCATCGTCTATCTCTTCGATCATATCCGCCCGGAGGACATGAAGCTGGTTTGCATTTCCCTGATGACAATGATGCTGAGTATCTTTTCCTGTGCATCTTGGCCACGTGCGTATCATCTTTGGAGAAATGTCAGTTCTTTTGCTATTTCACATTGGGTTATCTGTCTTTTAATTGTTTAGTTGCTTAGGTATCCTGGGTTACTATTTGTATCAAATATACGATTTTCCAATAGTGTCTCCTATTCTGTGGGTTGTATCCCTCCCCCCTTTTTCTTAATCTTCATTGTTGAAAGTATTACTGTAGCTATGTCCCCTTTTGCCCCCATTCACCCCTTCTAGCCCGCACCCACCTGCCACCCAGGTTGTCTTTTCACTTTCTTTTTTTTTTTTTTTTAAATATATGTTTTTTAAATATATTTTATTGATTTTGTACAGAGAGGAAGGGAGAGAGATAGAGAGCTAGAAACATCGACGAGAGAGAGTCATCGATCAGTTGCCTCTTGCACACCCCCCACTGGGGATGAGCCCGCAACCAAGGTACATGCCCTTGACCGGAATTGAACCCGGGTCCCTTCAGTCCCCAAGCCGACGCTCTATCCATTGAGCTAAACCGGTCCCGGCGACTTTCTTTTTTTTATAATTATATTTTATTGATTCTTTACAGAGAGGAAGGGAGAGGGAGAGAGAGCTAGAAACATCGATCAGCAGCCTCCTGCACATGTCCCACAGGGGATGTGCCCCCAACCAAGGTACATGCCCTTGACCAGAATCGAGCCTGGGACCCTTGAGTCCACAGGCCGTTGCTCTATCCACTGAGCCAAATCGGTTAGGGCGGTCTTTTCACTTTCTTGATGGTGCCGTTTGAAGCAAAAAAGTTAATTTTGATGAAATCCAATTTGTCTGTATTTTTCTCTTGTGTTTGGTGACATATTAAAGAAAGCACTGCCGCCGAAACTGGTTTGGCTCAGTGGATAGAGCGTCGGCCTGCGGACTGAAAGGTCCCAGGTTCGATTCTGGTCAAGGGCATGTACCTTGGTTGCGGGCACATCCCCAGTAGGGGGTGTGCAAGAGGCAGCTGATCAATGATTCTCTCCCATTGATGTTTCTAACCCTCTATCCCTCTCTTTTCCTCTCTGTGAAAAATCAATAAAATATATTTTTTTTAAAATAAAAATAAATAAAATCAACCTTTTTATTTTTTTATTTTTATTTTATTTTTTGTAAATATATTTTATTGATTTTGTACAGAAAGGAAGGGGGAGAGATATTTAGAAACATCGATGAGAGTCATTGATCAGCTGCCTCTTGCACACCCCCTACTGGGGATATGCCCGCAACCAAGGTACATGCCCTTGACCAGAATCGAACCCGGACCCTTCAGGCCCCAAGTCGACGCTATCCATTGAGCCAAACCGGTCTCGGCTCAACTGACTTTTTAAAAGATTCAAAATTATACATAGTTAGCTCAACTGGTGTGGCTTGGTGAATGTTGACCTATGAACTGGGGGTCACTGGTTCATTTCTCGTCAGGGCATATGCCCAAGTTTCAGGCTCAATCCCAGTGTGTGGTGTGCATGAGGCAGTTGATCAATGATTCTCTCTCATTATTGGTGTTTCTACCTCTCTCCCCCTCTCCCTTCCTCTCTGAAATCAATAAAAATATATTTTTTAAATTCACAAAGTTAGAATTAGGGTGAAGATCACGTGGAGATAAAATTCCTTGCCCTAGCCGGTTTGGTTCAGTGGATAAATTGTCGGCCTGTGGACTGAAGGGTCCCGGTTTCAATTCTGGTCAGGGGAACATACCTTAGTTTCGGGGTTGATCCCCCAGTAGGGCAAGTGCAGAAGGCAGCCAATCAATGATTGTCTCTCATCATTGATGTTTCTCTCTCCCTCTCCCTCTCCGAGGAATTACCAAGCTGCTTAAAGCCACGTAAAGCCACTGCACCATTAGACATATACATACTAGAGGCCTGTTGCATGAAATTCATGCAAGGAGCTAGGCCTCACAGCCGGGATGGGAAGGTTGTTCAGCTGTTTGGTCTAATTAGCATATTATGCTTTTATTATGATAGATTATTATAGATATATTTTAAAGAGATAGGATTCCTTGAGCAAGCAGCATCTAAACTGAGACCAGAAGGTGGAGGAGAATGCTGGCTGTAGATGGAAGCAAGAAAAGTGTTTAGTTAGGGAGATATTGTTTGCGCCTATGCGAGAGAAGGGTTCATTTAAATAATAATAATAATAATAATAATAATGCTTTAAACTCTCTGGATTGAACAATGGCAAGGGGCAAAATAAGAGGAGGGAACAAGAGGCTGGAGAGAGACAGGGGACATTTGTCCTTGCCGTCTATGAAAAGGGGTGTAAGCGAGGGAGCACCCTGCTCAGGTTTACGTTTTGGAAAAGTCATCCTGGGACTGGGGAGAGACCGAGCGCAAGGGGCAGGGGGTTCCAAGAGGAGCCTGTTGCAGGAGCCCAGAGAGGAGATGATGGTGGACAAAGCCCGGCTCTCCTGGGTGAGGAGAGAGGGCCTGGGTTTGGGATATCCTTAGCCCTTGGAGACTGAGCCGGGAGCTGAGGGCAACTCCCGACTTCCCCGTGACAGCCGGGCTCCCGGCGGCCCAGGAACCAGCTGGGGAGGCGGCGGCGCCGGGAGGAGGATGACGGCGCCGGGAGGAGTGGGCGCGCTCCCGGGGGAAGCAGAGATGCTCCGTGGGGCGCTGCGCGTGGGCAGGGCGGGAGCTCCGGGGCCGTCGGCGCCGACGGGGAAGGAGGAGCCAGGCCCGCCCCGAACCGCCGCTGGGCGCTGCCGGCTGAGCCGCAGGACGGATCGGGGCGAACCCTGACCTCCCGAGCGGGCCCCCCACACTGCCCCAGAGGCACGTGCTCACCCCCGGGGTGGGGACGCCCATCGGACCCCTCCTGCCCCGGCCCACGGGCCCGGGATCGCCGAGGGGAGCCCCGGAACCTTCCGCCGCCGCCGCCCGCGTTCGCCGCGGGACCCTTCGCGAACGCCGGTCCGCGGTTGCTAAGGGGCGGCCCCGGAAGTGACGCGCCAGGGGTTTGTTGACAGCGGAGGCGGCGGCGGCTGCAGGCTCCCAGCCGTAGGAGCCGGATCGGGGGAGGGGCCGGGCCCCGGAGCCTGCACCCGGCGGCCTGCAGCCCTCAGGGCAAGGTAACGGCCACGGGTCCCCCGGGCGCGACCCCCTCCCGCCGGGGACCCCCGCCCCCGGGCACCCAAGTCCCGCCGTGTTGCCCCCCGTCCCCCGCAGACCCCGTCCCTCAGCCTGACGACATCCCCTGCCGGCCCGGCCGCATCCTCCGCTCCTCCGCGGCCGGGCGAGGTAGCATCCCGGGGATCCCAGCGCCCAGGGATGTTCCTGCGTCCCTCCCCTTTCCCTCCTGCCTCCTCCTCTTCAGCGTCGCTTCAGCATCGCAGCTGCAACCTCTTGCACAGACAGGTCCGTCTCGGCCGATGGTGGGAGGGCTTCCTCCTCCTCTCCCCTGCTGCCGGGTCTGAGAGATGTGCCTTTAAACCGAGCTCCCTTCCTCCAGAGAGAAAGACTCCCTGGTGAATGCCCCTACAAAATGGGGGCTCGTGTAGGACTGCCCCTCCTACCTGTTGGATGAGCTTAAGTTCCCCCAAAGCTCAGGGACGGTTTGGATCTTGGATCGGCTCCTACAAGGGATGACAAGGTGCGGGGAAACCCAACCGCCCGGCCGGGTGGGAGAGCGCTGGGTGGGGTTGCAAACCTGAGGAGCGAGGAGCCAGCTGGGTAGGTGAGTTGAAACTGAAACTGCCGGCCACGGAAGCTCTGTGGGTGGAATGGGACTTGGCTGCTCTTTGGCCCACGGTGTCCAGGATCTCCCGGCTTCGCCTGCGCCTGCCAGCTCGTTTGGTTTTCCAGGCGAGAGGGATGCCTGATCTTCCTTGGGGGAAATCTGATTTTTCTGATTTCTGATTTTTCTCTTCAGGGCTCAAGCTAGCTAGAATGGGCACTGAAGACAGGCTTCCTGTAGAGTGGGAGGTGGTGGCTAGCAGAGAGGGGCCTCTCTGTTTTGGTTCATTGCTTTATTGGGCAAAGAATAAACATCATATGTAGGGTGGCTCTGGAGATAAACAAAGAAGAAAGAGCCATGGAAAGAGCCAGAGTGCACAGGCACCTTTTATAGAGGGCGGTCTGACCGTGTCTAATGAGTCGATATCTGGCCAGAGACCTGAAAGCGGCCATACAGCTCCCCGAAGGCAGAGCATTCAATAGCAGGTACAAAGGTCCTACCGGATGGGGACAATAGGGCTGGAGTGGCATGGAGGAGGAGAAGGGTGGTTGATGAACTTAGAGAGGAGTGGGGGCAGATAGTGTTGGGGAGAATACCAGGGACTGGCTGTGCGATGCCAGGTCATGGAGTGTCTAAGGGGGCACCCTTTCAGAACCCTGCTAAGGCGAAATGTCTGGTGCTTGGAGAAAATACAGATTTGTTTTAGACGACAAATGGCCATTGTGCTCTGGTCTTTGGTTGTAAGTACCCTTTTTCCACATCTGTAATGATCATTGACGGAATACATACAAACAGGGCAGCCATAGAGCGCTGTGGTTAAATCAGGTCATGCCATTGCTTCCTGGTCGTGAGAACTTGGGCAAGGGACCTTTTTCTCATCTGTACAGGGGAGATGGTAGCTTGGTCCTGGCTTTAAAATATATATATGTGTGTGTGTGTGTGTGTGTGTGTGTGTATGTGTGTATGTGTATATATATTATATATTAGAGAGGAAGGGAGAGGGAGGGAGAGATAGAAACATCAATGATGAAAGAGAATCATTGATTGCCTCCTGCACGCCCCACACTGGGAATTGAGCTCACAACCCCGGCATGTGCCCTTGACTTGAATCAAACTTGGGACTCTTTGGTCCGCAGACTGACGCGCCA
The DNA here is from genome assembly GCF_964339955.1 of Pipistrellus hanaki. Lineage (NCBI taxonomy): Eukaryota > Metazoa > Chordata > Mammalia > Chiroptera > Vespertilionidae > Pipistrellus > Pipistrellus hanaki. The sequence continues at coordinate 4,174,804 of NC_140513.1, forward strand.
TCCACTGAGCCAAACCAGCCAGGGCTTGGTTCTGGCTTTTTGATGACAGTGGGAGGTGATGGGGACTGTTTAAAAAAGCTTAGCAAAACCCTGTCCTGCTACATAAAACAGGCAAAATACGGTGCTGAAATAAATATGAAGACAGGTTGGTGAGGGCAGTGCACGTTGGCCTTAGATGTATGGTCAGAGCATGTGTGCTGACCTGATGATGGAGATTGTCCATCCCAGAGGTTCCCGGAAGAGGCTGAGGTTTTGCAGTGTAGAGCTGAGTCGGACAGGCGGGGTGGGGCATTTGGGGGAGAGGACTTGCAAATGAAAAGTCAGAGCACAGAGATGCTGAAAGCCAGCGGGTTGGAGCCGGACCCTCGGACTACCAATCTAGGTCAGGGTTCAAGCCCCTGCTGTGCTTCTGGCTTGCTGTGTGAGCTTGGGCAGTTACATCCTGTCTGGACCTCAGTTTTCCTGTCTGTACACTAATTCTGACGGCTGCCAGGAGGATGAAATGGAACGAGGTTCTGAAAGAATTTGTTGCACTTTCAAGCCCTCTGCGAAGGAAAAGGGCTGTTCTTGTTAGCGTCACCAAGATTCTGCAGCTTCAGTAACGGAGCTGTTCTCGATTCCTGAAATGCAAGTTCAGAGTCTCCCCCTCGGTCATCTATTTTTGGATCGGGAAGCTTCAGAAAGGAGCAGATCTTCCAGCTTCAAAAATGAGATGAGCAGAAGGGTCTCTCCAAACATCATTCTTTGGAAATTGCTCCATAATTATTGGTTACTACCTACTTTAAAAAACATTTTTTTTAAAATTGCTTTTAGATAGAGAGGAAGGGAGAGGGAGAGAGAGAGAAAAACATCGATTGGGTGCCTCCTGCATCCCCCTATCAGGGATCATGTTCGCAACCCGGGCATGTGCCTTGACCGGGAATAGAACCAGAGAACTCTTGGTTCATGGGTGGATGCTCAACCATTGAGCCACACCAGCCAGGCAGTTGCCACCTTCTTCCCATTGTTTCATGCCATGTCCTCACCAACCCCATGAGGTAAGGTACATATGCAACACACCGACAGGTAAGGACCCTGATGAATACTGAGGGTGTAAATATTGCCTGGGCACCCTGTGGCACTATGTCTCCTCCCCCACAACCAACCACACCCTCACTGTTGTCAGGGAGATCTCAAGGATCACACAGGGTCCCTGCCTCAGGAAGCTTCCAGTCCTTGGCAAACAAACAATATATGTCCACAGGATGGTTCCCAGCCTTGTCCGACCACCTGTAAGGAGACTGTGAAGGCTCATGCCACAGGAGGGAGAGCTGAGGGTTGGAGAACCCGTTTGTGCCCATAGCTTAATGGTAGAGAGAGCCAGCACTTTTACTTCTTTGAACCATGGTTTTTTCATTTAGAAAAAAAAAATTATTACACATCCCTCAAGTTATGGATGGCTCCACTGAGAAGATGCAGGGGAAGCTCAGACCACTGAGTCTTGAACTAATGAGTGTGTGTAGACATATTGGTATGTACAGCTGCATAAACCAGTGGTCAGCAAACTGTGGCTCAAGAGCCACATGCGGCTCGTGAGCCACGATTTGCCGCTCAGTTGACTAATGAGTTTGCTAACCACTGGGCCATAGACCATGGCAAATGACTTCACCACTCAGCCTCAGCTGCCTCGTGTGGTTGGTGAATCCGCAGAGTTCTTGGAATATGGTGGTCAGTGTGGGTGTCGTGGCTATGTCTCTCTTTTTTTTTTTTTTTTTTAAATATATATATATATATTTAATTGATTTTTTTAAGAGAGGAAAGGAGAGCCGAAACCGATTTGGCTCAATGGATAGAGCATTGGCCTGCAGACTCAAGGGTCCCGGGTTCGATTCCGGTCAAGGGCATGTACCTTGGTTGCAGGCACATTCGCAGTGGGGGGTGTGCAGGAGGCAGCTGATCGATGTTCCTCTCTCATCAATGTTTCTAACTTTCTATCCCTCTCCCTTCCTCTCTATAAAAAATCAATAAAATATATTTTTTAAAAAAAAGAGAGAGAGAGGAAAGGAGAGGGATAGATGGTTAGAAACATTGACCAGCTGCTTTCCCTTTCCCCCTCCCCTCCTCCCCCCGGATGTGCCTGCAACCAAGGTATATGCCCTAGACCGGAATCGAGCCTGGGACCTTTTAGTCTGCAGGCTGACGCTCTATCCACTGAGCCAAACTGGTTTTGGCTGTGATGGTTATGTCTCATTGGAACCCAGGTGTCCCCCAAGGGCCCCTCTGCCTCCAGCTAGCACCAGCGAGCAGAGATGACATTCCTCCTCCACTGCATTTCCACGTCCTCCTAACGTGGCCCTCCAACAGACTTAGACTCTGCAGGTCAGCCCTCTGCTGCTCACCTGCACCCCTGCTCCCCAGAGCCCCCCACCTCCTCTCACAGCAGCCTCCTACCCCAAATCTTCCCTGCGGTCCCTTCCCTCCTGGGAAGCTTCCAGCCTCTACAAGGGCATTTGTTGGGGTTTCCCCTCCCCCGCTCCTGGTGAATTCACAGGTGGGCGCTGCTTCAAGGCTTCTGAGTCCCCGTGGGCTGGGTGTCAGCGCTGCCTCCTCGACCTCACTGTCTCTTCCCTCCCTTTGGTGGGTGGAAGGCTGAGTGGCTTAGTGAGAAGCACCGGCTTGATTTAGGGCTGCGTCCCATTCTTGCCAGTCACTCCGGGCAAGCCTCAGTGTCTTCATCAGGAATGGTAACTCCGGCAAAAGCAAACCGTTATTCTGTTGGTGCCGGTGCGGGCCGCGCCTGTGGATCCCGGAGCGGGGGGCAGGGGAGGGGTCCGTAGACACATGGTTGCATGAGTGATGGATTAGCCACGAGCACAGGGTCCTAGGGAGTGCTGTTTGCAGGTTCAGTAGGAGGCGGTATGAAGTAAGCGCAGTGTGGAGGTGGCAGCTGCTGCTGCTCTCCTCTCCCTGCGGTGCCCCCTCCCTCCCCCCGGAGGAGGTCACAGGCTCAGATGGATCCAGTTTTAGAGAACCTACAAGAGCAGGGATGGCGGAGTTCTCACCAGGTGCTGCTCCGTCACCATCAGTTCCCTCTGCCTCAGGAGGAATGAGGAGCTGGGGGGGGGGGGGGGCGAGGTAGCTGCCTCTGGTGGGTGCCAGGCCTGCAGCTGGATGCCGCACAAGTGGCCGGGCACCCCAGCGCCCAGGCTCTCAGCCTCCGTGCCAACTTGAGGACGGCTTCCTCCTCCAGCTCCGCCAGCCCCAGTCAGCATGGTCGGCACTGCCAAAGGCAGTTAGCAAATGGTGCCCTTTGCCTGGTGTGTCTTTTGGTGGCTTTGGCGGCTGACAGGTGGTGCTTCCCCCTGAGGAGAGGGTTAGGGCAGGGCAGCTCCCTGGGTGACTGGTGTGGCCCTGCAGAGGAGGCGGAGCGCTGTGGCCACGGGTGCCCAGCACTGTCCTGGGCAGGTGGGCAGGGAGGACACAGGAGCGAGCCCTGCCTCCCGGCGTCCACGTGTGGCCCAGCCTGCAAGCCCTGTCCCTCCCGCAGGCGGTAGCTGACACCCTCCTATCTGTCAGGCCCGGGCGTTCAGCCCTTTGTCCAGCACATAGCGAGCAGTTGGGCTGTGGTGCCAGTGCCCCACGCCGTCTGTCTCTGCAGCCTGTGCACAGCTTTGCCTTCTTTCTGGAGCGCCTTTCCCTTCTCTGCCCACCCCCAGTTAACTGTGACTCATCTTTCGGGTTGCAGCTGCAATGTCAGAGCCCCAAGTACCTCCCTCCCCTGCAGAACACTGGGCCCCGTTACGTGGGGCGGGTTGGGGTGCCCCTGGGTGGCCGGATGTCCCCCTTCAGAGCCACTGCGCTTCGCCAGGAGAAAGCCCTCGTCTGGTTTCGTTCGCCACTGGCTGCACGGTGCTTACTAGATGGTTAGCGAGTGAACAGCAAAGGCCCTGGGCTAAGCCCAGGAATGCAACGCCAGGCAAGACAGTCTGGTTGCCACTTCGTGGAGCTGGCTGCCTGGCAAGGAAGCCAGATAGTTAGCCCAGCATCAGTGCAAAGCGTGGGCTCTTATGGTGCGGCCTTTGGGGCCACGGCAGCTACACTTGGCAGTCAGGGGGGGCTTCCTAGAGGAGAAGATGTCGACACTAAGACCTGAGGGTGCTTAGGCATCAACAAAGCAAGGAGGAGAGGCCAAAGGTGGCGGGCTGGAGTGGTCCCTGACACTCCGGCAGGAGGGGCGTGAATGTGTATTGGGGGGTGGGAGCAGTATTTGGTAGAGAGTGGAATCGTTAGTTGAGTTTGGATGGTCCCAGTTGAAAGCAAACCAGCTGAGCAAAGGTCTGAAGGTGACCCTTACGGCCTATCACCAGTGCGATGGAGGAGGCCACAGCTGAGTGGGGGTTGACCAGAAGGCTGGTTCTAACTCTTGGAGGCCCTGGGTGATGCTTGAAGGAGATTGGACTGAGCGGTCTCCAGCTGGGACTGTCCCAGCCAGCAGTACCCCCTCCTCTCCAGTGGCCCAGGCCAGAGAGGCTGCTGGGCTCTTGGAGATCTGAAGCAAAGGAAGGCCATGCCAGGACCGAGGCAGCCTGCTGTGCCTTCCCCCAAGGGTGTCCCAGAGCCAGTGGGACAGCTGGCCCCAGGGCCTGTGGCAGGAGACTCAGGTGTGGGCAGCACGGACACAAAGCTGGACAGGAATGGGCTGCTCTACTTGGGGACCAGGGCAGGAGATGATGACTATGATAATGTTAGTAATAATACTGGCTTTTTATTGAATAATTACTACGTGCCGGGAACTATGCTAAGCCATTTCCGTGTCATTCTGTGTTATCTTCCAAAGTGCTCCCTGCTTTGGAATAGAAACGAGCACATAGAGGTGGGAACACTTGCCCAAGTTCCCATGTTCTTAAGCAGCAGGGCTGAGACTGGAAACCAAGCTCCTACAGCCAGCCCCCAGCAGTGGCGGCACCAGAATCAGAACTGGCCGTCGCACAGGGCCTGGTGCTCCGTGGCCGCCCTGGATTCCCTGAGCAGCCTGCCGCGTCGGGTATGGACGCCGAGACTCCCAGGAGCCAGGGGCAATGCTGGGCCTTAGATTCCAAAACCCTTCGAGAGAGGATGTGATGGGGTCCAAGCGACCAGGCTCAAATCCCAGTTTGGACCAGTAGCCTCTCTCTGAGCTCGAGTTCCCTCATCTGTAAGATGACATCATAACCACCTTTGGTTATACACTTAGTCATGTCAAACCTGAAACTACACCCCCCCCCCCCCGTCTCATTTACTCCAGCAGCCTGTGAAGTGTGGGTTTTACCCCCCCTTCTACAAACTGGGTGTATGTTACTGGAAGTACCTTCTGCTCCATGGTTGCCCTCTTTCTAAAATACGATATTTTTATTGATTTCAGAGAGGAAGGGAGAGGGGGGGAGAGAGAGAAACATCAAGGATGAGAATCATTGATTGGCTGCCTCCTGCACCCCCCCCCTCCCCACTGGGGATGTGCCCGCAACCAAGGTACATGCCCTTGACCGGAATCGAACCTGGGACCTTTCAGTCCGCAGGCTGACGCTCTATCCATTGAGCCACACCGGTCTTGGCGGAGACTTCATTTCTTACATAACTGTTTTATGGAGCCGTATTTCTTATCGTACAGTTCACCTAGTTCAAGTAGATAAGTCCGTGGTTTTGAGAATATTCACAGAATTGGGCAATCTTCACCACGATCAATTTTAGAACATTTTCATCACCCCAAAAAAGAAAACCACAAACCCATTCACAGTCACTCCGTATTTCCCCCAACCTGCCGGCCCTAGGCAACCACTAACCTACTCCCGTTTCTGTAGGTTCCCCTATTCCGGCTAGACGTTCTATGTAAATGGAATCACAGAATCATATGTGTGCGTGGTGCCTCTTGTGACTGCTTTCTTTCCTTAGTATAATGTTTTCAAGGCCCAGTCTTGTATGTATCTGTACTTCATTCCTTTTACAGCTGAATTATAGTCCATTGTATGGCTAGACCATTTTTGTTTGTCCACTCATCAGTGGATGGACATTGTGTTTCCATTTGGGGCTATTATGAATACCACTATGAATTTTAACGTATAGCCTTTTATGTGGATGTATATTTTCATTTCAATTAGGAGGAGCCTGATCCTTAATCATAGAGAATGAGTTTTAGTGATAACATGTCGATAAAGCCCTGGCACACACTAAGTGTTCAAACAGTGACAGCTATATACAAGTTAGATTACCTGGCAGGGGCCCTGGCCAGGTAGCTCAATTGGTTGGAGCATCATCCCCATGTGCCAAGGGTTGCTGGTTCAATCCCTGCTCAGAGCACTTATAAGAATCAACCAATGGATGCATAAATGAGTGGAGCTAAGAATTGATGTTTTTCCCTTTCTCTCTCCCCCCCCCCTTCCACTCTCTCTGAAAAGCAATAGAAAAGTATCCTCTGGTGAGGATTAACAAAAAAGGCAGTCCCTGTTATCCCCACCCAAGCGTTAGGTTCCCTACACACACGCCTGTCCACAGACATTTGCGAAGGCATAGAAACACTTAGAGAAGGCCCCCTGCTCTTTGCAGTCAAATCAGACAAGTCAGCAGAGAGGGGCAAAGAGGAAGTCAGGAGTCCCGAGGCCTGGTCTGCTAAGCTGCCCATTTGAGTGTGCATCTGGAGCCTCCGTTTCCCTCCTCAGAGAGTGGACATCGGACAGCCGGTGGTTCCGGCCTCGGGCTCACTGAGCTGCTTTCCCATCCTCTAGGCTGTGGCTCTGCCAATGACCCTGTGAGTACTGAGTGACTGTTGTCCCTGGAGGCCCCTGTCCTGGAGCGGCCCACCTTCCTGCCCCCAGCATGGCATCGGACACCCCCGACTCCCTGATGGCCCTCTGCACCGACTTCTGCCTGCGCAACCTGGACGGCACTCTGGGCTGCCTGCTGGACAAGGGCTCCCTGCGGCTGCACCCCGACATCTTCCTGCCCAGCGAGATCTGTGACCGGCTCGTCAACGAGTGAGCGGCCCGAGCGGGGCGGGGCACAGGTCTTCCGATGAGCGTGTGTGGAGAGATTGGACAAGTGTGTGCACCATGTGGTAGTGTGACCATGGACATGTGTGGGTGAGGGTGTGTGTGCCTGCACATGGGTGTCCATGGGTGTAGAGTACTGTAAAGTTGTGTGTGTGTGTGTGTGTGTGTGTGTGTGTGGGTGTGGGGGTTATGTATGTGTGTTAGTGTATGAAGGTGTGTGCACGGGAAGGAATGTGTCTGCAGCACAGGAATGTTTGAGTGTGAAACTGCAGGTGTGCATTGCACCTATGAGAGGGGATAGAAGCCTGCACATAAATGAAGTTGTTTGCTGTCCTGTGTGTGTGTGCACACCGGAGCCTGTGAACTCGTGACTGTGTGTGGACATACGGGGTTACACACCAGTGCCCAAGTGGATCCATGACCAGGGCTTTAATCGTTCAGAAAACCTTTACGTGGCCCCTCCAGAGGACTCCCCGCTAGTGGAGGCTCCTAGAAGCATGGCTGGGTTCGGTGACCTCTGGGATGCCCCGAAGGGAACTTGCTAGACCAGACAGTTGCATTTAAAGTGGGCACCTGTGTGCGAGCTGAGGACAGAACCCAACTTGTAGTAATGTTCTGAGCACTTAACGTGGGCCAGGAAGCTCTGGTCTGACCACTGTGTAGACCGCAGTTATGGCCATTTTACAGACGAAGAAACCAAAGCCTGGAGAAGCTCAGTTAACTTGCACGAAGCTGTCTGGGTAGTGACTAGCCAAGCGGGATTTAGATCCCAGAGCATTTGGCTACAAAGCCCTTCCCACCAAGCCCAGGACTCCTGCCTAAGCTGGTATCTCGCAGGGTTTGCCGAGCGCTTGCGGTACCCACCAGGGAACTCCACCCCGTAGGCTTCCCTCCTGGGGGAGGGGTCCGGAGGGCTGGCTTGGAGAAGAGGTGGTGGGCAGTATGTTGGCTATAGAAGTGCCTATGGCTTTGGGGGAAGAGCTTGGGTTTGCTATTGATAAGAGGCCCCTTTATCACCAGGAAGTCTGCCTTTGGACTCCTGGTTCCTGGAAGGGGTCGGGCTTAATCTCACCTGTAGGGTAGTCAGGACCCAACCAGATACTATGAGGAGGAGGAGGAGGAGACAGAGGTTGCTGCTGGTGGTCAGTCAGAGAAGGCTTCAGGGAGGAGGGTGCCCCTCTCCTGAGCTAGGCTTTCTTTCTCTCAGGTACGTGGAGCTGGTCAACGCTGCCTGCAACTTCGAGCCACACGAGAGCTTCTTCAGCCTCTTCTCAGATCCTCGCAGCACCCGCCTCACCCGCATCCACCTCCGCGAGGACCTGGTGCAAGACCAGGACCTGGAAGCCATTCGCAAGCAGGTAAGACCTGCCTGGCCGGGCACGCGATGGGCCCGGGAGGCGCCCGAGACAGTGCGTCCGGGCAGGGCCGATCGCCCGCAGGACGAGCAGCCAAGGCTGTCCAGCGCTCTCCCTCGGGGTGCAGACCCTCCCGGCCCCCCTAGCGCAGTGCCCGGCCCAGGGCCCGGCCGGCAGGTGCTGACGGCGCTGCCCCGCCCCAGGACCTGGTGGAGCTGTACCTGACCAACTGCGAGAAGCTGTCGGCCAAGAGCCTGCAGACGCTGCGGAGCTTTAGCCACACGCTGGTGTCCCTGAGCCTCTTCGGCTGCGCCAACATCTTCTATGAGGAGGAGAACCCGAGGGGCTGTGAGGACGAGTGCCTCGTCAACCCCACCTGCCAGGTGCTGGTTAAGGACTTCACCTTCGAGGGCTTTAGCCGCCTGCGCATCCTCAACTTGGGCCGCATGATTGATGGGGTCCCCGTGGAGTCCCTGCTGCGGCCGCTCAGTGCGCTGGCTGCCTTGGACCTCTCAGGCATTCAGACCAGCGACGCGGCCTTCCTGACCCAGTGGAAAGACAGCCTGGTGTCCCTCGTGCTCTACAACATGGACCTGTCGGACGACCACATTCGTGTCATCGTCCAGCTGCATAAGCTGCGGTGAGCAGCCCGCCCGCAGCTCGCGGGGGTGGGGGTGGGGGTGGGGGTGGGGGTGGGGGAGGTTCATGTTGTCAGTCCCAGAAGCGTCATGAGCCCTGGCTAGGCAGAAGGTGGGCATGGAAAAGACATCCCATTCCTTCAACCCCAGGTGGCAGCTGGGTCAGGGCCCTTCAGAGCACCTGGGTCCCAGTAGGATTTTCCCAGAGTGCCCTGCAGCAGATGGGCCCTCCCCTGCCATGGGCTGAAGCAGCAGGGTCTCCGGGACAGCCCCCACCTGTGTCCAGCTCCTGATCTGCGCCCCTCCCTCCCCATCTCCAGACACTTGGACATCTCCCGAGACCGCCTCTCCAGCTACTACAAGTTCAAGCTGACTCGCAAGGTGCTGAGCCTCTTCGTGCAGAAGCTGGGGAACCTCATGTCCCTGGACATCTCCGGACACATGATCCTGGAGAACTGCAGCATCTCCAAGATGGACGAGGAGGCCGGGCAGACCAGGTGGGGCCACCGCCACGGTTGCCGCGGGTACCACTCAACGAGCATTCCCCGAACACCCTCCGCCAAGGCTGTCTGGGTGCAGGAGATAAAGGAGGAGGGAGGCCCTGCCCGCTCCAGTCCGGGTGCCAGGCCCCTGTCAGGACTGGTCAGGGAGGCACGGGCTTCCCTGAGGACCAGCAGAGAGGGCCGGGGAGGAGCGGCATCCAGGCTGTCTTGGGAGTCCGTTGTGGGCTCAGAGGCAGGGTGTCCTAGCAGAGGGAACAGCACTTGTGAGGCTAAAGGTGAAAACACCAGGAGTGACTGGGACATTGTGGCGCTCAGACTGGCAGAGACAGAACAGCGTGTGAGGCGAGGCTGGCGGTATCGGCCGTGTGGCAGGTGCTGCAGCTGACAGGCTGGCTCCTGGGTTGGTGGGTTGAGAGATCTGATTCAAACCCACGCGGCTGTCACTGGCCATAGGCCCTATCTCTCCCCAGCCACACTTAGCGGGTTTGCTCGTTGGGCAGGTCCCTTCCTGCTGGCTGGTGGAACCTAAAGGTGACATGTCCTCACTAGAATGGCAGATAGTCTTTTCCAAAGATGACTACAGCATGCCTCCCACCCCACATGCTCCTCCGCAGTGTGACCTTGCTCCCCCCCACCGAGAGGCAGGGGCTGTGTCCCCTGCCCTGAGAAAGAGCAGAGCTGAGCTGGAATCTAGAAGAGGGTCCCTGGTAAACCCCCCAGCCCCCCAGGGAGCGGCCCCAGGCCTCCGGCCACTGACCCCAGCACCTCCCCCCAGCACCGAGCCTTCCAAGAGCAGCATCATGCCTTTCCGGGCTCTGAAGAGGCCGCTGCAGTTCCTCGGGCTCTTCGAGACCTCCCTGTGCCGCCTCACGCACATTCCGGCCTACAAGGTGGGGAGCGGGGGAGGGAGGGGCAGGGAGCCCCAGAAGAAGGAAGGGGGAGGTGGGGGACCCCATGGTGTCTGACCTGGGCTAGAGGCAAGATCTGGGGCTCCCCCGTGTGGCCTCTTCCCGGAGGTCTGAGCGAGTTCCTCCCCAGGTGAGTGGCGACAAGAACGAGGAGCAGGTGCTGAACGCCATCGAGGCCTACACGGAGCACCGGCCCGAGATCACCTCCCGGGCCATCAACCTGCTTTTTGACATCGCGCGCATTGAACGCTGCAACCAGCTCCTGCGGGCTCTGAAGGTCAGCCCCGCCCCGGAAGCAGGGGCCCGGCTCCCCACCCGGAGGGTCCTGGCCTCGGCTGAGCCGCGTGCCCAGGCCCCTGTCCCTCCTCTGCATCACCTGCCCCAGCCCACCCCGCAGTGCCTCCCCTGCCCTGCCTTCTGCTCCCCAACCTTGGACCGGGCGGGCCCCTCGAAGAGCCCTAGGCCTGTCCCTGCACAACTCTCACAGGACTCGCCCCTCCCTGTCCCATACAGCTGGTCATCACAGCCCTCAAGTGCCACAAGTATGACAAGAACATCCAAGTGACCGGCAGCGCCGCCCTCTTCTACCTGACCAACTCCGAGTACCGCTCCGAGCAGAGCGTCAAGCTGCGCCGCCAGGTCATCCAGGTGGTGCTCAATGGCATGGAATCCTACCAGGAGGTGACGGTGAGCCCCCTGCCGCGGGCCTGCATGCTCTGACCCAGCTCCCCCCCCCTTCCCCCTGCGGCCCAGCTCCCAGCCTGCTCCGAGGCCCCTCGGTGCTCTGCTCGCTCCCACCCTTTCTCACCCGGCTCTGCACTGCCCTTGTCCCCGCACCCCTTCCCTACGGCATCGCCCCCTCCCTACGGCATCACCCCTCCCTACGGCACCGCCCCTTCCCTACGGCACCGCCCCTCCCTACGGCACCGCCCCTTCCCTACGGCACCGCCCCTCCCTACGGCACCGCCCCCTCCCCACGGCACCGCCCCTCCCTACGGCACCGCCCCTTCCCTACGGCACCGCCCCCTCCTTACGGCACCGCCCCTCCCTACGGCACCGCCCCCTCCCCACGGCACCGCCCCCTCCCCACGGCACCGCCCCCTCCCCACGGCACCGCCCCCTCCCCACGGCACCGCCCCTTCCCTACGGCACCGCCCCCTCCCTACGGCACCGCCCCCTCCCTACAGCACCGCCCCCTTCCCTACGGCACCGCCCCCTCCCTACGGCACCGCCCCCTTCCCTACGGCACCGCCCCCTCCCTACGGCACCGCCCCCTCCCTACGGCACCGCCCCCTCCCTATGGCACCGCCCCCTCCCTACGGCATCGCCCCCAGAATCTGGGACCTGGCATCCAAGGCCCACTAACCCGCTCCACCCCACTGCCACCCTTCACCCAGGACCTTGCCCCTGCCCCTGGGCCTCTGCTCATACTGACTCCTCTGCCCTCTGCCCAGTAACGTTCCGCTGGGGGCTATTCTTTCAATAACTGCTTTTCTTATAAAAGTAATAACGATTTTTATTATAGAAAAATTATAGTTATAGACACAAAGGAAAGCCCACTGCTCAGAGCTAGCCTGTTAGCACTGCCGCCGCCGCGCTGGGTCTCAGCCTGTGGCCTTTCCTGAGCGAAGGGGTGTAACGTGATTGCTGTTTCTACATAATGTTTGTTTTTTTTCTGTTTCTCACTCTGCATAACGCCGGCGTAACGTGATTTCTGTCTCAGCAGTCTCCTGGATGCGGGCCTCTCCCATACAAACAGACGTTTGCAACAAAATTTTAAAATAACGTTTGTTTTCTGATTCCAAAAGCAAGACACCGAATGCTTAGAAAACAAATGCAAGTAAAAAGGAAGTGTAGTGACTAGAAAGTAAAAGTTGCTCACAACCCCAGCCCTCCTCCCAGACAGCGGGTTCTAACGTGCGTTGCAGTCGTTGGCGTCGGCCTAGAGTGCCGGCTGCGGTTGTGGACTCAGCCCCGGGGTGGGCATTCAGGTTGCTGTTCTATTGCTCCTCAGGGAGGCCTGCCGGCTCTGCGTACCTGAGAGCCGGGTGCTGCCTGTGCGAGGTGGAGCTGTGGGCAGTGGGGTGTGCGTGAGGAAGCACCGGGTGTGCATGCTCGAACTGCCCCCAGAAAGGCTGCGGAGAGGCCGCGGCCCCACAGGGACGGGAAGCCCGCTTTCCCGCAGCCTGCCCGCTCCAGGGCAGCTGTCCCCACATGGAGGCCGACTTACAATCAAGCAAGGGGGCGTCTTTTTTTAATGAAAAATATTGTTACTTGAAGACTCTCAAATGAATTAATAAGCTCGATCAAAGAAAAGGAAATGGAAATAGCAAGATATCACATTTCATCTCAACGTGGATGACACCTGACATTGACAACGGGGAGGGGACGAGCACAAGCACTCGCACTCTCCAAGGGGGAGCTCTGAGTCAAACAGCTCTTACAGGGCGGCTGTCGGACCTGCTGGAGCTAGACGCGACTTACTGTCGGCCTCGGAGCCCCACAGTCAGCAATCTGGAGGGAAGGATTGTATACAGCCATCTTTTTTATTTTTTTGAGAGAGAGAAACATCAGTTTGTTTTTCCACCTATTTATGCATTCATTGGTTGCTTCTCGTGTGTGCCCTGAACAGGAATCAAACCCACAACCTTGGTGTATCAGGATGATGCTCTAACCAACTGAGCTACCCAGCCAGAGCCTATATCCACACTTTTTGCTTAAGTAGAGGTCAGTGGGAGCTAACATGTTTTAGTGATAGGGGTCTGGAAAAGTAACGCACCACCCATCCCTCCAGTGGGATAGTAGAATAACTCTGCATATCTCCACATGGAAGGTGCCCCTGCAGGTGGCTAAGTGAGAAGTTTGGGACCAATATGTATAAGGTCTTTTCTTGCCTCTACTCACCCCCAAATATATATTTGTACTTATATAGAAAGAAATCTAGAAGAATGTACACCAAACTTGTTTTCTTAATATATTTTTATTGATTTCAGAGAGGAAGGGTGGGAGAGAAATAGAAACATCAGTGACGAGGGAGAATCATTGATCAACTGCCTCCTGTATGCCCCCCTCTGGGGACCAAGCCTGCAACCTGGGCGTGTGTCCTGGACTGGGAATCAAACCGTGACCTCCTGGTTCATAGGTCGATGCTCAACCACTGAGCCACCGGCTGGGCTAAACACCTTCAATTTTAAGAACTGTGTGCTCCCTCTTGGCCCAGAGACCCCGCATAGAGCCAGCAAAAATGGCCTTGGACCAAGCCTGCCAGACACAGCTGTCATCTTTACAATCCTGTTCCCCAGAGGCCCCGGGCTCCCCATGGCCGAAAGAGGAAGGCCTGTGCATCCAGCTTTAAGTGATTACTCTGGGAAATGAAGTGGGGCACTAACTTCCTGTTCAGATAGGATTGATTGATTTTTTTTCAGTAAATAATGCTTTTATAACTTAAAAAATATTTTTTCTCAAATTAAAAAATATATGTATATTGGGGGGGAGGCCAAGAGTTAACCATGGGTGATATCTTTTCATTTACATAATTAGTAAAGTATGGTGAACTTCCAGTATCTAATGAGAGAAGATTAAGGAAACTAAATTACAAGGAAAATGCGCTGAGAACACTCAAGATAAAGCCTGCAGACAACGCAGAGAGAAATGAGATGTGGAGCCTCTAGACTCTCCTGCACCGCTGGCGGGAGTGTGAGCTGGCACAGCCACTTGGAAAGCGGTCTGGGGTTACCCAGGGAAGTTGAAGACACACACACCTTATGACCCCACATGTCACCCCACACGTGTGTGCCCCAGTGGGGCCCATGTGCATGGACACCCGGATGTATGTACAAGATATTGTTGGAAGTAGTTAAAACATTGAAGTCCACCAGCATAGAGTGAATGTGTGGATTGGAATACTATACTGCAATGAAAAAGGAATGCACTTCAGCTACTTAAAACAACATGCTTGATCTTGCAAATCTGCGGTTGAACGAAAAGAAGCAAGACGCTAGGAAATCTTTCAAATGAAAAAGCAGGGGTTGTGGCATCTCTAGTGGGGAGAGGAGCTTATGATCAGAAAGGGGCATACAGAGGCTTCCGGGTGCTTGCAATGTTCTATTTTTTTTTTTAAGGATTTATTTATTTATAACATATTTAATTGATTTTCACAGAGAGGAAAGGAGAGGGATAGAAAGTTAGAAACATCGATGAGAGAGAAACATCGATCAGCTGCCTCCTGCACACCCCCCACTGGGAATGTGACCGCAACCAAGGTACATGCCCTTGACTGGAATCGAACCCGGGACTTTTCAGTCCGCAGGCCAATGCTCTATCCACCGAGCCAAACCTGTTTTGGCAATGTTCTATTTCTTGACCCAGGAGGTGGCCACATTGTTGTCGGAATGCTTGTCTGCTTTATGATTATTTGTAAAGCTATAGATTTGTGATTGTATACATGCTTCTCTATGAATATTGTGTTTCACAATTTTCAAACGTGTGTTTTAAGGAAGCCGTGTAGTCTCCTCTTCTAGAAAGTCTCCTGGACCACCACAGCCCTGGATGGACCCTCACCTCAGAGAGCCTCCGCCCCTGACTGTGCCCCCCTTGTCTCTGCCGGCCCAGGTCCAGCGGAACTGCTGCCTGACCCTCTGCAACTTCAGCATCCCGGAGGAGCTGGAGTTCCAGTACCGCCGCGTCAACGAGCTCCTGCTCAGCATCCTCAACCCCACGCGGCAGGACGAGTCCATCCAGCGCATCGCCGTGCACCTGTGCAACGCCCTGGTCTGCCAGGTGGACAACGACCACAAGGAGGCCGTGGGCAAGATGGGCTTCGTCGTGGTGCGTGCGGCCGGCTTCCCTCCCCTCCCCCTCACCCGTAGCCCCGCCGCCGTGGAGGAGTCAGGCTAGACCAAAGGAGGAATTTCCTATGCATGTCCTCGGCCTAGAACATTCTGTCATCCCCCTTAGCCCCGCTCTTCGTCCATGGGTCACCCGGTACAGTCACTCCTGCCTCTCAGGCCGGGTGCCTGCAAGTGAGCGACGTGGGGCAAACCACCGTGCTCGCCCCTCCCATCATTAACTACATCCCAGCACTTTCTGGCAGAAGCCCGGTGCACAGTAGGGAGGGAATAGCGGTTTGCTGAAGAGAGGAAGGAGGGAATGGGGAAGGAAAGCCAGTCCCCTTCCTATTCTCACCGGGGAGGCTGAATCCCCAGAGGAGGAGGCCATGCCCAGAGCCACTCAGGGAGTCAGGGCTGAGCCAGGACTAGCACCCAGGCCTCCTGATGCCGGTACCAAGTCTTAAACAGCCTCCCCACAGAGGGGCAGGTTTGGTCTCTTAGGAATAGAGCTGCTGTCCTTCCTGGGGTGCCCGGGGATGGGAGCCCTTGGCCCGGCCCCTGCACATTCTCTTCTCTGCCCGCAGACCATGCTGAAGCTCATTCAGAAGAAGCTGCTGGACAAGATAGTAAGTGGAGTCTCCTGGAGCCCCTGGCGGGGCTGGTTTGCCCCGGGGGTGCCCATGTTTTGTCAGGGGGGCCCTCTGTGGGGAGCTGTGCTGAGCGCCCCCTCCCCACCTCTCAGTGTGACCAGGTCATGGAGTTCTCCTGGAGCGCGCTCTGGAACATCACGGACGAGACGCCCGACAACTGCGAGATGTTCCTCAACTTCAACGGCATGAAGCTCTTCCTGGACTGCCTGAAGGTAGCGTCTCCGCCGCAGCCTCCCTCCGGACCCTCCGCCTGCCACCCCAGTCCCCCGGCTCCCCCCCACCAAAGCCTCACCCCGCCCTCTGGGCTTCCCCCCGGAGGCCAGCGGGGCCACTCAGCCCACCAGCCCAGGCTTGGCTGCAGCAGAAGCTCAGAGGCCTTCCCTGGCCCAGCGGCCTGGCTGGCCCTCCCTCCATGGGAACTGCCGCCCTCCTCCCCGGTGCCTGCTCAGGCTGGCCCTCCCGCCTGGCCAGGGTCCATCGGGACTCAGCTGGACAGAATTCTGTCCAGTAGAATAGTCTGTTCATCCTGAAACCCATTCTTTGTTTTCTTTTTTTTTTTTTTTTTACTATATTTTATTGACTTTACACAGAGAGAAATTGAGAGGGATAGAGAGTTAGAAACGTCAATGAGAGAGAAACATCGACCAGCTGCCTCCCGCACACCCCCTATTGGGGATGTGCCTGCAACCAAGGTACATGCCCTTGCCCGGAATCGAACCCGGGACCTTTCAGTCCACAGGCCGATGCTCTATCCACTGAGCCAAACCGGTTTCGGCACATTCTTTGTTTTCTTACTCTACTCTCTAAGGGGATTCCATTAAACTAGAATTTTTTTATTTTTTATTTTTCGTTAATCCACAGGCCGATGCTCTATCCACTGAGCCAAATCGGTTTTGGCAAGGAGGATTTTTCCCATTTTTTTTTTCAGAGATTAGAAGGAAGGGGGAGCCGGGACCGGTTTGGCTCAATGGATAGAGCGTTGGCTTGGGGACTGAAGGGTCCCGGGTTCGATTCCGGTCAAGGGCATGTACCTTGGTTGCGGGCATATCCCCGGTAGGGGGTGTGCAAGAGGCAGCTGATTGATGAACTCTCTCATCGATGTTTCTAACTCTCTATCTCTCTCCCTTCCTCTCTGTATAAAATCAATAAAATATATTTTTAGGAAAAAAAAAAAAAAAAGGAAGGGGGAGAAAGCATCAATGTGAGAGAGACACATCAATTGGTTGCCTCCTGCACGTGCCCCAACAAAGGGTGGGGAGTAAACTGCAACACAGGTACATGCCCTTGACTGGGAATCGAATCAGCGACCTTCGGTGCTCAGGCCAACACTCTAACCATTGAGCAACACTGGCCAGAACCAAACTAGTATTTTGAGCTTTGGTAAATAGAACCAAGTTAGTCCCATTCACAGTTTTAGGACCCATCTCCACTCAGCCTTTGATTTTTGTGGCAAGGAGCCCCCACCATATTAATCCCTCATAGCGTGTACCCAGCACTAGAAGGTAGGAGGACAGCATATTGCACCCCCTCTTTGTCTAGTCGGAGTGGCCAGACAGATGCTCATAAAGTGTCTAGGTTAAGAACACAAGACTAATTAAGTACTAACTGATGTGGCCCCGATGGCTGTCATTTGGCCAGGAATTCCCTGAGAAGCAGGAACTCCATCGGAACATGCTGGGCCTCCTGGGAAATGTGGCCGAAGTGAGGGAGCTGCGGCCCCAGCTAATGACCTCCCAGTTCATCAGTGTCTTCAGGTTGGTACTCCTCTCCTTTGCCTTTTTGCCTTGGCTGCCAGGATGCTCAGAGTTCCAGTCTGTGCTTACTAGCAGCAATTGCTCTTAGCCTAGGACCTAGGTGTTTGTTATAAGTATTACCTTCCCTCTTTATTAGAGTCTATAGTAGGGGTGTCGAACTCAATCAGAGAAGGGGCCAAAATCTAAAATCCAGCCTAAATAGCAGGCCGAATGGTTTACTGAACAGTCATAAACTGACAATGTCATAAACTGACAGCGGAGTGCAGTGATGACAGCGCGGTGCGGGCCACATTGCAAGGCCTGGCAGGCTGGATTTGGCCCGCGGGCCTTGTGTTTGACACATGTGGTCTATAGTATGGCTTCTGATTCTTTCAGCCTCCCAAAATGGTCCTCTCGCGGCTCAGTCTTACATTAGCGCCCTCGAATCCCTTTTAGAAATCCTCTGGGGCTGGACAATAAGTGACAAAAGCAATTAGTTCCTCTGCATGTGGTTTGTCAGCTGGGGTCCAGCAGCTGGTATCTGAGAGGGACTGGGGGGACTTGGACTCCATTTCTCTCCCTTCTTGGCAGCAACCTGCTGGAGAGCAAGGCCGACGGGATCGAGGTCTCCTACAACGCCTGCGGCGTCCTGTCCCACATCATGTTCGATGGGCCCGAGGCCTGGGGCATCTGCGAGCCGCAGCGCGAGGAGGTGGAGGAGCGCATGTGGGCCGCCATCCAGAGCTGGGACATCAACTCCCGGAGGAACATCAATTACAGGTGCGGAGGGCGCGGTGCTGGGACGGACGCTCTTTCCCTCTTCCCCTGCACCTGTCGGAGCCGCTGGCCTTCCTTCCGGTTCTCTGTCGGGTCTTACAGAGGCAGAGTCCGCAGGCAGCAGACAGAAAGGCACGTGTGTCCCAGCCTGCAGCTCTGTGCCCGCCTCCCTTCCCGCAGCCTCCCCGAAGCAGTTCTGGGCACATTTCATTGTTTTCAGTGCAGCTGGCTCCAGGCACACTCTCTGTGGCTCAGTTTCCAGCCACAGGTCGGGGTCTCCCTCATCGTGTTATGACTGGGTCCATTCGTTCGTTTGTTCCTTCCTTCCTTCGTTCCTTCCTCCCTTCCTCCCTTCCTCCCTTCCTCCCCTCCTCCCCTCCTCCCTTCCCCTCGGTGGGGATGACTGGGTCACTTTCTGTGGCGGGCGGCCCATCCGATGGGCACTGAGGCTGAAAACCCACATGGGCAGGAAGGGGCTCACGGTAGAGATGAAGTGGGATCACTGCCCAGGGGGTTTGCAGACACTTTTTGGGGGCTTTGGGACATGCGTGCTGATGGCCCAGAGAAGGTCGCTGTCAGTGTGGTCACACCTTCAGCCTTCCAGGCACACCCCTCCTCCTCCCCCCGCAGGCTGGGCCACCATTTCTGCACCACCTCGTCTGTGTCCCTCCCCACGTGTCCGGCCCTTGACCTCTCTCCATAGGGAGCGGCCTTGCGGAGCCTCAAGTGGGTTGAGGGCCAGATGCCCGCACCTCTGCTGCCTGCTGGGAGCTCAGTTTGTGCCCGGACCCCGCAGGGAGGAGAGATGTAAGATGCACGCCCCCAGCCCTGCCCCAGAGTGACCTCGATTTGTCTTCCTACAGGTCGTTTGAGCCAATCCTTCGCCTCCTTCCCCAGGGCATCTCCCCCGTCAGCCAGCACTGGGCCACCTGGGCCCTGTACAACCTTGTGTCTGTCTACCGTGAGTACCACTGGCCTTGGCCACACCCAGGGACCCCCAGCTGAGGGCAGCCTGCCCTCCGGAGGCTCATACCCAGCCTCACCCTCCGGAAGCTTCTAGCCCAGCCTTGCCCTCAGAGCTCTAATGGAGAGCTAACGTCAGGGTCTGTGCCTCGAGCACAGCCTCGCTCTCCAGAATCTGCAGGGCGCACAGCAGAGTGGCTGGCCCGGCCCTCTCACCAGGACAGGCTGGCAGGTGAGAGGCCACCAGCGTTCCCAGACAGCTCTCTCAATGTCCCTGCTTCCATGTGAACGGTCAGAAAGGCAGAGGGAACCCACCAAACAAAGATCCTGGAGAACCGGGAACCTTAAAACAGCGCTGCCTCCTCAAAGAGAGCCCCACCTCCCTCCCAGAGGAGCGCGGAGCTGCCCTGGGCCCGGCGACTCTGGGGGACACAGAAAGGGGGTGCCGCACTGAGACTGATGGCGGACCAGGCGTGACCCCGAGTTCCCTCCCTTACTGGTCATGTGCCTGATGTGGGTTCTTTAACCTCCTCTGTGAGATGGGGACCATGATGTCGCCTACCTTGTAAGATGGATCTGAAAAGAGAACCAGCAGAAAGCGCTGAGCCCGGGGCCTGCGCACTGCTCAGTGCTGTTAACCTGTGGCGCGGACGGGTGTTCTGGTTGGGGGGGACTGGGGGGGGGCAGACAACCTGGGTTTGAAAACTGGCTCTACCACTTGCTGTGCTACTGTAAGCAGGTTTCTCGACCTCTCTGTGCCTTCCATTGTCTCATCTTTAAGATGGGATGAGAATAATAGCACTTACCTCATAGGATTGCTGTGGAAAAAGGCACGTTAAAGCGCTTAGAACATACCGACTGTTCACTAAACAGCAGCCTCTTTATTACCAGTTGAGGTCAGTCTTAGTAAAAAGTAGCGCCTTACCTCAGAGAGGCAGTGGAGCAGAGGAAAGAGCCCTGGATTGGGACTCCCTCAGCCGGCTCTGGAGGGACTGTGGGTGAATTCCTTCATCTCGCTGGACCCCAGTTCTTCCATCTGTAAAACGGAGACAGTGAGATAGTTCCTGCCTCATAAGCTGCTGCGGCCCCGTGTTCTGCACGGAGTTTGGCCCTGCATCCGGGCACCGGAATGCTGTTGGAGTGAACCAGAACTCCCAGTGGGAAGGCCTGGTGTCCAGCCTGCTGACCAGTTGCCTGGCGGTCTTCGTTACAAACACATACCCCTGGATCTGCTGAATCAG
Organism: Pipistrellus hanaki; assembly: GCF_964339955.1. Classification (NCBI taxonomy): domain Eukaryota; kingdom Metazoa; phylum Chordata; class Mammalia; order Chiroptera; family Vespertilionidae; genus Pipistrellus; species Pipistrellus hanaki. Next base: position 4,195,402 of record NC_140513.1, read on the forward strand.
AATGCCCCAGGGCAAAGCTTAGGAATCTTATTTTTATAAAACTTCCCAGAGAACGTTGGCCGCCAGTTTAGGTGATGTTTTCCAGAGTGAGCTGGGGTGGGGGCGCGGGGTGGGAGGGATGCTGCTGCGTACCACGGTGGGAGGAGCTTTTCCCAGGATTCACCGCTCCCCTCCCCCAGGCGGACTTGGGCGGGGCAGACATGGCTCTTCCCAGATTAGAGCAGGGCCCTCGCCCCATCCCTCTGAGGGGGCAGTCCTCACAGCAAGGGCTCCAAGCTGAGCAAAGACCTACCCTGATCCCCTGCTGTCTGCCCCTGCCTACCCACAGCGGATAAGTACTGCCCCCTGCTGATCAAAGAAGGCGGGATGCCCCTTCTGAAGGACATGATCAAGATGGCCACGGCGCGGCAGGAGACCAAGGAGATGGCCCGGTAAGAGGCAGCAGTGTTTCTGCCGGAGCCTTGACGGGGGGCCCAGGGTCACTGCAGGCGGGAGGGAGGTGGACAGCACATTGCTGTCCGGCTGGGGCCTCCCTGAGTGTCATTCCAGCCACAGGGTGGCCATCAGCAAGGCAAATCAGAGCCTCGCGTTATTTCTGGCTAAAGCATTCCGACAGGGAGGAGGCGGGTGGTCACGCACAGGGCAGAGTGAGGCGTGTCTGAGTGCGAGATCCCTGCAGCGTCAGGCCCTTCCCTGCTGTGGGCCTCACTGCCGAGTCTGAGATGCTCTGGCTCTGACCTCACAGCGACCCGCACGCAAGAGCCTCGTGGGTGCTGCCTGTGTCAGCACCACGGCCTCGCTTCCTCTGGGATCCATTCTGGGCGGGAGCGGGCTTAGGTTTACCCGTTCCCGACCCGGTGCAGCACACAGGGCCATGGGGAGGGGCCTGGAGCTCCGAGCCTCGCAAGACACGGCTGGGCGGGGAGTGTTGGCTGTGTCTGCAGTTCTTTTTGGCAAAAGGCACGGCTTCAGCGTTAACTGACAGATTTATCTGAGTTTAAGAATAGTGAAATGAGTGGTTCTCACATTTCATCTCCCTAAAGAATCCTCTGGAAAGACTGTTTGCAATGTACAGGCCCCAACCTCGATGTTCCCTCCCGGGGGTGTGGGAGGTGGGCCTGGGGACCTCCGCTGTCAGCGGGGTCCCAGGGGGCCCGAGACACACTGGGTGAGACGGCCCATAACCTACCCCCGACACTGGACGCCTTGGTAAGACGGAGGCGTGTATCTGAGCGGCTGTGTGGCAGCGGCTGTGCTGAGGTCCCTCCGCCTGTCCCGGCTCCTGTCCACCCCGGGCACCCTGACTTCCTAAAGCACTCCGGCCTCCTCAGCTCAGAGGCTGCAGTGAGCAGCACCGCCACCCACCCAGCCCCAGCCAGCACCAGGGCTGTGTCGCATGGGAAGGCCACCGGGTCCCGGGCGGCACCGGAGTGTGGCGGGGCAGCAGATCCCAAGGGCCAGACCGAGTGGGTGAAGGACTCAGGTCTGAGCACGAATGGCTGTTCCCAGGTGTGGAAGGTCGGCCCTGGGAGTCTGGGGTGCAGTCCGGGGCCGTTAGACTTTGGGGGAGAAAAGGCCTGAGTGTGCAGGAAACGTGAAGAAGAGAGGCAGGCTGAAGAAAGGATCGGGTTTGGAGGTCAGGCTTGACCTGATTCAGCCCCTGAGGCCGAGGGGGGCAGGGCATAGGAAAAGGCAGGGAAGACAGGGCACTGATGGCCCCGGGTACCGTCTCCTGGGTGCTGTGCACAGGCCGGCCACTCTGCCGGCCACACCCCCAGGCAGCATCATTGCTAACAACTCCGCGGCCTGATCAGCGGGGAGGGACCGGGCCCACCACCCAAGCCCGCTTTCAGTGCGCTCCCGTTGTCTCCAGAAAGGTGATCGAGCACTGCGGTAACTTTAAGGAGGAGAACATGGACACGTCCAGATAGAGGCCTGGTCCCGTGGCCGCACTGCTCTGACACGGCCGGCCGGCAGCACTCCGCCAGCCGGCACCCCGGGAGCGCCCACTGGATGAAGGGACGCGAGGACTTTTGCACAACTGACGCTTTTCCTTAACATTAGTGAGATATATATATTATATATATATATTATTTTTGTTGGTAGGAAGTGTGAAGTTTTGTGTATATGATTTCTGTACAAAAACAAAAGAGATTCTCCCTGAGTCCTTGTAGCTTCCTTGGCCATTCTCAAGCCCTCACTCAGCCTTCATCGCTGCCCCCCTTCCCCTCCCCCCAACTCGATGCCTCTAACCTTGCGAGTGTCCGGTCCTGCCCCAGTAATCTCAGACCCCGGCCTCGCTTCCTGTTAGGAGAGGCAGCAGGCTTTTAACAACCCACCCCAGCGCCCCCCTGCCCCCCAGCGCCTGGGAACCGCATCTGGGCTCCTGAGGGCAGCTGACGGCGCTTAGGGATTAAAACCAACCCCACTGAGTCTCCTGAACGCCTTGGTGCTGCCAGCTGTGGGCCATCTGGGGCAAAGGAGTGAGCTGTGCCCAGGCCCAGGCCCAGGCCACCCAGCCCCGGGGCCCCTCCCTGGCCCTGCTGCTCTCCGGCCAGGCCTGCCTGAGGCCAAGCTGCTACGGAGGCTGCTGTCTCCCCCAGGTCCAGGCAGCTGAAGGCCCCGGCCCGGGGCTGGCCCACTGCCCATCCTGCCAAACATACCCAGACCCGCCCCAGGCCCGGGAGCCAGCACCTGCCGGCACCGGGGGCTCCCTCCCTCTCTGGCCCTCCCTCTGCCCACAGCACCCAAGGTGCCCCGGCACCCCACCAGCAGAACTGAGCCTGCTTCCGCGCCCCTGCCCGCCCACAGCGCACAGGACCCCTCCTCTCAGGCAGGCGCTCCCCGCAGCGGCAGGCGATGCTCCGGACCAGCAGCCGAACGCCCCCGGTGAGCCCCTCCCGTGCCGCCCTGCGGCTGTACCTGGGAAACTCGAGGCTGAGTTTCAGAGAAGTGAGAGCCCCAGATGTATCAGAATCCCCTGTGCTCCCTCACCGTGACTCCGAATTGCTTCTCTCGTGGACAGATGGGATGCGGAGGCTCCTCCGAACCAGGGGCTGGAGCAGGGCTGACTGCAGGCAGCCCTGGGGGCGTGGCTTCCCTTCCCTCCTCCTCCCCAGCCTGTGGCTGGATGCTCCTAGCACTTCTACAAGGAGCAGCCCACCCAGCGGAGAGGCACCTGCCTCCTTCTCCTGGAGCCTTTCCCTCCGCCCTGGGAAGCTGCCCCGCATCCCCGGCCCGCGGGCCAGAAGGATGGCCCGCCGCCGCCCCTCCCTTCCACGCCCAGGCGGCCTGAGCCAGCCCCCTGGGCAGAGCTCACATGCGTTGCTTTCCCACCTGGTCCTGGGTAAATGTCTGTACTTTGGGGTGTCACAGAAATACATTTTTGTGAAAAGTGGAGAAGAGCAGTGTCTTTTTTTGTGTGGAGGGGTGGGGTCAGGAGGGGGGCCACGTTCTCTGCTCCCCTGTGCCCAGACTCAGGGTACAGCTGGCAGCCAGTACGGCCCTGCCAGGGTGGCTCAGTCTGATGGTAGAGACACACGTCAGGCACGAAGTTATGACCCGTGTGTGATGGGCAGAGAAGGGAGCCCAGAGGCACCTCCTGTGGGCTGGTGGGAGTGAGGGGGGGACAGGTTAGCTGGGCCGTAGTGCTTCAGGGAGCAGGAGCCCCTATGGGGCCCGAGGCAGCATGGCGTTCCTAATGCAGCCAGAGAAGCCTCTCAGGAGCAGAAACACGTGTGGGAGGTGAATCCAGGGAGAAGACGAGGCAGCCAGGCCGGGCTGTGCAGGGCCCAAGGGAGGAGCATGGAGACAGAGGGTCCGGCCACGAGAAGGGCCCTGCCGGGAGGACCAGCCTGTGGGCTGCAGCAGAGGGAAAAACGAGGGGGCGAGCAGAAGTCTCTGGGGCCACATCACGAGGTGACCGCACTCTGGCTTGTCCCGGGGTGACTAGCTCAGTGCCCTCGTGCCCCTGGGGTTCGCCTCAGGTTTCACCCAATGGGGGAGCCACTGCACAAAGAACAGATCAGGGGAGCCATTCCCACAGGTGCCAGGCGGGTGTGTGCCCAGTGTCCAGAGAAAAAGATTCTCTCCTTGACCAAATTTTAGCCACGCTCCTCAGCCCTCTTCCCAACTCCCAACCAGGCCTCAGCCTTGACCTAGAAAAACCACCACAGGCCCTCAAGCTCCCTCCTCCCGCATCAAAGAGTCAAACAAACACTAAAATAGCTTCTCAGAGCTCCAGGTTGCAGTCCTAGGATGACCCTAGCCCACCTTAAAGCTCCGGCCTGAGGAAGGTCAAGGCCGTGAAAAGACCATCGCCCCCACACACCAGGCTGCCTTAGAGTATTCACCAAAAAGGGCTTATAATTGTGAGTCCTTCCTCTGTCCCTTTGAAATGAATTTGTATCTTCTGCAACTGAGGAGTGTCTTTCTCAAGGACCTGAACGCCATTCCTTTGAAATGAATCCTCAGGAAGGATGGGGCCTGTCTCCTAGTTCTGTGGGAGGACAGAGCCAAACTTGGATTCCTGCCGGCCAGCAGACACAGCGGCCATAATGAGCGTTTACTCACCAGCCCTTCGTAACGGTTCACGTCCCTGAGTCTGTCCAAGCCCCCACCAGTTCCCTCTCATTAAATGCCCCATCATAAATCACTTCTGGCCTTTTGGCTTAGATCAAATGTAGTGGTAGTGTCTGTCTGTCCTTTTTTTTTTAATTGTGTGCCCACCACCACAATCAAATCATCTTCTGTCACCATATACACTGGCCAGATTATTATGATCTCTGAACCCATAATAATCTGGCCACTCTATATATAAATTAGAAGCCCAGTGTATGAATTCGTGCATGAGTGGGGTCCAGCCAGCCTGGCCAGGGGAAGGGGACATGGGTGGTTGGCCTGCCTGCCTGCTGGTCCAACTCCTTGTCCAGAGGACAATTTGCATATTAGGATATCCTTTTATTATGTAGGATATATACCAAGTGGCCAGATTATTATGTGTTCAGAGATAATAGTAATCTGGCCACTTGGTGTATATGGCGTCCTTTCCCTGTAATACCATACCCCCCCCCCCCGCCCCGTGTCTGTTCTTGTCGGTTTAAAATGCCCGGTCACCTCTGTACAAATGCAAGTGGCACTGAGTTCACGCTGGAACCCCTCCCCTAGGACAAGAGGATATTGCTGATTAAAATCTGTCCTTACCACTTTGGTGCCTGACTTGATCTTTGACATCAGTACGTCACTGAGTCATGGAAGCGTCAGGGTTGTTTAAGTGGGTAATGTGCTAGAAGTCCTCACTCAGCTAAGTCACACCCCATTGCAGTTATCAAGACTGAGCTGCAAGTAACAGACACCCAGTTCAAACACCAGCCCAGATTAGTCAGAGGTTGGGGGGTTGGGGGACAGGAATTCATTGACTAATGAAACTAGGGAAACTGAGCTAATATCAGCTTCAGGCAAAGCTGGATCTAGGGGCCCAGACAATGTCAAGACTGTCTTTCATACACCCTTTTGGTCTGCTTATCTTTGTCTCTTTATAAGATGGCCTCACCCTCTCCTGCCATAGTCTCTCTCCACAGAGTGTAGACAGCTTTCAGTTGCCCTTACTGTAGTCCTGCCTGAGATCCAAAAGAAGCCTCTTTCTCGGCAGCTTTGCCTTACTCTCATGGAATGATTATAACTGGCCCTGCCAAGTCACATGCCCACCAACGAGGACCAAGCACTGGAGACAATCAGACAGGGAAGTGCTTGGCTTTCCACAATGACTCCCCACCACTCTCTGGAGTGAGGGACACAGTTCCTTCAGAATCACAGGAGATGGGGAAGAGTTAGTTCCCAACAGAAAAAGGAATGTTGAGCTGACAAAAATAACAGATGTCAGTAGCCCTGGCTGGTTTGGCTCAGTGGATTGAGGATCGGCTTGCGGACTCAAGGGTCCCAGATTTGACTCCTGTTAAGGCTTGTACCTTGGTTGCGGTCACATCCCCGGTAGGGGGTGTGCAGGAGGCAGCTGATCGATGTTTCTAACTCTCTATTCCTCTCCCTCTCTGTAAAAAATCAATAAAATACATTTTTTTGAAAAAGAAAGAAAAGGATCCCTGGGCCCTGGCCAGATAGCTCACTTGGTCCCTTGGTTAGAGCATCCCCCCCACACTGCAAGGTTATGAGTACGATCCCCATCAGGGCACATGCAAGAATCAACCAATGAATGCAAAAATAAGTGGAACAACAAATCTGCATTCCTCTCCCTTCCTTGCTCTGAAATAAAATAATAATAATAATAATAATAATAATAATAATAGGCTTGCTGTAGAAGTTGGAAGGGGCCAATCTACTGGAGAAAGAAGGTAGACACTGGTATCAGTGGGATGTGTGAGTGGAAAGGCAGAGCTGAAGAAGGAAGGCCTGGGGACACAGCTGAAGGAGTGTGGGCGGTGAATGATGAGCCTCGGGTCAGGCAGCCAGGCTGGCAGGGTGCAGCTGTTGTCTTTCTGTGCTAGACGCTGTGTTTCCATTAGTGAATCCTCCCCACCATCTTAGGAGGGGACACCATTATCCTCTCTATTATACAGACAAAAAACAGCTCAGGGTGGTTCAGAAACTCGCCCTCGCTCACACAGACAGGAAGGGGCCGTGCTGGTGTTCCCGACTCTGACCCAAGTCGGGCCTCTTACAAAACTCCACTTGGATGGAATCCCGTCCGCACTCCCTGACAGTGAATGGCGAGGAGGTGAGCATGTCTCCGCGGAGCCTTTGGTGAAGCCTCAGTCATCACCTCTTTGAACCGGGCACAACTCTGCACCCTGCGCTCCCCGCACCGGGCCTGGGAAGCTCCGGGGAGCGGCACGCATGCGCGGGGCCGTGGGCTGGGGCGGGACGGAGACCGGGGAACCGCACCTGCCGGGCCGGGCGGGGACCGGGTCGCCCGGCCACCGGCTGCGCGCGCGCCGGCCCCGCCCTCAGCCTCTCCAGGCACCTGTTGGCTCGAGGGCCTACCCGGCCGCGGCTTCCACCCAATAGGCAGCCTCCCTGCACCAACCTGACCCCGCCCACTTCCAGGATTAGCCAATCGCCGGGCACCTGGGCCTCCTCTCCTTCCGAGGGCCCGCCCCTCTGGGCTCTTCTTCCGGGTGGGGCCGGGGGCGAGGCGATGGCGCCGTGGGCGCTCCTCAGCCCCGGCGTCCTGGTGCGGACCGGGCACACGGTGCTGACCTGGGGAATTACGCTGGTGCTCTTCCTGCACGACACCGGTGAGCCGGACCGCGCCGCCCGGACCGCCCGCCCCTGTGGCCCCCCAAACATTTGGGTCTCACTGGGCCCCCCGCCGAAGCCCCAGAGACCCCGGGGTACCGCCCGCCTCCGCCGGCTCCCTTCTGTCATTCCAAGTTTCCGCCTAATTCCTCAATTCTTCCCCGCCAATCCCCAGTTGCTCCCAGCGTCTTCCTTGCCCCTTCCGGGTGCCCTGTCCACCCCAGAACCCGTGCGATGGCCACCTGATCGATGACCAACTCCAGTCCCCATCTCCCCTGATCTCGGGATCAACCGATCCTTTCTGGGAATTGACTCCCAACCTTCCCTCCGTGTGATTCGGAGAACCAACTAGATCCGGGGCTGGCATCCCTCCCAGCCCCGTGGCCACGCGCTGCCCAAGTCCAGGCTCCCCATCCTCAGGCAAGAGAGCACCTCACAGGGGAGTGGCCGCTCCTCCATGTCCCCGCCCTTGCTTCTTGCCCGGGGAGCTCTCACTTACCCCACAGACTACCCCCCCTTCCATTCCTCCCTGAGGTCCCCACAGGCGCCTCCAGCACAAGGTCTCACCCTCCCTCCCTCCCACTCCACCCCCTTGCTCCAGCCTCATCCCCTGGTGTTCTCACTTTCCTCCTAAGACCTTCTCAAGTCTCCTCCACAGTCTTTGCCCTTTATTTTTTAAAATATATTTTTATTGATCATTGATCGGCTGCCCCCTGCACACCCCCTATTGATAGAGTCCACAACCGGGGCATGTGCCCTTATCAGGAATTGAAACATGACCTCCTAGTTCATAGGTCCATGCTCAACCCCTGAGCCACGCCAGCTGGGCCAGTCTTCTCCCTTTAGCCTAAAAACCTGCTCAGTCTCCCCCCCCAGAAAGAAACCCCCTTCTTTCTCTGCTCCCTTTTACAACCAGAGTTGTTCGCTCTGCTGTTTGGCTATCTCACACCCCTCACATCTCAGCCCCTGCCTCTCCCAAACCCTCAGTCCCCTCATTGGTCTGGAGCCTTCCCTGCCCTGGGCTGCCGTCTTGGCCCTTGGCAGCATCTGAGCCTGCCAGTCCTGCCTTCCTGTCTGTCTCATGAGCATCTCAGACCTGGCTGGTCCCCGGTGGTGGAGCCAGAGGCAAGGACCCTCCTTCACTCCCTAACCCCCTGTCTGTTCATCTCCTCCTCTCCGCTCTGGTCCAGCCACCTGCCTCTCCCTGCGGGACAGCCCTCTGCCTCCAGGCTTCCTCTCCGATCACCTTCTCTTCTCTCCACTGGGGAGGTTTCCAGAAGCAGATCTGCCCTGTGACCTTCCCTGGTTCCCTGTCGCCCTCCGGAGGAGAGATGAACTGCCTTTTTTTCTTTTTGCTGGCCCTGAATTCCTGTACCTATGCAGGAGACACACCTGACCACCCCTCCAACCCCACCTCCGGGCCTTCGCTCCCCACCTCCCCCCACCCCGCCTGTCCCCCAGCGGCCTCTCCCTCCGGCCTCTGCAGCTCTGCGGCAATGGGAACAAGAGGGGGAGCTCCTCCCGCCCCTCACCTTCCTGCTCCTCGTGCTGGGCTCCCTGCTGCTCTACCTGGCCGTGTCTCTCATGGACCCCGGCTACGTGACCATCCAGCCTCAGGTAATGGGGGGGGGGGGGGCTGAACCCCTCCTCCCACCACAGGGGACCCAAGGCCCCAAAACAGTCTCGTGCCAGGTTCTGCGTGGAGGGCTTTTCTGGGGCGTCTCAGTGCATCCTCTCACCAGCCCTAGAAACGCTCCTACAGTGAGGAAATCACCGAGGCCCAGAGAGGGAAAGCAACTGGGCAAAGGTCACACAGCCTCCCTAGGTCCAGGGCACTCTGCCCCACTCTGCCGCCCACATCACACATGGGATGGCCTCCACAACGTGTTCGCCAGCCATCTGCCTCCCAAGGGGACCCCATCTTACGCCCCGGCCCCCATTTTCAGGAGGAGGCCAAGGAGGAGCAGACGGCCATGGTTCCTCAGGCCATCGCCCTCCGGTGCTGCAGACACTGCATGGTGCTGGTGAGTGGCTCGGGGACTTCCCGGAGGGTCAGGGGTCAAGTGAAGATGGACCGCCTCCTGCCCCAGCGCCTCGGCCTCACCCCCCAGGCCCCCCAGATTCAGGCCCAGCCTCCCACCCTCACCCCCGCCCGCACTGTCGATCTGGAGGGGAGCCGGTGCTGAGCCCCGCTCTCCGCCCAGCAACCCCTGCGGGCCCGCCACTGCAGTGAGTGCCGCCGCTGCGTCCGCCGCTACGACCACCACTGCCCCTGGATGGAGAACTGCGTGGGCGAGCGGAACCACCCGCTCTTCCTGGCCTACCTGGCGCTGCAGCTCGTGGTGCTCCTGTGGGGCCTGCACCTGGCATGGTGGGTCCCGCCCCGCCCTGTGTGTGTGTGTGGGGGGGAGGGCCGCACAAGCCTGCAAGGTGTGCACAGCCGGACACCCTCTCTAGGGGGCCCGGACCCTTTCCCAAGCGGCCTGCCCTCCTGGGCTCCCTGGGGTGCTCTGCCTTCTCCCAGCCCGGGGCCCCCATCCCTCTGCAGGTCCGGCCTCCGCTTCTTCCAGCCCTGGGGGCTGTGGCTGCGGTCCAGCGGGCTCCTGTTCGCCACCTTCCTGCTGCTCGCCCTCTTCTCCCTGGTGGCCGGCCTGCTCCTGGCCTCGCACGTCTACCTGGTGGCCAGCAACACCACCACCTGGGAGTTCCTCTCCTCGCACCGCATCGCCTACCTCCGCCAGCGCCCCGGCAACCCCTTCGACCGGGGCCTGGCCCGCAACCTGGCCCACTTCTTCTGCGGGTGGCCCTCGGGGCCCTGGGAGACCCTCCGGGCCGAGGAGGAGGAGGAGGAGGAAGAGGAGGGGGAGGGGGAGGGCGGCGGCCAGGCTGTTTAGGGTTGCAGGAGGCAGAGCCACCATCTTGTGCCTGAAAACGAAGGGCAGGCCCCGAGGGCCTGGGGCTGCTCGCTTCTGCCCGCACCTCCCAGCCTCCGAGCCTCCCAGCCTCCCAGCCTCCGAGCCTCCGAGCAGACTGACCTCCAAGGAGGGAGGGAGGAAGAGGACCTATTTGGGGCCAGGGCACCTGTGCCCGGGACATCCGAAACCTCCACCCACCCTCCAAGCCAGAATCCCTCCAGTGCACAGTTTTATACATTTAATAATCCATAAAGCAAGTCAAGTATTAAAAACCAAACCAAACGACTCCTCACCGGGCCGCCCTTTCTGTCCACGTCTGGCTGAGCACGGGAGGGTGGGGGGGAGCACCAGCCAGAGGCTGAGCCAAGCCCCCTCCTCGGGTCCGAAGGGGGATAAATACCAGGCGAGGCCTGGGCCTCCAGGGCAGGGCGCACAGCTGGGCAGACGGGTGGGCAGTGAGGCCCTAAGAGCCCAGGGGACGGGCCAGGGACACGGGGAAGGCCCTCAGGGCTGCAGGAACCGCTCTGCCACGAAGTCGAAGTCCCGGAAGGCGGCCTGCTGGCGGGCAGTGAGGGGGCCGCGGGGGTCCGGCGGGGTCAGGGCAGGCGGCAAGCCCGTGAACTCGCCCTCGAAGTAGCGCAGATCCGTGGGCCCGCAAAGGGTGGGCGCAAAGGGGGGCTGCACAGCGCGGGCCAGCAGAGCCTGCCAGTCAGTGGTCTGGGGACAAGGGCAGAGGTGCCTGAGCTGCCGGCAATGGCAGGCCACGCGGCGCCCCCTCCCGGCCCGCTGCGCCCCGGCCACTCACCCTGAAGAAAGGCTGCGTCTTGATCTCCTCCGCGTCCTGCTCGCCTGCGCCCAGGCGCTTCTCCGGGCACTTCTGGAGGAGCTGGCGAGAGCAGGTGCTCACCCAGGGCATGGGCCCCGGGCACTGCCGCCTCCCAGGCCCCCGAGGGAGCTGGGCCCCGGCCCCCAGGGTGGGTGGTGGCTAGAGAGCCGTGAGCCAGGAGCAGCTGCCCGCCCAGCCCTGCACCTGCAGGCAGTTACCTTCTGAATGAGCTCCAGCCCTTGCACCGACAGGAAGCGGGGGTACGGGGCCTCGGCGTTGATGATGCAGTCAAACACCTCCTCCTCGGTGTCCCCTGGGAATGGGCACTGCGGGGACGGGGGGCTCAGTGGGGTGCACGGGCCACTCCCAGCCCACCCCGACCTCTAGGCCCCGGCAGCCCAGGCTCGGCACTCACCTCACCCACCAGCATCTCGTACAGCAGCACGCCCAGCCCCCACCAGTCCACGGCCCGGGTGTAGGCCTCCTGGGTCAGCACCTCGGGGGCCAGGAACTCTGGGGTGCCACAGAAGGTGCTGGTCCGGTCCCCAAAGCCAATCCCTGCAGGTCAACAGCCACACTGATGCCGGCTCAGTGTGTCTGGTCCACAGTGACCTCTGTGGTTGTAAGAACCAACAGCCAGCCCTTCTGCCCCCCTGTACCCAACCCGTGCCAAGCCCTGCGCCCTACTCCGGGAGGTAGGAATGGGTTTTACGACGTCGGACAGAGGAGGCGAGGCTTAGCCAAGCTCACATCCCGAGGCCCTCTCCCAGCTCCGGAGCACAGGCCCTCCCGTGGGCCCAGGAAGCCAGGCTCTTCGCAGCTTGTAGGGTTGGGAAGGAAGCCAGTGTGTCCCCTTGGTCCCTGGGATGCGGATGGGGGGGGAGATTTCCCGGGAGATGCCCCTGCTGGCCTGGACCGGGTGAGAAGGCTGGGGGACACAGGCTCCTGGACAGGGACACCCACCTTCCTTACACAGCCCAAAGTCTGCGATCTTCAGGAAACCCTGGGCATCCAGCAGAAGATTATCCAACTTAAGGTCCCTGGGGAGGAGAAGGGGGCAGAGCAAAGGGGGCCCGGACCGGCGCCCAGGAGAAAGACGGCACCCGCTCCCTCGCACTCCCCCACACCCCAGGGAGGAGTTACCTGTAAATGATCTTCTTCTCGTGCAGGAACTGCAGCCCCAGGACCACACAGGCCAGGTAGAACCTGGAGGGAGTCAGGGGAAGCTTAGGCCCAGGACTTGGGGGTGGGGGGAGGGCAGGGAGGCACAGGATGGCATGGCCTGGGACCCCTGGATGAGGGCAAGCGGCTGGGGCAAGCCTCATGCGGGGGTGGGGCTCCACCGGACAGCAGCCCAAGGTCGTCCCAAGGTTGCTGCCAGCCCACAGCCTACTCTTCCTGAGGACCATGGTCTCCTCGTCCCTCCTCCTCCCGGCAGCTTGCAGGCCTGTTTTCCAAACGAGGATCTGAGCCCCCAGGTGAGGGATGTGCCCAGGGTCACAGCTAGGGGCAGAGCTGATGTGAGCCCAACTTCAGGGCGCACTCTGGTGGACAAGAAATAACTTGCCTCTGACACAGTTCTCTCTAACCTGATTCCTCGCTACACAAACGGGCTCAAGGCCCCAAGTGCTGTGAGAGCTGATGACCAGGATTCGAACCCAGGCCTCGCTGGCTCCCTGCTCCGTGCTGGTGGGTGCCTGAGGAAGCGGCGGAGGGGGCCGGTCCGGAAACCCGGTCGGCCGGTGGAAGAGGCAGACGAGAGGCATGGAAACGCACCGGGCCTGGGGCTCAGGGAAAACGTCCTCGTGGATCTGCATCATGAGGTCGCCGCCCGGAGCAAACTCGGTCACGAAGCAGGCGTGGCTGGGCGTCTGGAAGCAGGCCAGGAGGGACAGCAGGAAGGGGTGCCCCGTGCGGCCCACGGCCTCCAGGATCCGCTTCTCGCAGTACAGGCTGCAGGGGAGGGCGTGGGGTTCAGGGGGAAGGAGACCCTGCCCTGGCTGTGCCCTGCCAGTCCAAGTGCCAGGCAGCTACGTAGAGCTGGCTTCTGTGTACCAGGGGCTCATGGGGCCATTTCACCTGCACAACCACCACTGTCCCATTTTACAGATGAGGAAACTGAGGTGCAGAGGTAAGAGAGGCTCTGAACAAGGGCCTATCATTAACTGCAGGTGCTTAAAAAAAAAACAAAAAAAAAACGCACAAAAACCCAGGCCTGGCTGGCCCCAGGTCACCACTTCAAAGCCCAGGGGTGTCCGGCTGCCCTCCGGTACCAGCAGCCCAGGCCAGCCCTCTGGAGCCCGCTGCAGGGCCCGGTGCCTGCGGCATCACCACACACCTCTCTATCTCGTCCCGGCTCAGCACCTCCTGCTTCTTCAGCGCTTTGATGGCGTAGTATTTCCCCGTGCCCTTGAACTGCACCAGGAGGACCTGGGGACAGAGGAGGGCTGGGCTCCAGGGGGGCAGTACCGGGCTTAGGATCACAGCGCCCTCCTAGCTAACGCTCCGAGGGCTGCCCACCCGCCATGGCACCCACCTTCCCAAAGTGTCCCCGGCCCAGCACAGCCAAGCAGCGGAAGTCCTGGAGCCGCGGGGGTTTCCTGTGAGAGAGAGGGCACAGGCAGCCCCCGGGCCAAGGGCTGGGCCTCCACCAGCCCTTCGTGCCCAACGCTGGCCTGGCGCCACCTATGGGGCTGGCAGGCCGGGGGCTCAGGCCGCAGCTGCCGGGAGGCTGGTGTACAGCTGGGCTCAATGATGCTGATTCAGCCCTAACCGGTTTGGCTCAGTGGATAGAGCGTCGGCCTGCAGACTGAAGGGTCCCAGGTTTGATTCCGGTCAAGGGCATGTACCTTGGTTGAGGGCACATCCTCAGTAGGAGGTGTGCAGGAGGCAGCTGATCGATGTTTCTCTCTAGTGGGTGTTTCTAACTCTCTATCCCTCTCCCTTTTTCTCTGTAAAAATCAATAAAATATATTTTAAAAAAATAATAGCCGAAACTGGTTTGGCTCAGTGGATAGAGCATCGGCCTGCGGACTGAAAGGTCCAGGGTTCGATTCCGGTCAAGGGCATGTACCTTGGTTGCGGGCACATCCCCAGTGGAGGTGTGCAGAAGGCAGCTGATTGATGACTCTCTCTCATTGATGTTTCTGGCTCTTTATCCCTCTCTCTTCCTCTCTATAATAAATCAATAAAATATATTTAAAAATAATAATAATAATAATAATAATAATAATAATGTTTCAGAACGAGAACCTGAGAGTGAGCTGTGAGCACCCAGGAGCCGAGGGGTGGTGACCGAGGGGACACGCAGGCACTAGAGTGAGTGGATAACGTCTCCAATAAGAAGGTGAACTGTCGGGGTACCTGGTCGCGGGGGCTGGCGGAGGTGACCCCAGTCGAGTCCTGGGCTCCATGTGGGGGCGTTTGGTGCGCTGTGAGGGAGAAGGGCTCAGGGCAGCGCAGGGCTTCCTCCCTTCCTCCCTCTGGCTCCGCCACCCCACCCCAGCACCCCCCGGGCTACCGGCCCCCTCACCGGCGTCTCCTCCAGGGCTGGCTCCCGGGGCAGGTAGAGGCGTGGGGGCTTGGGTGGGGGCCTCATCTCTTCTCCCAAGGGGGTCTTCTTGGGTGGGAGACTGCTGTGGGGAGGGAGCAGACATGGTGGGCACAGGCAGACAGAACAGTGGGGGGATGGAGACAGCCAGGCCGAGAGATGGGGGGGCAGGAGTCTGGGGGTGAGGTGGCAGCTTCTCACCTGGGCGAGGCCGGGCTGGAGGCCCCCCGCGGTGTGGCCGGGGTCCGGGGGCACCCTTTGGGAGGGCTGACGGTGCTGGGGGAGCTGCAGGGGGGCAGCAGGTTCATGACCAGGCGCCCCCAGGCTGCCATGCTGAGGTTCATCTGTGAAGCCCGCAGGAAGTCCTGGCCTGGGGCAAAAGGGAGACTCAGTCCTGGGGCCCCCTGACGCCCCAGCCCCCCTCCCACATGCACAGCCCTCTCCTGGCCATACCCCTGCGTTTAGAGAAAATGCGTTTCTGCCTCTGCAGCCGGGGCCTCCTCTCAATGACGGGGTCACAGAAGGTTACCTGCGGGGTCACAGAGGTTACCTGAAGCCCAGTCCCCTCCCACCCCCCTGCCAGGGGCACCCCCACCTCCAGGATCCCAGCCTGGGCCCCCAGTGGCAACGATGCAAGAGCCAGAAGGGATCCGAGAGACAGAGTCAACATCCTCATGGGCAGCAGCGGGGAAACTGAGGCCCGGAGGAGAGAGGCACTTGTCTAGAGCCACCCTGAAGCAGGGCAGTCAGGACAGGACACAGGCCTCGGGGCTCCGTGTGGGCCTCGGGATGGCCTGGGAACCTCCTCCCTCCGGGCCTCATTGCCCGCTCCTCCGGGGGGCCGGGAACCCCCGTGATCGGCAGGCAGGGTCGGGGGCACCTGGGCAAAGAGCAGCCCCTGGGGCAGCAGGCTGAGCGTGAGCTGGTGGCACGCGTTGTCCAGGAAGTCCTCCAGCCGCAGGAAGGCCACGGCGCACAGCTGCCGCCAGTCCCGCCAGCGCACCCCGACCTCCAGCTCCCGGGCCTGCAGCGGAGGCCGGGGTGAGGATGGCCGGCCTGCCCCCGCGGAGAGCCGGGGTGAGGATGGCCGGCCTGCCCCCGCGGAGAGCCGGGGTGAAGATGGCCGGCCTGCCCCCGCACCCCGGTGCCACCCCGGCCTCCCCGGGGCCGGCCTCACCCGCTCCAGGGGGATGACAAAGGTCTGGTCCCAGCACTGCCGGGCCACCGGGCCCCAGCCCGTCTGGCCCACCACGCGATTGTCCACCTTCAGCACGGCCAGCACCTCGCCTGCAGGGCCAGAGCCAGGGTTCAGGGAAGGCCAGGAGTGGGGGTCCTTGGCTGCCCGCCCCCCATAGCTCCCCGCAGCCCCTTACTCACTGGCCAGCTCGCCTGCGCCCCGCTGCTGCCTGGCTCTGCCCCGAAGCCAGCCCTGGGAGGGGCTCCTGGCCAGCGCGGTCACCGGGGACCGGCCGGGCACCGCTGTCAGCAGCTGCTCACAGCCCAGGAGGTGGACCTGCAGGGTCCCTGTGGGGAGCCGGAGGGGGGGTTGGGGGATGGGGAAAGCATGGTCAGGTGCCATCCTCCCACTGCCACCCCCAGTGACGCCTGGACCCCAGGAACACTGCCTTCTCATAGAAATGGCTGAACCCAGGGCCGCCACATTGGGCTTGGCAGACATCGGCCACCCTCCAGGCAGACCGGCTGGCTCTCCCTCCTGTGTTGGGGGCAGCAGGGACCCACAGGCAGAGGAGTGACCCTCAGACCTCAGCCAAGCCACATGGAGCCACAGTGCATGGTGACATGCTACCCAGGGCTCAGGGCCTGGCTGCCCGTCCTATCCCCCCTCCTCCCTGGGCCTCAGTTTCCCCATCTGTACAGAGGAAAGGAGCCTCAGCTCTGTCCCACCTCCCACGGGGGCTACAAAGAGTGTTTTGCCAACCAAGTGGGTTCGTTTTTAGGGTCACTAAACATTTGTCCCTCAAAGAGGAAGCAGGAGGCTCGAGTAGTCTTTGAGGAAACGAACTGGGCCAAAGAGCACCAGTGAGGAAGTCCAGGCCTGGGGGTGGGACCCCAAAGGACCTTAAAAGAGGGCAGTGGCCTGGTAGGAACTAAGGTGTTCAGTCAGGACACAGGATTCAGAGTGGCCCCGGGTAGCCCACTGCCAGGCCTTTTAACAAGTCATTTCCCCTCCCTTCCCCAGCTCATCACTGGGCCCAATCTCATAAGCTGGGGAAGGCTGAGCTCAGACACCACCACCTCCTCCAGAAAGCACTGCTGATCCTCTGAGGCAGGTGAGGGGGCCCTTCCAGCCGCCGTACCCCCTGCTCAGCTCCGCTCACAGTGGGATGTGGCCTGTGTGCGCTCGGACCAGCCCTGAGCAGGGAGGCGCCGGGCTCTCTCGGTACTCTCTCCCAGGTGGGAAGCTCACTGCTACCGAAGTCTGCCTCTGAGCTTCCTTACTGACTGCCATTCAGCTGCCACTCTCAGGAGACGGATACAACTTGGGATAAGAAAGAACTCTGTAGCCCTAGCTGGTTTGGCTCAATGGATGGGGCGTCAGCCTGCGGACTGAAGGGTCTCAGGTTCGATTCCGGCCAAGGGCACAGGCCTGGGTTTCGGGCTTGATCCCCAGTGGGGGGCGTGCAGGAGGCAGCCAGTCAATGATTCTCTCTCATCATTGATGTTTCTCTCTCTCCCTCTCCTTCTCCCTTCCTCTCAAAAATCAATAAAATATATTTTTTTAAAAAATAAAATTAAAAAAAAGAAAGAAAAAAAGCTCTGTAATAGCCCACGCTGCCCAGCACTGGGTACCCAGGCCTCCGGGGCTGAGAGCTCCCTAACGCTGGCTTTTAAACATCGCTATGGTTACTCATTTAAACGGTAGCTTCACCGACAGCGTGCTTGGCAGACATCGGGCCCTGGGCTGACCAGGGAGGCTCTGGGCCAGCACATGCCCACAGAGTGCTTAGCACGTCACAGGCAACACACGACGCCCTGAATTCTCACAGCAGCCCCGCGAAGTGGGTGCCATCACCGTCCCCATTTCACAGACGGATCAGCTGCGGTTTGGAGAAAGGATGGCCATTGTCCCCGGCCTCACAGCCGGGGCGGGTGGAGCCAGGACTGGAACCCTTCTCCGAAGTTCCTCCCCACGGCCTCTGGGTCCTCTCTGGAAGGGGAAGAGCCCTGAAGCGGGAGGGCCTCCGGTACCTGTCATGGCGATGGGCTTTACCAGCGGCCCCGACGGCGGAGGGTTCCCAGACACAGCCGTCCGCAGCTCCCGGGCAACCCTGCCCCGCAGCGGGTGGGCGGGAGGCAGGCCCTCCAGCAGCTGCTCCAAGGCCAGCCGCAGCAGGTCCAGTTTCTGGGAGGACTCCTGGAGCTGGGCCTGCGCCTGCGGAGGGGACACAGGCCCATGGGGTCAGGGGTGTGGGGGCACCGGCTCAGGCACCTGTAGACAACCCCCCGCTGAGGTCTACACAGGATGAGCCCCCACGTGGCCAGTCCACAGTGCCACCCATGCTGCTGAGGGGGCAGTGGGAACACGGAGACCGCGGCCTGACCTCGGCCAGCGCCTTGCGGTCTTGCATTCGCCGGCTCCCCAGCAGCTTCACCACGTTCTTGGCCCCCTCGGCCACGGCGGCCTCGATGCGCAGCCGGTGCCTCAGCTCCTCCGCCAGCAGCTCAGGACCTGGGAGGAGGGGGTCAGCCTCAGGCCCATGCCCTGCTCTGCCTGCCCCCCCCCCCCCCACTCCTGCTTCTCGAGGCCTCACCTGGCTCCGGGGACCCGCTGGCCTCCAGGCTGCTGATCCTCATGCGCAGCAGGGCCACCTTCAGCTGGCTGTCCCGCAGCATCTGCTGAGCGGCTGCCAAGAGCTTCCTGCCCTGTGGGGTCGGGACCTGTGCTGGCCCAGAGCCTCCCTGGTCGGCCCAGGGCCCGAGCTGAGCCTCCCCCGTTCCCAGGACTGCAGCCAAGCCTCCCACCCCCGGCCAAAGAACCGAGCCTCCCTTGTGAGATGGTCCGGGCAGAGCCTGCCCCAGGAGACCAGATAGGGGCTGAGGTCAAGCCTCCGCCAGCATATCAGGACTGAGTCCCACAGCCCGCTGGGGGCTGGGACCCGGGCTGGGCCTTCCCTGTTAGCCTGGGAACTGCCGTGTTGTGCCTCCTCTGTGTGACTAGGGCCGTGGTCGGCGAACTCATTAGTAAACAGAGTCAAATATCAACAGCACAGCGATTGACATTTCTTTTGCGAGCCACATTTTTTAAACTTAAACTTCTTCTCACGCCACTTCTTCAAAATAGACTCGCCCAGGCCGTGGTATTCTGTGGAAGAGCCACACTCAAGGGGCCAAAGAGCTGCATGTGGCTCAGGAGCCGCAGTTTGCCGACCACAGGACTAGGGGTTCGAGCCTTGCCTTCCCCACCAAGCTGGGACCTGGGACCACGCCTTCTCCGTCAGACCAAGGGTTAGGGCTGTGTCTCCCTGATGGCATCCATGGCCGGGCAGCACCCCCCTTTCAGAACAGAGGCTGGGACGGCACCGACCAGAATAACCCAAGAGCCGAATCTCTCCCTGACAGCGCCCTGGAGCCTTACCTTGGGGGTGCCGCTGGCGTACGTGTGGGTCATGTTCTCCGCGCCCTGCTTCACCTTCAGCTCCACCTGCAGCTGCCTCTGCAGGGCCTCCAGGTGCCGGGCCCGGGGCTGCTCTGCCGAAGGCCGGGGTCCCGGGGCCACAGGTTCTGTGTGCACCCCGAGTGGGGCCCGTTAACCCCTCACCCCCATCCCAGCTCTCTCCCCCCCTCCTCCGGGGCAGGGACAGGTGAGGCAGCTCTGAGTGGCCAGGACAGGGCGGAGGACGGAGGAACTGGAGAGTGAGCGGCACCTGCGGTCCCCGGGGGCTGCCTGGTCCCCGGGGGCTGCCCGGACGCCTCACTCACCGGCGGGGGCCCCGGGCAGCAGGATGCGGGCGTGCAGCTCCTGCAGCTCCCCGTGCAGCTGCTCCAGGCGGCGGTTGGAGGTGCGGAGCAGCTGCTGCACGTGGCCCAGGTGGCGGCGGTCGGTGGCCACCCGCCGCAGGTTCTCCGCGCCCTCCTTGATCTTCAGCTCCTTCTGGATGGCCCGGCGGACCGCCTCCTTCTCGTCCTCGGGGGGCCGCCGGCCCGGCCCGGGCTGTGGGCGGCAGAGGAGCAGGCCGCTCAGTGCCCGCACCGCCAGCATCAGCTCGCCACACACAGTGGTGGGGAGGGCGGCATGGATGGCGCCCGGGACCCACACACAGGGTGTGGGCAGCAGCCCTGCCCGCGGAGGAGCAGCCCTAAGCCAGGTGGAACCCACACTCCTGTCCTCGGCATTTGGGGGGGCTGTTCCCGTGGTGCTTCGGGTGCCAGGGTCGGTAAGAGGTTTGCGGACGTTCGTGTGTCAGTCCTGACAACCACCCCTGAGGGAGGTGCTGGTAGGTCCCCATCGTGCAGGTGAGGAAACTGAGGCTCAGAGAGCGGTTACGTAACCTGCCCACGGTCCCACCGGAGGACACACCACACCTCTGGGCCCCGGCCCAGCCCCGCTCTGCCAGCCACGCCCCACAGGCTGCTGTTGAAGCTGGGGTTCTGGCTAAGATTTGGGCCTGAAAAGAGGCTCGGGATTTACTCAAGGTTAGAGGGCAGCTGGGGGCCCGGGTGGGGGCCAGGCCTGTGCCCTTGAGGCCTCAGCTGGCAAAGCAGAGGCACCCAGAGGGCTGGGACGGTCTCCGGGGACCCTCTTCCGGCCGAGCTCCTGGGAGGAAGCAGAAGGCTTCACCCAGGTTGGAGCGAGGACGAGGCAAACCTTCCCAGAGGCCATTTCGAACCAGCGGTGCCAAAGCCGACCACAGCCGGGGTCACCCGTGACCCTCCCCAGGGGCTCCTCCAGGGCCTCCGCCTTACCTCTCGGCTCGCCATCGCCGGAGCCCAGTGGAAGGGTGGCCACCCCAGCCCCAGGGACCCCACCCCAGGCCAGGCCTCGGGGCCCGCGGGCCAGGCCGCAGAGGGCAGGGGTGGGGCTCAGGAAATCCTCCGCCGGCTCCAGGCGAAGGCCGGAGCCAAGGGCTGGAGCAAACAAAGCGCCCATGGAGCCGGGGGCCCGGCCACCGGGGTCCTGAGTCACCCAGCCCCGCGCTGGGCGGAGGTCCACAGGAAATAGGAAAATGTGCACAAGTCGCTGCTGGAACAGGCGAGGGAGCTCGCAGGAAGGAGGTGGGAGGGGAGACGCAGCCCTGAGGTCGCCTCAGCTTCGGGTGGAGGCCACCCCTCCAGAGCGGGGCCCAGACTCCTGTCTGCTCTGGGCTGGACGCCAGCCCGTGCACACCCCCTCCCCGCTGGCTCCTCAGGGGTCACCACCTCATCCCCCCAGAGCAGAGGTGCACACACAGTGGCCAACCCAGTGCCCAGGGCACCCAGCGCCCGCTGTGGCAGGAGCCCGCCCCCTCCCCCTTGGGTGGACCCCTGTCCACTGGAAGGTTCCCGCCCAGGCTCAGGGCTGGGCCCCTCTGTCTGGAGACCACACTCCTCACAAGCCTTGGGGTCCCCGCACCCCAAGTGCGCCCGGACCAGCCCCTCCTGGGCCCCCTGCCCAGAGCGCACGGGTTCTTCTCCCCCAGGGCGCTCCCCTGTGGGCCGCACGGCCTCCCTTTGCTTTCCCGACCGACTCCCCGGGCCTCGGCGGCCCCCCGGGAAGAACAGACTTTAGGAACTTGGGGGCCGCCCTCGTGGCTCTGACCCAGGGTTCAGATCTGCTCCCGGGCTGGCTTGGCGGAGGTTCCGGGCCCATGGAGGGGACTTGGGGACGGTTCCAGGGGGCAGGACGGTGTACCCCGGGCGCAGTGCTGCCCCGCGCAGGGAGGGTGGGGCAGCACAGGGACGCGGGCGGAGCGGGGGGCACCGGGAGGCTCCCCGCCCCGCCTCCCCGAAGCCGTTCACCTGCCGCCGCGCCTCCGCCTCCGCCTCCTCCATGGCGCGCTCCGGCCACGCGGCCTCGCCCGCACCGTCCGCTCCGAGCCCGGCCGCTCCGCCCAGACTTTCACAAACTTCCCGGGATCGGCGCCCCCTCCTCCCCGGGGCCGCGGCCTCCGGGGCCGGGACTCAGCGCCGTCGCTCGGCCGCGCCAGGTCTGCTCCCGGGGCTCCGCTCCCGGACCCGAGGCCACGGCGCCGCCCCGGGATCCTCCGGCTTCCTCTCCGGAGGCGCCGCTCCCTCTGGGGACACCGCCGCCGCCCGGGACCGGAGGGCGGGCAGGGCATCCCCGGCGGCAGGTCCCGGGCCGCTCGCCGCGTGCTCAGAGGGGTGGGTCCGAGCGGCCAGCGCCGCCTGCTGACCGCGGGCGCTGCGGGGGCCGGTCACCTCCTCCCCAGACCCCGCCAGGCCCGGCCCCGCCCCCAGCGTCTCCCTCCGAGGCCGTCGGTGTCCAAGGGGCCAACCCCAGCCCTGTGGCCCCGAGGCCTTGGCGCGGCTAGTTACTTTAGGACTGAACAGAGGGAAGCCTCCCCCGGTGATGCCGAAGCAAACCTCGGGGCAATGGGTCAGAACGTCTCTCTGGGCCTTGGCCCGGGCGGTGGCTGGCCTGTGGAGGGGACCCAGGTCCCTTATTGCCTGGCCTGTGGCTGTCCAGCCACTTCCTGGGATCGTCCTCACCAGGAGCGTCTCCCAGGAGTGACAAATGCTGGAAAAGTGAAACTGGCAGGCTACGGACAATCCTGGGCTATTGCCCTCCAATGGGACATCAGTCCAGAAGCATCACCAACTGCAAAGGCAACTTGGTTCATAGGGGACAAGCCTACTTTTCACAGTCAGAGGCGGGTCCGGACACTTACTGATATTGAGGGAGACTTTAACACATAATAGGCTTTTTTTTTTTTTTAAATAAATCTTTATTGTTCAGATTACAACCGTTTTTCTCCCCCCCCCCCCCCCCCGTCCTCATCCATAGGTATTTTTGTCTAGCCTTTTCCGTACCCCCACACAGACACCCCTTTCCCCCTGAGAATTACCAATCCCCTCCCATTCTATGCCCCTGATTCTACATAATAGGTTCTTTTAAGTGGGGGCTGTTACATCAACTGCCCTGAGGTGAATGTAATTAAGCATCATTAGGAAGTCAGGACTATCAGCTTCAGACTGCAGCTCGTAGGTGAGTGGGAAAACCATGAATTGAACTAGCAACTCCCTTCAGGAGGGCGGTTCCGCTCCCAGCCCGAGGGCCACTCCTTCACTCCTGCACCCAGAAAGCTGAACTATGTCAAAGAACCGGCATTTATTTTCCAAATTTTCCTTGAACTGTTCCACTGCCTCACCTGTCACTAAGGGAAAGGAGAATCCATCCATCTTTTTTAATGAACCCGTCTGGGCAAACCTACGGGGAAACCTGGTGGGAGTCTGACCGGACAGCTAGCTGTACTGGATATGACAGTGATGGGAATTCATGAAACATTTATTCTTAGCAAAATGGAAGTTCACATTAAACATCCACCATATATGTAACTATCAGCCTGAAAGGAACATCACTTAGACTTGCCTCCCTCGGGTAGTATCTGAGCACACCAAGTCACCAACTCATCAAGCCAGTGCACATCCTTCTAATCACAAAATTTCAGTCTTTTCCTTCAGACCTGTTAAAAAGGTAAACTTGTGAACTAAGGCAGATATTCAAAAGGAAATGGTTACTGCTGGGGTGAGGGATATAAAAAGATGTCCCCTTTGTTTTCAAAGGATGTGCTCCTTTTTAAAAACACACTTTATTGATTTCTGAGAGGAAGAGGGAGAAACATCTATGATGAAAGAATCACGGAGTGATTGCCTTCTGCACACCCACCACCAGGGATCTAAACTGGGAATCTGAACATGGCCTCCTGGTTCAATGGTCGAGGAGCAACACCGGCTAGGCAAGATTAGCAAAAAATTAATCATAGAATAATATAACAAAAAAGGCAGAAAAATCAAGTGTTTCTGGGACCAAGAGAAACCATGAAGCCACCGAAATCGGTTTGGCTCAGTGGTAGAGCGACGGTCTGCAGACTGAGGGGTCCCAGGTTCGATTCTGGTCAGGGGCATGTAAGTTGGTTGCGGGCACATCCCCGGTAGGGGGTGTGCAGGAGGCAGCTGGTCGGTGTTTCTCTCTCATCGACGTTTCTAGTTCTCTCTCTCTCTCTTCCTTCCTCTCTGTAAAAAATCAATAAAATATATTTTTTTAAAAAAGAAAAAAAAAAAAAAGCATGAAGCCACTTGTGCCATAAAGCAGAATGGTAAGACTGCCAGATAATTCGGAAACACAATTGGCCAGGAATCCTCTAAAAGCCCAAAAGGTCATACCTCTTATAGCCAAACAGCTAACCCAAGATCAGGGTACTCTATGGACCAGTTAAACTCTACATCTTAGAGCCAGAGTTGCGTGAGCTAGCGAGGGCCTGTTTACGAAGGTCAGGCAATAATCTTTTAGAAAACAGGGCATCATTGGAGAAACCAATGTTAACCTCAACTAGAGGGCTGTTCTAAAATAGAATACTCAAAGTTTTCAAATTAACGCAGACACACATCACAAGCTACTATCTTCTATGCCCCGATTCATTGGTTAAGTTCCTCTCCTAAACTGAGCACAGCAATTTGGGGAGAAACTCAACAGCATTTGCTCTTTTGAAATGCCCTTTTACCAAAGAAACTTTGAGCCCTTCACCTAGCACTTTCCAACACACACTTACCTAAGGGCCAACCCAACAACTCTCTTTGCAATTGGGCACAAAACATGCCAGCTGCTCTGCAGCCATTTTCCAGGACCCTAATGCCACTTTCTCACAGCCTAACATGCTACAAGTTTTGCATGCAGGGGGTAATCTCAATAAAAGGAAAATGACCTTTAGTGACTTATTTTTTAATTCGACAAAATATTATAAAATGCAATTTCATGTATATAACCTGACCATACCACAACCTCACCAGTACAGAAAAAAATTTGGGTAAGGTGTTAAAAAACCACAGGCTTCCCTGATGTGTATTATATTCAAGTGACTCCACCCGCGCCTCCCCCACCCCGAACTTGCTATATTCCAAGTTAACAGTCCTTTGTCCATGTGCCTTATACACACCTTTTTATGTAGCTGTTAACTGTGCTATACTTACTGCTTAACTATTTAACATTTCCCCCACTTCCTATCACTATGAACACAAATATGGCAAAAACTTGCCTATCAAATATGGCAAGAACTTATCATCTAAATCCAAATGCAAGAAACATTTCTCTACAAAACAAGAATGACCCCAGTCAAAAAATCTTTATTGGAGCAAGATTCCTGACCAGTATACAGTGATGAATTCACTAAACAGAGACCTGCGCAGAAATTACATACTATCCATCTAGATAGGTTTTATTACACTTTGCCTATTGATGGAATAGTTCCACTTTTAAAGTTTTATACATCAAATAGCTTTGAGTTTGACCAGGCTGCCCATTAATTCGTCTCTGAAAAAATTAACTGGCATTTAATTTCAGCTACTATATTTTACAGCGTTAAAAAGCTTAGGCATTAGGTAGCTTCTCAAAATGTTGTTCTATGCACAATGGCATCTAGCAGAGCAGAGTCCATCATGTCACCCAGATTCACAGACTGGTCTCATTTGAGAACAATAAGCTAAATAGCTGGTACTTGAGACAAAAGTACTCCTAACCTGAGTTTCTTAACCACCAATACGGACTTCTTCCTCTGCAAGCCTGTCTTCGGGGCCACCTTTATAGTGCCAATGAAGACAGGCCAGCAATAGCCCCGTGTGTAACTCGGCATTAGAGCACCAGGTCTGTCTGGTGGTGGTGGCAGGCACTGTTATTATAACCCAGGTAAATATAGACCCATTTTTAAAATGCCAACTTGATATACAAAATTAAAGATACAACATACTCAGAACTAAGTTTGAGCAATCTGGTATTCCAAATATTTGAAAATTTTCAGACACTGATAGCAAACTGTACTCATGATGTTTCCCAGCTATGGAGACAATATATTGATTCAAACCCCTTTACTCAGTCCACATAGCCCTGAGATCATCCTGCAAAGTGCGTATCAAAAAATATGGAGTTTAGTTGACAAAGTTTGACAATATGTTATACAAGTCAAGCTTGAAATCTGTGCTGAGAGAAAAGCATCAAATCCTTTGTGTACACATTTAGTTTTATTGTAACAAAGCAACTTGTACACTTTTAACGTTTAAAACTGAGCATCTTTTCTTTCCAGTGAAACAAAAAGAAAATTTAAAAATAAACAGGAACAAAATTACAATAGAGAAATGTCAATTCCGAATAAGATCCTACAGGTTCTGCTGATTCTCCCATCGAGTGGCAGGGCTCAAGTCATCATTAGGAGAGAATTTTATTTTAAAAGTGTCATCTTAGACTGCAAGGATGTCCGTTAAACATCACAATTAAACATGCCAAAGGAGAAGCCATGTTGTCAAAATGCCCACTTAACCCACCCAGACATCTCAAACCCACCCTTTGCTCACCTTCTATAACCCCCCCTTTTTTTAAAGTTTTTTTTCTTTTTTTAAACAAGAGAAAGTAGACAGATACATGTTGGTAAATGCTAACTGTCCATATTCACATAGAGACACAGTGTAATCTCTGAGCCCAATATACAGAGAAAGGAGGGAAAAAGCTAGAATTCTATGCACTACTACACAGGGGCCTAGCAGCCTCCAGCTCCCAGCAGAGCGAAGGGAGCAGAAGGCTTTTCTTTTTTCCCACAGAGCACGTGGTGGTGATTCCATTAAGTTTTTCTTGAGACAGGAAGGGATAAAAATGAATTTGGAACAGAAAGGGGCAAAGATTCTTTTCCCACTGTATTCTGCTCAAGGTACATCCCCCCAAATAAGGTGAGAACCATGGTGTAAAGGAGAGAAAGAGAGACCTCAAAAACAGGGCGACTGAGCACAAGGGGGGGGGGGGGGGGGGGGGGAAGGAAAAAAAGACTGCAACTTGCTCCCAGGGACTGGAGAAAACTAAAAAAGGTTGGAATCGATCGTGTTCATTAGTCATCTTCTCCTTCATCTTCCTGTAAGGAGAAAAACAGGCAATTAATCTTTAGGGTTAATCCTAAAGTCACTCCCAACATTCATAGGAATCATGATGAACTCCACAGAACATGGCACACTATGAAGAATCTAATTTTATGGACCTATATATCACAACCTATGGTCAAATCTTAGCTGAATGAACCAGTGATTTTATTCCAGATAAATTAATTTTTCAGCACTAACCAAATCACTAGACATCTTTCAGACCAAATAATCCAAACCAAAATACAGTCTGACTATATGAGTTTTATAGTGAATCTAAAACATGTAAATTTGTTATTCCAAATATGACCAGCTGCACTATCCATACCACTTTTATTAAAGTACTGGTTAAGGAAGGACAGGATTGTGTAGTCATAAAAAACTAACCACAAAAGCAGAGCTAGTTAAAAATCACCAATACAATTTCATCAAAATTCCTCCCAATCTTATACATCAAAATAGCTTATCTCTTCTATAAATCCTCAGTTCCATTTTACAACATATATAACGTTTAAAATAACATGGTTTAAAGTTATCTTCCTGGATTTACCTCTCCTTCTTCCCCCTCATCATCATCTTCATCTTCTTCACCTTCATCCTCATCCCCTTCTTCATCAATATCTTCCAACCCTTCCTCCTCTTCATCATCATCATCATCTTCTTCTCCTTCTCCTTCTTCATCATCCATGTCAGGAACCTTAAAAAACCAGGAGTTATTGTTAAAAACTCATTTTCAAACAAATAAGACAAGTGCAACCTTGAATAGTAGACCACTCAACTCACCAAGTAGTACTGTAAAGGATTTGGCCAAATGTCATCTTTGATGACTTCTCCTAACTCATCCGCACCTGCATCAGAATGGTCAGTAAACCAGGTGAAGAAGCTCTCGGGTTCCTCATGCTGTCTCTTCCTGCTGGCTTTATTCTGCGTTTGACTTGAACGTTTCGTCAAATCCTAAATGAAGATGGAAAAACTTTTGATGCAGGCTCTCTACAAAAACTAAGTTTCCCATAATTCAAAGAGCAAGAGTTTAACCCAAAGGACAACAAAAATGTACATCAATATATTATCAAACTATCATTCTCATATATGAGAAATTACAAAATATAAAGAGAAAAGGCCCTAAAATTCTAGGTCTGGAAAGACTATTGTCAAATTTGTATGACAACGTTTTCCTGAAAGTACCATCATCTAATTTTTGGCTTTTTCATAAAATTAGTTCCACTTTAACAAACAGTCCAACATAGTGTTATTTAAAAGATATTTCCTAGCCGAAACTGGTTTGGCTCAGTGGATAGAGCGTCAACCTGAGGACTGAAAGGTCCCAGGTTCGATTCCGGTCAAGGGCATGCACCTTGGTTGTGGGCACATCCCCAGTAGGGGGTGTGCAGGAGGCAGCTGATCAATGTTTCTAACTCTCTATCTCTCTCCCTTCCTCTCTGTAAAAAAAAAAAAAAAAAATCAATAAAAAAATATATTAAAAAAAAAAAAGATATTTACTAATTAAATGTGGAAAGAAATGTATTTTGGTATTGGCATGCCATTGGAAGAGCTCAATCACAAATTAAGAAACAAACCAAAACTAGTCCATTTCTATAAAAATTTGTACTGCACAAATTATGAGAGCTCCAGATTATTATATTTGACTTTAACACACTGTAGTTTGTTTTTTAATCCTCTTCCTAGGACATGCTGAAAGAGAGAAGAGGAGAGAAGAGAAGGGGAGAGAAAGAGTGCATCTCTATCCGTGTGATAAAGTGATCAGTTACCTCCCAGACATGCCTGCTGGGGGTCTGAACCTGCAACCCAGGTATACGCCCTGACGGAGAATCCAACTGGCAACCTTTCTATGCACAGGAGAATGTTCAACCAACTGAACCTCCCCGGCCAGATTGGAATTTTTCTTGTATTTTAAGGATTTGCATAACACATTACCGAAGCACAAAGTATTGTTACATGATTCAACGAAACCAAAATATACAAAATATTTGCCAAACAATTTCTCAAATACCTTTCCAGATTTCCATTTGATTTCAGTGGACTTTGAAGATGGATCACCACTCTCATTCAGATGAAACTCTTTGGAGAGAACTTTATTTTCGAAGTAAGGATTTTCATCAAAATACTGTAATAAGAGGATTAGAAATCAATAAAATCAGCTCTTCTAACCAAAGCCCAAGTTAATATCCACAGTGGCAAACAAGAGTTACTGATACTCACAAAATCTATTCTGTAACCTGATTTAATATCTTCAAATTCTGTCACTTCAACTCTTGTCAAATAATGCAGCGCCTCTTCATCCTCTTCCCCAAGCAGTGCAGACACTAGACCAGCAAATTATAAGCCAAATGAATATTAGACAAGCACTGAGTAACTCAAGTGCTTGTTAAAGCACTTAAAAATTTTCCCTAATTTAGTGAGCATCTTGGTTTCATAAATCCATTAACTGAAAACCAAATGGCTGAGTGTCAGAGCTAGCACCATCATTTTATCAAGTAATTAAAGGCAAATCCTGAGTTAGAATACAGAATCTTCTAAAGACAGAAAACATTAATCATAACCCTCCCCTCTCAGTGTTTCAACTTCTACGTGTAACAAACATGTTGGACCAAGTCCTCAAGCCAAGGTTCCTCTCCTCCTTAACAAGTGGGCACCCTATACTCTTCAGTAATGCTCTGCTGGTAACATACCTTGTGGATGGTTGACAAATGTTGTTACCCAAAAATTTGGGATTTTGGCGATCAATTCTGACCTCTTCTGAAAAAATGGTTGGCGGAGTTTGTTATATTTCTGTTCTACTTTCAAAATCTCCTCACTGGCTTGTTCATTAAGTCTGAAGCAAATGAAAAGACATGTTGACAATGATGGTATCTGACAAATACAAAAATTGCGAAGACTACAGAATGTATACTCTTGTTAGCTTTAGAAAAGAGCCAAGTACACATTTATAATAAACTGAAGCATCTAGATTTTTATACCCCTCTTAAAATCAAGTCAAAACTAAGCTGGCAATTTGATCTGGGTTAGGCACTCAATGGGCAGCTGTTTAGGTGCCCAAACCGAGCATTTTGGTGGCATTGTACATTTACTTCAATTACTACCAGGCTAACTTCAATTCTGGGTCCCTCAGGCACATCAGGGGGGGGGGGGGGGGAACACACTGCTAATCAAGTCAGAGCAACACTGATGCCGTAACTGTCAGTAGTCCATGCACTGCAATTCAGACAACTTGTAGCATTTAAAAGGAGACCCAATCTTTACAAAGACAATGTGCTTTCATCAAAAGTTTTTTGTTGACTACAATATTTCACAGAAAAATAACACTGACTTCATGTTTCCACTATCATAACCATCTCCATTTAGCCAGTGGATAGAGATTTGACCAATTTCACAGATCTCCATACCATAAGATGTATTTCAGAAAATGTCTGGAAATTAAGAAAAACCTTACCTGTCTATTTCATTTTGTACTTCATCAATATGTTCAATCGCTTCTTGCTGTTCTTTTTCTGCAAGAAAAATATGCATAAAACTCAATACTAATTAGAAGATGCATTTATCTAGCTTTTCTGATGTGAGCACTGTCTGTGAGTTATACAATAAAGCTATTTGTTACAACACACACACACTCACACACACACACACTTGCCTGCAAGGCATGCCCTCCACGTGTTCATGCAAGTAGCTGACAAATTCAAACATTATTCACAAATCTTGCTATCTGTTAGGTATTCAAAATACTTGTAGCGTAGCACTTTTTAGCAGTTACATTACAAAAAGAGACTAAATTGTTAGTTTCTATTACAAAAGACAAGGAATAAACCTTATTCAGCAATTCTTTAAGTGTTTATTATTTATCACATTATATACCTGCAATATACTAATACCAGCTGCTAAGTAAACTGTGGAAAGCAACCCATGACATTAACAAAAATCAGGACACCACGGATCCATGGGTGGAACCACACTCTGTCTAGAAAGCTGAAAATATCGCTCAGTAGCTACAACCGAAACAAGACAACCCTACAGAGACAGGAAAGGGCCCCCAGACCTGGACCATCGTAAACACTGCACTTTTCCTCTTTAGACCCCAAGATTCGTCTCTGATCTTTCTCACCCCTCCAACCCAATTTCAGGCGGGCTGATCTCAAGATGGCCCAACACTTACAGGGAGTCAGGCTTGAAAGCAGAAAACTAGGAGCCACGGAAGGAAGAGGAGGAGGTGTGCTATGGGAAAGGTGCCCTTTTGTCCGGCAAAAGGCTGCAAAGCCGACCAACTAAGTGGGCGTGAAGGGTCCTGGAGGCGCGCGGCTCATTTCCGGTGACCATCCCGGGCTTTGCAGCCCCCCGCCGGGAAAGCCTTCCCGGGGAAGCCGGCGGCTTCCTAGGAGCCATCGCAAAGCCCCTCCAGCTCCCTGCCCGCCGCGCCAGGTCGCTCGGCGCGCGGCCGCGGCCCGGTGGCCGCCCCACGTGGGGAGCGCCCGGGGCGACAGCAGCATCCTCCGGGCGGCCGGCCGCGTGTCCCCCCGCGCCCCCGGCCCGGCCCGGGCGAGGCGGGGGGCCGGCCTGCGGGCGGGGGTGCGGGGCCGCCGGCGGCGGGCCGCGCCGAGAGGGAGCCGCGCGGAGGCCCGGGCGCGGGGCCGCGTCCGGCCGCACCATGTGGCGGCGGCGGCGGCTGATGGGAGCGAGGCATCATGGCGGAGCACAATAAAGAGAGGCTTCTCGGGAGGGAGGGAGGGGGAGGAGAGCGAGGGAGGGGGGAGAGGAAGGGGGGGTCTCCTCCGCCCGCGCCGAGCAGGCCGCAGCGCCCCCGCCTCGCAGCGCCGTCCGCCGCCGCGGCGCCACCCCGGCCCGGCCCCGCGCGCACAAAAAGGGCGCCGAGGCGCGCGCCGGCCCGGCCGCCCAGCGCCCCCCGGGCCCCACCGGCGGCCTGCGGGCCGGGCGGGCGGCGAAGATGGCGGCGCGGGCCGGCCCCCGCCTCGCCTGCTCCTCACCTGAGGTCTCGTCGGCCCCGTCGTGGTTGGAGTTGAGCTCCTTTTTACTGACTTTGGCCGCCGGCGCCGACATGGTGCTGCTCCGCGGTCGGGGGGGGAGCGGGGAGGGGGAGCGCAGGGACGGCGAAGGGGGCGGGCAGCGGCTTCCCCTCACGCCACACGCGCGCGGGCGCTCGCTCGGTCCGGCCGCCTCCTCCCGCGCCGCTCGTTCTCCCTCCCCCTGCCTCGCGCGCGCTGCCCTCGCGGCCTGGCGACGAGGGAGAGGCTGCGGCGGCGTGCCGGGCCCGGCCCGGGCTCCTGCTTACGGAGGGGAGGCGGCGGCGGGCGGGCAGGCGGCCGGGCTCCTTCACTCACGCTCCGCGATCCAGCTCGCTGCTCGTTCTCCCCGAGTCGCCTCCTCCTCCACCTCCTCCTCTCCGCGAGGGGCGGGCGGCAGGGCGCAGGCGCGCCAGGCCCGCGCGCAAGCCCCGCCCCCGGCCGGAGGGGCTCGCGCCGCCCGGCCATTGGCTGCGGCGCCGGGGCGAGAGGGCGGGGCCTCGGCGCGGAGACACAGGGCCTGGCGGAGAGGCGGGAGGAAGGAACGCGGCGACGTACGGGGCCGGCCCCCCGCGCCGCGCGCCCCTCCCCCGCTTTCCCCTTCTCAGGCCCGACCCGGGACATTTGCGCGCTACGGCGGGCAGGGGCGGGGCCTCGCGGCGCCGCGCGCAGGCTCCCGGGATGAGCGCATCACGTGGTGGCGAAGCGGTTTCCCTTCTCCGCCGGGCGGAGGGGAGTTCGCAGCCCCCCAAAAGTGCAGGCCTCGTAGTAGCATTGGGATCAAGAAATAACCCACCCCAGGTTCTTTCTGCGCCTTGGGCGATGTGCCAGGGCATCCCCCCGTGGGGGACAGGAGGCAGCGCCTCCATCCTATCTTCCAGATGGGGAAAAGGCTATTTTTACTCACTCAGGCTTTGCAAAGCGCCCCAAGCTGTCCAGTTCACTCACATGGCCTTTTCCTGGCTTTTAGTGCAAGCTCTGCCCAGCGGGCTGTGTGCCCTTGGGCAAGTCACTTCCCCTCTCAACCAATTTGTTATGAATGATCAAATGCAAAGAAGTCTGACAAATGGGACTGGGTCAGTGGTAACATTTAAACAGGGCCGAACTGAAGTGGAAGTCCTCTGAAGGCAGTAAGTGTCCTTTTTGGTCCAACTCTGTGCCTGATGCTTGCAAGAAAGGGCCGGTCCTGGACAAGTGCAGTGTGTAATTCATTAAGGCCACACAATTGACCAAATGGGGTAGAGAAAGGTGTTAAAATTTATCTTGCCCGATGATAGGCCAACAAAGGCCTGCTTTAGGCCAGGTCTTGAACCATTAAGCAGGGCCAAGGCATTCCGGTTAAAATAAAGCTTTCTAGGTAATGCTCCTCCCTCCAAGGCCCCTAGACAAGGACCTTAAAAAGCTTCCCTGGGCAATTGTAACCAGAATTTGAGATTGGGTCATTTGCCTTCCTGCAAACACAGTGTCTTTCTTTAGTCCGTGGTGAGCGATCAATAAATGTTAAGTAATTGGCATCCAATCCATGGATACAGAATACAAATATCTTCTGAGGACTTTCCCCAAAAAGCCAGAAATTCATCTAATCCTTCCCCTCCAAACCTGAATCTCAATCGAGTCCAGCTCAATCCATTTCTATCCCAATTGCACAGGCGAAAAAGAAGTATTATTAAATGTTTGCAAACAAGATCCCAGAAGAGAAGGAAAAAACACCACCAAAACCCCTGATTTGCAGCAGTTGCTGGTTTTGGTGGTGCATACATACTCTCACGATGGCCAGTTTCCTGCCACCTTTGTGATGGTACTGAGTTGGAAAGAAATACCAGGCTCTAGCGCATTGCTGAAGCGTGGCCCATGGCCCACGGGCTTGTTGTAAGCACATACATTTTCTCATTCAATCGTCATGACACACAAGGTAGGTTATCAATATCCTTATTGCACAGACAAACTCAACTTTTCTATGCAAGTGGCAGAGCCAAGATTCTAGTTCAGGCTAGTGGACAGCAAGCGCCTACTCTGACAGTTTTCCCATTTGGGGCATGACCTATACAGTACAGGCACATTTGACATAAAAAACCCAGGGCACAAATGCACACTAAACAATGCTTTACCCTAAGTGTGTGATGTGACCCTTAATCTCCTATTTTTCTTTTCTTTAGATCAGGGTGCGCTTCACTAAAATGACTTCACGACCTACAAATGGGATGAAACATTCTGAAACTGTGCCGAGGGCTGCAGCTACACACCCTGCTCCGAGGCGGGTACGGGGACCCGCAGCATCCCTGCGCGGCCGAGGCACTGTTCCCCAGGCATCTGCAGAGGCTCCATGGGCCTTCCACACCCCCAGCCCCGGAGCACCTGCTCCTCCTCCTGACCTCATCACCGCACTCCAGACGCTTGCAAAGCTGAAGCGTATAATTTTGTTAACCAGCGTCACCCAAAATTCAATACAACAGGGAAAAAAATTTTTTTTTGATGAATGCAAGATCACACACTAGGAAGTGGAAGAGAAAGCAAAAGGGCAAACGTTTCAGTAAATAAGGGAGCGGCATTGGACACACCGAGAGAGAACTCACCCACTGCGCTATCATTCACTGTGGTCTCCAGCTCTCTCCTGGGCCGCCCTCAGAACCCCTCCCTCTCCTCTCCTCCCGTTTCTTTGAAGGAGAACCCCATGGCTTAAGCATTGGAACAGATGTTGGGGTTCCCAACAGCGCAGCAGTGTCCCAGGATGAAGAGGAAACCTGAGCTAGGATGGCCTCCAACACGTACACACCCATTTCTGAGCCTCTTTTTCCTGTTCTCCAATATGTTGCCCCCGCTGCCGCTGCTGTGAGGGCTGATGGGGAGAGAAGGGCTTCGCAGCACAGTGCCTGGCAGATCCCTGGCCAGGTCTGGACGAACCTCAGAAGGACAGCGGTGCACACCGCGTGGTCCTGTGAACGCTCCCAGAAGCTAAGCGGAAGGAGGCCAGGAACCCTTGTCTACACTTTGCTGCTCACAGGCGTGGGGGGAGCTTACCCATCTCCAGAGCCCAGTTTGGGTGCCAATCGGGGTCCTACGTGGTTTACTTCTATTCAAGCCACCTCGGGTACATGTTGAGCCCATTTTACACAAGAGAAAAGAAACACGCCGGTTCCTTCACTCGCCCAACAAGGTCACAGCCAGGTACAGCCAGGCGTCAAACCCTGGCTCCAGCTTTGCCACACGGGGGCCATCAGCTGGGGAGGAGGTCTGCGTGCCCCGGGACCTTGCCCAGGGAAGCCAAGCTGGGCACGCCCCCCAGCACACCCCCAGAACCCGTGGATGCGGACTCTGGCTCCTTCCACCTCAGCCAGGTCTGCAAACCAGGAGGATTCTCAGACCCCTAGCCTAGCCCCTTCCCCGGGCCCGCGGCCACACTTTCCCAGGACAGTGCCATCCCGCCTGCCTTCCACCTATCCAAACCCGCCCCCACGAAGGCCCCCACATCCCCACTCCGGCAGGGAGGCCTCATCACCGGGACAAGCCACTCTGTGCCTGGCTCGGAGCTGTGAGCCTGCAAAACGCAGCAGCCACACCTCCAAGTTAGGGGTTCATGGTGGTGGTGGGGGGGGGGACTTGAAATCCAAACTACAAAGTACTGATGTCAGGGCCACGCCGGTGACCCCAGGAGCTGCCGGGGCGGAGGGGGCACTCCTAGCCCAGCAGCCGCAGGTCGGCGGAGGACGCGTGCGGGTCCGCAGTGACTGTTGGCCCGGAGGCCCGCACAGGTAGGAGAGGTGAGGGATCCTGCCGAGAACAAGTGGGGGTCGGGGTCCCAGGGGAGAGAGCAGAGCCCCAGGAGGTGAACGGAGGCGAGCGGTGCAGGAGGGGGCTGGAGCCTGGAGAGGGCGCTGGTGGGGGCCGGGGGTGGGGCCCGGGGGGAAGGCCCTGCAGATCTCAGTCTGTACCTGGGGCAATGGGGAGGCGAGGAAGAGGAAGGGTTTTAAGCCCGGGGTCACGTGACCGGCTTCGTGCGGCTGGGAGGGAGGGGGAGGCTGGAAGCGGGGGAGGAGGAAGAGGAGGAGGAAGAAGCTGGAAGCGGGGGGTGAGGGGGAGGAAGAGGATGAGGAGGAGGAGGCTGGAGGCGGGGCGGGGGGGGAGGAAGAGGAGGAGGAGACCAGAATGTGGGCGGGCGGCGCAGAGCTGGGGAGCGAGGTGGAGGGACAGGCGGGATTTTGGAGGTAGGACCCCGGGGGCTGAAGGACCCCACGGGGCTCCCCCGGGCTCAGGCGGGCCGGCGGCGCTGCACCCCCAGACGGGGGTCCCGGAAGCCGGGGGGCCGGGCCGGGAGTGGCTGGGGGCAGGGGGGCGCGCACGTGCTCCGGGGCGCCCCGTCTCCCCCTCCGGCTTCTCCTGCACCCAGACCTCCTCCACTCACCCCCACGCTCCCAACAACCCCCTCCCGGGGGATCGGAGCCCGCACCCCGGAACCACCGAGAGAGACCAGCGGGGGGGGGGGGGTCACGTGGAAGCCAAAACCCACTTTGCAAAGCCTCCCGCCCGCGGCGCGGGCGCAGGACCCACCTCCCTTGGGCACGTCCGGGGCGGCCGGCTTCCGCTCGGGCTTGGGCGCCGGGGCGGCGCGGGGCTTCTTGGCCGGCGGCGGCGGGGCCGGGCGCTTGGGGGCCATGCTGCGGGCCGCGGAGGGAGCCGATCGCGAGGCGGCGGCGGGAAGGCGCGGAGCTCCGGGCCCGCCCAGGTGCGGGAGGTTTAAATGGGCCGGAGCCGCCCTGCCTGCGGGGGCGATTTACATGACAGAGGGACACACACCTCCGTCCCCTCCCCCGCCCCATCCCTTTCTCCTCCCGCCAATCAACACCGCTTCCCGGGCCCGCCGGCTCCCCCCGGGGCGGAGGGGGCGGGGAGCCGGCTGTGCGCTCCCGGACCCTGCGGTCTGCCGGCCCGAGACCCCCGCCGCCCGCCCCCCGTCTTTCCCCAAACCCCCTCCGTGGCCGGGCCGACAACTTCTCTTCTTTTTCCCTTAGGCCTCCAGAAGACTGAGATGTGACCTGGCCTCTCCCCAGCCTGGAATGTTCTCTAGTCCCCCCCCCCACTCCCACCCCCTCCACGTCTGGCTAACTCCTGCCCCACCTCCAGGTCTCAGCCTGGAGGAGTAAGGGAACATGGAACTAAAGCAGTGGTCGGCACACTCATCAGTCCACAGAGCCAAATAGCAACAGGACGATGAGT
This sequence comes from Pipistrellus hanaki, assembly GCF_964339955.1. Taxonomy (NCBI): domain Eukaryota; kingdom Metazoa; phylum Chordata; class Mammalia; order Chiroptera; family Vespertilionidae; genus Pipistrellus; species Pipistrellus hanaki. The sequence goes on from NC_140513.1 coordinate 4,232,257, forward strand.
GGCATTTCTTTGGAGAGCCACATTTTTAAACTTAAACTGTATAGGTAGGTACATTGTTATTCACTTAACCAGAGTCCTCCAAAGCGGGCCTTGGTAACAACTCAAGGGGCCAAAGAGCCTCGTGGGGCTGAACGAAAGGATTCCCAACAAGAATGACAAAGAGCCTAAACCGGTTTGGCTCAGTGGATAGAGCGTCGGCCTGCGGACTGAAGGGTCCTGGGTTTGATTCCGGTCAAGGGCATGTACCTTGGTTGCGGGCATATTCCCAGTAAGGAGTGTGCAAGAGGCACCTGATCGATGATTCTCCTCATCGATGTTTCTAACTCTCTATCCCTCTCCCTTCCTCTCTGTAAAAAATCAATAAAAAAAAATTAAAAAAGTAAATGACAAAGACAAAGAGAGAAAAGCAGGTACCCTGGCGAGGAGAGAAGGGTGAGTTCAAAGAGGCTGTGGAAGGCACTGGAGTCCCAAACCCCAACCCCATGCCTGTGGGGCCCTGTCGGGAATAACTCGGGGAAAGCCAGGCGTGTGGAAATGGACTGGAATTCCCAGTAGTTAGCGGAGGTCCGGGGGTACAGTCACCCTGGGAACCTGCCTCACCTCGTGGGCGGAACTGGATGCTGACTGAGCACCAACGCAGGGTGGGGCAAGAGTCAGTTTACCGTTGTCCCTACGGAAAAAATAATAGGTGTGGAAAACAACACAAGAATAAACTGTGTCCGTACTCACAACTGGAAACCGACTGTTGCCCCACGGTGTGTGTGTGTGTGTGTGTGTGTGTGTGTGTGTGTGTGTGATTAGTGTGCGCTAGAACGTGCATATACGTGCATATCGGCGAAATTCCTAAAGCCAGAACCTGGAAAAATACTAATGTCTATCAGTGGTCAAATGAATACTGATACACTAGGACAATGAAACAAATGAACTACAGCTACTTGCCATGATGTGAATGCAGCCTGCAAACTTAATGTTGAGTAAAAGACACAAGACACAAAATAGGACAGGCAGTGTGATTTTCTTTGTATAAAGTACAAAACCCAGCAAAACTGGCCTATGCCGGCCCTAGCCAGGTAGCTCAGTTGGTTAGAAAGTCATCCCCAGCCGAAACCGGTTTGGCTCAGTGGATAGAGCATTGGTCTGCCGACTGAGGGGTCCGAGGTTCGATTCCGGTCAAGGGCATGTACGTTGGTTGCGGGCACATCCCCGGTGGGGGGTGTGCAAGAGGCAGCTGGTCGATGTTTCTCTCTCATCTACTTTTCTAGCTCTAGCTCTCTCCCTTCCTCTCTGTAAAAAATCAATAAAAATATTTTTTTAATATATTTTATTGATTTTGTACAGAGAGGAAGGGAGAGAGATAGAGAGTTAGAAACATCGATGAGAGAGAGTCATCGATCAGTTGCCTCTTGCACACCCCCTACTGGGGATATGCCCGCAACCAAGGTACATGCCCTTGACTGGAATCGAACCCGGGTCCCTTCAGTCCCCAAGCTGACGCTCTATCCATTGAGCTAAACCGGTCCCGGCAATAAAAATATTTTTTAAAAAAGTCATCCCCATACAGCAAGGTTGAGGGTTAGGTTCCAGTACACGAACCAACTGATGAAGGCACACATAAATGGAACAACAAATCGATGTTGCTCTCGAGCTCACTCTCACACTCTAAAATCAATAAATTTATGTCCTAACTGGTTTAGCTCATTGGATAGAATGAAGGGTCCCAGTCAAAGGCACATGCCTGGGTTGCTGGCTCGATCCGCATTAGGGGTCAAGCAGGAGGCAGCTAGTCAATGTTTCTCTCTCATTAATGTTTCTAACTATCTCTCTCCCTTCCTCTCTGCAAAAAATCAATAAAATATATTTTTAAAAAACATACTTTGTGAATTAAATGAAATATGTGATCAGGCTACTTTTTAAAAAAATTTTTTTTTTATTGATTTCAGAGATAGAGAGAGAGAGATAGAAAAATCAATGATGAGAGAGAATCATTGATTGGCTGCCTCCTGCATACCCCACAGTGAGGATCGAGCCTGCAACCCTGTGCCCTTGACCGGAATCGAACCTTTAGTCCACAGGCCAATGCTCTATCCACTGAGCCAAACTGGCTAAGGCCCACTTTCTTTTCTTAAAACTTTAAAAATATATATTTTATTGATTTTTTACAGAGAGAAAGGGAGAGGGATAGAAAACTAGAAACATCAATGAGAGAATCATCGACCAGCTGCCTCCTGCACCCCCCCCCCCACTGGGGATGTGCCCACAACCAATGTACATGCCCTTAACCAGAATTGGGACCTTTCAGTCCGCAGGCGGACACTCTATCCACCGAGCCAAACCGGTTTCGGCTTTTTTTTTTTTTTTTTAAATTTCAGAGAGGAAGGGAGAGGGAGCGGGAAATAGAAACATCAATGATAGAGAGAATCATCGATCGTCCTGGGCATGTGCCCTGACTGGGAATCAAACTTCCTGGTTCTTAGGTCCACGTTCGACCACAGAACCATGTTGTGGTCAGGCCACTCTCAGCCTGTGGCTCATGAGTTTGCAGCATCTGAGATAATACAGTGATTTTCCTTTAATTTTTCTTTCCATTAGCTCCCCTCTTAACAAAGTAAATCTCAGCCAGGGCAACGTGCTCAGCGGTTGAGCATCGACCCATGGATCAAGATATCAAGAGGTCCCGGGTTTGATTTCCGGTCAGGGCACATGCCTGGGTTTTCGGCTTGATCCCCAGCCGGACATGCAGGAGGCAGCCTCCATCAATGTTGATGCATCGATGTTTCTATCTCTCCCCCTTCCTCTCTCTCTCTCTCTCTCTCAAAAAAAAAAAAAAAAAATCAATTAAAATAAATAAATAAATACATCTCAGGCATAACCCAATGATGTCAATAGCGGTAAAAAGCTGAGGACTCTGGTGGAAGACCCGCACAATGACCTCTTTGGGCTCCTCCTCAGACATTTTGTAAGTCCCAGTGTCCTGGTTTTCACAGGTCGGCAAGCTGAGACCTGAGAGAAGTGATTTGCCTCAGGTCATGAGGAAACTGAGTTATAGCTGGAACCAGGACGACGGGATCACTTTCTCACAGGGATAACCAGCCTAAGTCTCAGTGTTCACATCTATAAAATGGGTGATGAGAATGCCTGCCTCTTTGTTTTAGAATTTTCCATTTGAGGACAAAAGGGTCATCTTTTTCCTGTCTTCACCCCCAGAAATTACCCCAAAACAGTATGGAAAACAAAAATGAAAATTCTCTTATTGAAATTGGGCGTTAGCCAAACCCCAACACACAGAATGAATAAGTGACTGGATGGCCAGTGAGGAGGGACAGGAGCCCTGGCTGCTGTGCTCAGTGGTTAGAGCATAGGCCCTCACACTGAAGGGTCATGGGTCTGATTCCCGGTTAAGGGCACTTATCTTGGTTGCAGGTTTGATCCTGCGCCCCAATCAGGCATGTGTGGGAGCAACCAATTGATGTGTTTCTCTTACATCAATCAATGCCTCTCTCTCTCTCTCTCTCTCTCTCTCTCTCTCTCTCTCTCTCTCTCCCCCCTCTCCCCCACCACTCCATCCCTCCCACTCTCTCTCTCTTAAAAAAAAAAAAAAATCTATGGAAAATATCCTTGGATGAGGATTAACAAAAAAAGAGAGAAGGAACAGGATGCCTGCAGGAAGAGTGTTCTGGGTGTATCAGCAGCCCACACCCTGTAAGCAGAGCGACAAACCCAAACACTAGGCCGGAGCAAAGTGTTCTTTTTTTTAATATTTTTTATTGACTTTTTACAGAGAGGAAGAGAGAGGGATAGGGAGTTAGAAACATTGATGAGAGAGAAACATCAATCAGCTGCCTCCTGCACACCTCCCACTGGGAATGTGCCCCCAACCAAGGTTCATGTCCTTGGCCAGAATCGAACCTGGGACCCTTCAGTCCGCAGGCCAACGCTCTATCCACTGAGCCACACTGGTCAGGGCATGGAGCAGAGTGTTCTAACAGGATGTTGCACCAGGTGGTATAGTTCCTAGAAACAGTGGAGCTAAATGAGCCAGAGGAGCTTCAAAACACAAATACAAATCAGAGGTACCTCGAAATACCCTTCTTCCTCCTTCTCTTCCTCCTCCTCCTCCTCCTGCTCTTCTTCTTCTTCTTCTTCTTCTTCTTCTTCTTCTTCTTCTTCTTCTTCTTCACCCATCAGGTCCAGAAATTTGGAAACACTACTTGGGAAAGGGTGTGAAGAGAGGTCCCTACAGCTTCAACGGATACAGCCTCTTGCAGCTTTCAATGGATATAATCTTGTGGGGGCAATCTATCTTCTCTATCTATAAAAGCCTACTATGCAAAGTGTCCTCAGGAGTTTGACCAGGAGAGTCCGATCACTCCCTATGACATGTGCTGACCACCAGGGGGTGGCACGGAACAAAGGAACTCCCCGGCCGGCAGACAGAAGGCCCTGATTGGCCCTGATCACTGGCCAGGCCTAGGGACCCCACCTGTGTACGGATTTCATGCACCACGCCTCTAGTTTAGCTATAGTAACATATATCAAAAGTAGAAAAACACGTTCTTTTGACCCAGAAATTCCCCTTCGAGGAATTTATCCTGCAGATTCACTGCTCCACTGTGAGACGATTCCTACACAAGGCAATTCACTGCAACTTCGCGACAGCAAAAGATCGGGAACAGCCTCACTTCAGGCTTCTGGAATGCTCTGCAACAAACAACACAGTAGGAGAGCGGAGCTGTGGTGAAGTGAAACATAAAGTCCTAAACCACGGAGTTAGCATGTTCACCATGTGTCTAGGAGGGGGGAGAAAAAGACACACCTTCACGTATTTCCCTGTATGTCTCGAACTCAAGGACTTAACAGAAGGACTTTTATGAAGGTGATAACTCTGCCATCTCTGGGGGGGAGGGCCTGGGTGATGAGAAATGAGAGGGCGGGGTACAGGGAGATGATGTTTCATTCTTTGCCCTGCTATACATTTTGAATTTTGAATCTTATGACTATGTTGCACTTAAAAAAATTATCAATTGGTCGAAACTGGTTTAGCTCAGTGGGTAGAGCGTCTGCCTGCGGAGTGAGGGGTTCCGGGTTCGATTCCGGTCAAGGGCATGTACATTGGTTGCGGGGACATCCCCAGTACACTGGTTGCGGGGACATCCCCAGTAGGGGGTGTGCAGGAGGCAGCTGGTCGATGTTTCTCTCTCATCGATGTTTCTAGCTCTCTATCCCTCTCCCTACCTCTCTGTAAAAAAATCAATAAAATATATTTTTTTAAAAATTATCAATTGATTGATATGAAGAGAGAGGAAAGGAGAGAGAGAAAAAAAGAGAGAGAGAGAGAGAATACATTTATTGGTTGATTCCTGCATGTGCCCTGACCTGGGATTAAAGCCATAACTTTGACATATCAGGAAGTCTAACGGCCCTGGCAGGTTTGGCTCAGTGGATAGAGCATTGGCCTGCGGGCTCAAGGGTCTCAGGTTCGATTCTGGTCAAGGGCATGTCCCTTGGTTGCTGACACATCCCCAGTAGGAGGTGTGCAGGAGGCAGCTGATTGATGTTTCTAACTCTCCCTCTCCCTTCCTCTCTGTAAAAAATCAATAAAATATATTAAAACAAAAAAAAAAAATAAACCTCTAACAAACTGAGCTACCCGGGGGCCAGAGCTACATTTTAAAAAATTCCCTGAGACCTACGGACAGACCCACTTGGCATAAGTCAGCTGAAAATCCAAAATACCAGACCCCACCTTTCCTTTCCTCCAAAGCTTCCAAAAAGTTAACTTCCTGGATTCCCAGAGGTGTTACTAGGCAACTGTGCAACTCTGCCCCTTTCCAGATGGCGCAGGCAAGGTGGAGGCAAGGCAGTGCCCCCCCCCCCCCCCCCCCCGCATACCCCTCCTTCCCTCCCTCCCGAAGTTGACAGGCTCTGATGTTCTGCAGCCTGAGGCCAGGCTCCTTGGAACCAGAAGTGTCCAAAGCAGAGAAAACACGGTGCTGGTTAGTTGTCTGTGTGTCCTGCTGGGTACCTAACAGCTCCCGTTTATTAAGCATTAGCCGTAGGAGAGGCATTCACTAAGCATCATCTTTTCAACCCTCACATCAGCCTTTTCAGAATAGGGTGGTGTCCTCATTTTACAGTTGGGAGAATCAAACCAAAGGAACACTCCATACTCAAAGAATCTTGCCCCCAAATCTAAAGGACAGAAGGCTTGCCCAGCTAGCTGGCCAGTGTGGCTCAGTGGTTGAGCATCGACCTGTGGATCAGGAGGTTGTGGTTCAATTCCAGGTCAGGGCACATGCCCGGGTTAGGGGCTCGATCCCCAATGTGGGGTGTGCAGGAGGCAGCCAACCAATGTAATTAATTATGATTCTCATCATGAATGTTTCTATCTCTCCCTCTCCCTCTCCCTTCCTCTTTGAAATCAATAAAAACATAGGAATTTTGTAAAAGGGCAGAAGAGTTCAGGATTTGAAACTGAGTCTTTCTTGTACCACTTTTGGTCTTAATATGAAACAGGAGGGTTGCTACCCAGAGCCTGATGGCCAGGTGAGCTCAGAATTCAACCAGCACTTTTCCCTGAGGCTCCTGGAACCCAGGAGATCCTCTCTGGCCAGCTCCTGGCAGTTTTTTGTGTGTGTTTTTTTAAAAATATATGTTATTGATTTTTTACAGAGAGGAAGGGAGAGGGATAGAGAGCCAGAAACATCAATGAGAGAAAAACATCAATCAGCTGCCTCCTGCACACCCCCCACTGGGGATGTGCCTGCAACCAAGGTACATGCCCTTGACTGGAATCGAACTTGGGACCCTTCAGTCCCCAGGCCGACGCTCTAATCCACTGAGTCAAACCAGTTAGGGCTGGGCTCAATTTTTTTTTTTTTTTAAATGGGGATTATAACACAAAGCTGGTTTTTTAGTCTAAGTTTTCACATTAACAAATTTCCTTTAACATCTTTTCATGCTATTAGATATTCTCCCATGGCATTTTTCACTGCTGCACTGTTCTCTGTTGGGTAAATGCGGTATCATTTATTCACACTAAACCTCGACAATGGCAATTTAAGGTTTTCCTACTCGTTTGACCTAAGTAACACGTGACGACCATCCTAGCTGCTAAATCTTGGCACACACAGGTGGCTATTTTCCTCGAACACATCTCTTAGGATACAACCAATGAGCTACAGTTGTTGCGTGAAAAGCTACGGAAAGTGATAGGGGTTTTGGAGATGGTGCCCAATAGCTCAGGCCCTCTCCTGAGTGCTTGTAGTATTTCACTGAACCCAGCTTCATTCTGAAAGCTTCCTCCTTGGTAGGTGGAAAATTCAATCTTGGAGTTGGTTCCTCCGGAGATAAGACGGTTTTTCCTCTGCTTCTCCAGCGATGGCATTTATTCTCTTGTAAATGGCCCACTTGTGTCAACTTCTCCAATCTGTTATGGAGATGCTGCTCTTTGTCAGTTTATAAGTGTATTTTATTTGTTCCGTGTATAAACCTTCTCTCTTCTATAGTGCAGAATGTTTTCCCCTAGGTTGTTATTGGGTTCTCATTGTCTTTTAAGTGATATTTTAATTTCTGGAGAGACCCACTTAGGTGTTTTGCTTTTTTTCTTTAATGTAGTCAAGACCCTTGATCTTATGTTTTCTTTCTTTCTTTTTTCTTTCTTTCTTTCTGTTTTTTAGAATTCTTTTTTCGTGTGTAGTTTTTTTTAATTTTTTATATATATATTTTTATTTTTTACAGAGAGGAAGGGAGAGAGATAGAGAGCTAGAAGTATCCATGAGAGAGAGAGAAACATTGATCAGCTGCCTCCTGCACACCCCCTCACTAAGGATGTGCCCGCAACCAGAGTACGTGCCCTTGACCGGAATCGAACCTGGGACCCTTCAGTCCGCAGGCTGACACTCTGTCCACTGAGCCAAACTGGTTTCGGCTAGAATTCTTTTTTCTGTTGGTGATTTTTGGAACTCCTTCATCCCAAGATGATGTAAATAATCACCTGTGTTTTCTTCTAATATCAGGGTATCTTCCTTTTTAACATCACAAGTTGTGACCTGTCTGAATTCATCTGAGTATGATGTGAAGCAGGGATAGAATTAGACTTTTTTCCAAAAGTAGGGGGCCTACAGGAGGCAGCCGATCCATGTTTCTCTCTCTCTCTATCCCTCTCCCTTTCTCTGTCTCTAAAACAAAATCAATAAAAGCATCATTTTTTTAAATGATGACAAATGTCAGTGTGGGTGGAACATGAGCCATCTCTCATTGAATAGCCCTAGCGGTTTGCCTCAGGGGATAGAGCCTCAGCCTGTGGAGCATCATGGGCACATGCCCGGTGCAGGCTCCATCCCCAGCAGGGGGCGTGCAGGAGGAAGCCAATCAATGCTTCTCTCTCATCAGTGATGTTTCTCTCTCTCCCTCTCCCTTCCTCTCTGAAGTAGGAGGTCACAATTTGATTCCCAGTCAGGGCACATGTCCAGGATTGGGGTGTACAGGAGGCAGCCAATCAATGATTCTTTCTTCTCTCTCTCTCCCTCTCCCTTCCTTTCTCTGAAATCAATAGGAACATTTTTTTTAAAAAAAGTACAGTATAGTAAATACATAAACCAGTAACTGAGTAATTTATTTCACCACCAAGTCATATGCACTGCACCTGATTGTATGGGCTTTATTTTTTTTATTTTTTTATTTTTTTAATATATTTTATTGATTTTATACAGAGAGGAAGGGAGAGAGATAGAGAGTTAGAAACATCGATGAGAGAGAGTCATTGATCAGCTGCCTCTTGCACACCCACTACTGGGGATATGCCTGCAACCAAGGTACATGCCCTTGACCGGAATCGAACCCGGGACCCTTCAGTCCCCAAGCCGATGCTCTATCTATTGAGCCAAACCGGTCCCGGCTGTATGGGCTTTATTTTTACCAGACCGGCCACACGGCAGCCTGTTTACGCTAGCGTCACCACCAACATGTGAGCCATGCACTGCGGGCTATTGTGGACTGAAACGGTGTGATGTGGTGCGTGACTGTATTTGTCTCTGAGTAAATCTTGATTCTAAAAATAAAATCATGTGGAGGATGTGGAGAAGAGAGGAGCTTTGTGCACTGTTGGTGGGATTGGTGCAGCCACTGTGGAAAACAGTGTGGAGGCTCCTCAAAAAATAAAAAATGGGCCCTTACCGGTGTATCCCAGTGGTTAGAGTAAGCGCCCACGCACTGAAGGGTTTAGGAACACTTTGTAAAGTATAAGGTTGCCTAACCACTACCTTATACACCTGAAAGTAATACTGGATGTACAGTAAAGTGTAATTTAAAATCAAAAGACATACATTTTACGAATTTTAAATATTAAAAAAAAAATCGGTTCTAAGGGATAGAGGATATTTTTATTTTATTGTTTTTTTCAAACTAAAAGGATAGTTCCAGAAGCTGTTACAACACCAAGTTCAAGTGTAGCCTCAGAATGAAATACATGATAACCTTATAAGGTGACTGATTGAAGGGCACCTCATGTGTAAGTTCTGATTTGCTTAAACACACACACAAAACAAACAAACAAAACAACAAAGGTATAAACTCAGCCACATGACAATCCGTCTTTTTTTTTAAAAAAAAAACATATTTTATTGATCTTTTACTGAGAGGAAGGGAGCGGGATAGAGAGTTTTGAAGGAATCAAACCCGGGACCCCTTCAGTCCGCAGGCCGACGCTCTATCCACTGAGCCACACCGCTTAGGGCCAGTCTTTCTTTCTGAGCCCCGCCGTCTGTGGGATGGGGCCTGGACCACCTCCATCTTGGAATCATGAATATCCAGCTGCTTTGCTCTACGCCACATCTGCAGGGTCACACCAGCCCCAAACACAAAGGCCTGGTGAGAACAGGCCCGGCAGGAGGGCTCCGGTTTGTTTATAAGCTCCTCCACGCGGGGTCAGATGCACTTGATCTTCGCAGTGACCCGGTGTGGCCGGCATTGTTATCACCCTCCGCTGTGTATGCTGTGTACTCGTTCCATTCCCGGTGGGTGCACTGGAGACCGAGGAGAATATCAAGCAAGGACTCTCTCTCTCTCTCTCTCTCTCTCTCTCTATTTTTCCATCTGGGGATCGAACCCAAAACCTAGGCATGTACCCCAATGGGGAACCAAACCTGCGCCCCTTTGGTCCAAGACACTCCAGCCAACTGTCCAGGGCAGGAAGGCTTTCCCCAGGCCTTCAGGGGGGTCTGAGAAGACGCAATCTCAGACTTCAAAACCCAAAAGGAGCCGATGCCTGGGAGAGCCGGAGGCAAGTATTCCAGGGAGGAAAGCGAGGCACAGAGAGGGTCAGGAAGGGCCTGAGGTCACACAGCTACTGCGTAGAGAGCCAAAATTTGGAACCCTATTGCCAAATGCCAAACTGCCCTCCAGGACGTCCGAATGGAGCCAGTCATTGACTGGCTCAGCGTGGGGCTCTCATGTGGCAGGTCCTAAGAGAAATCCCCTTTGCTGGCTCCTAGCTGGACAGTGGCAGCTCAGGGCTGGGGTGCACGGCCAGGTCTGTGAATTCTGGAGAAGGGTTTGTCTTCCCTGGCTCCCGCTGGGAAAGGGGCGGGAGTTCCATCCCATTGTCCTTCCCTTCCTTCCGGCTCTCTGCTCCAGCTCTGACAGCAGTTTTAAAGGGTTTATTAGGGCCCCTTTGTCTTCGGTCCACCTTTGAGCTGGGCCTTTCCTGGTGGGGGATGGGTTGGGGCGAAGCAGAGGGGCCGAGGGAGGGTGGGGCCGGCAGGGACTCTGGGACCTGGAGGGACTGAAGAATTCACCTTTCCTAGGGTCTCCTTCCCCGGCTGTGTGTGTCTTGGGTCCTTGAGTCACAGCAGGCGTTCAATTAGTATTTGTTGAATAAAACAGTTCTCTGTGCTCTTCCCTGTGAGAGGCATGGGCTTGGGCCTGTTAACACCCTTCCTGTCCCCCCCACTCTCCGTCTCCCCGGTGGCAGCCATGTCCTCCCCATAATGACCAAGAATCTTCAAAGCACTTCTCACCCTGTAGTTATGTGCACAGTGTCAACGCTCAGGGTGTAAATTCCAAGAAAGCAGGAATGCTTGGTGGTGTCAGCTGCTCCCCAGCTCAGGGTCTGACCCAGAGGAGGTGCAGGGAACCATCTGCTGGGTGAGTGAATGAATGAGTGAATGAATGAATGAGTGAATGAATGAATGGATGAATGCTGGTAAGGGCGTCCCAAGGCTAAGTGGGGAAGCCTGCCTGTGTGACTTGAAGGTAAAAATGTCTACTACCCAGAACTTCGTGGGATTTTTCCCTTCTAAGCGGCTCTTATTTCACTGACATTGCCTTGAGTCCGAAAATTCTCCCTAAGTGGATCTTAAACTCGAGAGCACAGGAAGCTGGCCAGGGAAGTTCCAGAACCCACCTTGGAGACAGTGAATTAGTGGGGCTGTGCTGGGCCATGGAAACCTCCTTGTTACAATCCACTCTCCACTCTGCAGCCAGACTCTGTTTTACATGTACTGATTTCAGAGAAGAAGGGAGAGAGAGAGAGAGAGAGAGAGAGAGAAATATCGATGATGAGAGAGCCTTGGCCTGGGGACTGAAGTGTCCTGGGCTTGATTCCGGTCAAAGTCGTGTACCTTGGTTGCAGGCTTCTCCTAGGCCCAGGCCCTGGTCAGGGTGAGTGCAGAGGCAAACAGTTGATGTGTTTCTCTCACATGGATGTTTCTCTGTCTTTCTCTCTTCCACTCACCCCCCCAAAAAAAATTTTTTTTTTAAGTGATGAGAGAATAAGCCCATAACCCAGGCATGTGCCCTGACAGGGAATCGAATCACCACTTCTTGGTTCTTAGGTCAACACTCAACCACTGAGCCACTGCAGCCAGGCCAGTCTCTTCTGAAAATCCGTACATCTGCCCTGACTGGTGTGGTTCAGTTCGTTAAGCATCCTCTGAGCCCGGATTCAGGTGTGTGCAGGAGGAGGCAACCAATCAACGTTTCTCTCTCACATTGATGTTTCCCTCTCTCCCTTGCTTCTTCTAAGATCAATAAAAATCAAACAAACAAATAAAAACATACATCCCAATGAAGTCCCTCCCTCCCTCGCTGAAGAGCCATCAATGTGTTCCAGATGCTACCGTGATCCAGTCCAAACGTGAGTCCCGCTAGTGCCTTCGTGATCTGGCCCTCCCGGCCACCTGCCGCCAAGGCACCAGGCTCTCCTGTGCTTGGCGACTCCGTGGCGCTGCCCCTTCTGCTTTGCAGACACCCCCCCTTCCCATTCCTCTCTTGGCCTTTAAGCTATTCCTGCTAGGCTGCCTTCCCTTTCTCCAGACCTCAGCCCAGAAGGCCCCCTCTCCCCGCCTGATTCCACATCCCTGTCCATCACCGGAGCTGATCACAGGGCGTTCATTGTACTGCCTCTCCGGGCAGCCTAAGCTCTTTCAGGCAGAAGCCACTTAGCCCTGAACCTAGCACAAGGGTGGCTCACAACCTTTCCCACCTTTTATTATTATTATTATTGTTATTTTTATTATTATTATTAATTTAATTGATTTTTTGCAGAGAGGAAGGGAGAGGGAGAGAGAACCAGAAACATTGATGAAAGAGAAACATCAATCAGCTGCCTCTTGCACCATCCCCCCGCCCCCCCCCGCCCTCCCCCCCCGACCAGGGATGTGTCCGCAACCAAGGCACATGCCTCTGATCAGAATCGAACTTGGGACCCTTGAGCCAAACCGGTTAGGGCCCTTTCCCATCTTTAAGGCCCAGTCTCCCTTTGTGTGGTCCCCTGGTTCCCTGCGACTTGGTGCTAATGATAATATGAATAATTAAGAAGCTTGTGTGCTTGCTCTCCAAGTGCCACCTCATTCAGTCATTGTTCAACTGCGTGAGATAGGCCTTGGTGTCCCCATTTTGCAGACAAGAAAATTGAGGCACAGTGATTTAAAGAAAGGAGCATGGGTGTTTTTATTTTTATTTTGTTATTATTTCAGAGAGAAAGGGAGAGGGAAAGAGAGAGAGAAACATCAGTAATGAGAGAGAATCATTGATCGGCTGCCTCCTGCACATCCGGCAGGCACGGGCTTTGGATCAGGCAGCTCTGGGTTTTAATCTAACCTCCACACTCACCAGCTGTGCACAAACCTGAGGGAGAAACCCAAGGTCTCTGAGCCTCCATTCTCTCCTCCATCAGTGAAAAGCAGGTTGTGATAATACCTAACCGGTCAGGATGTTGTGGGGATTCACGCAGAGTGCTTACTTAGCACACGGTGAGAACTCCATACCCTAGGCCAGTGGTTGGCAAACTCATTAGTCACCAGAGCCAAATATCAACAGTACAACGATTGAAATTTCTTTTGAGAGACAAATTTTTTAAACTTAAACTTCTTCTAACGCCACTTCTTCAAAATAGACTGGCCCAGGCTGTGGTATTTTGTGGAAGAGCCACACTCAAAGGGCCAAAGAGCCGCAGTTTGCCAACCACGGCCCTAGGAGGTACTATTGTATTATTATACAATTAATTGTTGTTGTTTTTTTAATATATTTTTTTTTATTGATTTTTTACAGAGAGAAGAGGAGAGGGATAGAGAGCTAGAAACATCGATGATGAGAGAAACACCGACCAGCTGCCTCCTGCACACCCCCTACTGGGGATGTGCCCACAACCAATGTACATGCCCTTGACCGGAATCGAACCTGGGACCTTTCAGTCCGCAGGCTGACGCTCTATCCATTGAGCCAAACCGTTTTGGCACAATTAATTGTTTTATCTTTGGGCTAATAAACATTCAAAAGTTGAGTCAGCCCTGGCCCGGGTAGCTCAATGGGTTACAGCTTCGACCCAATTCACCAAGGCTGCAGGTCCTATCCCCAGTCAGACACAAACAAGAAGTAACCAGTGAGTGCATAAGTAAGTGGAACAACGAATCAATGTTTCTCTCTCTCTCTCTCTTTCTAAAAATCAATAAAAAAAGAACATTAAAAAAAAGGTTGAGTCATTTACTAAACGGAACTGAATGTTCATAATATTATTGTCACCAGAGATTTAAAATTGGGGTAAATTCTAAGAAATATAGTCAATAATACTGTAATGATTATGTATGGTGTCAGGCGGGTACCTGATTTATTGGGGGGATTACTTCATAAACCGCATAAATGTCTACTAATAAACTAATTAAATGTCAACTGTAATTGAAAAAAAGAACAAAAAAAATAATAATAAAGGACAGCTGAGCCCTGAGTGGTTTGGCTCAGAGCATCAGTCTGCGGACTGTAGGGTCCCAGGTTCCATTCCGGTCAAGGGCATGTACCTTAGTTGCCAGCACATCCCCAGTGGGAGGTGTGCAGGAGGCGGCTGTTCAATGTTTCTAACTCTCTATCCTTCTCCCTTCCTCTCTGTAAAAAAATAAATTAAAAATATATAAAAAGACTTTTCCATCCTAGAAATATTTCCTCAATGATCTTGCCCACCCAAGGTATATACAATATGCCCTCCAGCACAGCTGAGCCTCTGTCTGTTTACTTGCTCATCCATTCACTCCTTTCTTTTCACATACCGTATTTTCCGGCGTATAAGACGACTTTTGAAACGAAAAAAAGTCAACCAAAAATCGGGGGCAAAAGACCAAAATTGCACAAAAATTACCTGCAGATCTTGACGGCAAAGTAAGTCTTTTCTTTGAAGTGGGGAGTAGTCTTATACAGCGAATATAGGCCTAAACCTATGTTTTAACTGTAAAATTAGGGGGTCGTTTTACACGCCGGAAAATACGGGTATAAGCCACGTAAAACTTGAACCTATAAAGAGAGGAAGATAAAACTTACAGTACCCAGCCTGGCCAGAGCGACTCTGTTGGTTGGAGCATTGTTCCATCAAAAGAGTGACGGTTTGATTTCTGACCTGGGTGCGTACCTGGTTTCAGGTTCAATTACTGGTTGGGGTATGAACTGAGGGTAACCAATTGATGTTTTCCTTTCACGTCAATGTCTCTCTCTCTCTCTCTCTCTCTCTCTCTCTCTCTCTCTCTCTCTCTCTCTCTCTCTCCTTTCCTATCTCTAGTAAGCATGTCCTTGGTGAGGGTTAAAAAATAAATAAAAGGTAGAGTGGTGAAATAAAATCTAAAAAAAACCAAAAAACAAAAACCCTGCCCAGCTGATATGGTTCAGTGGTTGAGCATCTACCTATGCACCAAGTGGTTGTCAGTTCAATTCCTAGTCAGGGCACTTGCCTGGGTTGTGGGCTTGATCCCCAATAGGGAATATGCAGGAGGCAGCTGATCGATGTTTCTTCTCTCTCTCTCTCTCTCTCTCTCTCTCTCTCTCTCTCTCTCTCTTTCTCTCTGTCTTTTTCTCTCTCTTCCTCCCTTTCTAAAGACCAATAAAAGTATGTTAAAAAATAAACACCCAAAACTTAAATTACCCAGAGGCGAACACTATCAATATTTGGCTCTGTACTTCTAGGTTTTGTTAGTGGGGCATCAAACTCCCTGCTTCTTCCAGGACAAAGTAAGACTACTCCTCACAATGATGGTAGCCATGGCTTAGCAGTCAAAGGCCACTTACATATTAGGGACCCCATTGTAACACCTAAAACTAGTATAAAATACTATTGAATGTCAACTGTAATTGAAAAATAAAATTTAAAAAGAAAAAGAAACATTGTTATAAAAATGAGATATACTGTAAGTAAATTGCATGTTATGAAAATCTTTCATATGTTGCAAACATTTTGTTACATGTAAACATCTATATAACAATAGTGTTAATACCACCTGAGATTCTATACCATGTGTCAGAAATACTCTCAACCACGGGCCTTTGTCCATTCTTTTTCAAATACTAAACCCTAGCTGGTTTGGCTCAGTGGATAGAGCCCCAGACTATTGACTGAAGGGCCACGGGTTCAATTCTAGTCAAGGGCACATGCCTGGGTTGGGGGCTTGATTCCCAGTAGGGGGCATGCAGGAGGCAGCCAATCAGTGATTCTCATCATTGATGTTTCTATTTCTTTTTCCCTCTTCCTTCCTCTCTGAAGTAAATTTAAAAAAATATATAAATAAATTGCTTCTCAAATACTTAGTGAACATGCATTGTGTGCCACAGCTTGGCTTTGCATTTATACTGACTGAAGATTCAGTCACTACTAACATAGTAACATTATTATAAACTAGAGGCCTGGTGCATGAAATTACTGCATGGGGGGAAAAATCCCCTCAATCCAGCCTGAACCCTCTCCAATCCGGGACATCCCTCTCACAATCCTGGACTGCTGGTCCTAATTGCTCGCCTGCCAATCTGCCAACTGCCCTCCCTCTCCCCGCTGGCCTGGTCACCCCAAGTGCTCCCCCTGCCGGCCTGGTTGCCCCTCACAGCCTGTTGTTCAGTTTGGTTGTCTCTCACTAAACCCCCTGCCAGCCTGGTTGTGAGCAGCCATCTTGTGAGGGTGTAATGGTCAATTTGCATATTACCTCTTTATTATATAGGATATGTTGCTGAATATCCTTATGTCTGAGAATCTGTAATTGTTAACTGAGTAAAAATTCTCATAAGTGGGATATCTATTGTAGATTAAAGAGGAGATACACTTTAAGGTAAAATTACCCTCCAATTTGGTTTTACCAATTTGTACTCACACCGACTTCCTGTGATTAGTTTCCCAATAACGCTCATTACTTTCTCTGCTTCCTCCTTTTGTTCCTAAGCCCTCTGCAGGCTGTTTTTTGTCCCCACTACTCCGATGAAATTGCCAAGGCCACCAGATGTATTCTAAACTGCCAATTTCAGTAATCCACCTATTTTCTGCCCTTATCTCTTTTTTTTAATTTATTCTTTTAAAAAAATATATTTTATTGATTTTGTACAGAGAGGAAGGGAGAGAGATAGAGAGTTAGAAACATTGATGAGAGAGAGTCATCGATCAGCTGCCTCTTGCACACCCCCTACTGGGGATATGCCCGCAACCAAGGTACATGCCCTTGACCGGAATCGAACCCGGGTCCCTTCAGTCCCCAAGCTGACGCTCTATCCATTGAGCCAAACCGGTTTCGGCTGCCCTTATCTTTATTGACCTGTTTGGGCATTTAATACTTTGGGACTTACCCACACCCTTCTTCCTGAAATGTTCTTTCTTTCTTTCTTTCTTTCTTTCTTTCTTTCTTTCTTTCTTTCTTTCTTTCATATATATTTTATTGATTTTTTGCAGAGAGGAAGGGAGAAGGATAGAGAGCTAGAAACATCGATGGGAGAGAAACATCGACCAGCTGCCTCCTGTACCCCCCCTACTGGGGATGTGCCCGCAACCAATGTATATGCCCTTGACCGTTATCGAACCTGGGACCTTTCAGTCCGCAGACCGACGCTCTATCCACTGAGCCAAACTGGTTTTGGCTGTTTTTTCTTTCTTTAAAAATATATTTTTATTGACTTCAGAGAGGATGGGAGAGTCTGAGAAAGACAGAAACATCAATGATGAAAGAGAATTATTGATTGGCTGCCTCCTACATGCCCCCTACTGGGATCAAGCCTACAACACTGGCATGTGCCCTGACAGGGAATCAAACTATGTGAACTATGACCTTTTGGTTCATAGGTCAACACTTAACCACTGTGCCACACTGGCCGGGTGTCAGATGTTTTCCCTCTTTGGTTGGGTAAAGCAGGTCTGGTCTTACTAGCCTCATTTCACAGCTGGGGACTTAAAGCTCAGAGAGGTGCTGAGCCTAAGAGGACACACAGCACTCCTACATTGCAAATCCAGGCCTCTTGACACCACAGCCATGAGCTTCCTTTTGAGTGTGATTTCTGGAATTCTTGGTGACGTGTGCAAGTTTTTTCTAGCATTAGGAGGGCCTCACAAGGAGAATTTTGTTTAGTTCTTTCTTTGTAGCGAGAGCAGCCAGGACAGGTGGAATAGGGAGACCAGGACAGACAGTACACAGCAGCCATCCAGGAACTCTGGATGCCAGGCAGTCTGCAGCCACCTGGGAACGCCTATCCTCCCCGAACCAAGGACACTGAGGAGAAAATCATTTGCATGTCTCCTCCCCAACCAGAGGGTAAATAACTTAAATCACCCCATTCAGGGAGGTGGCAGAAATCCAATCAGTGCCATTTGCCAACCACACCCGGCACAGAGGAAGTGAAAAGAATACATCTCTTTCTGGTTCATCAGCATAAAACTGATCCTCCGCTCAGACCTCCCCTAAAAGCCCAGGCTTTTAAACCCCCTCAAACCAGGGCCCAGTCCTGCTCTCCCTCCCAGGGGCTGGTTGGTTCCTTTCCCCTCCCCCTCCACAGGCGAGCATTACTGAAAGCTGTGGTCGGCAAACTGCGGCTCGAGAGCCACATGCGGCTCTTTGGCCCCTTGAGTGTGGCTCTTCCACAAAATACCATGGCCTGGGCCAGTCTATTTTGAAGAAGTGGCATTAGAAGAAGTTTAAGTTTAAAAAATTTGGCTCTCAGAAGAAATTTCAATGGTCCTGCTGATATTTGGCTCTGGTAACTAACAGTTTGCTGACCACTGACCTAACGCAATCCCAGGAGGCTCACAACCAGGGCAGCAAAGGACAGTGGCCGTTCCCTGAACCTGTCCCCATGGCCCCTTTTCTTGACTTCTTAGTGAGTCAATGCAGCCCCGCTGAGGCCTATTTTCCCACCTAGTCCCTCTCCTGCTATCCCAGGCCCTTCCTTGTTTCCCTGTTCCCAGCTTTTTTTTTTTTTTTTTTTTTAATATATTTTATTGATTTTTCACAGAGAGGAAGAGAGAGGGATAGAGAGTTAGAAACATCGATGAGAGAGAATCATCGATCAGCTGCCTCCTGCACACCCCCCACTGGGGATGCGCCCGCAACCAAGGTACATGCCCTTGACTGGAATCGAACCCGGGACCCTTCAGTCCGCAGGCCGACGCTCTATCCACTGAGCCAAACCGGTCCCGGCTGAGCCAAACCGGTCCTGGATCCTGTTCCCAGCTTTAATAAACGTCCCATAACCAAAATGCACCTGGACTCATGTTGTGAAGTTTTTCCTGCACGAAGTCAAGAACCCACACACTACGGTCTGGCCCCAGGCAGACCTGCCAAGGGCCCAGGCCAAGGGCCCCTTTCCAGGAACAGTAGGAAGACATCTCCATAGCATCTCCTTCTCGGCATCCCTGCTGTTCTTCATTGGTCCTCAAGGCCTTGGCTAAAATGGGGCTCTAAGGAGGACTTAGCCTTGGGGTGCACAGGGGCCCCTAATAGGGCAGGTTTTCATCACGGAGAGTTCAGGGAAGGCAGGAGAGTGGCCCAGGGACCTGTCAGGGAGGGTCATGCCAAGAGGCTCAGGACAGGGCTTTGGGGCATGCAGCCCTGTGTGGGGGTCTTGGGCAGATGTATATGGGTTTCCTGGGTGACCTGGGGCTTGACTCTGACTACCAGCATAAGATGTGGCATAAGGCATTTGCTTTTTCCTAGCGTTGGTTTGAGGATTTAATAAGATTTAGGCTCTTTGCCTGACACATAGTACCCAGTCAATAACTGGATCTTTTTAAAAAAATGACTTTTATTTTTCCATTGTTACTTATTTATTTTTAAATATATTTTATTGATTTTTTTTTACAGAGAGGAATAGAAAGCTAGAAACATCGATGAGAGAGAAACGTGGATCAGTTGCCTCCTGCACACCTCCTACTGGGCATGTGCCGGAAACCAAGGTACATGCACTTGACTTGGGACCTTTCAGTCTGCAGGCCGACACTCTATCCACTGAGCCAAACCGGTCAAGGCAATAACTGGGTCTTTTTAAAAAGATGACTTTTATTTTTCCATTAATTTTTAGAGAGAGTGGAGGGGAGAGACAAGAAAGAGAGCCATCGATTGATTGCCTCATTGGTCCCGCGGCATTTTAAAAGATTCTTTCCATTGGGACAGTTTTAAAACGCTGGGGGACGCGGGACAAATTGTTAAAAATCGGGGCTGTCCCGCCAAAAGTGGGACATCTGGTTACCTTACTCATTGGTTGCCTGAAGCCTGCAACCGAGGTACATGCCCTTGAGAAATCGAACCCCAGACCCTTCAGTCCCTGGGCCAAGGCTCTGCCCGCTGGGGCAATGACTGGGTCTTTACTCTCGATGTAACAAGGCGTTTTCGGTAGGCACCTCATGTGGGCCTTCCACCCATCCACTCCCCCTGGCTCCGCAGGTGGACATTTTAAATGACCCTTCTATTGGGGCAGAGACTGCAGGTGTCTTGAGTTGGGGTGGCCGCCAACCGGAGCGGCGCGGACCTGGCCCTGCTGGGAGGGAGGCCCAGGCGACCCTGCTGCTCCCGGCCCGCGGGTCTCACTCCTCGCCCGCCCGCCGGGCCGCAGGCTCCCGCGCTAGCCCGGGCGCCGGCCGCTCAGCGCCATCTTTGAGCTTGGCGCGGGCGGCGCACTTTCTCACTTCCCTCCCCACGGGAGCAGCCGCGCAGGCCTCCAGCGTGCCGCTTCGGGGGACGGTGTATCTCAAACTCGTCGTGCTAATAAGCACCGGCGAAAAAAAAGAATAATTAATCTCTCTTTTCTGGGTCTTGAAGGAAGCGTTCTGACCAATTCAAAGATGGCGTCGACAGCCTCACCGCCACAGCCTTCCGCTCCGGAGGGGCGACGGGGCAAAGGTCGTGCTGGAGTGCGCCGGCGCGAGAGGGCGGGGTCGTCTCCATGGCAACCCGCGCGCAGCCCGGGCGGCCCGTGTGGCGGGAAGCGGCTGCCGCGGCGCTGGCGACGGGCGGGGCTGCGGGCGCGGAGGCGCCCGGGCGGCCGGGGCCGCTGCGGGACGAGACCCTGGGCGTGGTGTCCGTGCCCTCCCAGTGGCGGGGCGCCCAGGGCAGCCGCGGGGTGACGGTGAGGGCGCGGCCCGGCGCGGGGCGACGCGGGCGGCAAGGGGAGGGCCGCGCGAGGCCGCCGGCCGGGTTCTGGTCCCGCCGTTTTCCTTTTGCATTTTAATGTATTTAATACACACAGGAGCTGGCTGTGGGATACCTCCCTCCCAGTTTCCTCAGTCTTTGGACAGCACCGAAAGGCGTTTTATTTATTTATTTATTTTTTTAAGAAACCTCCGCCCTGAGCTGGGGAGGGCTTGTGTGCACTGCGGGCTTTCAGCATTTCAAATTGTTTCGTTTTACAAAATGCCAACTGCCCGTCAGCGCCGGATGAGCCGGTTTCTGCGGTTTAACCAAAAGCCCACGGGAGGGTGCTGTGGTGGCGGGGCCCGGGGGTGCGGGCCCGGGGGTGCGGGCCGGGAACGAACGGGCGCCGGTGACTGCGGTGTGAGGGGCCGGGACGCGGGGAAGGAGGGCGGGCCCGGCCATGTCTGTCTGTCTTTCCGTCCCTCCCTTCCTGCCTCCCTTGCTTTTTCTAAAATAAAATAAAATAAGCCCTGGTCAGTTTCGCTCAGTGGATAGAGCATCTGCCTGCGGACTGAAGGGTCCGGGTTAGATTTCGGTCAAGGGTAGGAACCTGAGCCCCAGCAGGGGGCGTGCAGGAGGCAGCTGATCAATGATTCTCATTGATGTTTCTCTCTCTCCCTCCCTTTCTGAAATTGATACAAATATGTTAAAAACGATATAATTTTTTAAAACTTTTTTTCTTTAAAAGACGGGTTGGGGAGGGAGAGGGTGAGTTGCAGAGTGGGCTCATTGAGAGGGTGACATTGGAACAGAGGCTGGAGGGAGAGAGTTAGCCGAGGGGATGGCTAAGGTAGAAGGTTCAGGCAGAGCAAACTGCAGATGCAAAGCCCGTGGGGTCAGAGCATAGCTGAGGCCGGTGGGCGGAGAGGACTGAGGCCGGGAGAATGGACAGGTGAGATCAGCAGGGTGAGCAGAGGCAGGCCCAGCGGGTGACAGGGTTTCCCAGGAGAGGAAATGGAGGCTGAGTTTGCCACACAGGTGGTCGCAGCTCAGGTCCTCACCAGCACTTCCTGCCTTAGGCCAGGGGTGGGAACCCTTTCTCTGCCAAGGCCATTGGATATTTATTTATTTTTATTTTTTAAATATATTTTATTGATTTTTCACAGAGGAGGGGAGAGGGATAGAGAATCAGAAACATCAACGAGAGAGAAACATCGACCAGCTGCCTCCTGCACACCCCCCACCGGGGAGGTGTCCCCCACCAAGGTACATGCCCTTGATCGGAATCGAACCCGAGACCTTCCAGTCCACAGGCCGACGCTCTATCCACTGAGCCAAACCGGTTTCGGCCCATTGGATATTTATAACATCATTCCTGGGCCATACAGAATTATCAGCTTAAAAATGGTCTGCTATATTTAATCAAACGTTTAACTAACTCGCTCCCGTAGTTAATAAAACCAGAGTAATGCCTCCGCCGGGGATGTTCCCCACCCCTACTTCAGCCGATGGGGTGCAGGTCTCAGGCCACGCTGCGCAGGAGCCCTTCTGGTTAAAAAGCAAAGGCAGTGGGTATTTAATTACGTCCTTATCACAGGTGCACGTGTAACCCACTGGCTTTTAAAGAAGCAGGTGATATCTTGCTGAAGATTTCGATTTTAGAAGACTACAGATTGGGAACACTGATTCAGCCTTTGGTTGTTTAAAGAATGTGATTGAAGTGTGTTAATTTTGTTGATAGTTTTAACCTGTAGAAAGAACTGATTCTAGGCTTTTATTTGTGAGGGTGGTTCACTTGAATCAGCCTCCTATCTTACTGAAGGAGATTAAAAAAAAATATATATATATATATATATATATATATATATATATATATATATATATATATATATAATTGATTTCAGAGAGGAAGGGAGAGGGAGAGATAGAAACATCAACAATGAGAGAGAATTATTGATTGGCTGCCTCCTTCACGCCCCATACTGGGGATTGAGCCCGCAACCCAGGCATGTGCCCTTGATTGGAATCAAACCATGACCTCCTGGCCAGAGGTCCACTGGCAACCACTGAGCCACACCATCTGGGCATTACCACACATTTTTTGTTGTTGATGCTCTAAGCAACTGAGCCAGGATTTTTTTTTTTTTTAAATATATTTTATTGATTTTTTACAGAGAGGAAGAGAGAGTTAGAAACATCGATGAGAGAGAATCATCAATCAGCTGCCTCTTGCACACCTCCTACTGGGGATGTGCCCACAACCAAGGTACATGCCCTTGACCGGAATCGAACCCGGGACCTTTCAGTCTGCAGGCCGACGCTCTATCCACTGAGCCAAACCGGTTTCGGCTGAGCCAGGATTTTAGATGGAGAGAACACCAAGACTGGAAGACAATTTAGTGTCACAGGCCAGACTGCTCTGGGGTTCAAGGACGTGTTTCCATGGATTTTAGATGGAGTGGAAAGGAAGGAGGAAGGGAGGGAGGGAGGCACAGGCAGGAGAAGCATCCATGTGAGAGATACAGTGATTGGTTGCCTTCCCAGTGCTCTCTGACCAGGTCAGAGATCTAACCTGCAACCCCGGCACATGCCCTTGACTGGGAATGGAACCCATGACCCTTCGGTGCACAGGGTGACGCTCTAACCACTGAGAACACTGGCCAGGGCATCACCACAATTTAAAAAAAAGAAAAAATGCACCCTCCATTTAGAATCGGGCTTCAGAAAGATAATCTTTTGGGAAGTAGGGTGGATTATATCTGTGGTAGTCAGATTTTGCTGGGAGCTTTAATAAAACCAGAGTCGCAGGTCAAACCACTTGCCAATTAAGCCAGAATCGCTGAAGGGCAGGCCCCAGGCATTCATTTTCCAGTCTCCAGGTCATTTCAGCGTCAGGCAAGTTTGAGAAACAGCAGAGGGCTCTAGCTGGTTTGGCTCAGTGCATATATAGACCCCTCAGCAGACTGAAGGGTCCTGCCCATGCCCGGGTTGCAGGTCAGTCCCCAGTAGGGGGCGTGCAGGAGGCAGCCCGGACAGAGTTAGAGTTCCCTCTAGGTGAGCCACCGGGCTGGGCCTCTGGCTGCTCAGGGAGGTGGGGGAGCAGCGGAGGGACAGGGGCCCCTGCTCTGAGACCAGGGGATGTGAGAGTGAATTCTAGGACAGGGAATGGTTCTGGGGGACCGCCTTTAGACTGAGGTGCCTTTCGCACATCCTCATCATTGCCATTTCTTCCTCTCTGAAATCATACTTTTGAAAAAGAAAAAGGAAAAGCAGAGGAACAGAGGGGTGGTTAGGAGCCCTCTGTCTCAGGCAGCTGGACTGGTCACTGAAGACTCACAACTCCCTCCACCTGAAGAGCTCGGCCTGCAAGCTTGGTCAGCATCTCGGTGCCTCCCACAGGAGGCATTCTAACACCCATTGGCAGGAGAAATCACAGAGTGAGCACCCAAGCCCATCCCCCCAGACTCTGCACCTGGTTCTCAAACCGAAGTCCGGGATCCGGCCGTCTGCAGATTAAGACACGACTCCTCAGTGCACACGGTCCCCGGTGGACTCCTCCAGTTCTGTGGCTTCCAGTTGTATCTGGTCGGCTGCATCCAGAACCTCGTGCCTGTGACCTCTGGATGTGCGAAAGGCACCTCAATCTAAAGGCGGTCCCCAGAACCACTTCCCTGTCCTAGAATTCACCCTCACAACCCCTGGCCTCAGAGCAGGGGCACCTGTCCCTCTGCTGCTCCCCCACCTCCCTGAGCAGCCAGAGGCCCAGCCCGGTGCCGTGTCATGGCCCTGGTGGCTCACCTAGAGGGAACCCTGACTGTCCTGGCTCAGATTCCTTACCCCGTGCCCCTTCCCTCACTCGCAGGCCGGCACGGGACCCTTGCTGGTAGGGTTTGCTCTGATCTCGTGCTCTCCCCCCTCCCCCGCCCCATCTGAAGCCTTTTCCTGCCGCTCTCCACTTGGCCGGCTCCTGTCCTTCACACCTCCGCTCCAATGCCGCCCTAGCTGGCGCCTTCTCCCCCACACTCCGCTGCTTTAGCACCAGCACCACTGGCATTGGAGGCGTTTGTTTACCTGTCTTCGCCCAGGCCCCTGTGCGTTACTCAGGGGCATGAATCTTGCACTTTCCTTTCCCTGCTGTATCCATGGTGCCCACACCGTGCCCGGCAGGTTGATGCTTAGTAAGTGTATGTGTGTGTGAATATGTGTATGTACATATACACACGTGCACATATATATAAATGAACTTGTACTGTGTGCCAAATACCAGGAAAGTGCTGGACACACCCAAGACAGAGCAGACAGTGTGCTTATGCTGGAGGAACCCAAGTTTAATGAGAGAGAGACCAGCAGCGAGTTTAACAATGTGAGGGAACACGGGGATGTGTGAGTGCTCCGTGTCTACCAGGAGCTGCCCTGCGTGGTCCCAGCGTCCAGCCTCAGCTCCCCAACTGGCCTGGCGCCTGGGCCTGCCTGGGGACGCAGGGCCTGGTGAGTGACTACGCGAGGAGAGTCGCGTAGATGACAATAATCTCGGGGCTATAGGACCCCCGTTTGGAAAGGATTGGTCATGATTGTGAGAAAGGCGGGCTGCAGGTCCTGCCTTGATCAGATGTCTGTCGCTGTGCAGCTCAACAAGGGACCAGGACCTTGAGACAGGTGCAGAGTGGAGGAAAGGACAGCTGGGAGTAACCTGCCTTCAACCAACACCTCATCAGACACGTGTTTCCTTTGATCACGGGGACGGGGTGGGGATCTTGGGAGGTACCCCTCTAGAGAGGGCTGCTGCCACGGGAGGGAGAGCTGGGGTGTCCTGCTGGTGGCCAGAGGTTCCAATGTGTGAAGTCAGCCCTGTTGGCTCTCAGATTCCACTATGTCCTCGATGATGATGAGATGCTGTAGGAACTTGTTTATGTCAGTTATGATAACATTGGTTTCCTTTCACATCATTTGTTTAAAGTTGTTACATGACTCACAGCTGTCATCTCTTCAGAAGGGGACTCCGGGAACCTCACCAAAAAGGGTCTGTCCCCTAAAGTCCTCGGGCAGGCTCTTACTGAACCCCTCACGGTGGCTGCGGGGGACCCAGTGCTTCATTGGCTAGAGGTCATGACTGTCTTCAAGGTCACGGTACCCCTCCCACCTCAGTGAAGGAGAGGAGATTGGAGGGGCCCTCTCCACCCACACCACGCTGGCTGGGTACCCTGAGAAAGAGGAGCTACTTACGGAGGAAGGGACAGGATTAGTTGGGGACCATTAGGCTGAGGGAAGCAGCCACATGAAAGGTGTTTTCAGCGGAGCCGGTGAGTGCCTTGCAGGTGATGCTGGTGGTGACTGGGGTTCTGATCTTTTCCAGAAAAGTTGCCAGACGGTCAGCATCGCCACTGCTGAGGCGTCTGCTCAGACGCGGAAGCATGCAGATGCCCAGGTACAGACCGAGCCCCCCGTGCCGGCGGGCGCGCTGCCCGGGTCCCGGCATGACGGCCCAGGGCTCGCAGCCTTTCTCCGGAGAGTGGAGGCCATGGTCACCCGAGAGCTGAACAAGAACTGGCAGAGCCACGCCTTCGACGGCTTCGAGGTGAACTGGACCGAGCCACAGCAGACGGTAGGAACCTAGGAATGCTCCCCCCTCTGTCTCAGCTCCGGCCTCAGTCTCATGCTAAGTCCGTCTTTTGTTCCACCCAAATAATGCCAGTCATGGTGACAGCCCGGTGCTGAGTGCTGCTTTGTAGGAAGGCGTCAGTGGTCTCTGCTGTCCTTGAAGTGGGTGCCATCATTTTACATTAGGAAATGGAGAGTCAGGGTTCAGTAACTTGTCCAGAATAGCTGGTGGCAGCAGCA
The DNA here is from genome assembly GCF_964339955.1 of Pipistrellus hanaki. NCBI lineage: Eukaryota > Metazoa > Chordata > Mammalia > Chiroptera > Vespertilionidae > Pipistrellus > Pipistrellus hanaki. Next base: position 4,258,941 of record NC_140513.1, read on the forward strand.
GGGGCAGAGTGTGACCTGGGCGGTCCCAGTTGGCATCTTATCCTCTCCATTGCTCGGCTGTCCCCGCACCGGGCAGCAAGGGCTTTCTCTGTGCCATCCCGTTCACGCCTCGGACAATATGAGAGCTGCCAGGATCCTGTAGGAAAGGCTCAGAGAGGCGCGGTGGCTTGTCCAAGGTCACATCCTGTATCCAGTGAGCTGGGATTTGCGTCTTGGTCTGTCTGGCTTCACCACTGTGCTCTAGTGACCTCAGCATCGCCAATTCTCTTTGCTCTGCAGGCTCAGCTCAGAGCCGGCACTGACAACTCAGCCAGACAGACAGCCCGGCTGGGGGCTCAGGAGCCTCTGAGTGAATGAAGCATGGCTGTGGCTTCACACTGGGCTGGCTCTCACTCTGCCCAGCGTGTTGCTGAGGACACACTGCTCACTCAGTGCTAAGTCCCCCAATCTGCAGAGCCGTGTGTGTTCTGGTTCACACTTAATGTTTTTATTGATTCGAAGGGAGAGAGAGAAAAACATTGATGTGAGAGAGAAACTTTGGTTGCCTCCCTTACACATCCCAACCAGGGATCAAATCCGAAACCTGGGTATGTGCCCTGACAGGAATTGAACTGGCAACCTTTTGGAGCATGGGACGACATTTAATAAACTGAGCCACACTAGCCGGGGTCACCCTTTAAAAAAATAAAAAAATAAAAAAATAAAAAAATAAATAATAATAATAATAAAAAAATATATATATATATACACATATATATAATATAAATATATATAAGTATATATTTATATAAATATATATAAGTATATATATATTTATATATATCTATATATTGATTTCAGAGAGGCAGGGAGAGGGAGAGATAGAAACATCAAAGATGAGAGAGAATGATTGGTTGCCTCCTGCATGCCCCCTGCTGGGAATCAAGCCTGCAACCTGGGAATGTGCCCTTGACCAGAATCGAACCTGGGACCTCTCAGTCTGTAGGCCGATGCTCTATCCACTGAGCCAAACCAGTGAGGGCACACACTTCTTTTTCTTCCTTTAGAAACTGAGACGAGTAGTTATATATTCAGAGGTCTTCAGCCCTTTCCTTGCCCTCCCCTCGTCTTCCCTCTGTTTCAGTGATATGCAGCTGCCTTGTTCCCATCAAATCACGGGTGGGTGTGGAGGTCAGTTCATGGGAGAAATCCTGAAAATCGCTCTGAAAAACAGTTGCCGAGGCCAATCCAAAGCGCGGAGGCCAAACCAAAGCGCGGAGTCGTTGTATCTTTCTAAGCAGGGCACAGAAGCAGGCATGAACATTAAAATGTCAGCGTGTCCTCTCTGCCCCCTCGGCATTGCTTATGCCCCATTTTACAGTTGCATAAGCTTTGTGTTCTTTGCATAAGCTTTGTGTTCTTTATTATTAGGGCTTTCCCACATTTCTATTGATTAGTTTGGTCTATGTGTGTATTATTTTATTCTCTTTTTAGAATATCTATTTTAAAAAATTGATTTGAGAGAGACACGCACAGAGAGAGAGAGAGAGAGAGAGAGATTGTTGTTCTATTCATTTATACATTCATTGGTTGATCCTTTTATATGCCCTGACCAGGGACCAAAGCCACAACCTTAGTGTATTGTGATGATGCTCTAGCTAACCGAGCTACCCGGTTGGGGCCTCTATTCTTTTTTTTTAATTCTCACCTAAGGATATTTTTCCCTTTGTTTTTCAGAGAGTAGAAAGGAGGGAGGGAGGGAGAGAGGGAGAAAGAGAAAGAGAGAGAGAAACATCGATGTGAGACACATCAACTGGTTGCCTCCCACACTCACCCCAACCTGGCTGGGGATGGAACCTCTAATCCAGGTACGTGCCCTTGGCTGGGAATCAAACCCTACATCCTCCAGGCTAATGCTCTGACCCATGAGCCACACTGGCCAGGGCTGGTTGTGACCTTTCTTACTTACCAGAGCTTCCATGTCAGTTCCTATAAAGGTGCCCCATCTTCCCAGCAGTTACATCGTATCCCACTGCACAGACACACTATCTTCTAGCTGAGTCCCAGCTGGTGGGCATTCAGGCAGCAGCTTCACTCCAGACATGTATCCTCCTCCCGCAGGTAACGGGCCGGAGGCTGGGCAGCACCTTTGTCTGAGGGCCATGTGGTGTGCAGCCCCAGACAGCCGCAGAGTTCCTAGCTGACTCCGAATGTCAGGAGGAGTGTTTTCATGCCCAAACCGGTTTGGCTCAGTGGTAGAGCATCGGTCTGCGGACTGAAAGGTCTCAGGTTCGATTCCGGGCAAGGGCAAGGGCATGTACATTGGTTGCGGGCACTTCCCCAGTAAGGAGTGTGCAAGAGGCAGCTGGTCAATGTTTCTCTCTCATCGACGTTTCTAGCTCTCTATTCCTCTCCCTTCCTCTCTGTAAAAAATCAATAAAATATATTTTTCTTAAAAAGTTTTCAAATTTTGCTGTTATATAACAGAACTACAGTGAATTCCTTACTTTTTCTTCTTTTGCATCAATTTCTAGCTTATTGCCCATCGAGTGGAATTACGGTTTTTGGCCGATGTGCGGTTTTTCTGTCTGCTGTTGTCAGGGGGTGGCCTTGACACTCACACTGTCCTTGGCATTGCTGCAGTAGCCCCGGAGAGGCTGAGGTGCCGCTTAGAATTTCAAAATCCTATAAACACTGCCAAAGCTTAGAAACCAGAGATAAGGAAGCAGTTCCTGATGGACCTCCCGTCCATCTCTGCTGTGGCATTGCCTTCCCTTATTTCCTGTACGTGTGCTTCTGCCAGCTGAGTCCCTGGGACCAGTCTTAGGGTCTTTTCTGGCCAGAAGCAAAGCTTATTCTATGTTGGCAAACACATACCCCAAATTGAAGTGTAAAACAGCCCTATTATCCCCTAATTTCCTTTCTTAGTATCGTTTTATGTTGTAAACTAGTGACCCAGTGCATGAAATTTGTGCCCAGTGTGTTTGTGTGGGGTGTCCCTCAGCCCAGCCTACACCCTCTCCGGTCTGGGACATCTCAGACCCACCTCCAGGTCTGGAGGGACATCCAGAAGGTCTCTCAGTCTTTTATTAGTATAGATTGCACAATCATTGTAATGATCGTGTTATGATGATAATGTGTATATATAATAGTTCCCCCTTATCCATGGGTGGTATGTTCCAAGACCCCCAGTGGGTGCATGAAACTGTAGATAGTACCGAACCCTATACAGTAGGTCCTGGAATTATGTTTTATTCAGGTCATTTCATTATAATGTTGGTAAGATGCTTAGGCACTTACCTCTTGTGTATATCAGCCTCTGATAAAACTCGGTTCATTACACCTGGTTTCACTTAAAGTTGCAGAACCTGTTGGTGATGTTAGGTTACTGTATGTGCCATGTTTTTTTCTATATATGCATACTAATGACAAAATTTAGTACATAAATAGGCACAGTAAGGGGTGAACAACAATAAACTAGGACAATTATAATAATATACTGTAATAAAAGTTAGGTGAACAGGGCATTATTAAGTAAAAGAAGGATTACTGAACACAGGTGCTGTGATGTAGTGACAGTGGATCTGATAACGGAGACGGCTGCCGAGCGGCTAACCAGCGGGGAGTGCGCACAGAGGGGCATGCCGGACAGGGTGGTTTGAAATTGGTGAGGACAGATGTGAGAACAGGCTCCAGCTCTAGTCCCGGGCTGGTGTCTTACCAAGGCCTCCCTGCCTCTGCACTCGGAAGCGTTCTGGAGGGGAGAGGTCAGGCTGAAGGCTCCCGTTTCCCTCCAGAGCTGCATGGTGGACGCAGATGGCTCCCGGGCTTTTTGTCAGGTGGGATTGGGGCCACTGCTGGTGGCTTTGGGCTCAGGGCTGGGGATGGTCTGTCTCTTGCAGGTGACCTGCCTGCACACCTTGGGCTATCCCCCAGCCCAAGGGCAGGGCCTGCATGTGACCAGTGTCTCCTGGAACAGCACGGGCTCCGTGGTGGCCTGTGCCTACGGCCGGTGAGTGGCTGCAGGGGCAGGTGTGGGCAGTGGGAGGCCCTCAGCCCTCCTCTCAGTCTGTGCCCTGTCTGCACAGGGTGGCTGTGAAGGGTTGAGACTCTTCTCAAGGCTGTCGGGGCAGTGGGTGGTAAGGGAGGGAGGGGCTTCGAGCCCAGAGCTCCTAGTGCCGCTGGCCAGTACTAGGCAGTGAGCCCTGGGCCTGCCTCGCCTTCTCCATGAGCAGTTCCCTGATGTGTGAGGGTTCCCCCACCCACCGTTGTGTGGGCCCGTTCTTGGTTCCCGGGGACCATATTCCAGAGAAAGTCATGCCCTCGGCGTGCCCTGAAGAAGCCTGTGCCACTTTGTTACTAAGTACAACACGTCTGATGGGGACACAGGCCCATCTTGGGTCGTGGGGGGTGGAGGTGGGTCAGGATGAAGCCCCGGGCCGAGGGGCAGAGCCAGCCCGGGCGTGTCCCCGTGCAGCCTGGATGACGGGGACTGGAGCACGCTGAAGTCCTTCGTGTGCGCCTGGAACCTGGACCGGCGAGGCCTGAACCCCCGGCAGCCGTCAGCAGTGGTGGAGGTGCCCAGCGCAGTTATGTGCCTGGCCTTCCACCCCACGCAGCCGTCTCACATTGCAGGTGAGCTGCTCAGCCTGCCCCGGTCTGCTTTCCACCTGCAGAGGGTGGCAAAGGGGGCTCTCCAGGGGCCCTCGGTCCCTGGGCGCCGTCAGGGCAGAGCTACTGAGAGGCAGAGACCACAGCTGACCCTGTGCTCAGGTGAGAAGGCCGAGTGGGCTTGTGCTGGGCGTGGAGCTTGGAGGGAGAGGAGACGTGAGTCTTAGGTGAGGGGGTGTGGGCCAAGCAGAGGTGCAGCTTGGCCAGGACAAGAGCAGGCACCCCAGGGCTGCCGGTGGTGGTAGGAGCCCATGGTGACAGGGAGAGGGACTCACTGTGCTGGCAGGGTGCTCAGCCTGGCAGAGGGCGGAGTGTCCTGGGTGAAGCACAGAGGACAGTGAGGCCCGCTGGGGGATCGGACTCTCTTCCTCTGGATGGTTTTCGGGAAAGTGGTTCTACATCCTGGCTCAGTGGGCGGGAGGGCAGGCGCTTGGCCAGGAAGCTGGGCTGGTGGGTCAGCTCCTGCCCTGGCCTGCTTGGTCCCACAGGGGGGCTGTACAGCGGCGAGGTGCTGGTGTGGGACATGAGCCGTCCCGAGGACCCGCTGCTCTGGCGCACAGGCCTGACGGATGACACGCACACAGACCCCGTGTACCAGGTCAGAGCAGCAGGTTTGGGTGTGCCACGCAGGCTCCTTCTCTGAGCTGGGCCTTGCTGTTATGGGCCTGCTTCTCAAGGCAGAGCAGGACAGGGTGCCCACTTGGCACAGCCATGGAGGAAGGTCACCAGGGGTTGGCGGTTGGACAGCTGCCTTCAGCATTCTTGGAGCTCCCAGGACATGAGTCATCCCCACCCCCCTCAGGAGCCACCCCCAGGGCCACTCCCAGCTCCCAGCTGTCCTGGTTTCTGCTGGGACAGGGAGGGACCTGGGAGCCCTCCATACCGGCCCCTGCTGGCTGACTCCCAGCCTAAGCCTTGGGATTCCTTTTTTCTTTCCTGGAAGAGAAGGGGAGGGGCACGGGGAATGACATTTGGTCTTGCCCCTTGGGAGGTGGGGGGTTAGGCCAGGCAGCAGGCATCCCTTTCTCAGCCTTGTCCCCACCCCGTTGTCCCAGGTGGTTTGGCTTCCTGAGCCCCGCCACAGCCACCGCTTCCGGGTGCTGAGTGTGGCCACGGACGGGAAGGTGCTGCTCTGGCAGGTGACCGGGCCGGGCCAGCTGCAGCTCACGGAGGGCTTTGCCCTGGTTGTGCAGCAGCTGCCGCGGAACACCAAGCTGAAGAAGGTACGAGGCCGCTAACCCAGAGATGGCCCCGGGCAGCTCCGCCTGTGGGCCCTCCGAGTGAGCCTTGGGGCAGCTGGGGCAGGGGCACTGGCAGTAGTGCCACCAGCTGAGCCAGGACTTGCTGCACAAGCTCTTTAGGCCACAGCGTCATGACATGCCCGGGCTTCTTGGGGACACTGACCAGCTTCCCTCTGCTCTGCTGTCCTTTCTCCGCAGCCTCACCGCGGGGAGACCGAGGTGGGAACCACGGCGGTGGCTTTCTCCAGCTTTGACCCCAGCCTTTTTGTTCTGGGCACGGAGGGCGGCTTCCCGCTCAAGTGCTCCCTGGCCGTGGAAGAGGCGGCTGTCACGCGGATGTCCAGCTCTGTGTGCCTGCGGGCCCCGGCCCAGTTCGCCTTCTCCCCCCATGGGGGTCCTGTCTACTCTGTGAGCTGCTCCCCCTTCCACAGGTAGGGAAGGCCTGGCCGGGGGTCCCCCACCTGCCACAGGGCCTCTGGCATGGGACGGGGAGGGAGCCCCACAGGCCTCACCATGGAACTGCTCAAAGGACTGCAGTCTGGTCTGCCCAGGTCTCCGTTTGAGCTCTGGTATCCAGGACTCTGGTGGTTGGCCCTCTTACTGAGGACCCCAGGTTTGGGGTCCGGGGAGGCTTCCCAGGAGCTGAGAGCCTAGAAGTCTGGCAGGAAGGCGTAGCCGTACTGGCCACCCAGCACTCATCCGCTCGCCTGGCTTTCCGCCCCACCTCCCATCCAGGAACCTCTTCCTGAGCGCAGGGACCGATGGCCACGTCCACCTGTACTCCATGCTGCAGGCCCAGCCCCTGACCTCCCTGCAGCTGTCCCACAAGTACCTGTTTGCTGTGCGCTGGTCCCCGGTGCGCCCCTTGGTGTTTGCGGCAGCTTCTGGGGAAGGTAGGCGATGGGACACCAGGTTGGATCCGGTTAAGTGCCCGGGGAGTCTGGGCTGGGATAGGCTGCACCTGGTGGTGCCTTCCCTCTTGTGCGAAGGAGCTGAGTTGGCCGGACTGTGGCCTCTGGAGTTTCTCCCCAAGTGCACAGGGGACTTGGAAGAGGTCAGACCTCTCATCTCTCCCTCTCTCTCCCCCTCTCCACGAAGGCGATGTGCAGCTGTTTGACCTCCAGAAAAGCTCCCAGAAGCCCACCGTTTCAATCAAGCAAACACAGGACGAAAGCCCTGTCTACTGTCTTGAATTCAATTGCCAGCAAACTCAGCTCCTGGCTGCTGGCGATGCCAAGGGAACCGTGAAGGTATGGCAGCTGAGCACCGAGTTCACTGAACAAGGGCCCTCAGAAACCGAGGACTTAGAGCAGCTGGCAGCGGAGGTGGCCACCTGAGGACAGAGCTGTGGCCAGTGCCCCTCTACCTCTGTGCTGAGCTTTGTATTTCTGATGGAAGCTAAATGAAGACAGGCAGCTGTTTTGGGGAGAGTTGCCATTTATTTGTCTTTTACATGGAAACAAACATGGGTGGGTGGGTGGGTGGAGGGAGAACAAGAGGGAAACCAGCCAGCTGCCTAGATTTTTCTGGAGTCGGAATGGGGCAGCTGGCTTCAAAGGAATCTGGGTCCCCCTGCAACCTGGCGACTGCGACCGGACCAGAGCAGTTCATTGAAGCACCGTTTTCTACTAAGTGTCATCCCAAGCTAAGCGGGTCTAAGGTTACATTGGAAAGTAACACTAAGTGTTTCCTTAAGAGCACAGAGATGAGTGGACATGCAGCAAGGCGGCAGCAGGGCAAGCAGCATGGGCCAGGCTAACCTAGGAGCAGATCAATTCACGAAGAGCGAGCGGGTGAATTCGACGTAGTCAAAAGCCGTGGGGAGCTCACGGCCCTTGCCATCCACGTAGGGCTTCATGTGGGAGACGCAGTAGTCGGCTTGTTCCCGAGTCAGGTTCTGGAGGGAAGAGGGCACCCATGAGCCACACGGAGGCGGGGTGGGATGGACTTAATGCCCAGAGTCCAAAGCCAGTCGTAGGAACCGATTGGGAACTCTGGCCTGGACTGAGATTCATGTACATGGGCATGAAACACGTGCACCCAGCAGGGGGATCCAAGGTGGGGCTCTGTTACTAACCCCCCTCCCCAGGGCAGGGGCAGAGGCAGAGGTCCAGACCTGGTACAGCTCCTCCTTGGTCACGTAAGGCTTTCCCTCGGAGCTCAGGGCCCGGAAGGCGCTCTCGATCTCCTCACTGGACTTGACGTTCTCCGTCTCACGGCTGATCATGAAAGCCATGTATTCTTGCAGGGAGACGTGGCCGTCCCTGGGGAGTGGGAGGGAGGCAAGTGCAGTGAGCAGGAGGGAGGAGTGGGGCAGAGCCAATCCCACTGCTTCTCTGAGGCTCACCTGTTTGGATCCACAGTGTCTAGAATCGCCTCGAACTCTGGGTCGGGCTCCCCTTCCTCCACCATGGGCAGGTCGTAGCCCAGGGAGCGCAGGCAGGATTTGAACTCCTGGTGGTTCAGGCGGCCGGATTTGTCCTTGTCGAAGTGTCTGCAGCACAAAGCCCAGGCAGCTCAGCACACGTGCCCTGCTGAGCCCCGTCCCGCCCCGCCCCAGGTACAGGTGTACTCACTTAAACATCATGCTGAACTCTTTGAGGGCCTCCTCGGTCACCCCTGTTGTGTTCCTGGAAGAAAGAACAGAATTCGGGATCGAGTCTCCCACAGCAGCAATGTGATGACACTGGGGGACTGGTCAGTGGCTCAGACTGCTCCCCCCCACCCCAGGGCCAGCGCCCGTACCTGGCCTGGATCTGCTGCTCCAGGTTATGCTGCATGCGCATGCCCAGCTGGTCGAGCTGGTCCCACTGCTGGGCCAGGCCCACCGTGCTGTGCTCCGTGTACTTGTTGTCCAGGATCAGGGCTTCCTCCATGGCTGCTCCCAGGTCCTCAATCTTCTTCAGCTGACTTCTCATGGCTCGAATCTCCTGGTGCTTGCGCTGAGGGGGGGAAAGAGAAGATGTATGGATAATGGCCCTGGCCCGCCCAGCCTGAGCCCAGCAGGGCTGTGTGCAATGGGAAGGGTGGGTGGGGATGAGGGGAAGAGTCCAGCAGCCTCAGGAGAGGAAAGACTTCAACTCGAGAGCCACAAAGCAGTGGGCAGACCTGCCTGGGAAACTATGCTAAGGACCAGAGGAGCCCGTTCCTTTTCAAACAGGGCTCCAGGCAGCAATGCTCCAAGACTCCAGACCGAGGGGACCCAGGCTACTGGGAGCCAACGGAAGACAGGTCCCCACCAGCCACCCTGTGCCTGACTGAACCGGCAGGTGAAGGGTCTCAGCCGAGCCAGGAGCCCTTGGGGCACTTACTTTGGTAGCTTCCAGCTGGGATTCAAGGGTCCCGGATTCTTCCACCATGCAGGACCTAAACACGGAAGCACAGTGAGGCGCGAGGGGCCTGAGCGCGCTCTAAAGGCACTATCTTTAGATAAAACGGGGCCTGCAGTCTCCAGTTCGTTTCCTTATCTGCTGTTGGCAATCTCTTCGTAGGCGGCCTGAGAGCAGGCAGGCAATACTTTCAGAGGAGAAGCTGCCGCTCCACGTGGCAAGCCACCTGCCCACGGCCAACAGGTGGGCCAGGGCTGGGCCCCAGCCAGCCTGCTCCCAGGCCAGGACCCTTCCTCTCAGGCCCAGCCCCGCTGTGATTTGGTGATGGACCCAAGCGAGGACCCAGGAACAGACTTTAAAGGAGCAGAGATGGGCTGCAGGCCTGACTGACAGCACACCCCCTCTGCATTCAGACACCCCGTAAACCTGCCGCTGACAGGCGGGGAGACCTTAGGGAGGAGGGGAGCCACATTCAAGGGGAGGTGCTGTCAGATGACCCCTCAGAGATGGAAACTGGGTGCTAAGATCATGACTAGAGATTTTACAACATTTCTCATTCTGCCCAGAGGAGGGAGGTGGCTGTGACAAAGCCCAGACTCAGGACTGGGAACAGAGGCTCCTTCCAGGCCGCGCTCTGAAGAGCGGGGGCTGTGGGAGCCTCCATGTTCCCGTAACAGAGCGAGGTCACAGAAGGCTACCAGTGAACGAAGACGACAGTCAGGCTGGGGTCACGTGCAGAGACAAGTCACACTGTGTCCTTAGTGGGATTTTAGCCCAGCCTCCCCCAGCCCCACCCTTACCCCACCTGCCCTTCAACACCCAGTGAGGCGGGGTTAGCTCTGCCATCTCCCCAAGGCCAAAGTGTCTAGCAAGGCAAGGCACCAGGCTTCCTCCTACCCCAGCAGAGCAGACTCACAGTCATGCCATGTCCCCTGGGCAAAGCACCCCCCCGGGACCTGGGGGTGGGAGGCTGGGTGCTGGTGCAGGGGGAGGAGGACAGACCCCTCTGTCCCAAGCGGCCGAGGGCAGTGGGTTAGTCAGAAAGCGGAGCCGCCTGGGAAGTCGAGTGCATTGGTAAAACCACAGTGAGGTAAGAAGAGAAATAAGAGGAGAAAAACCTTCCAGACAGATCATCCCCAACTTCATATTGATAGACACGAATGACCCGACGATATGCTATGCTATTTAAAGAAAAGAAACCAAGTGAATACACCAAAGGAAGGGGAGCGAGAGCAATACCGAGACAGACACACGCCACAGGCCCAAGCGGGCAGCGCACAGGCAGGGCAACCTGGAGCCCAGGCAGGGACCTGGTGGAGGGAGAGCTGAGGGCCGGCCTGGGGGGACAGGCAGCCTCGGGGCAGTGCACATGGGCTGAGAGAGACTGGGCAGGGTTGGGAGGAGCCACACAGTAAGGGGAGCACAGCACCTTACGGAGACGAGACCGGGACCAGCAGACAGCCACGGGGCCGGGAGGAAAGCAGACACCAGGGCTGCTCACGAGCTCAAGCTTGAAACTGCTCTAAATGCCGAGTGCTGACCCTTCGGCCTCAGCACGCGGGGACAGATCCTGGGCACATGTCTCCCCGCTCCACTCCCCCATGCTACCACCCACCCTGGCCTTGACAGTGGCCTGGGAGAGAGTGCAAAGGTGACCGGCCCAGCCCGAAGCCAAGGCCTGGGAAGAGGCTCCTACTGGGACCGGGCAGGGTGGCCCTGCTCGACTCCTCCCAAACCTGCCTTGACCACTCAGACACACAGAGCACTGTTGCTTCGATGAGGGTAAATGACACCTGTCCCCCATCCCGGAAAAACGGACTGCTGGGAGGGATCAGTACCCAGGCAGGGACTTCCTGAACCAGCCTGAGCCCCCTAAACACGGGCATCCTGCTTTATGCCCACGGCCTTCCTAAGGACAATACAGTCCCAGCGGACACGTGAGCCAGGGCATGAACCAGCATGGGGACTCCAGAGGCTCTGGCCTTCTGGCGTGTCACCTTCCTTACCCAAGAGCACTGGCATTGGACAGGAAGGCAGAGTGGCTCCCCTCCCCAGATGGCAGGCTGTGAGGGACAGTGGGGCAGGGCGCACACTCCTTGTAAGAGGACAGGGACGGGGCAGGGGAAGTATAGCCTGCCCTGGGCAGGAGGGCGCAGGAAGGCCCACCCTGGGGTCCTCCGAAAGCCAGGCCACGGGGGGGGGCAGGGGGAAAGGGACAAGCACAGGAGACACCACCACACCACGAGCCCGGAGAAATAAGACAATATTAACCCATCGAGGAGATATGTTCTGTGCAGGTGGGATCCAAGCAGCCGAGAGACAAGGTGGTGTCCGAACAGCAGCAATCAGGAGAGGGAGACACGAGAGAGAGAACAAAACCAACATCAGTACCCACCCTGCACTCACCCACACCCTTTGCCCTGAGCTGCTGCTCAGGGCTAACCCAGGGCCATGCACTACCCCCCCTCTACACAACCCCCCCACATTGGAAAAAGTAACTGCGAGAACACGTTCCAATGCCACCCACCCTCCGTTCCCACTCCCAACCCTCTAACACCCAGCATGCCTCTGCTCTCATGCAAAGCTTCCCTGGACCAGGAGGCCCGGGTCTTCAGCCCGGGAACCCCAGGGCCGAGCAGGTGGGGCCGCACCTGGTCTCCTGGATCCACTGGTGGAAGGCGTTGGCGTGCTGCGCAAACTCCTGCCGCAGCTTGTCGTTCTCCTCCTGCCGGCGCTGCTCCTTCTGCAGCTCCAGCTCCCTCTCCTACGGACCAAAGGGAGGCGGGAGCCCTGTCACCAGCCCGTCTAGCACCGACAGGCCCGGGTTGGCGACGGCTCTGCCCTCGGGAAGGGATAGCTGGCCTTCCCGTTGGAAGGAGTAGGAAGCTGTTTTGGGATGCTGAACACAGGAGCTGGCTCGGGAGTCAGGAAGGACTGTGTCAACCTTAACCCACAGGAAGAAGTCTGGGAGACAGAGCTCAAAGCACTCTAATTCTCTAGCTGCTCGAACCCCTGCCAGAATTCTGGCACGCTGTGCTGTGAAAATGACAGGTGACAGGTAAGGGGTGCTATGCTGACACTGTCCTCCGCCTGAGTCTCATCGCCCTCCTGGGAAGGGGTTTCTCGGACGGGATCCCAGGCCCACAGCCCGGACGGGAGTGCGGGGAGCAGCGGGAGGGCACCTTGATGATCTTCTGCAGGTTCCTCCAGGTCTCCTCCAGGGCCTCCATGGTGAACCAGGTGTAGGGGTTGGAGGCCACGCGGAAGCTTTTGATCTGGCGGTCGAGCTCGGCCAGCTGGTTGAAGTCGGCCTGGGCTGAGCTGAGGGAGGAGCGGAAGGCGTCGTGAGCCTCTCGCAAGGCCTTGATTTCTTCCAGGGAGTTGCAGCGCACAGGGTCTGTCAGGTCCTCCTCTGCGTTTTCAAACCAGCTGTTGAAGGCAGAGGCCTTTTTGGCAAAGGTCAGGAAGAGGTCCTCCACCTGAAAGCAGAGGGGACGGCGTCAGGACAGCCACGTGGCTGGACACCCCGCGGGCGGGCGGCGGGCGGGGCAGGAACGGCGGGAAGCTCCCTGGACACCAGGGTCGAGACGGCACGGGCTGGCGTGGCCCCTTCTCCCACTTCTGTCTTCCTGCCACCCTCCCGGCCTCGGGGAACGCAGCGCCCGGTGTTTCTGAACGGCACTCACAGGGCAGGGGGCGCACTGCTGTGGCTGAAGCTGACGCCACGCCCTTGTACAAAACCTCTGTGCCAAATGGACCAGAGCCCGGCCGGCCCCTCACCTTGCGGAAGTGACTCTGAGCCTCCAGCAGCTTCTTCTTCCGGGTGGCCGAGTTGGCCAGAAGCTGGCTCCATCGCTTCATGAGGGAGGCGTGCCGGGCCTCGATGGCCTTGGACTGGATGTGCTTCGCGGCCAGCAGCTGGTCTTTGAGGGCAGTGATGTTGGCGATGCCCTCCTGCTGGAAGGCCTGCAGGCCAGCGTCAAAGGTTTCCTGGAACAGGAGTCAGGAGTCATCTGCAGTGACCACAGTGAGCCTCGGCTCCTCTGTCCGGTGCCTCAGTCAGCCAGGAGGCCCCGCCTGGCCCTGCCCTGGTCACACCCCCCTCCACCTCTGTCTGTCCCTCAGATTCTGACAGCAGCCCCTTTCCCGCCCCCTTGCGCCACAGGCACTGAGGTCAGACACTGAGTGTAAGACCCATCAGGCCACCATACAAGCGCCCGAGGACCAGGACTGGATCTTGTTACTGCCGAGTCCCTAGGGCCCAACGTAGCGGAGTCCAACGTCTCAATGAAAGATGCCAGCCATCGTCTATCTGCCAGGAAATACTCCTGGAGTGACTCCATCCACCATCCAGGGCCACCACTGACCTGTTTGGTAAGGAGAGTCTGGACAGAAGACAGATCTCGGCCATAGTCGTCTGTCTTCAAGCTGTTCTCCTTTTCACCTAGAAAACCAAGCGTGGGAAGTACACCTCTCGTCCTCGGTTTAAGTATCAGCAGTCTCCGAGCCGCAGTACCTGCCTGCTCCTGCACCCAGACCCCGTTCTCCATGGGCGTCATGAAGAGCAGTAGGTTCAATCGCTACTTAAGGGATAACCACTAAGGCCACTTGGTCCCCAAACCCGGCTGCTCCCTGCTCGCGGGGAGGCAGTGCTGCCGGCGCCGGCGCTGGCTGCTGTGCGCACTGTTGCAGCTGTGACAGTCCCTGCTTCTTTCCCAGGCCAGGGGCCTGTGTGCGAGAGAGAACCTGTGGCGGCCCAGTGAGGACACTGGCTCCTGCTGCAGCCGCCGGGGGTGTGCCCTGGAGGCGGGCTCTCTGCCCACGTGATCAGCTCCTTCTCTGCAGAGGGAGGGGAGGCGCCACGGGCCGGGGCAAGCCTGCTGGCTGGGCTGGGCACCGTGGGGCCCCCGAGCAGCTCACCGATCCACGACTCCACCACGTCCGCCTTCCAGTTGAACTGAAGGAAGGCCGAGTTCTCGTCGAGCTTCGCCTTCCTCTGGGCGGCAGCTCTCTCCAAGTCGGACACTTTCCCGTTCAAGCCCTTCATCTTGGAAGAGATGTTCTCCTCGTGGTGGTTGTTCTGGGCCGTGAAGAGAAGACACGCCCTGGTCAGCCTCACCGCCGCTGAGCGAGCCGCCTGGCCCTCCCTGCCCAGAGGCCTCCAGTTCTGGAAGAGGCACCGCGGGCCGTCCACCACGGCACATCTGCCGGGGGCAGAGGAGCGGGTAAGGCTTCTGAGAGCAACAGAGAAGCCTTAAGACGACGGATCCTGCAGTGCCATTTAAGCAAGGTCTACAGAACGACGAGGGACAGACTGAAATGTCAGGTCACAATGATGTATCAACGTCATTTTTGATATAAAAAAACTGGGAAAAGCCCAAATTACCACTTGGAAAAAATACTATGTCCACAGAGTCAATGGTTCAGAAAATGCTTTGACACTGTGGAGACTGAAACTTACTAAGTCCCAAACACTTGGGTTCAGACTTGGTTAAGATCGTACTTGAAAACATCTCCCCCGTCAGCATGAAGTTTGGAGAGAAAGGCAGGGAGGAAGCAAAGGCTGCCGCTGAGGGTGAGGCCCTGGCTCCGGCCAGAGGCTGAAGGAGATCCACCAAGCAGGCCCGGATGGGCGAGGAGCAGAGCACAGGGGGCGAGCCGTGGGGAGCTGCGCAGAGGTCTCAGCTACGTCTCTGCATCCTCTGTCTATAGTTCGTTTGCTAAGTTACCTCACCCCCAGGACAGGAGAAAACTCTTCAGGGAAACTGATTTGTGCTACGTTGTTACCTCCTATGGACCAACCTCTAGTTCTCGTCTCAAAGGCCGGATTCCCGGCCAAGTCCTGTGTAAGGCAGCTTACTGACTGATGGTCTGAGGCAGGAGTAACTTGTGAAAAGTTGCTTGTCTTGTGGTGCTGTTTGTCCTTGTACTTAAGCGACCGGTGGAGACTCACTCCCGGCGGCGGGGACACGCTGCATCTGGCACTACAGAGGGCGCACCAACCCCTCCTCCTGTCAGAGGCTCTCTGAGCAAAACAAACCTGCGATCCGACAGATTCCTGTCTAACACGTCCTGTGTCACAGCCAGGTGGCAGGTCACTTACAGAGGGTGTAGGCCAGTGAAGCATCTACTCCATCCCGGGAGCTGTCTGTGTGCAGAAAAGTCTAGAAGGCTGGGCAAAGGCCTGGCCAGTGGTCTCTGGTGGTGGCTCACGTGCATGCCTACCATCTCTATCACGGGCTTTATTACTTGAGAAACAAACAATAAGAGCCGCACGGGAGAGGTGCCAGCGCCACAGAAGGACCAGCGGGCGCTCCTCTGCTTGTCAGGCAGGCAGTGCTGTGGGGTGACTGCTCCCTGGCTGCACACTAGGGAGAACGGCCAATAGCCACGTCACTTGCCTCTTCTTTGTGAAACGGGGGTGGGCTTGCTATTGGCCTGTGCAAACCTCTGGTGACTCCCAGGGGTGAGTGCTGTGGGACAACTGGGGTGTCCGCATGGGGAGTCCCGGTGTCAGACCCCGGGGTCCTCCGGGCAGGCAGACTCACCTTCTTGACGAGGTCTTGTCCGTTAGTGCACACGTCATTCACACGGTCCTTGTGCACAGTGAAGTCTGTCTCGAAAGCCTCGTGCTTCTTCAGTAAGCCCTGCGGGGAGGCAGCAAGGTGGCTGTGAGTGCCTGGCATGTGCCATGTGCCAGCTGCGGGACAGAGGGTAACTGCCTTAGAGGGCCGACAGGTACAGATGTAAATGGGTCGTTATGAAAGCAGTAAAACCAGGGTTAGAGCACAGCCCTGAGCAAACGCGCAGGAAGAGGGTGACCAGAGGCGGCGCCGCCGGCTCCGCTGACCTGGATAGCAGCCAGTGTGTCTCCGTAGTCCTCACTGGCCACCAGGGTCATCTTCTCATTGATCCAGGCTTCCTCCTCTTCCACGTTGGCCACAAACTGCTGGTACTCCAAGGACTCCTCTAGCCGCTGGCCCCTGCGCGCAGCAGAGAGAAGTCAGCAGGAGTTCTTCCGACTCCGACCCCAATGGCTGACGTGCTTACAGAGACTGACAAGTGGGGGACGTGAGCGGGTCAGTCAAGCTCTGCAACCACCAAGCAGAGACAGTGCTGGGCAAACGGGAAATTCCGGACACATGCTGGGTTCTGATTCTCATATGGAACCGGCTCCGCAGGGGCCTGCCAGAGGTGGCTCTGGAGCCCACCATCTGTGGCCTCGCACACCAAGGAAAGGGTCCAGGAGGCGGGGGAGGGTCGGAAGCTCCGTGCAGGCCTCCGAGTCCAGCGGGTCCCGTGCCTGCCTCTGCCACTCACCGCGCTGTGGCCAGCTTCTTCAGCTCCTTCCAGTGCTCCACGAACTGCGCCAGGCGCTGCTGAATCTCCTCCTTCCCGATGGTGTTGTCATCCGACAGCTTCCTCCCGGTGTCCAGGACACCCTGCGGCCAGAGAGCAGTGACAGCCACCTCCTGCTGAGCCCGGGCGCAGCCTCAGCCTAACCCCGAACTCCCCGGTCCGGTTCGGGAGGAGGGGCCTCCGGGAGGGAGTGGGAACAGAGGTTTCTCTGTAGGTCACCTGGGCCCATGCGATCGCTGCCCTCGGCCAGGAGAGGCCCTCACCTGGATCGCAGGCTCGTGAGCAGCCAGCTCGGCCTCCAGCCGCTTGTGCTTCTTCCTCAGGTTCTGGACGCCGGTTAAGTCCCGGCCGTAGTCCTCGGAGCTCACCAGTAGCTTCTTCTCCCTGGACAACACACAGGTGGTCAGTCTCCGCACCCCACGCTTTCCACTGGAGATGTCTGGGCAAAACTGCTGTGGAACCGACAGCCCTCATGCTGTCCCTCACCTACACCTGCCAGCTCCTCCAGGAAAACAAAAGCCTATCTCCCAAACGCATGTCCATGTACGCATGCGGGAGCATGTGTTGTGCCCGACTCCGCCGAGGCCTGGGGGCACTGAGAACAAGGAGGTGCCTGTGCATTGCCCTTCAGCCCTACTTTACCAAACATACACAGACCACCCATGGGGTTAAAAGACATGGGTATAATTTTTTAAAGTGAGAAACTGAGATATTCTCCCCTCCTTAAAATTGGTCTGTTTATAAGCTCCAACTAGAAAATGCAGACTAAAATTTTGGGGGTTGGGGGAGAGGATTAAAAACAATCTCCTTCCTTCAAGAACTGTTGTACCCCAGCGATCTCAGGGCAGGGTCTAACCAAGGTCTAGTGTAACCACCATGTGTCACTGCCATTTGGAGGCCACGCTGACCACTCTCCCTGTTGGCCTGGACATGGGGAGAAACCGTTCCCCAGTGAGCGGTGGAGCTGAGACCCAGCACTTCCCTGTCTCACACACAGTCCAGGAGAGACCGAATCTCACGGCCAGATGGCCTGGACCCCGACTCACTCAGCCCCGCGGCTCCTCTGCCATTGAGGCCCCAGGGGTGGCCTCGCGCCCAGAGCACCTACTTGATCCAGGACTCCTCGTCATCCATGTCCCGGAAGAACTGGTGCAGGCGGTGGGACTCGTTCAGCTTGGCTCGTCGCGAGGCCGCCATGCTCTTGATCTTCTGGAAACGACCGTTGATGGTGTCGCGCTTGTCCTTCACTTGGGAGGTGTCGAAGGCACTGCTGGTCATCAGGCTGTCGGCCTGGCTGTTCAGGTCCTTCAGGCGATCCTGGGGGAGGGGGCATGAAGGGTCAGAAATCCGGGTCCCCAGGAATGCCAGTTTAAAAGAACAGCCCAGGACGTGCTCACTGACGAAGGCTGGTTTGAGATACATTTGGTGTGGAGGATGGATATTCTCCGAGTGTGGTATGCGGTCCCCTGGGGTTCTACAAGGTCAAAACCATGTCTGGTGTTACTGTGCTCGTCTGCACTGATGGTGCAGTAGCAATGGCAGGGGGTGCTCATGCCTTAGCTCAGGCCTGGCAAACGGCACAGAAACCGCCTCTTAACTGCCCTGCACAACCGGGAAACAGGGCTGCCTCGCAGACACCCTCTAAAAAGCAGCAAAAGTTTACCTCCATGGCTCCAACTTGTGGTTCTGCTGTTTCCACGGAGAATTTGGTTTTCTCCTCTCAGAGGAGCGTGTCATTGCTTAGAGTTGGGGGCTGTTTCTTGTTGGTTCAGGAATCTGAGGCATCTCTGCCTTTCCTTTCCTCTCCCTGCGGACAGCACACTGGCTGCTGGCTGCCAGCCACCGCGGTGGGGATGTCCTCCCCTCTGGTGAGGACCGCCCACTACTTCTGAGCCCTTGTCACAGGCAGCAGGCGCAGCGCAGTTCGAGGAGGACATGGCACTGCTTAGCGCCCCTCTGCTTCCTGCTTGCCAGGGACATGACAAGACAGGAAACTACCCAGCACACCAGCGCCTGCCCATGCAAACTAAGAAAAAGTCCAACCCAAGTCTTGTATCCTGTGTCTTAGCAGCTAACTGAATTCAAAATTCATCAAAATAATATTACCCATTTTTGCACACTTGGATATGATACTATGGAGTAATGTTTTGGGATTTCTAGCTGACTTATATATATCTTTATATAAGTCAAATTTTTATCATTAGAAAATGTTTTGTATGTATCATAAGATGCCACTTTAAAACAAATGTTTAATAAAAAAAATTGTAAAAAGCAGCAAAAGCCATCAACTGTACTAAGTATCTATCTTGGAGTCAGGTCACTTAAAAGCCTGAGTGAAGGGAAGAGCACACAGGCACTCCTGCTGCAGACTCAAGGTCAGACTGTCCTGCGGGAAAGCCGCGTTTCCACAGACCACCGTCTTACTTGGAAGGGTAACCAGCAAGCGATGGCCACTCAGACTGCGTGATCTCACAAATACTGTGTTGAGAATAAAAAAAGCAAACCTGTCACTTAAAGGACAACTGAGGTTGTTACTAATGGCAAAATTAAAGTTTTCATGAGAAAAATCAGAATTTTGGAAAATTTTTGTCTACTTCTATGAGCTTGTCAGCTTTCCAGCAGATAATGGCTTTCATGTTGACTGGATGTGATGTTAGCTAATGTGATAATATAATGAAATGTGTGCACATTTAGCATATTTACATAACTCAGCGAACCAGTATTTTCCAAATGCCTGTAACTCATGCACGGGTGAAAGATCCATTCAAGGCCCTAACCTAGTGGTTGGCAAACTCATTAGTCAACAGAGACAAATATCAACAGTATAACGATTGAAATTTCTTTTGAGAGTCAAATTTTTTAAACTTAAACTTCTTCTAATGCCCAGGCCATGGTATTTTGTGGAAGAGCCACACTCACCGGGCCAAAGAGCCACATGTGGCTTGTGAGCCACAGTTTTCCACCACGGGTGACTTACTCAGATTCTACCCTTTCTGACATGCATTCGTTTGTGCATGTTGTTCCATGCAATTTTATGTGTAGATGTGTGTAATCACCACCAAATGAAGGCACAGGCATTGTTCTGTGAGCACACATGAACTTCCTTGTACCTTTACAGCTGCACACCTCCCCACTCCTAACCCCTGGCAACCACTAATTTGTTCTCCGCCTCCAACTTGTCCTTTTGAGAATGTTATATAAATGAAGTCATATGGTATTGATATGCATTAGTAAAATTTACCTTTAAAATTAATCCACTTTTAATGATGGTGAATATTGATAAATAAAGCCTACACACTCTTCGGGGCCCCTCAATAAGGTTCAGAGTATAAAGTGGTCCCAAGGCTACAATGTTTGAGACCCTTGACTTGGAGTGACAGACACCCCTCCCCTGTCCCAAAGGCACAACTGTGTCCAAACACTGGCCTGGCGCCCCTCTGCTCACCTCATGGGCAGATATATCCGCCTCCAGCAGCTGATGTTTTTTTAGCAAGTTGTTTACAGAAGCCAGATCTTTGCCGTAATCTTCAGACGCCAGAAGGGCCTCCACCTGGCGGTGAGACACAAAAGGAAAGGCTACGGTATGGTGCACACTTAGTTCTGGAAAACCCGGCGGCCCAGCTGTTCTTCGGGTCTTAGACTGGAGGGCAGCTCACCTCTCAACCATAAGCTACTGTTATGCTCAGCCTGTCTCAGCCCACACGCCTAAGATGCTCTCCCTTTCTGTCAATCAAAATCTCAAGCACCTGTGAATTTAAATGCTACAGCTTAAGGCAGGGTCACTGAGCCTTAAAGTGGTTTGATGGCAAAATGCAGAGCAATCCCATTTCAAGGAAACTCCGCTGCAAGGGAAAGGCTTAGCAGCATGGGCAAAGATTACTGGGATGCTCACTGCAGCACAACACATAGTGCCCAAAACCTGGAAGACCTGAGTCCAAACACATGGGAATGATTACATGATGGCACAACTCCAACTTGGGTGGCTATTCAAATGTTTAGGAGGAATTACTAGAGACTAAGGGATAACACTCCCAATACATATTAATAAAGATTATATATAGCCCAACTATATATAAAAGTACAGCCATGCAAATATTCAAGTAAATATGTACAGACTAGACATGGATAGAGTGGTGGGTTCTAAACACTTCTACTGTTACACTTCCTGTGTTCTCCAACTCTCCCACAGAGCACACTGCTGACTCCGGCTTTCTGCTCACTGCTATCTTGGTTTCTCTCTGCACTCCCCATGGAGGAGTGGTCTCTAGTCCAAGGCCCATCAAAACTAAGCTTCCTCTTCTCTAAGCATCTCTTCTCACTACTTCTAAGTCCTGCACAGCTCACATCCGTTAGCGAAGGTTTCTGCTAGAGGGGAGGGGAGAGCCCTGACTGTCCATGCTTTGTTTTTGCTGACTGAACTGTTATCCCAAATGACCAGTCATCTCCGTTGATGGGAAGGGAAAACTCGGCATTACCTCGGAGAGCCAGAAGTCAAAGTCCTTGATTCCGGTGTTAAAGTTCTGCTGCTTGTTGGCTTCTTTCAGTTTCTGGCTCTTTTCAGCAGACTTCTGCACCAGGAACTGCCACTGGTCAGCTAAGGCGGCCAGCCGGGCCTGGGGAAGAGAAGGAGCCCTCAGAGATGGTAAAGTCCATGGGGAACCTGCTCTGCGAAAGCCGATCTGACACACTCGAGAGGAGAATGGGAGACACTCAGAGCAGCCAGTCCCACTCGGTCCCCATGTGCACGCAGCCCGAAGCCTTCTGATCGGTTGAAACCAGCCCCCCTTGTCCCCGAGCCTGCGTGGAGCTGGCCCTACCTTCACAGCATCCTCGCTGCCGGCACAGGCCCCGCGCTCAATCAGGGAGTTGCCGGTGTCGATGACGCCACGGATCCGGTCAGCATTGGCGTGCAGCTCTGCCTCGAAGGCCTGGTGCTTCTGGTGCTTGCTCTGAAAACACCAAAACCACCTTTCAAAACCTGGTCCTGCACTTACATCTTCCCAGGGGGAGGGTTCTCAGAAGGAAGGGAGGGGCAGTAAACTTAAACATCTGGGGCAAGTGCCAACATGTTTAGAGAAGGCGACCGAGGCAGCTGGCTGCTGTAGGGGCTGTCTGTGGAGCTCAGCACAAGGCTGGAGCAGCTCAGGAAGGGCACCAGCTCAGGAGCAGTGAGCTGCGTGGATCTGAAATCAGCAGGACTGGCTATTGGGGAGTGAAGTCCTGGATAACATACTTTCTAGCAGTTTGCTGAGGACGTCAATAGGCAACTGAAGTACTGACTCTACTTGAACATCATTTTCCATCCACGACGTTCTCCTGAGTGGACAGAACTCTGACAATGACACACATACAGCTCTCTATCATCTACGGCAGCGGTCACTACGAAGCAATGCATATGGAGGGCCAGCCGGCCCTCTGTGGCAGAGGAGAAGTCTACAGCTGCTGCAGACCGTGGCTTTGCTGGCTTCTCATTTGGTAGCTGTCATTATCAAAACTCTGCCTATTGTAAAAGTCCAGGTAGGAACTTCTCTTTGTAAGAAAAGTGGGGGCTGGGAGAGGTGGCTCCTGATGCTGGATGGGGTCCTGATCCTGGACCTCACGATGGTTTTATTTTAAACCACGAAGGACCAGGAGGCACGGGAACACAAGAGACAGTGCGAGGACGTAGCTGTGGCACAATTCTGGGTGAGAAATGCAGCGTCTCATGGAGAATGTTATTTGGGGGGGAAAGAACTGAGAGAGAAAAGCAGTACAGGTGGGGAGAATTCTGCATCACGTTTCATTTCAGGGGCAGCAGCTGCCAGAGGACGGGCCACCTGGCTGACGGGGCGCAGCACTGACACCACGTGGGCCCCGTGTACCCAGGGGCCTGTGGCTCAGAACAAGAGCAAAAAGGACTCAAGTGCCCCAAATCCCGACCAAGTCCAATTCCCTCTTCTTGTTCTGATCACCCTTTGGTTTTAAATCCCATCTATTCTGTTTCTTCCTTTCTTCCATCCACATAAGCAGCTTCTGAGCTGCAGCGGATGGAGACGTCCCTTTCACCACTCCTTGGGTAATGCCCACTTTTGTCTCAGCCCCTCCCGCCGGCTCCTCCTAGGTTTGGGAGATCATCTGCCTCTCTGAGGGTCCCTCCCTGTCCCTCTCCAGTGACCAGCACGAAACTCTCACCCTCCTGGTCCCACTGCCCTAGGCTACTAAGGGCCACGAGCCCATGTACACACAGAAAAGCCGATGGTTCCATTTTTTAAAAAAAGCCCCCCTGGAAAGAAAGCAGTCAACTACTGCCCCCAAATCAAACACTGCACAGAACCTGCCGACCTGAGGAACTGGAGAGGGGGCGGGAATGGAGGGCTGCAGGCTAACAACAACAGAGAAAGCCACATCCCACAGGGACACTTGAATGGAGTGTGATGGATGATGAGAAATGGAAAGACGGGTGAAGGGACACCAGCAGACTGCTTGTGACCATGATAACAAGAATCTACACAGAACACAAATACTGGAGCTCATTTAACTAAAGCTTTGAGAGACAAAAAGACTTACCAGCAGCTTGGAAAGCTACAAAAACAGATGGAAATAACAGGAGTTCAGTACACTGATATGCACGCACAATCAGCTCTTAAACAAACTCATTCTGCCGTCACACTTCCCCTGGGAAGCTGAGCCCGTGGGACAGCACCCAGAGGGACTTTTTAGGAGATCCGGGCCATTTCAACAGAGACGGAGCAGCTGACAACTGAGTGGAAACTTCACACAGCTCAGCTTAGCAGGACCATTGTCAATGGCCTCCCCACGGGCACCAGGAGCGGTTTTACAGGAGCCCCCCTTTCACAGGTGCCACATCTAACACAGCCTCCTCACACACCCGCTACTTTGGAGACAACAGCCAGCCAGCCCGTCCCGCTCACCTGGATGTTCGTGGGGTCCTTGTAGGACTCATCGCTTGCGGTCTGTAACTTCTCACTGATCCAAGCCTCGATCTCATCCACGTCCCGGCTGAACTGCTGGAGGGTTTGTGATTCTCCCAGCTTTGACCTTTTTTCAATCATCTGCGCTTTGAGACGTCGCCACCTGAGCAAGAGAAACGGAGACCCAGTGTGAGCACCCCTCAAACAGCACTGGCCAGGGCTCTCCCACAGCTGTGGGGCCCGCCAGCCCCGCGGAGCACCCACCTGTCCAGAACCTCATTGCGCCGGCTGGAAATGTCGCCTTTGGCATAGTGGCCGGCGGCGATGAGCTGGTCGGCAAAGGACTGCAGAGCGGCGATCTTCTCCTCCTGCGGGCAAGCTGAGGCGTGAGGTCGGCGGGCCAGGCGGCTCCGCCTGCCCCAGACTGCAGGTCTCGCACACAGAGCGGTTATTTTGGGTGACCAGAACTAACTGGTGCGGGATCAGAATACACTGACACTTTAGAAGCAGGAGTGTAAAAAGCCAGACGAAAGCTTGATTTCAATCATTACTAGAGTTTAACTCAAGATTCCAGGTCACACTGGGGTGGGGCAGAGGCGAGGACACCAGTAAATGTCACATACAAAACGAGGGTTAACTAGAAAAGGTGGTTAGATTTTCAACAAAGTGATTTATAAATCAAAGCGTTTTATCTCTGATTTCTGTTAATGTGTTCCCTAACCTATTCATAACCCCCCAGCCCCCGAATCCTCACCTGAGGATATGTTTACTGACGTGTGTGTGTGTGTGTGTGTGTGTGTGACACACCGATGTGAGAAACACCAGCTAGATGCCCCCACACGGGCCCCTACCGGGGAGTGAACCTGAACCTGGGCATGTGCCCAGATCGGGAACCAAACCCAGGACCCTTTGGTGTGTGGCTGATGCTCCAACCAACCGAGACCAATGGCCAGGGCCCACAGCTTTAGTTTCCTTCCCTCTCAGTGACCCTTTCCGTGGCTCCCCACGATCACCACAGCAGCAGGGGTGCAGTTAAGAAAACCGCTGGTGGAACTCATTCTGGACCCCCGGCGATCCTGGGGGATGCACGGTGGCTACGCTGCTTCCTTTGTGCAGCCAGCGTTGAGCACTGTCATTGAGGAAGCTGCCAAGCTCTCTAGTAATCAGTAACTACTTTTTATTCTAGTTGTTAACAGTAAAGGAGAAAAAGCCATAAAAAATGTCCATCAGGCCAGGCCGGTGTGGCTCAGTTGGTTGAGCATCCCATGCACCAAGAAGTTGCTAGTTCGATTCCTGGTCAGGGCACAGTACTAGGCGCACAGGAGGTAGCTGATGGATGTCTCTCCCATCGATATCTCTCTCTTTCCCTCTAAAAATAAAAAAATAAAAATGTCAATTGGGCCCTGTTTGGAGTGGCTCAGTTGGCTGAAGTGTCATCCCAGGTCAACGGTTCGATTCCCAATCAGGGCACAATACCCAGGTTTCGGGTTTGATACTTGCTTGGAGCATGTACAGAAAACCACCGATCACGGTAGCTTTCTCACATGGATGTTTCTCTCCCCCTCCCCTTCCTCTCTAAAGTCAATAATGATAAAAAAATAAAAAATAAAAACCAGCCAAACAAACAAGATGTCAATCGGGAAACATCCAGCGCAGGCCCAGGCGCGAAGGCCTCACCTGGACGTTGATGGCTTTGTCGAAGTCCTCGTGCTTTTTGATCAGGGCCTCCACGCTGTCCAGCGAGTCCCCTTTGTCTTCTGTATTCAAAAAGGCCTCCCGGGCGGCCATCCAGTTCTCTGCTTGCTCACAGTCCCGATGAAACAGCTAAAGGGTGAGAAGACAGAGCCTTTGGCAAGGAAACGCCGGGTCTGAAACCGCGCACACAGGAAGCTCCTGTCCAGCGCTCACCTGCAGCTCCAGGCACTGGTCCAGCATCATCCTGCGCTGCGCCCAGGCCTTCTCCAGATCCGCACGCTCCTGATCTAGAATATCTAGTTTCTCCTTGATCTCTGGGCTGGCATAGTGCCCATGGGCCAGCAGCTGCTGCCCAAACTGCTCAAATGCCTGGAAAGTGCCAACCCTGGCATCGATTTCTGTCCGGTGTTCCTGCCAAGAGGAGGGAAGGGATTAGGTAACCGGCAGAAGATGCTCACTCTAATGTCAACCACCCGCTCACAACAAAGGGGCCGGGGCGGGGGGACGATGAGGTCTTCCCGACCCAGCGGAGCAACCAAGTTCCTGCGACTCAGCAGGCAGGTCCACCCACCTGGTGTCGCTCCAGCAAAGCTTCAGCTCCGGTGACATCCTTGGCTAGCTCGTCTGAGGACACCAACCCGCGGATTCCATTGATCCAAGACATGAGGTCCCTGGAACCAGAGCCACAGAGAACAGTCATTACGTTATTGGGCAGGCAGGCCTGCTGCCCAGGAAAAGAGAACCGGCAACTCTTATCTCAGAAGGCTATTTGGGGTGAATCCAGTCAATCCACCAAATGGGGCTAATCTCTGAGCAAAGCCTCTTATTCATCTTATTGACATATTTAAAAAAGTAAAAAGTTCCTCCAAGGAAAAATGAAGAGCTTTATTATAAGAACCTTTCCATTCTATGGAATAACAGAGACAATAGCTCTGGTCACAGCTTCAAATGCCAACGCCTTTCTTTAGGATTGAGCCTGAAAGTCCTAGGTCTATGCATGCATTTAATTCAGCCTCTCACAGATGTCCACATACATGGGCACAAAAATCCTCGTGAGGCCACACGTCGCATCATACAACCAGAACATAAAGCAGATCCAATGGGGAGTGATTACGTATGGGGTCTGGGTGTTCTAGGCCAGCGGCGGGAAGCTTTTCCCTGCCCAGGGCCAACTGGGTGTTTACAACATCAGTCTAGAACCACACAAAGTTACCAGCTAAAGGTCAGCCTGCCAGCCCTGGCTGGTTTGGTTCAGCGGATAGAGCATTGACCTGCACACTGAAGGGTCCTGGGTTCGATTCCAGTCAAGGGCACATGCTTGGGTTGTGGGCTTGATCCCCAGTGTGGAGAGTGCAGGAGGCAGCTAATCAATGATTTTGTCTCATCATTGATGTTTGTTTCTCCCTCTCTGAAGTCAGTAAATACATTTAAAACAATAAAAACGCTCTCTCTAAAAAAAACTAGCCTGCTATATTTGGCCAAACATTTAATTAACTCACCCCCTAATACAGTGGTTGGCAAACTCATTAGTCAACAGAGTCAAATATCAACAGTGCAATGTTTGAAATTGCTTTTGAGAGCCAAATTTTTAAAACTTAAACTTGTTCTAATGCCACTTCTTCAAAATAGACTCGCCCAGGCCGTGGTACTTTGTGGAAGAGCCACACTCAAGGGGCCAAAGAGCCGCATGTGGCTTGCAAGCCTCAGTTTGCCGACCATGGCCCTAATGTCTTGGCAGGGCCAGACCAGATTTCTCAGGCCTTAAATAGCCCTCGGATGTCCCCACCCCTGTTCTAGGGTGATGAAAAGTTTCAAAACTGGACAGTGGGTGGTCGCATGACACTGTGAATACTTTTGTGACTGTTCCACGACTTTTACTTCAAACAAAGAAAACAGAACACAGCTGGGACCCCCACCAGAGGCCTGAAGGCGAAGAGCACACGGGCCTGCTCCATCCCAGCAGAGGACATGCCCCGCACACACACACACACACCGGACAGGAGCGTGTGAGCACCGTTAGCACAGACAGCGAAGAACTGCTTGTCCCAGACGGCACCATTAAACAAGTGGAAACTATGCAGCCTTACGAAGACAGTGGTCCCAGATCATGCGACATTCCACAAGACCACTGCCCTGGGCTTTCAGAAAGGCCAGTGACCGAGGGCAGAGGGGTACTGCTCTAGATGACCGAGACCAGACTACCAAACAGAAATTCTCAACGGAATCCTAGATAAAAACCAGCCCTGCTGTGAGCAGACATCTGAGACGGGAAGAAACTGAGCACGGCCTAACCCCCCCTGTGGTCTTGGTGCTGGGTTTCAAAACGCAGGCGTGGGGAGAAGGACCGTGTTCCAGAGGCTGCCTGCTGAGGCCTGGAGGGAAATACCAGGTACCTGCACCCTGCTGCATGGGGCTCAGAGAAACCAAAGCACGGGTTTGGAGAGAAAGCAAATATCACAAAAAGTTAGGGACAGGTGAAGGGCATCATGGGTGTGCAGTTTTATTCTTCCCATTTCTCAGCAGATTTGAAATGTTTCTAAATAAGGAAAATAGGAGACACTAAGCCATACCCATGTTAAGTGAAAACTGTCTAAGGAAGAAATAGCGCTTGGCAGGGAGGGGAGCTGTGTGAGCATGTGTGCGCAGGGAGACGTGTGTGTGCCTTTTGGCAGTCAGTGATTTGAATGAAATGGCCACCGGAAGGTCCCGCCCGGAGCGGAGTGAATGCTGGAGTTACCGGAAGTCACTCAGGAAGCGCTGCAGGTCGTGGGAGTCGCCCAGCTTGGCCTTGCGCTGGTCCGCACGCTTCCCCAGGCTGCTCCACGCCTGGTTCAACTCTGTGCATTTTTCCTTCAGGTCCTCTGCCGACTCAGGGTGGGACTGGATCAGGCGCTGGGCTGTGTCCCCCAGGGAATTTACCTAGGGGGGCAGAGTGAGAGAGCAGAAACTCAGGCTCTGCTCCACGGAACCTAAGAGCTGGCTCTGCCTCGGACAAAATGGAGACGAGGACTCTGTCCTCCCACCTTGTCGCCGAGAGCTGCGAGGTCCCTCTCAAAGCCCTCGTGCTTGCGCTGCAGGGCTTGGACGCTGGCCAGATCGTGGCCATAATTGTCTGTGTTTAGAGCCTGGTTCTTCTCCTCAATCCATTCTTTAGTTTCATCAGCATCTCTGCAGACGAGACACAGTTCACGTTAGTCAGTGCTGAGACAGCTGCCCTGGCTGCAGGCCGAGCAGGAGCCTATTCTGAGCCGGCACGGGCACATCTGTCAGGGGCCACACTCCCCCTCCCCACCAGAAGCATTTACCAAGCACCCGCCCCGCCAGACTCAGGCCCCGGGGCCAGAGCACAAGTGCCAACCAGCTCGCACTGTGACTGACACACCAGCAGGTGTGGGGGTCGCAGTGTCCCGCCCAGCCCCGCGCTGCTCACCTGTGGAACCTCTGCACCTCGTGGGCGCTGCCCAGGAGCTGGCTGCGCTCCTCGGCCAGGTGCTGCAGGGACCGCCACCGCTCGTTCAGCTCCTGCAGGACAGGGAAGTGTCAGCTCGTTGGCACCCCGTCAGGCCTCCCCAGGCTCTGGGGAAAGGGCCAAAAAGCTGGTGGTTTCACGTGAAAGGAAAGGCTGGGGCACAGAGAATGTTCTCTCTCCAACCTTCCTCGCTGAAAACATTTGTAAGGAACTACAGTAAATTCCAGGCGGCCAGCACCTGCCGAAGCTAGCCGTGTCCGATGGCTGAACGCTCCATCCCTGATGTGGAATCACCTTGGAAACAGCAGGAGATGCTGCTGACTCATCCTCCCTGTCAGCTCCTAGCCCAGTACCCACCACATAGCAGGTGCTTCATACGTGACTGCCCAGTGGACAAACCTCGGAGTCCACGGCCCCTGAACATGAGCCGCTGCCCCACCACCAGGCCCGCGCAGCGCGGCAGCCTGCGGGCTTTGTGTGCCGAAGACAAGCCACCCCCAGCCCAGAAAGGAGGCTCAACCTCCCCTGGGAGGAGGCCGGAGGGCAGCCACACCGTCCTTGCAGCTGCAGGCCCCACGGGAACCTGCGGGAAGGCTAGCTCTGGTTAGACCTTGTGAGTTTGGGGTGGAAAAGTGAATCTTAGTGCACAGTTAATATTTGCCCAGGACACTCTCGGAGCAAGGAGAGGGACGGGAGCCACAGCTCCCATGCTAATCAGGACAGGAGCTGCGTGACAGAGGAGAAGGAGGCGGAGAGGAGGCGGGAGGCAGGAGCTGGCGTGCGTCCTTACCTTGATGGAATTAAACGTGGCCACGGTGTGAACCATCAGGCGAGCAGACTATGTAGAGGAGGAAAGCAGAAGAGCAAAAGTAATCAAGTGTCTGTCAATTAAGGGACAGAAATCTGAGATTCAAGTACCATTCATTAGTTCCCAATTGTCAACCAAAATTCAGCTTAAAGGAATCTGTCAAAATTATGAGCAGAGACATTAATAAAGGCATCAACCACAAGAAAGCCATTAAAGACCCAAGAGCACAATTAAACCAACTCAACGATTTTCCTTGATGAAAAGTGAAAAGAAAATGGTGAAAACTATAATTAAAACCAGTGTTTGGAGAGAAAAACCATTTATAGGCCAGTGAGTGTCTTCTTGCCCACACTAAAGGAGAACAGACCAGAAAGCATATCCAACTTAACAAATGCTGGCAGCTGAGGCGGATTTTACATTCAAGTAGAGGAATAACTTATTGGGTCGGCAGCTAAGTAATTGCGGGTTTCACACATATATGGCTTCAGTTGAATTTTTAGGTTTGCAGACGTAGTACAAATGTAAAACACATTTTGTTATTTGATAGTTGGCTATTCAGCTGTTAATCAGTAAAAAAAGTTTTTTGATCTGTTTTGTAGTTTTCGTTTGGCGTTCGTTGAAAAATGGAAAATCAAAAGGAACATTTTCGTCATATTTTGCTTTTTTATTTCTGCAAAGGGAAAAACGCATCGCAAGCTCATAAAAAGTTATGTGCTGTTTATGGTGACGAAGCCTTAAAAGAACGGCAGTGTCAAAATTGGTTTGCCAAATTTCGTTCTGGTGATTTTTCACTCAAAGATGAAAAACGCTCTGGTCGTCCAGTTGAAGTTGATGACGCCCTAATCAAATCAATAATCAATTCGGACTGTCACAGTACAACACGTGAGATTGCAGAGAAGCTTCATGTATCACATACATGCATTGAAAATCACTTAAAACAACTTGGCTATGTTAAAAAACTCGATACATGGGTTCCTCACGAACTGAAAGAATCACAGTTAATGCAAAGCATTAGCAGCTGCGATTTGCTAAAGAAACGTAATGAAAATGATCCATTTTTAAAACGACTGATAACTGGCTATGAAAAATGGGTTGTTTACAACAATATCAAGCGGAAAAGATCGTGGAGCAGGCCAGGTGAACCAACTCAAACAACATCAAAAGCTGATATTCATCAAAAGAAGGTTTTGTTATCAGTTTGGTGGGATTACAAAGGAATTGTCTACTTTGAACTCTTACCACCCAACCGAACGATCAATTCTGATGTCTACATTGAACAACTAACGAAATTAAACAATGCAGTTGAAGAAAAGTGGCCCGAATTGACAAATCGAAAAGGTGTTGTATTCCATCATGACAATGCAAGGCCACACACATCTTTGGTCACTCGGCAAAAATTAATGGAGCTTGGTTGGGATGTTTTGCCACATCCACCATATAGTCCTGACCTTGCACCATCTGATTACTTTTTGTTTCGATCTTTACAAAACTCCTTGAATGGTAAAAATTTCAATAATGATGATGATGTCAAATCGTACCTGATTCAGTTTTTTGCTAATAAAAACCAGAAGTTTTTTGAACGTGGGATTATGATGCTGCCTGAAAGATGGCAAAAGGTCATTGATCAAAATGGGCAATACATTACAGAATAAAGTTATTTAGTTCCATGAAAAAATTGTCTGATTTTTTAAAAATCCGCAATTACTTAGTTGCCGACCCAATAATTTCTAATTATGGTTACTTGGTTGCAGTTTTTTTTAAGTGTCCCTTTGACTTAAGGCAACAGCCCTCACCAGATGGAAAAGCAAACCAATGAATTAGCTTTCCTTCCATCAACGTAACTACTTCTTAAAAACGCCATTTCTCTGGGGACCTCAGAAAGAGATCCCTAGTTCTGAGATCCCTGGTTTTATCTGAAAGAAACTGCTTGGCATGCACTGTGATGCCATAATCGTACAGGAGGTACGGTGGGGGAGGGCCGGTGGGGTAAGGACAAGCTTGGATGCAGGGACTCAGGATCTCAAATGCCCCTCTGATAGCCCAGTGACATTTTCAACCAGTGTGGGAGTGCACAGGATTCAGAAGGCAGACACCACTGTCTCCAGCCCTTTCAGCAATAAGAGCTTTGCTATTTATGAAGCCATCTGAGATACATTTGTGAAAGAATACCTGTCAGCAGAAAAACTCTGCCAGGAGGTCAGACTGATGAATGTCATCAGACAATGATCAATGTCATCATTGATCAAACTTTGCCCTGTAAGAATTAAGACTGGTCCGGCCAGTGTGATCAGTGGTTGAGCATCGACCCATGCTCAAAGAGGCCGCAGGTTTGATTTCTGGTCAGGGCAAATGCCAGGGTTTCGAGCTGGATGCCCAGTAGGGGTCCTGTAGGAGGCAGCCAATCCATGTTTCTCTCTCATCCACATTTCTCTCTCTCTCTTCCTCTCTCTCCAAAATAAAAACTCCCTTCCTCTCTCTCCAATAATAAAAAATTATATTAAGTTTAAAAAGGGGGAGAAAGTGGAATTAAAGGAAAAATGCCTCCCACCCAGTTTGGAACCTTAGTGAGTGGGATAGTCAGAGCCCAGAGGGTGGAAGGCCAGAAACACACCCTTCACCGAGCCCTCCGGCAAGGCGACGGGGAGAGGCCGACCGGGAGGCTGGTGGCGGGAGCCGTTCATTCTGAGCTTCCACACCCCCGTCACTGACAGGCACACTTTCCTCCCGTGGGACCCGCGCTACCTCTGAGGCACGTGCTGAATCGCTGCCGAGCTGGGCAGGACGAAAGACGCCCCGGTCTAGGACCCAGGCCACTGGTTCCACAATCACAGCTGCAAACACTCACATAACCCAGCTCCGCCCTGCACTCCGGGCAAGCGCCACCGGGCCTGTCTGTCGGGAATCAGGTCCCTTTCCATCTCCCCTCAGGATGCGGGAGGAGATGGCGGGCAGGCAGAGGATGAATGCGCTTCCTTTCTCTTCATCCTTGGTCTTTCTGGTTCCTGTCATGCCCTCTTGGACTGCAGTCCTACCCGTGGGAGCATGCCTAAGCACGGGGTACACCTCTGCAAAGTATGTTCTGGCAGCGCCACGGGTAATCAATACAATCTACTGAACTCATCGCGAGCACTCGCACGGGGACATTACAAAGGTCTATTCGGTATCACAGTGCAAGGGAAAACATATTCAAAGAAAGCAATGCCGGAATCGGAAGGAAACCAGCCCAAAGAGTCCAGAAATGATGAAAAGCTCAGACAGCCTGAACACTCAGAGACAGGCAGCCGGAAAGCACATCAATGCTTCTGTTCCCGCAAACCTTTGGAACGAGTGTTTGCCAAGGAGTTCTTACCTTCCAGGGGGAGGCCGTCTTGGAATCAGCATCATCCTGTTGGAAGAAGGAAGAGTTTAAGCAGCCACGTAAGTGACACAAAACCACCCAACCTGCTTTCTCATGGTGGGGAGGCCACAGAAAAATGAACCAAAACAGCATTTCCTCTGTGACTTAGAGCTTATCACCAGCGGGTAGCAAACCACAAAGCTACTTGAGGAAAAGGAAGCAAACAAATGGAAAAGAAAACTTCTAGTTTTTTAATGCAGCAGAAGAAATGGGGAAATCTAATCTGGAAACTTTTCTTTCATATGATTTTTTAAAGGGACAGTAATCCCTGGACAGTGTGGCTCAGTGGTTGGAATGCTGTCTTTGTACCGAACGCTGCCGATTCAATTCCTGGTCAGGGCACACACCATGCTTTGTGTTTGATCTCCAATTGGGGCATGTACCAAAGGCCTCAGATTGATGTTTCTCTCTTCCCCCTCCTCCCTCTAAAAATATAAATAAAAACATACTTTTTTCTTTACAAAAAGGGAGTAATAAGTGTAAAATTACTTAAAAACCGTTTTTGGAAAGCTAAAGAGATGGAAACTTTTTTGGTCTTTTGGAGAACGGCAAGGGGAAACCAATTCCCGCAATTTCTTTTCCAGGTTTTCACCCCAAAAGGCATCTTGGAGGATTAAAAGCGGAAATGTTTAAGAGGCTTTCGACTTTATATTCTTCCCCCGCTCTATTCCTTCTCCTGCCCAACTTCCCGACGGAGCTCCGGGACTTACCCTGGGCATCATGCCATACATCTCCTGCAAGGAAAAGGGAAACCAGTGTTATCAGAGGAAGCACACAGCTCTCAGCAACTCTCCCTCTGTCAGAGCTGGACACACAGGAGAGAACTGAAAACCTACAAAACCAGTGAAACTGGTCAGAACTTCTTAACATTTACTAGAGGTCAAGTGTTTATACGTCAAGCCCTTTAGTTAAGGAGTACAGGAGCGTATTGTTAAAGGGTCAGAAAACCTTGAATAAGTTTCATGACATTTACTGAGCATAAGGAGAGGATGGTGTGTTTTCCCCATGGAGGGGAGGGTACAGACACTGGCCACGAAGTGAAACAAAAAGGTTCGGGTCACACAGGGTCCTGACCTGTACCCTGGCCACAACTCTGTATAAAGCACTGCTTGTTGGGCTATGGAAACAGGGAAAAACTGAGTTGCTTCCTTATGTCCATGGAGCCTCCCTTGGGGCAAGAGCCTCCCTCGGGGCAGATCCACACACCCACCTGCTGCTGCACGGCCTGCACCTCCTCGGCCATCAGACCTTCAGACTCCAGGTCTTCAGCCACCTTGTTGATGTCCTTCAGTCGTGACTCGTTGGCCTTCAGATCCTGTAAAGCAAAGGCCATAACGATCAGACCCATGAGAGCCATTTATATAAGATGTCCAGAATATGTAAATCCAAAGACAAAAAGCAGATCTGTGGGACGCCACGGACAGGGAAGTGATGGGCAGTAACTACGTAATGGGTACATGGTTTCCTTTTGAAGAGACACAAATGTTCTGGAGCTAGAGGTGATGGTGGTACAACACCGTGAATGTACCAACTGCTTCTAAATTGTACCCTTTAAAATGGTTTATGGCTTGAGGGGGCTAGAAGAGGTCATTGAGGGGGGAAAGGGAGACATTTGTAACACTTTCAATGATAAAGATTGAAAAAAATAAATACAAATTAAGTAAAACAGTTTACTTATGTGAATTTTACCCCAGTTAAAAAACAGCCCTAACTGGTTTGGCTCAGTGGACAGAGTGTCGGCCTGCGGACTGAAGAGTCCCGGGTTCAATTCCAATCAAGGGCATATACTGGGCTGTGGGCTCGATCCTCAGTAGACGGTGTGCAGGAGGCAGCCAATCAATGATTCTCTCTCATCATTGACGTTTCTCTCTCTCTCCCCTCTCCATTCTTCTCTGAAATCAATAAAAACAAAACAAACAAACCCACTTCTACAAATTTTATATTTTAGGGTTAGAAAAGCCCTAAACTGACATGCAGAAAAAACTGCATTGTATTTCCTTGGAATTAAACAGATCCAAGAAAAGTTTGGGTTAAAGGCATTTAAAAATAGCTACACAGATGGTAAGACATAATTCATGTCACTTTCATTCTAATAATCTGCAGTAAAAAAATCAAGAGCACCAAGCTTTTAATCAATGTTTGGCCCATTGACAAGACTCCCGTACCTTCTGGAAGTCGTCAAACTTCTTCTGCAGCACCTCAACCTGCTCCAAGTCTGCAGCCACCTCCTCGCTGGTCAGGGCCGCTTCCTTCTCATTGATCCACTGCTGCAGCTCGTTTGCTTCCCGAAACAGCATGAACTTCTTGCAACTCTTCTCCAACATGCCTTTGCGCTTCTCACCCAGCTCCAGCAGAGAGCGGTATCTGGTGTCATTCAAGAGGGTGACAAGAGGGGCAGGGAAGGCAGTTAGTGTCTCTCAGAGGCTACGTTCCTAACATCAAGGAAACCACCAGGCGTCTCCAAGATGCGGGTCCGAGGCTATGCGTTCGGAATGAGGTGCCCTGATGATGAAGTGTCAAAAGGCAGATGAAGAGCCCAAGACCCACTGACAGCCTCCGGGATAAGCATCCATGTTCTGTTGACCCCTGGTGGCCAGAACAGCCAGGCACACTCATCCCCGGGCCAACTTGGCACTTACATCGTAACCACAAATGACGGAGACCCAGCGTTCAGCACAGTGACACAGGGTTCATGCAACTACAGCTAAGAGATGAGATGAGTTTGCTGGGTAGAATGTACAGAGTTGTTCTCTCTTAGAATCAACTCTCTGAGCAGCCCCCAAGGAGATGGGCTTCAAACAGCCTCATACAGCATGTTAGCACCTCCGCAATAGGACATTTCTAAGATGATCTATTTACTTCTCAGAGAGTTTTGGCAACTTCAGAAGGAAAATCAGGTAAGAGTACAGAGTATCTGGTACCATCTGATTAATTGAAAGACTTCAATTAATCTTTCAATTAATTGAAAGATGAACCCAAGAATATTCTAGCTCTTGGAAACTAATATACAAAAGGCTAAATTCCTATCATCTTTGATGACAAAACTTAGGCTCACTCTCAAATTTAAGCTTCCCCAAATGAAATAAAAAAGCAACGAGTTACCAAGAACCAGAACACTAACAAGAGGCACTACATTTCCTTCTTGCTACCAAGGATCACTACAGGACCGCTGTCAGGCTGCTGCTGGCCCACCACAGAAGCCAACAGGAGGGAACCCAACAACACTTTCAACGTACACCTGCACAAGGAAGCCACCACGGAGCTAAGCGGCCGTCAACTGACAGCTTCACCGACACCTCTACCTGTGCAAGCGGAAGCGGAGGCACGGACACAGTCCCGCCCTCCACCTGGTCTTTGTGTATGAACAATGCCCTCACAAGAAGCGGCAGGGATGGGCAGGCATAGCCATGGACACAGGCGCTCAGCAAGGCTCCGCCTACTCACAGTTCTTCCACCTGTTTCATACGCAGGGATACACTGCCGGCCTCCTTAGTTATGCGTGTCCTGCACAGAGGGGCACAGCAAAAGCATGCACAGATTAGTGGGGCTCCCCCGAGGGGTGAGAAGCGGCAGCTCCGAATGGTGCCTGGATGGTGGATGCACCAAGTGGGGAAAATCAGGGAGTCATTGAAAAGCCCTTGGAAACAGGCCAGGTCATGAGCAAAATCACGTCAATTAGAAATAGCGGGGAAATTCAGTCAGAGGGTTAGTTCACCACACTTTCCTGGAAAGTCGGCCGTGCTACGGGGGCCAGTTTTCCTCTGCTGAACCACCAGCGACTTCCGAGCAAGGCCAGGGATCAGATTTCACTGAGCGCTAAAAATGCAACTTTAGTCATCTAGCTGGTCCATTTTTCTGCTCTCTTATTTGATGTAGGCCCACTTCTGTCTTAACAGTAACAGTGTCTGGAAGCGTACAAAAAACTCATCTTTTCAGGGTCAGAAAAGCTCTATGATTCTACACTCTAGTGCAAACGTACTTTCATTCTCCCAAATGTCCAGAGCTGTTGACATCATTAGCGGAGCTAGGTGTGTCCCAAAGGGGGGACACAGGTCACCTGCGGCTCAGCTCTGGGAAAATGGCAGAGCCAACACTAAGCGAACTCCCCTCTCAGAACATTCGCCGCGGCAGAGAGCAGCTCTTGCCCAGCCTGTCCAAGGGGCCGCGCTGAGAACACTGACTGTGCCATTTGGGAAAGGAGCTCCTGAACTGGAGGACAAAGGTTCAGCTCATAAAGCTCAGAAAAATGCTGTTTAGTAAAAGAAGCTCACGATGCAGGGAAGGAACAAACAACGGAACATAAAGGTGTCAGGCGGGGATCTGCGGCTCGGGGGTAAGCGGGAAGAGCGTGTCCCTGAGTTTGGTGGCACCAGAACGCTGGCCCCGGAAGCCGCAGTGCTGCCTCGCCCTCGGCCTGTGGGAGCTACGATTGGGCAGTGACACCAGGACCTCTGCGACCGACTGTGTCGTCCTTACTGGTTGTCAATCTGCTCCTGCCGCAGCGCGATGCTGCCTTGCTCCTCCAGCAGGTTCTCCCGGGAGGCCGACTGGGCGGGGTCCAGTTTCTTCACGTACGCGGCGGGCACAAAGCCCTGGCGGTCATTCACTTCCACTTTCCACCAGTCCTAAGGGGAGAGAGGGAGAGCAGTCAGTGACAGCAATTC
Source organism: Pipistrellus hanaki (assembly GCF_964339955.1). Taxonomy (NCBI): domain Eukaryota; kingdom Metazoa; phylum Chordata; class Mammalia; order Chiroptera; family Vespertilionidae; genus Pipistrellus; species Pipistrellus hanaki. Next base: position 4,296,464 of record NC_140513.1, read on the forward strand.
CTTCCCTGAGGAAGGGAGAAACCAAGGAGGCCTGTGCGCGTGTGTGTGTGTGTGTGTGTGTGTGTGTGTGTGTGAGAACTCTAATCACATTAAGAGGACCCCGTGATAGTGTCAGTCACTTAGCACAAAGACTGAAATTTCGGTCCCCTCGTGACCTGCCGAGCATGGAGAAGGTCACGAGTGAAGTAGCAATGACACTCAACATGAAGGCCATCCTTCCCTCTACTTAGAGCCCAGAACTGTGCTGTCCTGCACCACAACCGGAAGCCACCTGTGGCTGTGTGAATTTCAATAAATTAGAATGAAATAAAAAACTTCAGCCGCACTGGCCACACTTGAAATGCTCAATAGTCACATGTGGCTATAACTACTGAAGAGCCAGCGCTTAGAAAACTTCGGCTACCATAGAAAGTCCTACTGGATAATGCTTCTCTTGAGGAAACCAGGGTAGGACCAAGGTGTTAGGTTTAAATTAGCGTCAACAGCCGAAACTGGTTTGGCTCAGTAGTAGAGCGTCGGCCTGCGGACTGAAAGATCCCAGGTTCGATTCCGGTCAGGGGCATGTACATTGGTTGTGCATCCCCGATAGGGGGTGTGCAAGAGACGGCTGGTCAATGTTTCTCTCTTATCGACGTTTCTGGCTCTCTATCTCTCTCCCTTCCTCTCTGTAAAAAATCAATAAAAAATATTTAAAACAAACAAATAAATAAATAAATAAGTTAGCGTCAACAGAAAGGTAAGAATCCTGGGTTTTCTCAAATTCATGACTGGGCAGACCGGGGGTGTGGGAATAAGGAGATTCTTAGCATCAGCTGGGCATGTTTGTCCAGCTTGGCCAAAATGAGAGGTGACAGCCTTTGGGAGCATCAGATAACATGTGGACGATCATGCACCTCCCTTCAAGCCACTGTCAAGTACAATGTCCAGGAAGAAAGGCTACAGAGCCAGGCAGTATGAAGCGTTGAGAAGACAGAGCCTAAGAGATGACCTCACGGCTGTCTGCAACTATCCACTATGGCCACACAGCTGAGAATAAGAACCAACAGGTACAAGGTATAGACTTGCAGTTGTAGACAGCAGACTATGGCTCCAGAGGCTGGAGTGTGCAGCTGTGAGATCAGCTATCACCGAGCATGTGAGTGCCTGTACTAGCTGTGGGTCTTCAAGATGACAGACTGATTACCTTCTTGATGATGCACAACATAGGTAAAAGAAACCTATATTAAGCAGAAGACTGACTAGGAAACGCCAAATTCTAAATCAGCTTCATTTTACAAAGACACAACGACCCACAGACACCCAACCTGAGCCAAACCGGTGCTGCTGGTGGAAACCAACACGCAGCCCGTCTGCTTGCCTTGTTGGTGCTGTTGAGCAGGGTCAGGATGTCTCCTTTCTTCATGGTGACCTCGCGAGGACTCTTTTCCTGGTAGTCATAGAGAGCCAACACCAGCTCCTTCCCAGTCTCATCGTCCATGGGGGCCACTTGTTGCTAAAAAGCAAACACAGTTTAATCAAGGGCGTTTATGACATGTTATGGAAGCACATGACAGTTCAACTAGCAGCTGTACCACATTCACCAAATACATACTTATGAGCATTCTAGGATGCTACCAATAAAATCTGATTCAGGAACTTTAGCTCTCTGGTGTCTTTAAAAATCTCATTTTAACCATGTACAAACCTTTGTCTCATAAGCCTTAAGAATAAGGGCACAAGAATGTTGCCCAGGACCGTAACACCTGCTGGCAGGCGCTGGGCCCGCCTGCCCCCGGCCTCCCCCAGCAACGAGGCCCTGCTGAAGGGAAAGCCATACTCACCCGGCATGACTGCGCTTGCTCCCGCAGAGCCTGAATGCTGCTGCCGTAGGCGCTGAGATCCGACATCAAAGCTTCGTGCTTCTTCAGGAGAGCCTGAAACCAAAATACACCGTCCTGTGGAAGGCGCCAGGGGCTCCTCCAGCGCATCACCCAACGAGCCACCCCTCCGAAGACTTGTTTGGTGGTGGGACGACTGGATCGCTTCCTGCTCTACACTCTCTCCCTTTGTAATACACGTTTAATTTGGAGAAAATATTAACTGTGACTTAACAGTATTTTTCCCCTCTGCCTTTACATATGTAATTATGCGATATCTGAAATACCTAAGGAGACAAAGAACAGTATTGACTGAACCCATCACCATCTTAGAAAATAAACTGCCAATCAGACAGCTGGCTGGGGACACGCCTTCCTGGAGGGCATTCTGCCCCCAGCCACAGCCAGTGCTGCTTTCTTCACTGTTTTCTAAGCTTTTCCCCAATAGAGTTCATGTCAATATTCAACACATTCTGTTTTTTTGTGATGATTGGCAAGAAAACAGCTACCAGAACCACGCACAGCCTTCTATGAATAAAATGTAAGAGTTCCAGTAAAAAAACAGAGGCCCAGGAAAATGTACGTATGTATGTATGTATGTATGTATGCATGCATGCATGCATATGGTGGGGGACGACAGGACACGAGAACAGCAAAGTGTGAGCCATGAAGGAAGGTGACAGGTAGTGTCCTCTCTTTTCGTAGGACCACATTTCCATCATAAAAAGCAGAGACCCTGAGATGCCTTAGAAACACAACCAATCATGACGCTGCACCTTCCCCGCTGGTCACCCAGCCTGAGCCCTGGGGCAGGATCCCCAGGAGCACTCTGTTCCCCGACCCGGTCACCTCGGCGGAGTCCTCGTCCTTCCCGTAGTCCGTGCTGCCCACAATGGGCTCCTTCTCCCGCATCCAGGACTCGGCCTCGTTGGCGTCGGCAAAGTACTGCTGGGCCTGCAGCGAGTCCTCCAGGTCCTGCCGCCGCTGCGACGCTTTGGATTTGAGGGACTCCCACTTCTGGTTCAGTTCATGGAGCTTGGCCTTCACGTCCTCCGCAGCAAAATGGCCTGGGGGGCGGGGAGTAAGGTGTGGGGGGAGGGGGAGAAGACAGAGAAAAGCACTTGACATGCTGCAGGACAAAAACAGGCCTGTGTGCTCCCTTCTGTCACTATTTCCAAATTCATGAGCAGCCCGGATTCCAACCCTTTCACAGGTTTGCTCCTTTTTGCCTCCTCATAAATAAACAACAGCGTTTCCAGAGTTGTCACTGAGACCCTGGCTCAGAAAGGTTAAGGTCTAGTCAAGGTCAAATAGTTAGAAAAGGATGGAGATAGTCTTCAACCCACAGCCCAGCCTGTCTCAAACCCATGCACTGAACCATCAGAGAGAGAGGATAAGAGGAACAAAAGCAGGCCCTAGCTGGTCTGGCTCAGTGGATAGAACGTTGACCTATAGACTGAAGGGTCTCAGGTTTGATTCCAGTCAAGGGCACAGACCTGGACTGTGGGCTCAATCCCCAGTAGGGGGATCTCTCTCCCTCTCCCTTTCTCTCTGAAATCAATTAAAAAAAAATTTTTTTTTTTTAAGAGAACAAAAGCAAAGCTGCTTTCCTATATGACAACCACTCACCTTCCTCCACCATGGCATTCCCCTTCTGGGTAACTGCCTTGATGCGGGGTTCATGTCCAGCAATTTCTGCTTGCAGGGCTTGGTGTTTCTTTAGCAGATTCTGGACTCCAATCAAATCTTTGCCTAAAAGCAGAAGAAATCACCCTCCCGTCATGCCCGCCATCAGAGAAAAGCCAGCATTAATGTCACTGTGGCTCCCCCTGGTTCCAGTGCACTTTAACTTGACCTTGCTCATTCTGACCAGCATCCCCCTGGGGCCAGAAGGGGACTCCTCTCCGATGGAGGCAGACTGACCTCTGTTGGTGGACGCAGCAATGGGCTCTTTCTCTCGAATCCACGTCTCCTCATCCTCCACATCACGGAAGAGCTGCTGCAAACGCAGAGAATCTGCCAGCTTCTGCTTCCGGGCGATCATGGGCTCCTTGAGCGCCTCATAGCGAGCCACGAGGGCTTCCTGCTTCTTCTTGATGTTTTCAGCATCAAAATGGCCAGCGTCCTGGAACTGGCGGGCCTGAATGGTGATGCCGTCAATCCGATCCTGGGAATGGCAAAGGGCAGTGTGGAAAGCCTGGACCAGAGCTGAGCAACCTTATTACCAGGCTGGCTTATCACTCCGGTGTGGTTTGAACGACACAAAGAAAAGCGAACGCCACTGCCTTTCCCACCCCAAGAGCATTCCTTCTGCCACCTGTTTCCCGCGTGCCGGGCTCCCAGACAGCTCCGAGGGAGATGGCTGATGGAGCCGGAGCACATGCAGCACGTGGGGGGTTAGGTAAGAAAATTAATACATTTCATCCCTCCCCAAACCAGCCTGGTCCTGAATTACTGCATCCTTCAGGCGACCCACTCTGTGTTCACTGGCCCAGCAGTGCCCGCACTCTACCTGGTGGGCGGCCACATCCGCCTCCAGCAGGGCGTGCTTCTTCTGCAGGTTCTGGACGTTCGTAAGGTCTTTGCCGTAGTCGTCGGAAGCCAAGTGGCCTTCCACTTCATACAGCCACAGTTCAATGTCCTCAACGTTGCGGTTAAACTGCTGCTGCTGGTTAGCCTCACGGAGCTTTATTCCTAGTCAAAAAGGCAACACAGGGGTGGTTAAAGTAGGCTTACAGTTGTGAGTATGGGAAAGTTTATTCTTGTGTTATGAATTATTAATAATTATATTATTTATTTCTAGTTCTTGTTATCATTATTACTATTGTTATTGTATTTCATATCCTTACTTGTAATTTATCGTTTGGGTAATGATGGCTGGTAACATAACCTTCTGTTGCCCACCCCTGTACTGCTCACGACAATGGCACCTTAGTGAGGGACCTGACCAGGACTGCAGTGACTCTCACCTCTGTCACAAAAGTGAAGCAAAGAAATGCAACTCTGCTCAACCTCCACGTACTGACTTGGAAGTTGCTTAAAAATAATGTAATCCACTTAAAAAAGGTTAACTTTATATTGGCTCCTTCCATTGTATTTCTTTTCTGCCTTTCAGTGAATGATTTATATATTATTTCTACCATGACATTTTTTCTAATAGCCTCTGTTGAAATAACTTCTCCCCTTATTCTTACACTTATGCCTAAACCTCAGTCATAGCAATTAAACAATTGTTTTGTTTGATAAAAAAAAAAAAAAAGTAATGTAATCCTGAGGAGACAGAAGCCCTTGAGCATTTTTAGGATTGAAAATTATTGTCTGGCTCACAGGTGAACTTTGATCTTTAGTGATAAGGCCCAATTCAGTCATGGCCGGTTGGCAAATCACCCACTTCTCACTCAGGCTCCCCACCAACCAGCATGCTTAACCACATTTACCAAATTAGCAAGGCTTCAAGAGTCCAAGGCAGTCAGTCCTACGGGGAAACAGCCCCAAGCCCAGGGCCATCCACCTCCCCTTCCCAGGTGGTTATGTCCCTAAGACTCTAACTACGAAGGAATAATCAACTCCCCACACATCCCTACCACCATCTAGTGACTCCGTACCTTTCAGCTCAGTGGCCTCCAGCAGCTTCTTCCACAAGCTGATGACCTCGTTCATTCGAGCCGCCACTTCCTCCTTGGCATAGTGGTTGACGTCAATCAGTTTCTGCCCTGCTTTCTCCAGGGCATCAATGCGGCTCTGGTTTGCCGAGAGCTCAGCCTCAAAAGCCTGATGCTTCTGGACTTTTCCTTGTAGGTTGGATGGGTCCTGCCAATGAAAGAAAAGAAGCGGGTTCCATCTTGAACGTGAGTATATTACTTTGCATTAGCTTCATACTCATCTCTGTAAGAGAGGATGTATAAAACAGCCAGCTTACATTAAATAGTGTGGGCTGGTTTTAGAATTCCCTATTTCTTTTAACTACAATTTATTTGTAAATCTGTGTTCAATTCAGCTCACAAACCAAGTGCCACATGGCAATGCTAAGAGCACATTACTTTATAAGCTTCATCTGTGGCCGTTTTCATCTTCTCGTTGACCCAGCTCTTGAGCTCATCGGAATCCCGGAAAAACTGCTGCAAGTGGAAGGAATCGGCCAGCTGGGCCCGGCGATACATGGCTCTCTCGTGAAGGGCATTGCGGCGGCTCAGCAGCTGGAAGACAAGGATCTCGTGAAACCCCAGTTCTTACTGCCCCCGAAACACCCAGCCCGAGAGCTAACCCATCTGTCTTAGAGGGACATCCGTGAAGGGAAAGGATGACGCATCAAGAACCCAGGAGCTTACAGCATCTCGGCGAGTAGCCACATCTTCCATGGCGTAGTGGTTGTTCTGAATTAGCTTGGTTGCAAATTCATCTAGTGCCTAGGAAGGAAGAAGAGTTCCTCGCTGGTAAAGGGATATTCTGTAGCTTGGCCTCCAGAGAAAAGTAACCACTGAACAGGTCACAGAACACTTCCCACAGGTCAAGGCTTTCAGACAACATTCATCCCTGAACTCCTGAGCTGGTGCCTGGTGTTACTACTCAGATGTAACAATGCAATGCTGGCTCCTGCAAGGTTGGAGACTCAGCTGCAGCGTGATCTGACCTGCGTCAGATACAAGTTAACAGCCTTCCAATTCCTCCTTCTAAAATCTGCTGCTAACGGTAAAGACAGTCTGACCTTCTTTTCCCCCTTGTATTATTCTTAACTGCCTTTGGTAAAAGGTAAGCCCCAACCTGGAGGCTTATGTCAGGAAAATGCTTTCATTCGATCACGCTGTGCTGGCTCCCTCCGATGGTGTATCGTCATCGCCCTGAGATTGTCAGCACCCACAGGCGTGCCCTTCACTCACACCCTCATCCGCCTGCTCAGCGCCTTTCAGACAAACAGGAGCCTGCAGGCTCATCCCAAGGGCGGTGTGAAGGCACCGAGGACAAGACGGGTCTTACTGTGATCTTTTCCTCCTGGGCACTGAGGGATTTCTCAAAGTCCTCATGCTTCTTGAGAAGCGCCTCCACGCTGTCCAAGGAGTCCCCCAAGTCCTCGTTCAGCAGGAAAGCCTGAAACAGCAAACAAGGTGTTCAGAACAGCGCCTGTTCCTTCCGTCTTAAGGCTGGAAAGCAAGGATGCTCTGGCCAAAATGCCAAAGGAAGGAAAGCAATTCCTGGCTAATAAACTTCTGGGATCTGTTCCGGAAAGCCCAGAGCCCTTCCAGTTTGATCCAACGACAGCATGAAATCCTTGTCCCACATTCTACGAACACTTAAAAAAAGAAAAAAGAAAGAAAAAGCTTTTCTTGCTTCAATTAGATTTAGATTACGCATAATGTTAAGTACTAAGGGGGAAAGCTCCCCCTTAGTAAAAAACAATCTCACACCATCACACTCATCTGAAAAACCAGGGCCTTTCTGAGGGCCTGAGGTGACAGAAGCTGGCTCAGTGCCCCCCTTCAATGCATTCTAACTGAAATGGTAGTGACTTCCTACAGAATCAAGCTAATGGTCTGAGGGGCAGGGACGAGGGAAAAATAACACATCCATCCACAGAAAGCATTTAGCACAGGTCCCGGCCACAGTAATCTGTAACGACAATATGCTATTCACACTTTAATCATTAAAAAAAGGCTAACTATCTGAGAAGCAGACAAACAGAAACAAAGACTTCCTCCAGTAACACGTTACCTCTTGCTTGCTCATCCAGTTGTCCACCTGCTCGGTGTCGCGGTAGAAGAGCTGCAGGTCCATGCACTGCTCGTACTGCTGCCTGCGCAGCTCCCACAGCTCCAGCAGGGCGGCTCGCTCCTCAGAGAGAATGGCCAGCTGGAAGAAGAGCACACGGGGGTGAGGGGAGGAAGGAGATGGAGGGGGAGATTTGTGGGGGCAGGGACAGGACAAGGACAGGGATGGGGAGACAAGTCAGTCCTGACGCCCCCCACTCAAACAGAAAAGGAGAATCACATCCACTGAGCCAGGCAAGTCACAACAAATCACATGAACTCTTGTATGCTGAACGTAAGAGGGGCGGTCCTGTTTTAATTAGTCTACAATTTACCACCACATTATCACAAATGATTTTCAGCAAAAATGCTGTGGAAACTCCAGACAGCAGAAAAAGCGAGGCAGGAGGAGTATTTGAGATCTTGCTCCCTGGCATATGTTATCCATTTGACTCAAACGCTTTTAAAAATTCTAAAAATTCAAAATTGAAGTGAGGCAGTATAAAATGGAGCAGGGACTCTCAGTTGAGAAATGTCATTTGAGTAGGGACTCTATAAAATGTTAAATAAATCATGAATGCCCTAGGCAGAGTTTTTAGGCTCCAAAGTTAATGACAATAAAGTGGGTTTCTTCCTCAGACAACTCTATACTCAGACACTTTGAATTAAATAGATCCATTGGCCGAAACCGGTTTGGCTCAGCGGTAGAGCGTCGGTCTGTGGACTGAGAGGTCCCGGGTTCGATTCCGGTCAAGGGCATGTACTTTGGTTGCGGGCACATCCCCGGTGGGGGGTGTGCAGGAGGCAACTGGTCGATGTTTCTCTCTCATCGACGTTTCTAGCTCTCTAACTCTCTCCCTTCCTCTCTGTAAAAATGAATAAAATATATTTTTAAAAAAAATAAAAATAAATAAATAAATAAATAGATAGATCCATTGATTTGATAAAAGTGTGCTCCCCCTTGGCTCTAGCTACAATGCGGACTCAAGTTTCTCCAAAGTCTTCTTTAAGTAGGAAACATGTCACATTACGGCCCAAATAAATGAAACTTTCTCTGTTCATTCACGCTACTATACGTACATCTTTTTCAATAAAGAAGCTGCTCCTTAACTCCCAGGTGAATCCCTGTCAGTTTGCTCACGACCCACGGTGAATGCCAGGTCTTGGTATTTAAGGATGGGTAACAGTTCTCAGAGACTTTTAGGAGCCTTTTCTGCTCTCTTACCTTCTCCCTCACTTCATCGGAGGCGTAATGACCAGCAGCAAGCAGGGCCTGTCCAGATTCATCTGCAGACTTAAAGCTGTCTTCATGAGCATCAATTTCACCCTACAGAGGACAAAAGCACAATTTGTGCCCAGATCTTGTAAAAGAAAAACAAGTTGCTGAACTTCAAATAACCCTAACAAATCAGAATATCACATCTGGAATGAAGAGGATGGAAGATAAGGCCAGATTTCCCAATGCCAGCCTGGGCTGTCACACCGAAGCGCACCACTTAGTAAGAAGTACTTCTCCTGCTGGCTTTCAGGCCGCCTCGGTCAATTTCCATACATTCCCAGAGCCTGAGCTCTGTCTTCTGATCCTCTGGCCTATTTGTCTTCCTTATGCCAAACGCATTTTTACCATGACTTTGGTACCTGGTGGGGGTGTTGCCATGAACAAAGTTTCAACTGCAATGACTACCAGTGCTACACCAATGCATTATATGCTCATTTCTTTATTCGGGAAAACCTTGCTACCTTGTGCTCCTGGTGCCTATCCAGAAGGGCTTCGGCCCCGGCCACGTCGTTAGCAAGTTCATCTGCATTAATGAGCGCTTTCATCTCAGTCACCCAGCTGGTGAGGTCCCGGAAGTCCGCCAGGAAGCGCTGCAGCCTAGACAGAGCCAAAGGTAAGTCGTGAGATGTGCCCAGCGGAGCTCCAGGATGGAAAACAGCTCCGAGTTCTATCCTCTCAAACGTCTAACACACCATACGAATCCTTGTCCTGGGAAACATGGATTCTTTCAATCCAAAGGAAAACAAGACAAGGCCAAAGTCAGTCCTCTGAAACTTAGGCCCCGCCCACCACTCGATTCCGCAGTCTTGTCTGTTAATTTCAATTTCCTTGTCTTTCCCAAGTTCAACCGTTTAGTAAGTCAGAAGCATTCCTTCCGTTTCCAACCCTAGATTTACTCAATTTTAACAGGGTGTTTCACGTGGTGCTCACACTGCTAAAGACTGCTGGTTATCACACAGTGACACAGGATGGAAAAAGGTATTTCTGAAGTTGTAAGTATTACCGTATGTGTACACACTCATACATGCTAGATAAAGCCGTCAGCCTCCAAACAAATACGATGCAGGTAGAAAAAGATAACCTATGGCCCACGGACTGAAAGGTCCCGGGTTCGATTCCGGTCAAGGGCATGTAACTTGGTTGCGGGCACATCCCCAGTAGGGGTGTGCAAGAGGCAGCTGATCAATGATTCTCTCTCATCGATGTTTCTAACTCTATCCCTCTTCCTCTCTGTAAAAAATCAATAAAATATATTTTTTGAAAAAAAGAAAAAAAGAAAAAGGTGACCTGCGTTTTCTTAGTAGAGGAAGCACAGGCCATCTAGGATCTCTCTCAGCATGAACGTCCCCTTAACCTGCCTTCCTCTCTTCCTTTCCTCTAAAGCCCCGCGGTTAGGAATGCTGAGCACTGGGAGGCATTTCTACCTGTACGAGTCGTTGAGCCGCGCATGTCTCTCCGCCGCCAGAGTGCGGATCTGCTCCCAGTTTGTGATCAGCTCTTCTCGCTTTACTTGAATCTGAGTGGCGCTCAGCGGGTGGGTCTGCTGCAGGCGGTCAGCCTCAGCACACAGGGCTTTGACCTAGAAACACACTCTGTCAGACTGCTCTCCCGACCCCTGGTGACATAACAGAATCAGCTGCTTTAAAAACCCACCTTATCCTCTAACGCAGCCAGATCTCTCTCCAAACCTTCATGCTTCCGAAGCAGAGCCTGAACACTGGCCAGGTCTCGGCCGAAGTCATCGGAGGCCATTAACTGTTCCTTTTCCTTAATCCAGCTGATAGTCTCATCCACATCCCTGCGGGACAAAGGCCCCCGTTAATCCTGACGCAGGTCTGTGAGGAACCGGGAACAGACACTGGGCCAAGACCCAGTCACTCCGACCTCTCATGGCACATGCCATGTACCTGACCCCTTCGAGTAGAGGCCTGGTCCCTGAAGCCCCCCTGAGTGGTACCTGTTAAAGCGCTGAACCTCAGCTGCCCCAAACAGCTTCCCCTGTCTCTGAAGAGCCAGCCCCTTCAGCCGCTGCCAGGCTGCGTTCACCTCGTCTTGCTTAGTCTTGATCAGCTCCTCCTCCGGGTGCTGCTCCTGAACAAGGAGGAGAACAAGGAAGCTCCTTGGCCCGCTGCCTCTGGCTCCCCAGCTGGTCCCCGGGGCGCGCCCTGAGGGATCTGCTTCAGCAAACTCCCCTCCTCTGAAGACATTCTGGTCTTCTCGGTGGAATGAAGTGAAGCTCACTCCGAAAGAGCTGCTATCCCTCCTCTAGGAGGGAGCACGCGCTCACCCTGGGAGGGGGGTGCTGTGTCTGTGAAGCGGTTATGTCCTCAGCACCAGAGCCTGGATGTGAGCAACCACTGCAGCTCCAACTTGGGGGAAACCCTCATCCACACCCCGTCTCGCCCACCTGGTCAAATGTGTTTAAACGGGCAAGAGACTGATCAGCATCTGCCCATAAGCATGGTTTTCCAGCTTTGTTCCTGACTTCAGACGAGATATTTATCTAAAAGTACCCTCTCCCATCCACAACGTTTTTGTTTTAATAAATGTAACATGTCAATAATAAGGTGAAGCATTTCAGGGTTCTGGGGTCCATTTGTGAGATTCTAGGGCTTGGCCTGGTGCTCCTCTGAGCATGGCTGTGGGCTGGCCCAGGGTTCGGGTTAGCACCTCTGTCCCTGGAAGGGTGAGTATGTCTGAGGAATGCCAGCTCTTCTTCCACTTCATCACTAACCAGAAAGGGACTCGGTGCCAGGCCTGACAGATGCATACATTTAAAATGTGTATCCCCCAAATCAAATCTCGTAAGAGCAGAATTGGCCTAGCTCCTAATACCTGATGTCACTGGATCCCTCTGAGCCCTGCAGTGAGAGATGAGATGAGGATGCTGCTCACAGGGCTGCACGCAGGTATGGGAAAGGCTGCCACGCCCCCTAGCGGTGCCAGCTACTTGGGGAGCCTATTCGTTCCAGGTGCCAATCTAAGAAGCATTCACCCCACACCCCTGTCTGAGAAGCTCCTTGCCCAGCTCAGCACCCCAATAAAAGCTTCCAAGCCCTACCTGAACGTGAGTGGAGGCAACAGATCAAATGAACTCTGCCCTTCTTGCCCACGCCACGAGTTAAAAACCATTCTCTAATTCAGGAGTGTTAAGTACTGCCACCTCACTTGGGTCTGAACAAAACTTAAGACATGTACCAGAACTTGCTCACTCAGAAATCAGGGACTGGCCATCATAAGGTTCTGGAACATTAGACAGCTCTTACCTGGATGAGTTTGGCAGCAAACTGGTTCACTTCATTAACTCTTTCTTCGTGGGCGGCCATGTCTGTCTGAAACTCCTCAAACTTCTTCTGTAAAACCTCCACGTGCTCCAGGTCCTGGCCCAGCTCCTCAGAAGTCACGATTGCTTCCTGTTCAGGGACCACAACAGAGCCAGAGTCACCAGCCAGCACTGGGAAACAGCAGTCCCAGAACTTATGAAACGGGCACACTGGGCTGGGCTGTTAGCTGTAGCGGACAGTTTTCTGTGAGGTGTGTGTTTGTTCCTCTCCTAGCTAAGGCACTGAGAGGACAGCATTTCGGTCTCAGCGACTCCAAGTTTCAGTTACAGAGAACACGGACAGCAGCTGGAGATACAGCCATCCCACTCACCCCTCCCGCTAACCCTGGCCTGGGATGCAGATCAGGGGAGTCCCTTCCCTTTCTTTCCACAAGACTGACTTAGCAAACCTCCTTCTCCAAACACACCTTGTCGTTGATCCAGTCCATCACGTCCTCGCACTCGCGCAGATACTGCACCAGCTTCTGGGCCTGCAGCAGTTTGACGCCTTTCTCCCGCATCTTCTCCAAAAGCAGCTCCCACTGGCGGTGCAGCTCCAGCAAACGCGTCTGGAGGTGGAAATTCAACCCCACCCATTACAACCGTTCCCACGGGAGACAGCTTTTGGAGTTCCACCAAGTCAGAAACTCACGAAGCTCCGAACAAGTCTTTAAAAAGATAATCCGTAAGCTGAGAGGAATCATAAGCTTAAGTGAGAACAGGAAAAAGCAAACACTTCACAGTGGTTAGGTGGGTCTTAAAGTACTGACCTTTCATGGGTACATTTATTCTAGTTTACTTCAAGGGAATTATTATTATAACCAATTATTGATTTTAGCCTAGCCATTATGGCTCAGTGGTTGAGCATCCACTCATAAACGAAGAGGTCACTGGTTCCATTCCCAGTTCCATGCTCAGGTTGCAGGGTATGCAGGAGGCATCCGATCAATGTTTCTTTTTCATTATCCCTCTCCATTCCTCTCTCTCAAAAATCAGCAAAACACAGTTTTTTAAAAAGTAAAAAAGAAAATGATTGATTTTATATTATTTGTAAGTAATTAATGTTACTAGTTATTATTACTAAATTACCAAATGGGATCCTAGGTCCGGAGACTTAACAGGGAAAGAAAGATGAGGATTTAACATGGAGCCTCAGCAGAAATTACTGAAGAACGCCGAAACCGGTTTGGCTCAGTGGATAGAGCGTCGGCCTGCGGACTGAAAGGTCCCAGTTCGATTCCGGTCAAGGGCATGTACCTTGGTTGCAGGCACATCCCTAGTGGGGGGTGTGCAAGAGGCAGCTGATCGATGTCTTTCTCTCATTAATGTTTCTAACTCTCTATCCCTCTCTTTGAAAAACCAATAAAAAAATATTTTTTTAAAAAAAAGAAATTACTGAAGAACGTATTCTGAATTCATAAAGGTGACGGGGAAAACAAGAGGTCCAATAGACAGCACAAATGCAAAGAAATAATTATGAGGCCCAAGTAATAATTATGAGGCCCAAGTAATAATTATGAGGCACAGGACAATCTTGGTATAAAAGTAGAAAAGATGGGGTTCTAACTCGTAATGAGCTATCAAAAAGGATTCTTGGCAGAAAAGGTTTTGGAGCTTCTGTGAAGAGAGATAATTTGTGGTACAATACATTTCAGGTTAGATTTATTTCAAATTTACCCAAGTGGCAGCACAGGCCCAAACATATTCACTTCCCAGCATCTTTGGGTTCTCATAGCACAGCCCCAGGAAGGACTTGCCAAGAACTGGGGGAAATTGGTGATCCGTTCAAGCTTAGGCGATGCATTCTCATATTCTAATCCAATCGCAATACGCTGATTATGCCTACCCAAGATACTGGGAGTTTCCGTGTAACAATGACAAACACAAGTAAACAACACAAAAGTTTTAAATGCTAACAGAAGAGAAGTTTGGGATCCACCCACTGTTGAGATGCCACTCCCAGCCAACTCAAAACTTGAAAGTCATGGGAGAGTCAACATGGGTGGATTCTCTTAGAAACAAGTTCTGTTTCATTTGAAAGGAGAAAGCAGTGGGAATAAAATAATGTTCACACAGGTCACCTCCATCACTACTGTCACTTCCCCATGGATGGTTAAAACCGGAACCATCACTGGGAAGGAAGTGAAAGGCATTCCAAGGCAAGGGAAAGGCAACCCACAGCAACTCAATACTCCACCTACTCGGATGTGGGACCCGATGTGGGTGGCGGTGACTATGGGGCGCCAAGCCGTCCGGTACGGTGTGAAAGTCTAAACCAGTGACAGACAGGTTATCCAGGACACACACAGCCTCCGCCCCCCACCACCTCCTCTGCCACTAAGTTACTGAGTTACCGGACCAGATAAATCACTCGGTCAGGACCAACATGGGAACTGTGAGCGTGAAAGCAAAGATGAAAGATGGAGAGCCCTTCGCTCAAATTAGAGAGAGGCCACAGAAAGCTAGAGAAAGCCCATCCTCAAGGGGCAACCATTTCTCACAAATTTCATTCTCACACCCTCATGAAGACCAGGACCAGGCCTGTCCTACGCCTGCAACAACATTCCCATCGCTGGTGTCTGGTCTTGTAAATATTGCAGGTCAGAGGGCGCCCAGCTTCACGGGTGACTGTGGTTTGAGAGCGTGCGTGGGCAGAGGCGGGGCACTTAATAAACGCTCGGAAAGCTGACAGCGTGGAGGAGAGATCCCGGTTCTGACTCGGGTAGCGTTCTCAACAGGAGTGTGAGTGAGCAGCCGACAGAGGCTGTTCTCCAGTGAATGGGCTGCTCTGCGGTAGCACAGCCAGGTGACAGAGGGGAAACTGGAGAGACAGATCAGGGGGAAACACTAAGGAAAGTACAGAAACGAAATACAGTTGGAAAAATAAATACTTGTGATGAGAGAAAGAGAATGGACTGAAATTCCAGCTCTGTCACCTATTAACTGTACGAATAAGGGCAACTTGTCCGAGCTTCAGCTTCTGGCCCTCTGTACTATGCGTATAATGGCTGCCTTGCTAGATTGCAGTGAAGGTGAGAAATCACATATATAAAATTCCCAGCAAGATGTTTGAACATAAATACCTATTAATAGCAACTCAACAAATGGTAGCTAATAGCACTTTTAAATGTTGCTTTAATAAGATCACTGACCAGGGAAGGGGGTACCTCCTAACAGGCCTGAATGAAGTGAGGCTGGGTTGGGCCTCCCCCTTCCCCAGATTACATTCTCCTCTGCTGCCTGGTTGAACCACTATTACAGAGTAGCCCCTTGCATTCTGGGCAAACAACTTCTATGAAGGAAACGGGCATGCTGATTTCATTTGCTATAAGCTGTACAAAGTAGTAGGAGAATGGAGGATAAATATTTGTATTTAATTGCAGAGACACATATTACATAAGCCAAATAGGTTAAATGTGATTAAATAATATCACATCGAATTTAAAATTTATTTCCTCTTTATAATCATTACCACTAATTTATTAATAATAAGCTTAGGGCTAACTTGAGGGCTTCACTATGAGAGTGCAGAGTATATCAGAGTAGGAGAGACAAGTATTCATTATTGAAAACCACTAGACGGGAACCTAAGGGAATGAGACCTCCAGGATGGGTGTCAGGAACGTGGAGGATGAAGCAGTTCTAGCTGGGCCTAAGCTTTCATTTAGCTTTCCGGATGGCCTTGACAGGTAAAGAACTGAAAAGGCTGGTCCCTTACAGAAAGGGACTTTGGGTGACAAAGGACAAAACATGAAGACAGATATGAAATAAATCAATCTAAAGAGGCTTGTCAGACAAAGCAGAGAAAGATCAATTATTGCCCCAACTCCAGTGAACTGGCCCCAACTCCAACGAGCCTGACCGTGAGTCTGAGGACTTCTGCTTCAGAGTTGGTGGTATCGCTTGGGCACTGACTGACAGGTGCCAAGTCATTCTTTACAGCTGGGCCTTTAATTGGCTTGCTGACTAGCCCTCGGTAACCCCCAAGACCCCAAGAGCAGGCTTGTCAATAGAAAACTTTCTTTATAGTGTCAGAGATTAATCCCATTTATCTTTGTGTCCTAAACCCTAAACTCACCAATATGCTCTCCCGTCTAATTACCAACTGTAAATGTTAATAGTTTAATTTACACAAACCTCTTTGAAGTATAACCACACTCTAATTTGTTTCACAAAAAGAATATCCCTCACTTGTTTGCATCCATACTGAATCATATTACAAAGGCAGGATGCAGGTACTGCTCTTACTCACCCTTATGGTTTCCGATGCAAAATGGCCCTCTGAGATCATCAGGTTTCCAGTCTCGTCCAGCTTAATGATGGCTCCTGAGTTGGCCTGCACCTCAGCTTCAAAGGCTTGATGCTTCTGCAGCTTGCCCTGTTAGCAGACCACAAGTGAGCCATAGATGCAACCACTCAGCACTGATCCTTCTGTTGTTACCCTCCAAAACTCCTCCCCTCCTGAGTCCCATCCCCTCTAATCATGGACACCTCACTCAGCACTGCACCCATCCCCCTACCTGCTCAATTCCCCAAAAACTCTGACTGCATCTATATGGACCTGGAAAGCTTGGCCACTGAGATAACAAGATGCTACAAATAACAAATAACCTAATGTTACTGTGCATCTGGAAAGGAGCCATTATGAGGATATCCAATCCCTTCCAAAGATACAGAAACACACTCACAGTCTTCTCACAACGTAGTGTTTATCCTTGAATAATACATCCACATTCACTTACGATATATTTATTTTATTTTTTAACCATGTTTTATATATTGATTTTAGAAAGAGAAGAAAAGAGGGAGAAAGAAAGGAAGGGAAAAAGAAAGAAACATCTATTTATTGTTCCACTTGATGCATTCATTGGTAGATTCTTGTGTGCCCTGACCAAGGATCGAAGCCACAAAGTTGGTGTATTGAGACGACACTCTAACCAACTGAGCAATTCCGGCCAGGGCCGATGATATTTTTAGCTTGTTCGATGGATTTGATTTGATACACTGTTTCTCAATACCTCTTTTTAATTAAGCACTGAGCCAGGCACCTAACCAGTGTCTCTTCTTAGATGACTTTGACATGGGGAGTAAGAGCCCACTATTGCTCCATTTGCTAAAGTCTTTCACCAAAAATCAATGAGAAGACTTTAAAAAAAAAAAAAAATCAGGTTTAATGTTTTGAGGTACAATTTACACCATAAAATTACCTTGCTTTATGTACAATTCAATGCTTTTTAAAGACTTTCACTTTCTTGGTATAGCTTTTAGGCAAAAACATTTGCTCTTGAGTTTTGGAACAAATCTTATGGAGATGGCACACACCTGCAAGTTGGTTGGGTCTTTATAATTCTCATCGGACGCGATCTGAAGTTTCTCTTGAATCCATTTTTCCAGCTCCTCGGCATCTCTTTGGAAAAACTGGAATCGATAGGAATCTTCAAGCTTCTGGCGCCTCAGGGTTGAGAGCTCCTTGAAGCGGTGGTATCTGTCTAGGACCTGCTGCCGCCTCTCCTGGATGTCCTCCGCTGTTTCCAGCACTTTGACCCCACTTGGGTCCATTTTCTGTAAAGACAGAATGCCCTGAGATCAGCACAAGACACCAAAATACGTTTAAATAGATTTAATGGAATGAGCCCCTCCTCTCCGAAGGAAGGGGAAAAAAACCTCAGACACCCCAGCAGACGAATGAATTGAGAAGGCAGCCCCTTCTCAGGACCTCACACCGAGCTGGATCCTACTCGTTTGTAAAAAATGGCTATCCACACCCTCAGGGGATTCCTAACCAACACAAGAATGAAATCAGTCAAAAATACGAACAGAACTATGGTTTACACTTTCAATTCTACAAGAGCTTTGAGAATTCAAAGGAAACGCTGACTTTGGCACTCAAAGAATTATTGAGAAATCCATTCAAAAGTCCTTCCCTCTGGTCTGTGTATTTCATTATGTGGAGATTAGATAGAATCTCTTCTTAAATCACTTTTTCTATCTTTCTATCTCAGCCTCTATTCAATGGAGAAAAGGAAATGATTATGAAGTAACTGAGCCCTTAACATCAATAACCAATAGAATTTTCCTATTCAAAGTAGCAGATTTCTCAGTCCCACTAAAATGTCAATTGTACAGGTCTTCTTTAGGCTGCCAGAGAGTCTGCGCAACGAGAGGCTGAGTTTCATCTGAAAGTGTGCAATTGAAGGAAAATCACAGTGTATCCTTTAAAACAGCGGGCACCAACCACGGGTCCGAAAGGTTGACGACCACTGCTTTAAAAAACAATGTGTTCCTAGCAGGTTTGGCTCAGTAGCTAGAGTGTCAGCCCTAGGACTGAAGAATCTTGGGTTCGATTCCCACAAGGGCATGTACTTTGGTTGCAAGCTCAATCCTGACTGATCCAGGCCACTGGTTGGGGCACAGGCAGGAAAGGCAACCAACTGAGTTTCTCTCACACATTGATGTTTCTGTCTCCTCCCCTCCCTTCCACTCTCTAAAAAAACAAACAAAAAAAAACAAACATGGAAATATCCTTGGGTGGGGATTAACAAAAAAACAAGTGTGATTATATATTTATCCTACTTTATGCTTTCCTGTTATTGGGGAAAGCAAGGACATAATCTCAGTATCAATTTCAAATTCATCACAAATGCAGGCTAACTTGGTGGGTGGCACTTCCCATAAACACTCAGTCTGCCCTAACTTTAAACCCTCAGATTTCTGGACAATCTCCAAATTTTAATGTCAAAAAGGAAAACTGCCCTATTTGTGGGAGTAATCCAGAATATATCCTCTAACCAAGGGAGCATCACAGAAGAAAAGATACAAATTAATGACAAGGAGCTTCTAAATTAGTCTGTTAACACGTGATCTTGCACTGTCTTCCTTCCCTCTCTATGCCTCAGTTTCTCAGAATGACTAAAAATGGCAGGTGAAAATGAGATGGTCCCAAGACCTTTCCAATTTTAAAATTATACTCCACAGAGAAGATTCTGAGATCTGGTAAAGAAAGCCCTAATGGTCTCTCCAGCTCTCTTATAATTTATTTATACAACTCTAAAACCTGTTACCAGGGGAACACTGGAGAGCTCTTCCTGAAGGCCTGGCCAGCTACTGGGGAGGACAAGCAGGCCAAGGGTCAGGCTGGAGGTGGTGAGTGCGCCCACCCCGCATCCAGCAGGAGGTAAACAAGACTGGTGATCTAGGCAAGGCCCACGTCCCAGCTCCTCAGGGATTACAGCAGCTCCACGAGGTCTGCACCCGTCAGCCCTGAGGACCGCCGTTCTGGAGAGACCGCCTCCTAGGAAAGAGGCCACCAGGTGACGTCAGCGGCCACCGTTCCTTCTAAACGATTCTCCAGGTGTCAACCAGCTATTTTTGTTGTATTGTTTTCTCCCACAAAGACAGAGTTATTTATTTTACTATAAAAAGAAACCTCTTCTTTGCCATGGCACACCCAGGCCCTAAAGCCTCATGACTTCCTTCGGAGAGGAAGAGCCCACCCTCTGAGGCTTTCATCGGCCAGCATTCCGGACTGCTCTCTCCGCCAGGCCCCAGCCTCCTGGCATGCAGAAACACTGCTTCTCCTCCAAACTCATGCTTCTCCTTAGAGACTCCAAGCACAGGCTCCCTTTGCCGGCATGTCTCTGCCCCTCTGTGCCTGAAAAACTAGCTCCTATTTAGATCTCACCACCCAGCCGAAGGCACTGGGCTGCGGGATACTGCCCCTTCCTCCCTCCTCAGATGCAGTCACACTTTTCTGTAGGTTTACAAAGCGCCCGTCTATACTTCCCACTGTGTAATTAGACGGCAAGATCTCATCTTCGAATCCCTATTCCTAGCACACAAGATCATTAAAAAACGTTTGTTGAAGAATGATCAAGAGCACACACAGCCCCCAATTCATTTGTAAAGAGTGAGGAGAGAGCTCAATAGTCTAACCAAGTTTCATTTCCCATACGGTCAAACTGGAATTGTATCCAGGAGAAAGCTAGCTTCCTGACAAGAATTGCAAACGAACACTGCGCTGACTGAAGCTGCACTGCCAGGCAGCACGACACTGAGGAGCAGGCCTGGCCCACGAACCCTAGACCGACCACAAGCAGTTTGTTCTGAGAAGTTCACTGCTCTTTTCCCTCCGGTAGGTGGGACCTCAGGGAAATAACGCTCAGGAAGGCAAGTTTATAGCATCAATAGATAGCGGTGCCTGAAGAAACATTTCTATTCTTTTTTAAATGTTTTTCTTTTCCTTAGAGAAGGGAGAGGGTTATATAGAAACATCCATTCAGGCCCCTTACTGGGGATGGAGCCAGCAACCTGGGCATGTGCCCCAACCAGGAATAGACCCGCCAACCTCCTGGTGCATGGGATACCCAACGAACTACGCCACACAGTCCAGGCTCAATCTTTTGTGTGTTTATACTGTTGTTTTTTTAAAGACTGGGTCTCCCTAAGTCAGTAAACAATGACCAATCAATGTTTCTCTCTCACACTGATGTTTCTCTCTCTGAAACCAATTAAAAGCAAACACAAAAAAAGAAATAAACAGTAATTTCTACACTTTCCTTGTTCTTATCCCTCAGAAGTTAAGCTGGGAGAACAACAGGAAATTATGTGATTTGCTTGCTTACAGATTTTCTTGTAGAGAAACTTCTGAGAGGCACCGTTATGTCTGAGACAATAACCTCACTGCCCTTGAGCTCCTTCCTGGGGGCTAGTCTCCAGATTAATGTCCACGGGGCCTCCTCACATCACATGATTCACTGCATCTCTCAAGTCCTGTAGCTGCTACAGAAATTCCAAGAAATCACATTGGGGGTTTTTGATGAATAAAAAAAATCACATTGGGTCCAGCTTGCTGATTTGGCCCTACCAATCCAGGGAGACCGTCCAAGGAGGCCCTGTTGAAATTAACCAACCTAAAAGGCCCTCTTTGTACCCCAGTGAAGTAGAACGAGTCAATTCTATAGCAAGTGCTTTGGTCAGGCAATAATGGACTGTTCTTTCCTACAGTAGATCAGCTGATGGGGGGGTGGGAGCTCTGCCAAGCCACACTGGCCCTCCCTGGGGAGCTGGGCATCTCAAAGTCACCACTGCTCTCCCACTGCTGCCGGCATTCCAAATGTGCATCTGAGCACAGGGGCCTGTGATCACAGGTTAATGGAAATTCCCCCCACCCTTAACCTGATAGGGAGCTGTCTCTAGCTTATCTATCCAAGTTCCCTGATTCCTTTTACTTCTAAAAGGATATTGCTATAAACTATATTAAACACAGGAAAGTTTTCATATCATCAAGAAATGATTGCCACCCAAGGGGCTAGATAACCTCTCACCCAAGACTGTGTGAGAGTGGAATTCCTGGGCTCTGCCTGCGTGCACATTCCCTTCGTGACTGAGCGCAGCTGCAGGCTGCTCAAGACGCCACCCCGCCCGGAATATGCAGCTGACTGATAAGGCGGACTCCGCAGAGAACGTTTCAAGCTGTTCCCAGCCTTAATGGGATTAACGCCTCTGCGCCTCAAAGAGCAGAATGGAAGAGTTTGGGGAAAGTGCCATTAAAGAACAATCTGCAGCCACACCAGCCTATCTACCTATTCCACGGACCGCAAAAACCCGCCGAGGAGGCCACTTCTCGGACTGCAGGCAACTGACTGCTTATCTCAAAACTGCAGACCAGCTCTGATTTTGCCAATCAAGTCCATGTACATGGAGAACAAGGGAGGGAAATGAGGGGCTGGATGTACTCTCTGTATGTTTAAGGGCAGCTTTCCATTTAAGGTAACCGAAGAAAAGGTCATGTTTTTGCAAATATTGTTAGGCAAGGCTGAAATGGAAGCTAGTTGTCAATGCCGCAATGCAGCAGCCAAAAAGCTGGCTGCATCATTCAGCACGTCATGTGAATTGATCTCAGGGGATAAAACAGGAACGACGACCATGTCCTCTATTGTAATCAATAAAAAAACCTGTCAGCGTTCTTACAAAACTGCCAGATCTCTGGGAAGAGAGGGGTCTACAGACATGAGCCCAGGCTAGGATGTTCTAGTTTAAACCAAAGATATAACATGCCTAAGAATGGCTCCTGCTAGCAAACAAATTTATACACACTGCCAACTGAAAATGGAGATCTACTGAAGAGGCTAGCCACTAATTAATACCTTTGTCTTTTTGACAAATGCCAAGAGACACTATTTGAGGCAGTTTTGGTGCTTAGGGAATTTTTAAACTCTTTAACCTAATGTGCAGAAGCTATATGCCCCCCTGTGCCAGATGTATCTGCTTTGGAGGGTGGGGAGAAGCAGTGGGTGGGACGGACTCTGTATTAAGCAACAAAAAAGACTGCAGATACAAAAAATTTCAAACCAAAGGCCAGATGCTTTGGCCTCTGCACACTTGGCACCTGCAGTGAGTGGGAGAACTCAGCTGCCAGTTTCTCTATGGACCCTCAGAAGAGCATACAACTGTGGTGATGAGGAAAGGAGTCAGTCTTTAAAACATGTCAACAGGCTCCATGTGCGGCGTGAGAGCCTTTGGAACACCACAAAATGAATTCTGACTGCAGGCAGGACACGAGATGCACAGTTTTGCTAGGAAAGCAATTTTAGGAACTAACAGGATTAAGAGATCATTTGTCTCTGTGGAAAAATTCATAAACATTACCCAAAGCAAAAGGTCACAGAGACCATTCATCAGCTTTGTTTTTGTTGCTTAGTCAGAGCTCAAAGGTGCAGAACCAACAATGCCCTTTCCTATGGCTTATAAAGCCAGCTTATCAAATTTTACATTTCCAGAGCAAGAGAACTTGATGGGGGGGGGGGGGGGAGCATGAGTGAGGAGGGATGGGGGATTAGAATGGGGGGTGGAGGACAAATATGTGATACCTTAATCAATAAAGAAATTAAAAAAAAAAAAAAAGAAGAAAAAAGAGAACTTGATATCCATGAAGGTGGGAGGAAGGACTACCCCAGAACAAACCACCAAAGAACTGGTTAGCATCCATAACAATTTTATACCAATCGATTCTCAAATCAAATTAATTAGCAAAAAAACCCCAGCTCAGCTGCAGATTTTAGTGGCAGATCTGATGGTAAGCAGAGAAAGAGGTAAATGTTACATAAATTAAGAGTTTTAACCATGAAAAAAAATCTTTGTTTAAACCACATTTCATCGATTGTGGACCAGCATGTCAGCCTTCAAATTGATTAATTCATTTAAACTGATTAGCCAGATTCCGCGGAGGTGAGCTTTAGCTTTAAGAAAGCAAGTTTCATACTGCATTGCATCAAAACGCAGAAATGCAGAGCAGGGTTGCGAAAACTTATTTTTGCATGCCCCCCAAATACTACCTTGTTGCTACTTACCTGTTAATCTTTACAATTCAGATGAGAGGTACTTATGTGCAAAATATTGTTACTGAGATTCAAAACAAGAGGAATTTATAGCGTGGCTATATATATTTTTAAAATATATATAATTGATTTTTTACATATATATATAATTGATTTTTTACAGAGAGGAAGGGAGAGGGATAGAGAGCTACAAACATCTATGAAAAAGAATCATCAATCAGCTGCCTCCTGCACAACCCCTACTGGGGATGTGCTAGAAACCCAGGAACATGCCCCCTGACCAGAATCGAACCTGAGACCTTTCAGTCCGCAGGGCAACGCTCTATCCACTGAGCCACGGCCCATTTTTATAAATCTCATTTAAATAATCAACCAGTCTGATTTATAAAAAGGCTTGCCTTGAATTTATCACCCATAATCACTAGACAATCGCAAAATTTATATTTTTCCTTTTGGGACATCAAGACATTAATTTAAGCATTTTTCTCTTTGAAAAAGGCCCAATTTAGCAAACACTCAAAAACTATACATAAACACAACAGATATATAGTGAGCTTAAAAAAAAAAAAGGAAAAAAGAAAATGCAAGCTCCATTTCATTATAAGGATTGTGGCAGAAGAAATAAATCAATGGGCCCCAGCCAGTTTGACTCAGTGGATATAGCGTTAGACTGGGCACTGAAGGGTCCCAGGTTCAATTCCAGTCAAGGACACATGCCTGAGTTTCAGGCTTGATCCCTAATAGGAGGCGTGCAGGAGGCAGCCAATCAATGATTATCTCTCATCACTGATATCTCTATCTCTCTCTCCCTCTCCCTTCCTTCCTGAAATCAATAAAAATATTTATTTTAAAAAAAATAAAAGTCAATGGGAACAGGAAACAAACCTGAGTTTACAATATTTACCAAATGTAAAATACTATTTTTACTACATGTTGTCAGATTATTTTTTGCAAATGTCTAAGATAATCTGTTTCACCCCTTGGTTCTTAAGAACCAAGTAACCATCAAAAAGCAAACACTACATGCAAACTCTAGTATAAGAAATAATATCTTCATGCCTTAAAGAGAGGAAGGTAAGAAAAAACAACAACAGGAGGCTCTGGAAATTTTACAATAAATTTACTAAGACTTCTGTTTATATAACACCC
Source organism: Pipistrellus hanaki (assembly GCF_964339955.1). Taxonomy (NCBI): domain Eukaryota; kingdom Metazoa; phylum Chordata; class Mammalia; order Chiroptera; family Vespertilionidae; genus Pipistrellus; species Pipistrellus hanaki. Next base: position 4,321,147 of record NC_140513.1, read on the forward strand.
CCAAAAAACAAAACAGAGCCCCTAACAGAAACCTTAACAGAAAACTCATGCAAGCAGAGTTTGCCCCACTCTCTGGATCATTCAACTGCTCCGACACAAGTGTCTTCACTGCAATCAGGCAAAACGGAAAGGCAACGCATTTCCTGCATGCTGGTCAAATACCTGGACTCTGCGCTTACGAAACGATGACAACATGATGGAGGAATGTGGAGTCTAAAAAGGGCGGGGGAAGAGCAAGATAACAAGCTTCTAAGGGCAAAGGGAACAAAATCATTTCAAACTAAAGAAAACTGATCCTTAAAAACATGAATACAGGTTAAAATCAAATTTCAGATATTTTTTCCAGTACCTTCTAAATCCCACCAGGGATTTAACATGTGGAAAGAGAACTGAAGTTATCTGGTCTTAGCAGCTCCTATCTATCTAAATGTGCTGCCGTGCCTACGTCATACCCCCTTTCGGGCCTCAGTTTCCCCCCTTTTCAAATAAAGTAATAATATTGAATATTCTGTTTAACAATAAAAATTCCGATGACTTGAGACTCCTAGGACTACATGATTCCTAAATCCCCTTCCATTCAATAACAAAATAGCATAATTTCATGACATCAGAAATAAGAACTCCAGCTGCAAAGATCTGACTTGGGCCTAATTTACTGGTCCACTTCCTCTATTTCCTGCTGAAAACAAGTACAAGCCCTAGTCGGTTTGGCTCAGTGGACAGTGCCAGCCTGCGGACCAAAGGATCCCAGGTTCGATTCCAGTCAAGGGCACGCACCTTGGTTGCAGGCTCCTCCCTGACCCTCCTCGGCTCAGGCTCGTGCAGGGGGGCAACCAATCGATGTGCTTCTCTCACATCGATGTCTCTCTCTCTCTGTCCTACCCTCTCTCTTCCACTCTCCCTAAAAAAAAAAAAAAAAAAAAAAAAAAAAAATCAACAGAAAAATATCCTCGGGTGAGGATTAACAACAAAAAAGAACAGTTGCTCTAGTCCACTGGCTCCAAGTGATCAGGTATGTGTCCCTCCTACATTCCTGGTCAGCACTGGCTCTCAGGGCGCTGCATTCTTCTGCCTCCCCCCCCCAACAGCTGATAAGCTGCAGCAGCGCCCACTGCAGAGCCAGCGAGTCCTCCACTGGCCCACACAGGCCGGCCTTAGTGCAGGTTCAGCAGCAGCAGGCACTGTGGACTTCCCGATCCGCAGTGGGCCCCTCCCTTTGGGATGGAGGCAGGCAAGGAAAAGGAGCAAAACCACCTCAATAAAGCTGTTCGTCAGATGGCTTGCTGAGCTCATGAGAGCCAGTGACAGTTCAGATTTCTCCCATTAGTAGATGACCACAAAACACACCGCCCCAGACCTACATCAGAGAATGCTCCTCAGCTGATGGCTCCACACCTGTCCAGCGCAGAGCAATTCATTCCTCCTCGCCAGCCTCCTCTCTCCATCCAGGTCCCCGGATGACAGCTAACACACTTTGAAGGTCCTCTGAGTGATTATTGGCCCAGTTACTAAAAAGGGCTTATTGTTAATTTCCGGCACAGCGGCTCTCACTGCAGCCCATTTTTTAAACTCTGACTTCAATGTGACCTTTCAAAAATCTAAGGCATGAGCTGCAACAGAAGGGAAAATGCATGGCAGCTGCTTCATGCAGCTCTTCTCAAGATTTTGTTTCCTGGCTGCGAGACACCCCCAGCCTTCCATCTTTGATAGATTCTGCGTTAGCCAAGTACCATCGCTATGACGACGCGATTTCTCAACACGTTAGGCACATACTTCATAAGGTCTCTCTTCTGTTCTCCCCTAACGGCCATGATGGCTGGTAAGTTTTCCTAAAATACCATGATGAAGACAGAACAAAGGGCCTACGGATTTCAGGATGTATTATATAAAAGCGATGCAGGAAGGGATGGCAGCGGTTCAGGCAGCATCTCCCACCCAGCTTTTCTTTTGCTATTCAGGCTTTTCATGTAAAACACATCCAGCAGCCCTCCACCCTAACAAGCTCTTTATTTAAAATGCATTTGCACCCAGCACATCAGAGAGACTTCTAAAGGCAATTTGCCTTGGGAAACATCTAGTCAAATTGAGGGACGACTTTCAAACAAAAGGCTGCTCTATCCTTCCACACTGGCATGGCTGGTTAAGAATTTTTTTTTACAAATAACATCCTGGAAAAGCCCGGGGTGGGGGGGGGGAGACATGGACACAAAACTCTAAGCTATAAAATTAGTTGATGTGGTCTCGCACAAAGCAAGAGCCGCAGCTGTTATAAGTGGGTCGGAAAGAAGTGTTTATTGCAAAGAAAAGGAAAGGGGAAGGCCAGCCTCGTACCCCTCTGCGTCCGGGAAGGCCGAGAACTGCCGAGCAGGACGCAATGAACATCCCGGAGCCTTCCCCTGAGGCTCTCGGCTCTCCCGGTGCCCGGGTGGCCGGCACTGCCCTCGGGGATTCGGGAAAAGGAGCCGCAGGGTCGGTCCCCCGCGGGCAGGGGGCGGGAGCGGCGGGGAAGCGCCGGCAGGAAGGGGCGCGGTGACCACCCGGCCCGGGAGCCCCCGCCCCACCTGCCGCAACCGGATGGGGCCGGGCGGGGCGGCGGCCGGGCTGGGGCGGGGGACGGGGGGCGGGGAGGGACGCGGCCTCGCCACCCCCTCCGCCCAGTCAATGACATTCCAGCCGCCGGCGCCCGGGCTCGGCCGGGCGGCTCCTCCGCAGCCCACGCGCCGCGAGCCGGTCGCTACCGGCTCGGCCGGCTCCCCGCCCGACGGAGGGAGCGGCGAGGCCGGCTCACCTGTCCGCGCGCTGGCCCCGCCCCTCCCCGGGGGCGGCCCGGCCCCCGTCCAGGGGTCCGCTGCCCTCGGCCCGCGGCCGCCCGGGCTCCCCTCTCCCCTCCTCACCGGCTCCGGCGGGTGAGGGCAGCGAGTGCGTGGGGCTGACGGGGGGTTTGCTGAGGGACCGACGCGCCTCCGTGGCCTCCGCTCCTCGCCGTTCGCTCCGCAGCGGAGAGTGGCGGCGGCGCGCGCGCCCCGCCTCTTTTATAGGCGGCCACGCGCGTTCCGGCCGCGGGCGGGCGCGCGCGAGCGCGAGGGGGAAGCGGCGCCGGGCGCGACGCGAGGGGCGGGGCCGGAGCGGAGGGGGCGGGGCTCCTGCCGGCTCGCCTTCCGATCGCTGGACGGAAAGGGCCGAGCGCTCCCGGAAGGAGCCGAAGCGGCGGTGCAGGGGAAAGTCGATGGCGGGAGGAGTGCGGCGGGATAGGGGGGAGGAGGACGCGCGCCAGGGGCGGGGGGTCGATGGTGCAATAGAGCCTCTGCCTCCGCCCCGGCGGCCCGAGAGGCTCCAACCGCCCGCCGTCCCCGCAGCTCGGATCCTCCAATCCGGCCCCTCCCCGCCCTGCAGAGATTCTCGGCGCCCCACCCTCCACTCTCCGCCCTCCGCCCTCCGCCCCTGGGAGCCTTCCAGGACTGCAGCGAAGGGCGGGGCGGGGCCGTCGCCGCAGTCTGGCTGGGGATGCTGTGGCCCCGCCGGGAAACGCCCAGTCCCGAGGATGAGGTCACCGTGCGCTTCTCTTCCTCTCGCCCACTTTCCCAGGCCGCGTCGGGAGCCGCGGACTCAAGCCAACCTCTGCTGCTGGGTCTGGGGTTTGGGGTCTGGGGTCTGGGTCTGGGGTCTGGGGTCTGGGGTCAGAGACGGAGGATGGTAGGGACTCTGGGTTTGAGGAGGTGGTAAGCAAAGGCCAAATCCGACGATAAAACAAAGTCGACTCATTTGGAATTCAAGTGTCATTCAGGATGTGGAGAGTTAATCATTTATTATATTATCACATAAGAAGCTTTCTCACGGGTCACCAGTAGAATAGGATGCATTTAGTCGTATTTTCTAAAGAAGGCATTAAAGTTCTTCCTGGCACAATTAATTGAACTCTCCTCATGAACCTACAGTATGCTAAGCATCGCGTGTGTCACTTTCTGTTCTTTAAATCTTTGCAGTAATTTTATGAGATCTGTATTGCTTCCACCATTTTGCAAACGAGCACGCTGACACGGAAGCTGGGTGTCTCACCCTCGGCCAGGCAGGTGGGTCAGGCAGCTGGCAAGAGGAGAAGCTGATTTGAATCAAGAGGCAGAACCTTCTCTTACAGTCTGCGTGAAATACTGCCTTCCCACAGGAAAGGGGGGCATTGGGATGGTGGATGCTGGGGTGTGGGCACGAGAAAAACAAGAGGACTCCTGGAATTTCTGCTCTGCACAGTCTTGGCAGTTTGAGGGCCAGGTCTAACCTCTAGCCAGAGCCCTGGGTGAGGCCGCCCTTTCCCCACCCCGCTGGGTGACAGCTGGGCCGCAGCCATTGGGAGCAGCGGCTCATTCCTGTGCAGTCAGGCAGACCGGGAGCTCCTCCCGGTTACCGGCAGCCCTCCCCTTTACATAACATAAAGGCACTGGGCACAGCACCAGGACGGGGGCTCAGGCCCGGCCCCAGCCTCCTGGTCCTCTGCAGTCTGGCTTCTTCCCCTGTGCCTGGGATCTGCAGTCTGGCTTCTACGTAGCCCTGGCCGTAGCCATGATAGTGAGGAAAAATCCTATTCCTACACGCCATCAGGGCGGAGAGGAAAGAAAAGGAGTGACCACGCCCAAGAAGCAGCTTGAGAGAATCCGGAGGAAAAACGGAGGAACCAGGAGGCATGTCCTGCAATCTTCTATATGGAGAAAACAGGACCGAGTCACTGCTCCGAGGCTGTGCGTTTCCGGGAGCAGCTGATGGCATTCATAGCCTCTTCCAGCGGGTAGCAGCAAAAAAACACTCAGCTCCCGGTGCAAAATGGCTAACAATCAGAGCTCTCCAAAGCTTCCAAGCCCCGCTCCAGCAAAAGAACCGGTCTCAAGGCCATGGGCAGAAGCTATAAAAGGGAGGGTTTTTCTATTTTTTTCTCCTTTTTTTTAATCCTCACCCAAGGTTATTTTTTCATTGCTTTTTCAGAGGCAGTGGAAGGGAGGGAGAGGAGAGAAACACGTCAACACGTCAATTGGTTTATCTCTGGCATGAGCCCCAGAACCCAAAACCCAGGTCCGTGCCCTTGGTCAGAAATCGAACCCAGGACCCTTTGGTGCTAGGGCTGATGCTCAAACCACTTAGCCAATGGGCCAGGGCAGGCGATTTTTCTTTTAAACCATTCTGGATCATAGTGAGGCCTCCAGCAAGCAGCAAGACAGACTGGAGGCCTTAGAGCTACTGTATTGATACAGAAACTAAAATCTGATTATTGATCCTTTGATCTGAGATATGGCCAAAAACATTATCTCTCTACCTCCCACTCACCCATCCACCCCATTCAGCATCTGGCACTGACCTAAACCATTTTAAAGAAACCTTTCTGCAGGTGTTCTATTGTCTGCCTGCCCCACCTCCCACCAATTTCACCAGGTGCCTAACCCTGCTAGGTGTGGGAAGAGGGAGATGACAAAGCAGATAATGGCACTCTTTGTTGTCTGAGAGACGTTAGGAAAAAAACAAACCACAGGACAGTAGCAGCTTAACCAATCACCGCCTTAGGCACAGAGCCCCAGGCCTCCGGAAAAGCAGGGGCTAGGACTGAAATTAAGCTCCTTTTTCTATGTCAGCTGTTCCCTGAAGAGTTGATAGGTGCCCTAAATTTAGGCATCTCCGTAGTCCCAATCCCACCTTTTCAAGTTGCTCAAGAGTCACCCATTGGGAAATACACTAAATGTGATGATTTTTTCACATGTTCTAGCCATGGAAAGTCACTTGCCCACTTTCCCTGGGAAAGTCAAGTCTCAAGTCTCTCTCTCTCTCTCTCTCTCTCTCTCTCTCTCTCTCTCTCACACACACACACACACACACACACACACGCACACACACACGCACACATGCACACACACATGCACACAAACATACACACAGACACCCCAAGCACCAGTATTCCCACTATTTTTGGTCCCAACAAGGGAGTCCTACTGACAAGCGAACTGCACTTCCTCCCAGATGACAATCCTGGCTGGCAAGGAACAGCACAGAGCTCCAAATCAGTGACTGGCCTGGCCCGGCATGGCCCAGTGGTTGAGCATCGGCCTATGAACAAGGAGGTCATAGTTCAATTCCTGGTCAGGGCACTTGCCTGGGTTGCAGGCTCAATCCCCAGTACGGGACATGCAGGAGGTGCCAATCAATGATTCTCTCTCCCCCTCTCCTTTCCTCTCTGAATCAATTACACACACACACACACATACCTAGGCACTTATTCACCTGGCCAGTGTTTCCTTTGATTTAGAAGGAAAACATTTTATTATGGAAGATTTGTAACACTAGTACAATGAACTTCCATATGCCCATCACCACCTTCAACAATTATCAACACTGCCCTTCTTATCTATTTTTAAATATGTTTTATTGATTTTTTACAGAGAGGAAGGGAGAGGCATAGAGTTAGAAACATCGATGAGACAGAAACATCGACCGGCTGCCTCCTGCACACCCCCTACTGGAGATGTGCCCGCAACCAAGGTACATGCCCTTGACCGGAATCGAACCTGGGACCCTTCAGTCCACAGGCCGACGCTCTATCCACTGAGCCAAACCGGTTAGGACTTCTTATTTCATCTATTACTTCACCTCGTTAACCTTGAACACAGAACACAGTTCCCAATCTTCTTTGACCACGGAACTTTTTTTTAGGATCCTGCAGAAAAACTCTCTGGGAAAGCTGCCCTAAGTGAAACGGATCTGTCTTCTGAGCTCCCAGCACTTTTAGCTCACACCATCCAGCCCTCCAGCCCATAAATCAGTCTCCGCTGAATGAACATTCCATTCTGCAAGCCACTGCTCCACCACCAGTAAGAAGCACCTGAAAAACCTGTTTGCAGTCAACGCTCACGGGTGATAACTTCGAGGGAACTTCACTGTGGATTCTAGAGCCGGACTTTGCCTCCTCATTGACTGGAAGCCTGGCTTTGTTTGTTTTGGCGGAGTGGGGGAAAACTCTCTTTAAACTCTGAAGTAATTTCACATTTACAGAAAAGTTACAGAATAACATGAAATCTCACACCCTACACACAGATTCCCCAATTTGTTAACATTTGACCACATGTCCTTTATTATTCTATGCATTATATACTTAAGTGTACACACACACACACACACACACACACACACACCTAGGCACTCATTCACCTCCTGCCCCAAATAATTTGAGAATAAGTTGCAGATATCATGCCAGTTACCTCAGGTATTTCATGTTTATTTCTGAAGAACAAAAACATTCATTTTTATAAGCAGAGTACAATCATAGAAGTCAGGAAATTAATGTTGACATAATATCAGTACCTAACATACATAGACCTTATTCAAGTTTTGCCATTGTCCCAATGTCCTTTATAGGACAAACACACAAGAAGGCATTTTTTCTGGCGCAGGATCGCATAGTACAGTTAGTATAATTGTCCTGAAGGCGCTAAGAAAAATAAGCTTCTTGGATACGTCATCTGTATAAAGTAATTATTTTTTTGGAAAGAAAGCCTGGCTGTAACCTAGAGGATCAATTCTTTTAAAATTGGTGTTTTTGTAAATCCATCTCCCGGCCTGAAGACTGCAGCTCTCATCTGTTTTCTGCAGACCCACAGGAAATCAGTATCAGAAACTCATTAGGTGGAACAGACCACAGGGGATGAATTTGCAGGCCCGATAAGGCCCCTGTGTGAAGGTCTGGGGCTCTTTGGGGTGTCCCAGCTGAGAGAGAAGACACCCAAACTTCATGATGTCACTGCTATCGTCAGAGGAAGCTTGAGAAGTGGGGGAAGCGCTCAGTGCCTGGGTGAACATCCCCAGAACTCCATTCCTCTATTCAAGGAATGTGTAGGGTTTTGAATTTTCAGATCATCACACTTGCTTTAACATGATGTAGGACAGGGGAGAGGGAGGGGGAGAAATAAAAAAAAATAGAATGATGTAGGACAATGCCATACCAACAATATGGGCACGCTGCCTGAGAAGTGAGGTCAAACCTGCAAGGAAGCAAGCAGGCAAGTGAGTACTTGAACTTAAGAACAGAATGCAGTCCTCCAGTGTTCTACTCTAAGGAATCTGATGCTGCTGCCCATCAGGAGTTGCATCTATTGGCAGTCACTATCCCTGAAGGTGACACCATCAGGGTGTATCAAAAACCTGGCCTCCCAAATGCCTCTTCTTGGTTTCCCCTCAAGAACCCGTGAGGAATACCAAGCATTGAATGACACGAGCAAGCTGCTGTTAAACAGGTCTAGAGGCAGAACACTCCAGCATCAGAAGTGCTCTCCATGGAGTGGTTCAAAGGAGCAGAGACCTTGGCGGTCAGGCTGTCCACTGCCTTCTCACGCTAAATTTTTGGTGGAGGAACTTTCCCACACACAGCCTGACAGAGAACCCCACCACACCTAGCACAGAAAGCAAGAAGGCTGCCGAAACTGGTTTGGCTCAGTGGATAGAGCGTCGGCCTGCGGACTGGAGGGTCCCAAGTTCGATTCCAGTCAGGGGCATGTACATTGGTTGCGGGCACATCCCCGGTGGGGGGCGTGCAGGAGGCAGCTGGTTGATGTTTCCCTCTCATTGATGTTTCTAACTCTCTATCCCTCTCTCTTCCTCTCTGTGAAAAATCAATAAATATAGTATATATTAAAGGAGCAAAATGTGAGCTGCACCATTTGCCTGCTAGTCACAGATTTTCAGTTACGAATAGGACAATTTCCCAGCAGATGGCAGTGGTATCTTAAAGAAACTTTGCATAAAAGCCTCCATGTGCTGACTAGCTACAGGGCGGAGCTTCATCCCGCATCCGTGCTTCCCAACCTGTCCCCTGCCATGATGCTTAGAACATGCTGCTGACTGTACCGCACAGGAAAAGAGAGGCCGGCTGAGGTCAGTGGCCATGACACACAGGCTGCGAGCGCTGCTGAGACTCTGCTACGAACACAATTTGAAACCTACTGATGTGCTGACGAAGCCAATTGAGTTTTGCAGGTGGGGATCGTGGGGCTCAGAGAGGGTGAGAGGCCTACCCACGGCCACAAAACCTTAAGTGAATTGAGCCCACGTCTCCCATCGTTCATTCCATTGTGTCCACATTGCAAATCTTTAGTAATTTTTCCATTTCTGCTAGATAAAACAGAATCAGTTGCTGCTGTATAATTTTTTTTAAAAGGGCCACTTTTCCCAAGGTAAAGGTCGATAAGGCAAAAAAGGAAAAAATGTGTGCTTCTCTATACCCAGACTTGGCGCTACCACGCCCCAGTGATTGAACAGCTCAGGGCACAGGAGTTGATCATATTGAACCAACTAGATACCAGCAATGGATTTTTAAAACTCAAGCTTTATTACTTATGTTTTGGCACCAAAGTAAACAGTTGACAGACAGGTCACTACAACAGAACCAGGGAGTCTCCGCAAACACCCCACTCCCCACACACGACAGTTAAGGAGGAAGTGACCGGGCCGCTGCCTCCGCAGCTTTTATAAAAGGCAGTGATCTTTCCATACGCAAATCTCGACTCTTATCCGAAAAGCCAAGCTTTGGATTTTTGTGGTGGGTTTAGTCAGGCAAATTTATCATCATTCATAAGTCAGAACAAGTAAAACAATAACAATAAAGCAGTTCTCAATTCCTAACATCCCTGTTTAACCTCCAAGTCACTGATTCTGGATGCTCAGCTCATGCATAACGTGGCCAGCTCCATCTCAGCCCATGTTCTTCAAACTGAGACACACACACACAGAGAAGGCACCTGCCCTGGTTCATGCATCTCTTGTCATCCGGGCACTGAATTCCAGTAAGAGGGCAAACAGTGCTTTTGGTGCAACACGACACGTGGCAGGTCCTAACCCCAGATGCTAGGCGACCCTCAATGCCATTTAGGACAGAGTCCATCTCTACCTCAGGCAATTCCTCTGAATTGTTAATTACGTCACAAGCTGAGAAAGGCAAAGCAGCCACAGCTCAGATCCATATGGAAGGATTCGGGCCTCAACTCCCAGGGGACACTCGCAAGTGGGGGGGCTCACTTCAGCTCAGCGTGAACCGCTCAGGTACCACCTCCTTTCTGGAAGAGTGAGACAGAAAGGTAATGAAACAGTGGCATCAAGTGCTAAACACTCAAAACGTTTGCCAAAGTAAGAAGGCCAAAGCCATTTATTCTGTCGTGTGGATCCCTTGAGGAGTCATCAGACCACCTAGACTTTTGTGACCCAGGAAAACCTTCCCTAGTCACAAGGCATAAATGTATAAAAATACATAGCGGTAGGTTTCTAAGTCTGCCATTGCTCTCTCAAACACAGCTATGTTCAGTTGCTTTATTATGGCACTTCTGCGACAAACGGTGATGGTGGGTGAGGAGCGGTGATGGTGGGTGTGGAGCGGTGATGGTGGGTGTGGAGCGGCCTCAGGAGCGCCAGAAGGAGGAAGTCAGAAAGCCCTTGGGGACAGGAATCTCCTTGCGCTGCAAACATTTCTGGTCAGAGGAAGAGGAAGAAAACAATGACTTTCTGTTAACACTGCTTCCAACGCTTAACAATTAGAAGAAACCCTGAGGGACAGCAAGCTCAGGCCCCACAGAACAGTGCTCAAAGGAAAAGGCGATGGCGTGTGGCTGTATCTAAGACTTATTTCTGCATGAAGTGCAGCCGAAGACAAATGCTATGCTATCATTCTGCCTGCCCTCTCTGTCTCCCGTTGCCTGGCCCACCTTTCAATATTGCTGGTTTTCCAACTGGCTCCTGGGAACCGGAAGTCAGTGGGCTGTGTCGGCAGACATACCAGAGTCCTGTTATCTGTCAACACTAACTGCTTACAAATGTTAACTGCTGAGAAATATGAGGAGTCTGGCTGAAAGTTCAGTCTGTTCTTGTGGAGAAACTCACCATCTCCCCAGACCTGAGACTGGGCCCGACTGGCGTGGCTCAGTGGTTGAGCGTGGACCTATGAACCAAGAGTTCACGGTTCGATTCCTGGACAGGACACATGTCCAGGTTTCAGCTCGAGTCGGGGGCATGCAGGAGGCAGCCAATCAATGATTCTCTCTCATCACTGATGTTTCTATCTCTCTCTCTTCTTCTCCCCTCTTCTCTAAAATCAATTTTAAAAATTTTCCTTTTTTTTTTTTTTTCTTTTTTAAAGAGAAGAACCTTGGCCACCATGCCAAAATGGACTGGTGAGACAGGACTCGTTGGACAGGTTTTATTCCTCTCTTAGGGAGCTTCCCGACGGGCAATGGCATGCAGGAAGGAGAAATGGCAGTCTTCAAGGTTCTGGGGAATTTATGGACAAACAAGTAGGGTTTGGAAAAATCAAGAAGAGACTGCAATCAGAGAGCCTGGAGTCCAAGACCTGTCAGGCAGAGGCTCGTCGAGGCCAACACCCGTTTGGGATGTGTGGTTCTGGGGCGTCTTACCTCCAAGAACTGCTTGAGGCGGATGAAGGAACCCATCTGTCCCGAGCTGGTAATGGCTTCAATCCTGTAGGAACGGAAAGACGACACGTGGTGAGTGACACCTATTTCCTGGAAAGGAGCCAGGGCCAGGGCATGGCCCAGTGACTCACAAAGACTCTTCCAGACCCGCGGTTGCCAACCTTTCAGACCTCACGGACCGCCAGCTGGTGACCACTGTTCTAGACTAAGGATGCCGTCGCTCTTCCCAATGGTCCCAGCCTTCTTCCCGAACACGGGGTGAAGGAGAGGGCACTCCTCCTCCCTGTGATCGGTGGGATGGGCTGTCAGGGCCTTTCCCCGTGTGAAACGCCAATGAGATGAGAGGAATGAGAAGGGAACTTAAAGCTGAACGCCACACCAGGGTCAAGCAAATTAAATGGTAAGTCAGTTTTTTTAACTGACTTATTGAGGGGGTTTGACTCCTTGGTTTAATTCAAAACTGCATGTAATCACCATCCCCAGATTACCTGGGGGTGTGGAAAAGAATAGAATTTTAAAAAATGTCAGGTAGCTGAATCCAAGATTTTCCTATTCATTTTTCATTTAGCCAACAAGAGAGAGACTCTGTTACAGAGTTCAGCCCGGCCGGCATGGCTTAGTGGTTGAGCATCAACCTATGAACCGGAAGGTCACGGTTCGATTCCCAGTCAGGGCATATGCCAGGGTTGCAGGCTTGATCCCCACTGGAGGTGTGTGCAGGAGGCAGCCAATCAATGATTCTCTCTCATCATTGACGTTTCCCTCTCTCTCTCTCCCTCTCCCTTCCTCTCTGAAATCATTAAAAAGATATTTAAAATAAAAAGTTTATTTAGATATCAAAGAGCAGGATTGGAGTAGGGGATGTCACACTTAATGCAGATGTTTTGAACCAAGGCAAACCAGCATGTAACAGCACCCAGGGGTGTCTGGTGTCCTGAGTTCTACCTTCCGAATCCCTGGTGTCTGCTCAACAAGGCTAATACCTGGGGAAGTAGTCCTCTTTGATGAGGAGCATCATCTTCCAGAACTGGGCCTGGTACTGCTTCATGAGGGCATTCCCACACACCTAGGGGGAAAGACAGGCAGAGAATGAAAGGTCAACTCCTCCGAGAGATCCGGAAACCACAATCGGCCTGGCCTTCCACTCCTGTCCAGAATTTCAGCCACAGAATGGCCCGGAGCTGGCGACCAAGGGAATAAATGAAAAAATACAATTTTCTTCTGAAGCATCTCTCTCTGGACGGCAAACCTCCATTTAACCAGCCTACCAGGTATTAACATGAACCAAACTCCACTAACTAGTCTCCTCTGATTTATTGTACTGCACGTAAGCCTGTCGAAAGGGCTGGCACACCCCCAACCTTAGTAAGCAGAGGACACAGAGTCCCACTGTGTTCTCAACGACTCAGGGTCGCTGTTCGCGAACTGTGACTTCAGGAGCTTTAAGGCGATTAGAAACCACTGGCATCTCAAGGCCAAATGGCCCGGGATTTATGGCCGGCAGCTTGTGCCTTCTTTCTTTAAGCAGCGTCTCCTTTCAACACAAACCTTCCTCTCACGTTAGAGGGGTGGCCTCTTGTAAGTGACTCTAGAGAGCCTTCTGGATGAGGAGACACCTGACTCAAGCTGTTTAAGTATATTTTCTGTTCTGAGAATTACAAATGGCAATGGCGGGATACCAGTCCCCCTAGACTGGGTGGCCACACCAAGACTGAGGGATGTAGGCCTTCACTGTGTACAGAGAACTAGAGAAAGTCGGCCTGGAGAGCAAGAACGCGGCAAGTGGCAGGAAGAATCCTGTGAAAGACACAGAGAGAAAACTCTTGGTACCTGGTGACATCCCAGTTCCTGGTTCGAGACCCTCATGAGATCCAACAGTCTCTCTTACCCTTGGTCCTGGGAGTCACTTTCTGTCCCTACACCTGTTCCGCTTTTCACTGTTCTGGGATGTACAGTCCCCATTCTTTACAAGGAGAAGACATCCACGGAGAAGACAAGTCCCGTGGGGAGGAAGCTGGGCTTGCCGTAGGACTCAGGAAAACCTGACACTAGCCCCTCTGTGTTCACCGGCACCCCCACGTCTATATTGCTTCCCCACTCATGTCACGCAGAGCCCCAAGGCTGTTTCAACCACTGTGGTAACTGCACTGTGTACCTCCAAGAAGTCAAAGAGGAGGGTGGCTGTCACGTCTGACAGGGGCTCCATGTTGAGTATCTGTGCCAACCAGCGCCAGCCATGGTTTAAGCCGTGAGGGTGAGCCTGGGAGGAGAGAAGCTCGGTTATGATTTGATCTCACTTTGTTAAGAGCTACACTCCCTGTTACCACCCAGCCATTCCCAAGTGGACATGAGGCCACATCTCTAACCCAAGCACATGCAGCAGGACAGCAACAACCAAAGCCAAATAAACTCTGTTTTTATTTATATATATATATATATATAAGAATCCTGTGAAAGACACAGAGAGAAAACTCTTGGTATATATATATGTACATATATATAATTGATTTCAGAGAGGAAGAGAGAGGGAGAGAGAGTTAGAAACATCGATGAGAGAAAATCATCGATCAGCTGCCTCTTGCACACCCCCTACTGGGGATGTGCCCGCAACCAAGGTACATGCCCTTGACCAGAATCGAACCCGGGACCTTTCAGTCCGCAGGCCACGCTCAATAACTGAGCCAAACCGGTTTCAGCAGTAAGCCTTTTCTCGTACCTCTTGCCGCGTTCCATACGGCCATCGGAGCTGGATGATGGCGGCATAGAGACGCATCATCCCGGACATGCGCTTTAGAAAGTTGTCCTGCTGCTCCACCTTGGAGTCCTTCACTTGGTAGCCGAGCATTCTAAGTGGGATGGAAAGATTCAGTGGGACATGGTCAAAATGAGAGGGACAAGGCAGAGATTTCGTTTCATGGCTAAAAGTAACATATTATTAATACATTATTGCACATTATTGCGTTTGTAAAAGACTCACATCCATTTCAAAGCTGTGCATCATACAAGTCCTGTGAGGTGAACTCACAGGTCATCATATCATATCATATCATATACTAATAAGGACAATGACACCCACAGAGGTAAAATTACTTGTCCACTTTGCAAAGTTATTCAAAGACAAGGGATAAAGTTCCAAGACTCGTGGACTCCAGATCCATTGTTCTTTCCACTAAACTGTATTGATTATTGGCGCCTAAATCCACAAGTTCCCAAAACTGTCCAGTTTGCATGGAAAACACTGCATTTTCTGACATAACATTCAAGACACACAAAAGCTGTGAGGAGGAGGAACAGAAATTCTATTTCTACTTCGCGAATCGCCCTGGGGCCGGTCAGGAGCACAGCTTACCTCTGATAGTCTTCCAAGGCCATGCCCTCCCTGAAGGCCGGGTAGAAGGGGACGGAGTACGGGCAGTTCTTGTGCAGGTGAGCCAGAATGAGGTCCCCCACCCTCGGGTGCAGCTCCCAGATGCCGGACGCCACCACGGCGATGGGAAAGGCCGCTTCGTGGTGGGAGGCCACCTCCTCCTCGCCTTGCCTCTGCCCGCAGAGAGGGGGCGACGTTAACACGGAGAACTGAGCGCTGCGCACCAGCCCCTCTTCCCGTCCCTCTGCCATAAGGCTTCTCACCACGAACTTCTCCGCCAGCTTGTACTGGACGAAGTCCAGGCCCTGCGGGTTCAGTGTGACGGACACGGAGCGCCCGCCAGATTGAACAGGTTTTCCAGAGAGTAGGTTGTGGATCTTGTCGAAGATCTCCTTCAGCTTGGAGCCTGGGTATGAAAGAGACAAAGTGACTTAAGTCAATCTATTTTGCAGAAGAAAGCTACGTAAATCCTATGGAATTTCAGAGCCTAAGGACAAAATACGGTGCAGAAAGTGCACGAGAATCAAACACACATTGGGGGGAATGCAAAAAGTCCACAAAGCATACTATTGCATAGGAATCCCTTATTTGGGAATGAACTAATTCTCAAACTGACCGGCCAATGCCCTAGCTGGTTTGGCTCAGTGGATAAAGTGTCGGCCTGTGGACCAAAGGGTCCTGGGTTCGATTCCATTTAAGGGCATGTACCTCGGTTGCAGGCTCCTCCCCAGCCTGAGCCCTGGTTGGGGCTCGTGCAGGAGGCAACCAACTGATGTTTTTTCTCTCACATCGATGTTTCTGTCTTTTCCTCTCTCTAAAAATCAACGGAAAAATATCCTCGGTGAGGATTAAATTAACATGGCGTCACCAGCTTAGAAAACACCCCACCATGCTCCCAATCACTTAAATAATGTGCCCTTATTAGACATGGAGAACGAACTAGAGGCGGCAGTCCGGGCTGCCTTCCAGGTGCCAGCCAGGGTGACCAGACACACAACTGATTACTCAGCACAAAGGGGCGAAAACCAGGCCTCAGGAAGTGACAAGCTCAGACCTCCACACGCTGCATTGAGGCATCCGAGAGCCATCCACGCACAGATGCCCCCCAGGCAGCTGGTCCTGGAGCATCTGAGCTCCGAGGAGCTGGATGAGGAGGAGGCAGGTTTGGGAGTCATTCCTCCGCACACAGGCAGTAATGCTGGACGCCATGGAGGGATGTAGGAGGAGAAGTGAGGGGAGAGCAGAACCCTCGGAAACACCGAGTACTGAGGCGAGGGCAGGAGACCAAGGAACCGGAGATGGAGCCAAAGGAATGGCGTCTCCTAAAGGGAAAGTGCCCAGGGCCGCACGGAACCGCGAGGAGGACCAGTCCTCCTCAGAAGTGTAGAGTCCAAGGGACTGGATTTTAGGGTGTGAGACTCAGGCATGTTAAAAGGAGCCCGTAAAAAGGGAGCAACTCCGCCTCAAACAGGAGGCAAAGCCATAATGCTGCGGCAAAGCCTTGACGGGAAGGGGAGGGGAGGGGATGAAGGCAGAGGCAGACGGGGCAGCTGGCTCAGGACACCTCATCCTCTGAAACAGGAGACCGAGAGGTAAGTACAGCTGTGCACAGGTGAAGGCAGGCACCGGAGGCGCTCACACCTGTCGTCTCGATTTCCTGATGAAAGAGGAGGCAAGGCGGCCGGTCGACTTAGGAGTCAAGACTGCGGATAAGCCAGCGGGGGAGGGGGGAGGGGAGGAGGAGAGAAGGTGCAGGATGGCTGTTGAGCCACTCTCCCCGATGCTTGCTATCAAAGGTCGAGGCACTTTAAATTCCAGAAAGTGATACGTATTTATTTATTTATACCCTGCCCTGGTCCAGAAAGAATTTCAGGCAGGGATATGGCAGGTAAGTCCCTTCATGTAGCCTCTCAAGGGCAGAACGGATTAGCCCACCAGTCAACCAGGGCCCGGGAGTCCCAGCTGTACATGTGCCCCCGCCACCGGGCAGCAGCTCTGTCATCTGGAGGCTCCAACAGCCAGAGCGCTCGCTATGAAACACAAACCTGTTTCTACACAAACTCTGTCCGGTTCCTACTCTCATCTCAGTCTCCAGAGAGAACAGGAAGGAGGGCTAGGGCGCTAGCAGGGCGGGCTTCGAGTCTGGAAGAGCTGGTGCAGGACAAAAGCCAAGGATCTGAGTCACGTCCTAGGTCCCCTTAGCGGTATTTTCCGCAGCGGCTTCCAATTTTAGGTTAGAGCCACTCTCAACAATTCACTATTCACCTACAGGTACTTATTTATTTATTTCCGGTTAAGTCTCACTCAAGGATATTTTCCCACTGCTTTTTAGGGAAGTGGAAGAAAGGGAAGGACAGAGAGAGAAACATCGATGGAAGAGAAACACATGGATTGGTTGCCTCCTGCACATGCCCCGACCAGGGCCTGGCCAGGGAGGAGCCTGCAATCAAGGTACTTACTGTTCACCAGAATTGAACCCGGGACCCTTTGGTCCATGGGCCGTCGCTCTATCCATTGAGCTACAGCTTATTTTTTAAAATGAGCCCCCAAACACATAATTATTACCTTCTATGTGCTGAAGAGGAAACAAAGGAGAGCAAAATAGGAGGCATACACCTTATATAGGCCCGGTCTGTCAACATGGAGTCAACGCACTGTCCGTGGGAGCCTTACAGATCAGAAGGGGAGTCTTAAGGAGGAACAAAACCAGGCGAAGGGCCGTGCTCTTCACTCCCTGACCAACCTGCAATCGTGGAGATCTGGCTCACTGGGATAGTGGCAGCCTTCTGGAGGTCCATCTTGATCTTCTTGACCTGCCAGGGGAGAACCGAGAGAAGGCAGCTCGCTTTCTGAAGAGCTGGATTAGGGAACGGGACCTGCTAGCTAGGGCACAAGGCCCAGGGAATTCCCCGCCCCCACCCCTCCCTACCTGACTGTCTTTGCTGCTGGTCAGTCCCTCGAAGGCCAGCACACACTGACGGGAGGCCTCCTGCAGCTGCTGGTACCACTGCATTGTACTGTCTTGTACCTTTACCTGGAGGTCTGAGGAATAAAAGACAGGCTCTCGTAATAATAGCTGGTATTTGCTGAACACTTGTGAACCAGATACTGTTCTAATCACCTTATGCAGGCACTACCTGCTTTTACTGTCTAATCCATGAAGCAGATACTATTATCATCTTCATTTTATAAACAAACAGACATGGAAAGGTTTTTTCTCAATTTGCCAAGGTCACAGCGCTAGGAAGCAGTAAACTAGATTCCCACTGATCTGGCTCCAAAGCCAGCATTCTCAACCATTACACTACACTGATTCTCTTGTTTTAACAAGCATGTATTTTGTGCGTATTTATTTAAAATACCCACTAGTGGCAATATATCTTGGAACAATATATCTATTAGAATGATACAGAATTTCAAGTCCTCATGGAAAGTGCCGGAGTCTGAAGTCAGGCTCCACATCAACCGATAGTCAACACACCTTCTCGCTCCTTTGCGTGTCCTGGAACTTACAAGGAGCGTGCCCACCCGAAGCTCACCTTCATTCCGCTTCCCTGCGGGGTCCGGGCTGGGAGCGGGGCACTCTTTGCGGACCTCCGGCCGCTGCTGCAGCTGTGACTCCTGCCGCTTCACCTGGGCCTCCTCTTCCTCCTGCCGCCTCTTGTGCTCACACGCCCTGGCATCCGCCAGCAGCTCCCGCATCTCCTGCAGCGCTCTCTCGGCCACAGCCTGGTCCTCGGCCGTGGGAAAGCCGTTCTGGCAGGGCGACAGGGGCAGAGCTTTGTGGCTACGCCCTAGGCAGCCTGTGGGGCTGAGTCACACCTTACACAAGCCAATGTGGTTCTAGAATTTACAACTGTTGTACTAATGTTTTACCATTCATCACACTTACTGCTACCCAGTTCTCATACAGGTAACGCCAATTTCCCATCAACATCCACTCACCAACACCGGACGGAAAAACTTTTTAAACAGTTGTGACAACAGTCTATACAAAAATGATATGGTGTTTTCATTTGCATTCCATGAATTTATTTTTTATTTTTTTTAAATTTTATTATTATTATTATTATTATTATTATTATTATTTTTTTTTTTTTGGAGCAAGGCCTGGGCTCCAGGGCTCCATTTGGATCCTGACCCAGCCTCACCCTCCCGTTCTTTTTTTTTTTTTTTTTTTTTTTAATATATTTGATTGGTTTTTTATAGAGAGAAAGATAGTTAAAAACATTGATGAGAGAGAAACATCCATCAGTTGCTTCCTGCACACCCCCCACTGGGGATGTGCCCCCAACCAACGTACATGCCCTTGACCGGAATCGAACCTGGGACCCTCCAGTTCACAGGCCGACGCTCTTATCCACTCAGCCAAACTGGTTTCGGCTGCATTCCATGTATTAATGGTGATTTTGAATTTATTTTCAAATCTGTTAGACAATTATATTTGTGCTTTTATACACTGTCCTGTCCTTTGCTCATCTTTCCATTAGTGGGATGGAAGCAGAGCGATTTATCTTTTTGCCCCTAAATTCCTAAGTTCCTAATGACAGTTTAAAAAAGAAAAACCCTCTTAAGTCGCTGTAGGAGAATACTAGAAAAGCAACTCACTATGCTGGAAACTGATGGGGGAGACTCCAATGTTTACCCTTTCTTTCCTCTGTAGGCCGCACCTCAAGATAATAGTTTATGGGGAGCGTTTCTTCTTTGTGGTTGAATTCCAGAAAGAATAATAAACTCAGAAAAACGTAAAACCTGCTGCCTCTAATGAAACAATGGTCAGCAATGGCCACTGGGCCACTGGTAAAGGCACGCAGGGATCTTCACGGTGGAAGATAAAGCTGACCGTATCTGAAGCCACTGCCGACCTGAGTGTCACAAGCGGAAAGGCCATCAGGCAGAACATGCCTTTGGCATGGTGCAAAAACAGGTACATACATACTAACCCTATGAAGTTCTCGTGTGCCCAAAACAATCAAACACAAATCCGAGCAAGCTCCTAGATCTGTGCTGTCCAATAAGGTAGCTATGTGTTGCTATGTAGGTTTAAATTAATTTAAAAGTGTTTTACATTACAATTCAACTCTCAGGCCCTAGCTGGTTTGGCTCAGTGGATAGTGTTGGCCTGCTGACTGAAGGGTCCCAAGTTTGATTCCAGTCAAGGCCACATGTTGCTGGCTCGATCCCTAGTAGGGGGCATGCAGAAGGCAGCCTATCAAAGATTCTAATCATTGATGTTTCCATCTCTCTCCCTCTCCCTTCCCCTCTGAAGTCAATAAAAATATATTTAATAAATAAATAAAGATGGTATCACTGCAGTGTTATGCACAATAGTGAAAATATAGAAACTTAAATGTCCACCAATGCTTTTTTCTTTTTTGGGGGGATGAGGGGGAAGAATCGCAGGGGTCAGCACATCCGGAATGCAGTGGATAAGCCTCGCCCTGAGAAAACCACCTTCGTGATCATGGTATCTCCCCTGCCAGGTAAGTACAGACATGCTGTTTACAATCCATTTTGGTATGGTTATATGTTGGAAATATCCAATTTCATCTCCCATCAGATACTTATTGATGTTTTAACAGTGCCTTGAAAACATGGAAATATTTTAGTAATTAGAGTAGTTATGTGTTCAAAATACATTAACTGAAAAAAGCAATAAAAATTACTGGAAGTTTTTAATATTGATCATAAGTATAGCAGGCATTCAATATGCATTCCTGAATGAATGAAATAAAGTATTTTGCAATCAGAAAACACAAACTTTTTTTTTTTTTTTTTTTTTTTTAATATATTTTATTGATTTTGTACAGAGAGGAAGGGAGAGAGATAGAGAGTTAGAAACATCGATGAGAGAGAGTCATCGATCAGCTGCCTCTTGCACACCCCCTACTGGGGATATGCCCGCAACCAAGGTACATGCCCTTGACCGGAATCGAACCTGGGACCTTTCAGTCCCCAAGCCGACGCTCTATCCACTGAACCAAACCGGTCCCGGCAGAAAACACAAACTTTTTAACCTAAGATAAGACACTCTATCCATGAGCCCAATCAGGGATGGGATCACACACACACACACACACACACACACACACACACACACTCTGCAGACGGAAGAGCCCCGCGCCCCGCGCCCCTCACCTCCGACGTGGTCCGGATGATCCCCGAGATGAGGCCGCAAAGCTGGTTGCCTCGGCTCCGCAGGGCCAGCAGGTCCACCTGCAGGTCCCGGTGCTGGCCCGCCGAGTCCAGCTGCTGGTTGAGGTGCAGCAGCTCCTCCTGCAGGGCATAGAGGCCCCGGAGCCGGACCTGGCCCTCCTCCCTGCGGAGCCGCTCCTGCTCCACCTGCTTCAGGCGCTGCTGCTCCGCCTCCCACAGCTTCAGGTTGAGAATCTGCAGGAAGGGCTGCCGAGTTACTCTCTCGGAGGGGCTCCTGGCCTCCTTTCTACATCCTTAAGCCCCACGCGGGCTACATATTTCATAGACGTACCCAGAGCAGGAAAGGGCTGCCAGGGTCAGTCACACAGAGGCAAGAAAGGGGCCGGGTCCTCCATGAGGGTTTGCCAGAACTGACTCTTCGGCAGGTTACAGCCAGACACCGGAACCCCACACGGCCCTCCCAGGCTCTGAAACCCCGCAGACCGGCCGGGCTCTGACCTTTGCTCTGTGGCGATGCTCAGCTCTCAGCTTCTCTTGCTGCCCCAGGGCTTCTCTGGAGCTGCATGCGAAAGGCATGGACAGTCCGTCAGGGATGCTTCCTGAACTGCTTTCTCTCTTCCTAAAACTGCCAGTCCCAGCTGACCCTGCCGACAATGCCAGGCCTAACTCAGGGCACTCACCTCTTCTCCATCATTTCCCTCAGGTCCTGGAATTCCTTGTGATGCTTCAGCTCCTTCCGCTCATCGAAGCGCTTCAGCTGCTCAGATGCCATCTCAGAGAGGGCCCGCACCTTCCGCTCCTGCTCCTCCTGCCACAGCCGCAGCCCCTCCTGAAAGGGGTCCGCACTTGCTCGCAGGAGCTGCGCCACCACCTTGCCCCCTTACCCTGCGGAATACCCGCCCTCAGTCCTTAACTCTATCCCATGCCCAAGGGCCTGCCACCATCTGCGTACTTCTCAGAACCTCTCTCAGTCACCTCTCCCCTTTGGGTGGATCTGCAAACTCAGCAGCAATCTACCAAAACCTTTATCCAATATCATAAACTTGCTATGTACATTTCAATCTCAATCCTTATCGCTGCCTAGATTTCCCGCCACGTCCACTTCTGCCTAAGGTCCATCTTCTCAGTATAACCTTATCTTATAACCCCAGGTCATCGTCAAATTCTGGAGAAGGAAATGGAATCCAGGAGAGCCTATGCAGTTTTCCTGAAGTCTCATGGAACACAGAAGGGGATTTGAAACTGGATTTGACTTGAGAGAGCTTACCCTCGGCTGCTATGTTACCCTTTCTCCACGAAGGAATCAGCAGCTGCCAGCACTCAGGAGGGCAGATGGTCAGCAGAAACCTTAAGGAACTGCACCTAAACGCGGCTCCCTGGGGTCACTTACTGTCCCCTTCATCCTGTGCACCAGCTCGTACATCCGGATGCAGCCTTCCACCTTGATGCCCCTGGAGGACTGAAGTAGCATCGGTTCTGTGTGCTGGGACTCATGTTTGCCCTGCACAGACACAAAAGGGAAAAATTAAGCGTTTAAGATGGTATAGTTGCTGTTATCCTTTCATCCCTTCAAGACAAAACCCACATCCCTACTTATAAACAACAATGAAAACAAAACAAAGGTTAGAACTAGTGAGCTTTTCTTTTTCTTTTTAATATATCTTATTGATTTCTTACAGAGAGGAAGGGAGAGGGTTAGAGAACTAGAAACATCGATGAGAGAGAAACATCGATCAGCTGCTTTCTGCACACTCCCTATTGGGTATGTGCCCGCAACAAAGGTACATGCCTTTGACTGGAATTGAACCTGGGACCCTTGAGTCCACAGGCCAATGTTCTATCCACTGAGCAACACCGGTCAGGGCTAGTGAGCCTTTCTTGATACTGACCTTGTTCTATTTGTTTTCCTTGAGAAAAAGAAATACACAAAGCACAAGGAACAACTTCTTTTCTGCTTGTGTGTTTTGATCTGCCCGGCAAATTTCCCCACTTTTTTTTCTGACAGTCTCTATTCGTTCTATGATGGTCTGGATGGAGCAACCCCATCCTCAATTCCTTCACCTTCCTGGCCTCAGGGGCATGGGACCAGCTAGCAAAGTCCTCGAGCCTGCCAATACCAGTTTGGCTCAGTGGATAGAGCATCGGCCTGCGGACTGAAGGGTCCGGTCAGGGGCATGTACCTTGGTTGTAGACACATCCCCAGTGGGGGATGTGCGAGAGGCAGCTGGTCGATGATTCTTTCTCATCGATGTTTCTAACTCTCTATCCCTCTCTCTTCCTCTCTGTAAAAAAAATTAATAAAATATATTTAAAATAAAAAAAATAAAAAAAGTCCTCGAGCCTCCGGTAGCCAGGATCTACTTCAGCAATGAGGCTCAGAGCCAAATGAGGCCAGAGCTCATCTTTGGATTTCTCTGATGAAGGGATCTAGGAGGCTCTCTCTAACCTAAGAAGGTGTGTGTCTAGTACTATCAACCGCCATCTTGCCATATTGAGTCTTCCTAAAAAGTGCAACCAAAAAGCATTAGGCAGGATCGAGAGATGGAAAGGCAAGGCCCCATGTGTCTGAGAACTGGATCAAGTCAGAAATAATGTCAAGCAGAGACATACAGAAAACAGAGCATCACTGCCCTGACAGTGTGGCTCTCGCTCCCTCTCCCCTCCTTGCCCAATTAAACACACACACATACACACACACACACACACACACACACACCAAAAAACCACAACAACAATGGTCAAATGGTAGCCCAGGCTGGGTAGCTCAGGTGCTTGGAGCATCATCCTAATACACCAAAGTTGCAGGTTCAATCCCCGGTCAAAGAACATACAGGAATCAACCAATGAATGCGTAAGTGGAACAACAAATCAATGTTTCTCTCCTTCTCAAATCAATAAATAAAACTTAAAAGAATAATAAATAGATAAATAAATCATGCTCCTGTGTACCTACAGTCACCCTTATTCGGTCCAAACCCATTCCTAAAGTTGTATAACCATCCCTCACACGCAGTAAATAGCCTGGTGTCGCTCATTTTAGGGGGTCCCTTGCTTACTATCTGTTGTCTTCATATAGGCTCAATACCTTCTGACATAAAAACACACTGCATCAATCAAACAAGCTTTCTGGTCATGTTATCCACCGCAAATTATATGCCTTTTCCCTACTACCTGAACACTCATCATGCACTGTGGTCATTAACTTTTGCAGTTTCAGATGCAACAGCAAAGCTAGCACGAATTTCTTTTTCCTTTGTCACAATTTAATGGATGGAAGATTCAGTGTGACCACGGATCCTAGCAATGACAGCACACAATTTCCCCCCTTTCCTTAGTAAGCTGAGAACGTTCACCTTCTGGCTTAAAGGAGGCACTTTATGGCTTCTCAGTGGTACATCCAGATTGCCAACATCCCTACTCCTGCACTCTGGGGACAGTGTTAAGTTAACATGACAATTACAGGAGGTACTTGAACAGCTGAAACCGGTTTGGCTCAGTGGATAGAGCATCTGCCTGTGGACTGAAAGGTCCCAGGTTCGATTCTGGTCAAGGGCATGTGCGTTGGTTGCGGGCACATCCCCAATAAGGGGTGTGCAAGAGGCAGCCGATCGATGTTTTTCTCTCATCGATGTTTCTAACTTTCTATCCCTCTCTCTTCTTCTCTGTAAAAAAAATCAATAAAATATATTTAAATAAAAAAATTAAAAAAAAAGAGTTACTTGAACATAAGCACTACAATACTGAGAGCGGATGGCTACTCAGTGACTAATGGGCGGGTAGTAGACACAGCATGGAGACGCTGGACAAAGGGAGAGGCCTGCCCCAGGCAGGACAGACGGGGAGGCACAGCATTTCATCACGTTACTCAGAATGGTGCACCATCTAAAAACTTAGGAACTGTTATTTCTGGACTTTTCCATTTAATAGTTTCAGACTGTAGTTGACCACAGTAACTGAAACCATGGAAAGCAAAACCTCAGATAAGGGAGAATTGTACACAGGCAAACTACTCTGAAAATATGCTGCCAAAACAACAACAAAACAAAAAAGACCACCACCAATAACAATTCACTGGGTTTTCTTATAGAAACAGCAATGATGAGAGAGAATTATTGTGGGTTGCCTTCTGCATGCCCCTACTGGGGATCCAGCCTGCAACCTGGGCATGTGCCCTTGACCGGAATGGGACCTGGGACCTGTCAGTCTGCAGGCCTACGTTTTAGCCACTGAGGCAAACTGGCTAAAATAATTTACTTTCTAAGTGAGAGAAACAAAGGCAGTGACAAAATAGAGCGAAAAAATAGGCGAAAACTCAGACAGAATTAATGCTGAGCTATGTAAATCCTAAACGCAGATTAAATTTTATCCTGTACCCCCAGCAGCCAGCACAAAAAGGGGCACTCTACCAGTTAAACAGAAGCAAGGTACCAATTAAACAGATGCAAGGTTCACGTGAAAATGCTCATGACATTAGTCACTATTGTGTTGTTGTTTTTTTTAACTGATTTTTCATAAAGAGGAAGAAAGGAATAGAGAGTTAGAAACATCCAAGAGAGAGAATCATCTATCAGCTGCCTCTTGCACATCCCCTTACTAGGGATGTGCCGCAACCAACGTACATGTCCTTGACTGGAATCGAACCTGGGAACTTTCAGTCCGCAGGCCGACGCTCTACCCACTGAGCCAAACCGGTTTCGGCTAGTCACTATTCTTAGGACTAAGAATAGAGAGGAATCTCTCTCTCTAGGTCTTCGTAAGGAGCACACTGGGTGATGTTGTCAACATTGTCCCTACAAACAGCTACAAGAAACAATCATTCCTCAATACAGGGCAAAGGTGTTGTCATGTGATGATGTTACACATTCAACTTTGCAACCACCGTCTTCTGTCCTTAGCTCACCGAACACCTTACTTTGGTTCCATCTGGTGCTGCCGGTGCTCCTGGGGATGCTGGCGAGAAGGCAAGGCTTCTGATGGGAAGCTTGGGGACAAGTGAAGGTTGGTCTAGGCCTGAAGTGGACCTCGAGGAGGCTGACGTCTCAGAGGGAGACAGGTTCTCTTGCGTGTGGGGAAGGACATGATCTACCACCCATCCAGCGTAAGAAGAGAGCTGGGGAGTGGATACACATTCTTCTAAAACATCCTAGAGAGAAGGAGATGAGAAGCTCAACTGGCAGGTCAACTGAGATGGCCTGAAGCCCTGTGAGCTGCCTGCTGCGACTTCCTGAGAACCATCATCATTTCTGCGGTCTTCCAGACAGACCAATTCTGGGACCCAGCCTCTAGAACACATATGTCAAACACAAGGCCCGCGGGCCAAATCCAGCCCGCCAGGCCTTGTAATGTGGCCCGCACCGCGCTGTCATCACTGCACTCCGCTGTCAGTTTATGACATTGTCAGTTTATGACTGTTCAGTAAACCATTCGGCCCGCGATTTAGGCTGGATTTTAGATTTTGGCCCGTTCTCTGATTGAGTTCGACACCCCTACTCTAGAATGTAAGGTACGTAAGGAATCAAACCTGGGACCCTTCAGTCCGCGTGCCCAAACTGGTTAGGGCAATAAAAATATATTTAAAAGATATAAAAAATTGACAAGTTTGTGTGTGATTCTTCACTTGCAGCGATACATCATATTAATCGTCCACTGCAAAATCTGCACCTCCTAGCTGCGAGGACCTAGCACGGGCAGCAAATTCACTGGCCCTGAGAGGCCAGGGTTGTTTGACAACATGGACGGAGGCGCCTACTCTGGCTGCGGGTGGCCCCGAAGCCTTCAGAAAGAGCACCTCGGAAGGAGCGTTCCCCCGACGGCTAGAACAGGCTGGGGAGAGCGGGAACCCTAGGGCACACACGGGAGTCAAGAAACAGATGCTGATTGTCAGGAAGGACGCAGGGATGCCGGCGCGGCGGCCAGAGGGCTCCAGCCGCCTCAGGACCCCGTGCTCACCTCGCCCCGCAGGAGCCAGTCGCGGTGGTAGCAGAGGCGACCTTTGTCGGAACTGCGCAGCGCCTGCAGGGTCTCCCAGCAGCGCCCCTCGGAGGGCATGGCCGCCCTGTGGCCGCTCTTCCAAGATGCTGTGATAGAAAAACAAGCCCTCGAATCAGCCGCGCGATAACGAGCTCCCGCTTCCGCTTCCGGGGCGTGCACGCAGTGGTACACAGCAACCCCGCCTCCGGAAGACAGTATGCCCCACTTCCGGGGCCGGGCCTACAGCGCGCCTGCGTAAACAGAGGGCCCGGCGCTGCGGGAACTTCAGCCCAGCGGCCTGCAGCAGCCTGGAGCCCCCTTGTGGTAGCAAGTGGAATACGTAGAATTGAGGAGGATGCTGGTGGGAGCCTAAAGGGTAGCAGCTGCTATGGAAGTCAGGCGTTTCTTCAAAAAGTTAGAATTACCCTTTGACCCAGCGATCCTCCTAGGTATTCTGTACAGCCAAGAGAAATGAAATGTGCTTCATACAAAAACTTGAGTGTTCGTAGTGGCATTACCCAGAATAGCCAGAAAGTCTAAACGCAGATGTACATTAACATATGTGCTACACAACAGGGAGGAACCTTGAAAACATTATACCAAGTGAAGAAAGCCAGTCACAAAGTTACACGTTGTACAATCCCGTTTATGTGAAATGTCCAGAATGACAAAACCTCAGAAACATGAAGTTACCAGAGGCTGGGCCATAAGGGAATGGAGAAGGAATGAAGAGGAAAAGAATAAAACTTTCTTTTGGGGGTGATGAAAATGTAAAATTCCATCGTTGTGATGATTGCACGACCTTGTGAATACACTAAAACCCACTAAGTTATACACTTTATTACCCAGAGCCAGCTTGAATTCGGACCCTTTAACTTTTTAAAAAAGGTTTTATTGATTTCGGAGAGGGAGAGGGAGAGATGGAAACATCAAATGATGGCAGAGAATCAGTCTGCCTCCTGCATGCCCCCCACTGAGATGGAGAGGGGTGGGGGGTATGTGCCCTGACTGGGTTCTGTGTCCTCCTGACTCATGGATTGGCCCTCAACCACTGAACAACACTGGCCAGGCCGGGTCCTTTAACTTTAGACTCTCCTTTTTCCTGTCTCATGGGATTAGTTTGAGATAGAAGGCTTCTCTCTGGAGTTTGAAGCAAGGTAAAATAAACATTTTTCATTTTTTTTGCAAACTCTGGACAAAGAAAAACATCATTTTTGGTGCCAGGAATCGAACCCGAACAAACGTCGTTGGGAGAGGTGTGTCCCCCCCAGCGTTATAAATACCAGTGCCCTGCTCTGAGGTGTTATTAGTTTGATGAAAATAAGAGTGAATTATATAAGTAGGTATGTACATTGGTGTAAGTTTGCCAACTGTCCTTTCTAGGGAAGGTCTTTCATATATTATCCATATAAGTTCAAGTCCATTTGTTTTTTGTGTTCAAATTTTTTTTAAATTTTTTTATTGTCTAAAGTTTTATATGTCTTTTTCCTCAATTGACACCCCCCCCCCCCCAAGTCCATTTGTTAAGGGTGTGAAAACAGGCTTGGCTTTGTGGCAATGGTGGCTAGTCGTTGTTTTGTCGGAACTTCCTTGGCACAATAACAGCTGGAAACGACAGCTGTCACCAAAGTTTGGGAGTTTTCTGGTCATGAAATCCAGATGCCGGAGTGTGGCCACTGCCTTGGGGGACAGGGGAGTTCTCTGGAGTTCTGGACTTGGGTCACAGTGGCTGAGAGAGAACAAGACTGGGTCACCCAGAAGCTTAATGCCAGCTGGAATGAGCAGGTTAAAGCTCAGCACTGTACCAGATTTGTTCTCTCCAAAGAAGTGGTTGCCCTGGCTGGTGTGGCTCAGTCGGTTGGAGCATCGTCCTGTACACCCAAAGGTGACAGCTTCAACTGCCAGTCAGGGAACCCGAACCCAGCTTGTGGGTTCGGATCCCGGGCCAGGGTGGTGTGGGAGGCAACTGACCAACGTTTGATGTCTCTCTCTCTCTCAAATCAATTTAAAAACCTTTTTGTTGTTATTATTAATCCTCACCCAAGGATATTTTTTCATTGTTATTTAGAGAGGGAAGGAGGGGGAGAGACAGAGAAAAACATCGATGTGAGAAAAACACATCAATTGTTTGCCTCCTGCACGTGTCCTGACTGGGGTCTGGGATGAGCCTGCAATCAACGTATGTGCCCTTGACTGGAATCGAACCCAAGACCCTTCAGTCTGAGGGCCAATACTCTAACCACTGAACCAAACTGGCTAAGGCTGTTGTTCTTTCTTTTAAAATACAGGAAAAATGTGAACAGAACAAAAATAGGCAATACAGCATTCAGAAACCAATTAACATTTTAAAAACAGTCATATAGACACACAACTCATTTTCTCCCTCCTAACAGCTAGTGATCTGCACCCCAACAGTGAGCAATGCCTCCATCATTTCACAAAAAGCCCCACAGAAGAAACTATCGGGCCACAATGAAATGAGAAATCTAATGCTCCAGGTATCAAAGACTATAAAAATATTTACTGGCTCTCATGAAGCATTATACTCAATCATTTTGAGAAGAGGGACGGAGTGGGTAAAGGAAATCACCCATGGAGTCTTAAATATCAATTATAAAAGCTTTTTGTAAAGCAACACAAATATTTAAGGATAAATGCATTCCATAGATACAAACCTGGCAAAGAGAAACAAAAATTAATTATCTTGGGATTACGCTTTTAAAAGGCCAACGGGACAGGAGCCCTGAGGATCTCCTGCGAAGTGCGTGGGCAAGTGGCCTAAAGGGAACTGATGTGAGAGGTCTCCACGGGGCGTGGGAACCCGCACCGTGAAACAAGGAAAAGAGGAAGTGAATTGCCCACAGCCCGGGAGGATGGAGAGGACCTCTACATCTCCTGCTGGCTCGGGTCCGAGAATTCCCTTAAAAAATATATTTCTAGAAAGAGGGCTGTGGGGGACTGGAGGGAAAAGTCCAGCCCAGACATTCTCTCAGGAAAGGAACGAGCCAAGTCATGGCGAGTTAAAATCTGGATCCCTCATGGTAGGGGATGTAAGGCCTGGCAAGGTATTTAAAAACATTCTTCAGGCGATTCTGGCGGAGAGGCGAGAACTAAGTGGCTCCACCGCTCCGTGCCCTGCTGCTTCAGGGGCTTTCATGGAGCCAGTGGCGAAGGACAGGACCCTAAACACACTCTTCATCTCTGGGAGAGAGAGGAAAGCCAGTGGGCTTTCCAGGTATGGCTTGGCAACGTGTCAGTTCCCATGGCATCGGTCCCGGCTCCTGGCCCGGGACAGGCGGCCTCAGACGGGAGGAGACCTGGAGCGGATGGGAGAGCTGGTCAGGTAGGTGGTGTAGGGACTGTCCCCGAACACGTTGGCGTAGGACGACTTGAGGAACTGCACGTAGTTCTGCATGCTGCGGTTGGTGCTCTCCGACTGGTCCAGGCGGTCCTTCAGGTCCTGCAGCCGGCTCTGGTAGCGGCGCTCCGCCTGGAGGACAGCGCGGGTCAGTGTGTGAGGTGCCCAGCACAGACAGGGCCCATGCAACCAGGGGCTCTCTTAGGGTGGCCAGGGGCTGATGGGGAGGAGGATTGGGGAGTGACTGCTAATGGGTATAGAGTCTCTTTTTAAAAATATACTAAACTTGTTGCCGAAACCAGTTTGGCTCAGTGGTAGAGCGTCGGTCTGCGGACTGAAAGGTCCCAGGTTCGATTCCGGTCAGGGGTATGTACGTTGGTTGCGGGCACATCCCCGGTAGGGGGTGTGCATGAGGCAGCTGGTCGATGTTTCTCTCTCATCAACATTTCTAACTCTCTATCTCTCTCCCTTCCTCTCTGTAAAAAATCAATAAAATATATTATAAATAAATAAATAAATATAAAACTAAACTTGTACAACTCTGACTATACTGAAAACCACTGAATGATGCAGTTTAAGTTTATATAAAAGTGATTATCATAGTATGTAAAATGATATCTTAAAGCCTTTAATAAAAAAATTAAAAGGGCCCTGGCTGGTTTGGCTCAGTGGATAGAGCAACAGCCTACGGACTAAAGGGTCTCAGGTTCCATTCTGGCCAAGGGCACATGCCTAGGTTGCAGGCTCCATCCCCAGGACGTGTGTGCAAGAGGCAGCAGATCAATGATTCTCTCTCATCATTGATGTTTCTATCTCTTTCTCCCTCTCTCTCCCTTTCTGAAGTCAATAAGTTAAAAAATTAAAATTAAAAAATAGAATTATTTTAAAAAAACAAATAAATAAAGTGAAAAGGATCTGCCTGGGGTATCCTTCGGGGATGAGGAAGTGATCAGAGAAAAACTAAACCATGTCCTTTTCATAAAACAGCAAAACACCTTGCCCTGCGGGTCCCAGGAGGCCAAAAGTTCCATCCACTCCCATCTCCTCTGCCCTCTGCCCTCTGCCCCCAGCCCGACTCACATCGTCCCGGCTCCGCCGCAGCTGGGTGAGCTCCGTCTTGGTCCTGCTCAGCTGCGTCTCGAGGTCCAGGATTTTGTTCTGGGCCGCCCGCTCCTTGGAGGCGGCATGCTCCTTGGTCTGCTCCACCTGCCAGAGGAACGGGCGGAAGCGCCCGCCTGGGTGAGCACCTGGGGTGAGCACCCGGCCACTCCCCTTCCCCCTCTCCGTCTCCAGGGCCACATAGCACATCACCACGGGGAGTTCTTCGGGGCCTCGGGGAGGGAGCTAACCATGGGAGCACCTCAGCATCGTCTTTACCTGCCCTTTCCGGGCACCCCGTGAGTCACCACCACCTACGATGTGACAAGCCTGAGCCCCAGGCGGGCAACAATTAAATGAGTAATCCTGAGTCAGGTGTCAAGTCCTTCCCAATAATGGCTCATTGGATCCTTCTGGTGAATTCACGAGGCAGGTACTCCTCTAGGCTAAGGTGACCAGACATCCCGATTTTTAACAATTTGTCCCACGTCCCGCGGCGTTTTTAAAAAGTCCCGATTTTTGCCGAAGCCAGTTTGGCTCAGCGGTAGAGCGTTGGTCTGCGGACTGAAGGGTGCCAGGTTGGATTCCAGTCAAGGGCATGTACATTGGTTGCGGGCTCATCCCCGGTAGGGGGTGTGCAAGAGGCAGCTGGTCGATGTTTCACTCATTGACGTTTCTAACTTTCTATCTCTCTCCCTTCCTCTCTGTAAAAAATCAATAAAATATATTTTTTTAAAAAGAAGAAAAAAAAAAGTCCCAATTTTTGTAAAACGCCGAGGCACAACTTGTTAAAAATCGGGACTGTCTGGTCACCTTACTCTAGGCCCGTGTTTTCAGATGGGAAAATACGCTCAGAGATTATATGGTTTGGCCAAGGTCACCGAGTCGGTGAGTAATGGACTTGTCACTCACCTGCCTCCTGGCGTCTTCAATGGCGCTCTCCAGCTGCCTCGCCAGGGACCCACACTCCCGTGTTTTCTCCTCCAGCCGCAGCTGGGACTGGTGGATTGCCTCCTCCCTCTTGGCAATCACCTGTAGGAACTCGATATTCTGGGCATTGGTGGCCTCCAGTTTCCTAGGTGAGAACACTCAATCAGACCCTGCTCACGCCCACTCCTGCCGTTCCACCTGCCGGGGGGCTGCACCCACCCGGACCAGGGCTTTCGCACTCAGGGAATCTCCAAGGAGCCACGGGGATAAACCAGAGGAGCCTGCTGAGCAGCCAGGTGGCAAGGAATGGCAGCGGGAGCACTGGCTGGAGAACGGGGTGAAGAGCAGGAGAAGGAAGCAGAGTGACCTCGGTTGTGCTAAGTGTGCACATCTCCATGTAATAAATACAGCAACGGGCAGCTCGGGAAGCTGGGACCCCTTACCCTCCCCCGCTTTCAGATGAAGAAACTCAGCCTCAGATGTGAAGTCATTGGCCCAGTGTCAGCACAGCTGAGAGGCCTGGCACCACAACTCATGCCCTCACTCCTATTCCCTGCTGCCTCCTGCAGCAAAGGTACTTCAGCCGGACCACTCAGTATCTCAAGTGACCATCCCGATGTGCAAGCACAGTCACCACTGCACTTCCGGAACACGCTCCCTGTAAGGAGCTCTGCGGGTCCTGCAGAGTCCGGCTGCATGTGAGGCCGGCAACGCAGAGGAGAGGTGGGGCCCGAGACCAGCTGGTTCAAGTTCCTGCCTGCAGGCTGCATGAGCAGGCGCAGCCTCCCAGGGCCTCAGGCCTTTCAGCTCCGAAACCAAGGCTCAAGCCCTCATTTCCCAGACGCTAGACGCTCTGGAGGAAGGCAGGAGGCTCAGCGGCAGCTTTGCCAGGCACCAGCTGAGTGACCTTGGGCAAGTCACGGAACCTCTCCCGGAGCGCAGTTCCCGCATTTAAACTGGGATGATGCCAGCTACACCCTATCTGTACCATACGTCTGTGAGCCGGGTGATGTGCTAAGCCCTTTGAAACTTATCTCATTGAAGACTCACAACAACCCCATGTGCTACACTATTTTCCCTACCTTGATCCCTTTCTCAAGATTAGTAATCAGCCCTAACTGGTATAGCTCAGTGGATAGAGCATCAGCCTGTGGACTGAAAGGTCCTGGGTTCGATTCCAGTCAAGAGCATGTACCCTGGTTGCGGGCACATCCCCAGTAGGGGGTGTGCAGGAGGCAGCTGATCAATGTTTCTCTCTCATCATCGATGTTTCTAACTCTCTATCCCTCTCCTTTCCTCTCTGTAAAAAAAAAAAAAAATCAATAAAATAGATTTAAAAAAGAAAGATTAGTAAATCAGAGGTTCAAAAGGATTAAATAATGGACCCAAGGCCCAGGGCTTCCGATTACTAAAGGTATAGTATTCGCCAAAACCGGTTTGGCTCAGTGGATAGAGCGTCGGTCTGCAGACTGAAGGGTCAAAGGTTCGATTCCGTTCAAGGGCATGCACATTGGTTGCAGACACATCCCCGGTAGGGGGTGTGCAGGAGGCAGCCTGTCAATGTTTCTTTCTCATCGATGTTTCTAGCTCTCTGTCCCTCTTTTTCTCCCTTCCTCTCTGTGAAAAATCAATAAACTATATTTTTAAAAATAAAGGTGTCGTATTCATCCTACGTCCATAAGGGAAGAGAGTGCTTCTGGGAAGGGTGCGGGGAGCACAGAGCAGAGGGGGAGGAAATGCCCTGCGGGTTGCTTGGACCAGCGTGCCTGGCAGTGGTCCTGCGGGTGGCCTGATGTTCACCCCTCGGCTCTGGAGCATCACCCGGAGGAGAGCACCTTCCTCTCCCCGATGCTTACCACTGCGCTCACAGCAGCTCCTCCTCTGAGGTCTGCCTGGTACCTTCCAGCACACTGAGCCCAAAGCAGCTAAGCGGCTGAAAGTCTCAGGTCCTAGGAAGAGGACAGAGTTGGAACCGAGTGCCTCTAACCTCTCCAGTTCATCCACCTTCAGACTCAGCTGTTTATTTTCCTTCTGGGAAGCCTGGTGTTTCTCTCTCGCCATCTCCAGCTTGTCCCCCTGATGCTCGATCTAAAATGACAGGAACAGACTGGTTTACGAGAGAACTTCCGGTGCGGCCCTCGCTTCTCCCTGCGACCTGTGATCCACACCCAGGAGGGGCATGCTGCCCTCAGCAGGCATCCACGTCTCAACACCCAGCCTGGAGGAGAGAGGAGAGCAGGGACAGGTTAGGCCCAGCTTGCCCACACCCAGAGCCAGGTTTGATCCTGCAGAGCCACGTCGACGCTTTCTTGATCGGGAGACGCCGCTCAGCGGGCTCCGGGGCAGACAGGAGAAGGCGGAAGCAGAGGGCAGGCCCACACGACACACCAGGGAGCGTTGTACCCGTTATTTGCCGGTGTGCTGACTGCATTCCCCCCTTCATTGGGGCCAAGTGCGGGCAAGGCAAGAGGAAAGCTACCAGTTCTTTCAGGCTGGCAAGTGCGAGAAGTTATCCAGAGGGACGCTCTCCAGACCTCAGGTATCTGGGCTCCAAGGCCCCAAGATACTCAGGTCCAAGATAACGAGGTAATTGAGACACGGGCTTGGGAACCAGACCGAGCTGGCTGGGTCCCAATCCCTGTTGATTAAAGATGGGCTCTGTGACCTCAGGAAGCTCCTTCTCCCTCTCTGCCCTGGGCTGCTTTCTGTAAAATGGGCAATCAACCTTACAAAGCTCCTAGGAGGAGGAGAGGACAGTGGAGCACAGGGCATGTGCTCTAGCGCTGGTAGCTATTATTACTACAACGAAGCAGGTCCAGAGAGGGAAAGGTTTGCCCGAGGTCACACCGCAGAGGAGAGGCATTGGAGGCCTGGCTCCCGGTACCCAGAGGGCACTGCTTCTGGGCAGAAGGAGCCTCTTTCAGGACAGACTCTCAGGCAATGGCTCTGCCGAGTAGGGAAGCAGCTGAAGCAGGAAAGTGGGAAAGAACCCCGCGCTCGGTGCCTGTGGGCGAAGGCTGAGGGCAGCAGCGGAGCGGGAAGGGCAGGGGCAGGCGGAGACCGGCAGCGCCGGGGGAGGGGTGACAGCAGGAGGGCCCAGCAGCGCCAGGGAGTGACGGCTCCTATGACTAGAATCACTGGTGCGAACACGAGGCATTTGGCACACCAGACTTTTATTTCACAGCACTGATGATAGCTCTCTTTTCAGAAACGGCAGCCAAGAAAAAAGAAGTGGTCCTCCCACGGGGGGCGTGCGGCTCATCTTGGTAAGCGGGCCCCTGCTCGGGCCAGTTCGTGGGACCCTTTCTGCCAGTCCCTTACCCGGCTGCGCAGGTCGGAGATGATGGCTGAGAGGTCGATGTTCTTCCTCTCGTAGCCCTGCAGCTGGTCTTGGCACTCTGCAAGCTTAGACTCGGTGATCTTGAGGATGTCAGGCAGCTGCTGCAGGTCAGCCAGCTGGGACTGGAATTGCCTACGTGCCTGGGGTGGGGAGGAAAAGCCCACTGGTGGGAAGGGCCCAGCTGCTGAAGGGTAAGAGTGCAGCCTGCCCTCCCGCAGGCCACTGAGGGTGTCCAGTCACCATCAAATGCCACCACCAGCACCCAGGCACTGGCTAAGGGCTCTGTGAATTGCTCGTTTAATTCATAAACCTGTGAAGGAGGTGCTTTCCTCATAGGTGGACCTTAAGGATAAAAGGCTCACTTGCCAACGGTCACTGAGCTAGAGCCAAGACTAAAGCCTAGTTTAACTCCCAAGCCCCTAGAAAGGCGACCACAAAGCTACAGGCAGGGGGAAGAAAAAGAACTCCGGTCTCAGCCCCCCTGGCATTAATTAATAGGAAGACTGAGGACTAGAGAAGGCGGTGACCTGCAACAAGTCCGTGGCCGAGCCTGGACTCGGCCAATCTCTGAGGTTACTACTAAAATGATTGTTTGCTTCTAGACAGCCAAGCCAGCTCTAGACACATAAGGCTCTTTGGGGAACAGGGTAGGAGGCACAAAACAAAGACAACATGCAGAACAAAACAGGCATGCCTAAGACATGGCGTATCTCTGGATTTGAAGGAAGTTGGAGAATGAAAAGAACCAGGAGGGAGAAGGAGCTGAAGAAACATAAGTGAGGAGAGATAAACTTTGTTCATCTTTGTTGTCCACACCAGGGAAGAGCAAAGGCAAAGAGAGACAG